>NC_142108.1:7603333-8222500 GCF_056152115.1 Neolamprologus brichardi
GAAGCTGTCCCACTCAGACCCATAGTCAGTAGCATAAACTCAGCCACTTATAACATTGCAAAACACCTTGCTACCATCCTTGCTCCTCTCGTGGGGAACACCCCACACCACATCAAGAACTCCACCGACTTCACTGACAAGGTCCAGAAACTTACCCTGGATCCAGATGAAACCATGGTGTCCTTTGATGTAGTCTCTCTCTTCACGTGCATACCCACCACGGAGGCAGTGGAGACTGTCAGAAAACGACTACAAGAAGACAACTCCTTGGAGGACAGGACCAACTTCACACCCGATCAGATTTGCACACTGTTAGACCTCTGCCTCACCACTACATATTTCAAATACAACAAAGGCTATTACAGACAAAAACATGGCTGTGCCATGGGCTCCCCCGTGTCACCTATTGTAGCCAACCTTTACATGGAGGAAGTGGAAAGGAAGGCTCTTGGCTCTTTCAAAGGAAGAGTACCCAGCCACTGGTACAGATATGTAGACGACACCTGGGTCAAAATCAAGACACAAGAAGTGGAATCCTTCACTGCGCACATTAACGCTGTGGATAAAAAACATCAAGTTCACCAGGGAAGACACAAAGGACGACTGTTTGCCCTTCCTGGACTGCGCTGTGCACATTGAAGAGAATGGCAACCTCAACATCGAAGTTTACCGGAAGCCCACACACACGGACCAGTACCTCCTGTTTGACTCCCATCACCCTCTGGAACACAAACTTGGAGTAATTAGGACCCTACACCACCGGGCAGAACATGTTCCCTCTAAGCCTGAAGGGAAAAAGAAGGAACACACACATGTAAAGGAAGCACTCAAAACGTGCGGCTATCCTAAATGGGCGTTCTTAAAGTCAGCAAAGAGGCACAGAAAAGAAGATCAGACACCAGCGAGGCAGGATAAGAAGGACAGACGCAACAACATTGTCATCCTCTATGTAGCCGGTGTATCAGAGAAACTCAGGAGGGTTTTCTCCAAACATGACATCCCGGTGTACTTCAGACCCAGCAACACACTCAGACAAAAACTGGTTCACCCGAAAGACAAAACGCCAAAACACAGACTTAACAATGTGGTGTATGCTGTACAGTGCAGCGAGGAATGCCCAGACCTCTACATTGGAGAGACCAAACAGCCACTTCACAAGCGCATGGCACAACACAGAAGAGCCACCTCCACAGGACAAGACTCAGCTGTCCATCTGCATCTTAAGGATAAAGGACACTCTTTTGAGGATGCCAATGTTCACATTTTGGACAGAGAGGACAGATGGTTTGAAAGAGGAGTGAAAGAAGCCATCTATGTCCACTGTGAGCGACCATCTTTGAACAGAGGTGGTGGTTTACGACACCAACTCTCTGCCATCTATAATCCAGTTTTGAGATCCCTTCCCAGACGCCTTAACGCCCACTCACATCCTGGGCCATCTGACCTCAGGAATTCGCATGATAAGGTGGGGCCAGGTTTCACAATGAACTCACCCGAAACTCTGGCTGATTGGGACCCACACTCAGTTCCACACCTTGGCTCAGGCGATTAGAGGATCATCAGGGGGTCCTTTTGTCCCCCTGTGGGGGGACACTCCCACCAGGTTTATATCTGGGACTCTCCACCATTTGACCTTAGAACTGAAGAAGCCTCTCGGATGAGAGGTGAAACGTCTTCAAGTAACTTAAAGAAGTCCAGACGCTTTTCTTTGCAAGCTCCTTTGACCATGAGAAGGTTTAGACACGCTGAGTTGAGAGACTGTGGATATATGGACAAAGAAAGTTAAAGATGGAGCTACCAGGCAGGAGGAAAAGTGGAAGACCATGGAAAAGATTAGATGTAGCGACGGAGGACATGCAGAGGGTTGGTGTGACAGAAGAGGAGGCTAAGGATGGATAAAAATAAAAATTTGTCTTCTTCGTTTGTGCTTCTAGGTTGATCTTTGCTTCTAGTCCTTGGTTCCTTATGATTTTAGTTTCTTTCTATGTCCAGTCCTTAGTCTAAGTCTCATTCTGCGTCTCCTGTCTTGTGTGTGTGATGTTCAGTTTTCTTTCTCCAGTCTCATCAGTCTGATTTCATTCAGCTGTGTTCCCCAGGTGTGTCCACTCCGCCCCAATCTCCTCTTGTGTATTTATTGTCTGCCTCTCCCTTGGCTCTTAGTCGTGTTCTCCCTGGTTGTAGGTGATGTTCATCTGTTTTCCTTCCAGTCAGTACATTGTGTCCTGTTACTGTTTACTTTTGCATTTTGTTTTTTTGTTGTTGTTGTTTTTTTGTTTGTTTGTTTTTTTACCATTTTTACCAGCAATGAAACTGTGATTTTGAGTTTTGTTCTGTTTAGCTGAGTCCTGCATTCTTGGTTGCCACACACTTGCTTAAATGACAATTTGCTGAACACAAAATACAGCCAAGGCAATGTCAATGTCTCTTTGGTAATGACCTTGGGATCAAGTGAAGTGAAATGGACCAGTGTCAGCAGTAATGTAGGCATGTACTTGTCTTCTGAACAAGAGCTGAGTCAAAAGGTGAAGCTTTCAATTTACCAATCTAAATTTCGGCCCTCACCTACAACCATAAGATTAGAGTAATGATTGAAAATGTAGGATTACAAAGATGTGGCAGAGTCAGCATTAGACTTTGCATTAGACTATACAGTTGACTCTGTGTCAGCATTAGAAACAGAGTGAGGCACTTGGACATCCAGACAAAGCTCCCTGTACAGGTGTTACACATTGCTCAAAGGAGACAGTTGAGGTGGTTTGGGAATATGGTCAGGATGCCTGCTGCCCACCTTCCTTTGAAGGTTTGGAGATTATAGATCGCATCTTGCCTGGAAAAGCCTTGCGGTCCCCCAGGAGTATCTCAAAAGGGGTGACAGGTTTAAGTGGAAGATGATGGATGCTCAGTGAGAAACCAGAGAAATCTTGATGATGGTTATTAAAGGTTAGAGAATGAGCAAAAAAAATACATTCCATTTAAAGGAGGACACGAATGCTGATGCTATTAATATAGCATTATAAAAATGTCTTGTACACAAGGAGCTTTTATCCTAAAACTAGGCTTATCTGAGTCAAGTGTGAAGCTTATTAAAGCAACACTTTCCTGGCATGCCATCCTTCTGATTGGATCCTCCACTGCTCACTAGAGCAGCAGTTACCTGCACTGGGTGTAAAATGCCACCTTTTTTTTTCACAGGAACATCCCACCTCAGCACATACGCTTGGTGATCTGTGTGATCAGTCGAACATATGCTTGAATGCAAGTGTTCAGTACTTTGTCCACAGAGACAGATGGTGCTGTCTCTTTTTCATACCCCCTTTCTCTCCCAATCCCCCCCCCCCCCCCCCTTTCTTTCAAAAAAAAAAAAAAAAAAATACATGGCTTTGATTTATGTTCTCCACCCATTAGCAACTTTCTCTTTTCACTCCCTTTTTTTTTAATTGCCACAGTATTTTAGTCTGTCACCACTTTCTCTTTAGGCTTTTGGGTAGGAAATAATAGAAGAAAGAGCTATTTGTAAGGTTACAATAAAGCTGTTGTAGTATGTGGCTGCAGGCTTTGAATTTAGTGATAAAGCCTATCTTGTGCTTTTCTACCTGAAGCTGCACCTAAGGGCAAGATTGGCATCTAAGAGGATTTTATATATATATATATATATATATATATATATATATATATATATATATATATATATATATATATATATATATATATATATATATATATATATATATATATATGTTTCATATAAAGTACCCTAAATATCTTGAGGGATGTTTCTGTTTATCTTGCTGGTTCCAAGTTATTGAAAACTCTAAATCCACACTAAACAGTAATCTTTTTCCTTTAGCTTCATTTATGTTTCTGTCACTTTCCTCATAGCACATGGTGTAATACTTCAACCTCAATACTGCCATGGGGGATGTACCAAGACACATATGGCTCTTATCAAAGAGTATCTGTATTTCAGCGAAGGCCTATCACCACTGCATTATCTGAAGATACCCCCCCCCCCCCCCCCCCCCCCCCCCCCCCACACACACACACACACAATATGTGATGTGTGCGACCACATCAGAAGAGAACAAAATTTACTAATCCCGCAGGATGGTCAGTGTGTTGTGGATTTCGTTTGCTCAAGTGGTCTTCAAGTGGGTGATGGTTTGCGTTTATTAGAACTGAGGGAAGGGCTTAGTCCTGATGGAGTCCTATCGATCCTCCGTCAACATCCCACATGCTAAATCCTCATCTTGACAGCTCTGATTGAACACTTTACAGATATTTGCCTGTGGGTTGTGTGTGACAGTTCTACGTTAGAAGTACAAATTGACTGCAGCACTTCTGCATTTGTAGTCCAGGTCTTAGGGCCTGAGAGGAGGTTGTGTGGCCTCCATCTTAGTGCAAATGTGATATTGTTGTCTCAGTCTGACTGCCATTGCATGTCTGATATTGTGAAGTCTTGGCCTTGTGAAGAAGACTGTGATTTTTTTTACTGATGGACTCAAACTGGAAGCTAAACCAGGTACTACAGTCATGTTCAGTTTAATACTGTAGTGTGCTGAACCATTAATTAGTGTTGATATGTTTTTCCAGATTGGTATTTCAGTGAGAAGCTTTCATTTTAGATTGCTAGTGCTTATCAAACAAGCTAATAATGTGCACGGTCTCCAAAATATAGCATAGTACTAACGACAACCGTCTGTCCCCTGCTGTGTTAATAGATTACTTCACTTTGAAAACAAGTAAATTAACTGTAGGCAGGCAAAATAGGAAACACAAAAAGCAAACAGATACATTAAAAACTAAAGGGCCTGCCCTAGGCTGCTCATAAATTGTTTGCAGTGAAATCTGTGCACCATTTTTTTCTACATACCTGTGTGCACAAGCTGTTTGTTGTGTAAATGATTTTGACTCCCAGCAGGAGTCTTTTCCTAGTATCTGATTCAGTGAGCTTGCATGTACACTTTAAGTAATGCTGGTTTTGCAATAGTGGTTGCTCCAGAAATGCACCCACCAGGACATTTTAGGAACAAAAACAAATGTGGGATGATGTTTTTAAACCATAAATTTTGTATACGTCTTATTGTCTTCTCTTCAGGTTAGCACTTGCTTACCTTTTTCTATCCTTACATTTTATGCCCATTGTTTATTACTTTCTCTTTACAAGAGACAAACAACTGTTGGCAACTCATAAACTAGGTTTTCAATAAAAAAAAGTTATCCAACTCCCCCAGTGGCAGAAGATTTCAACGGCTTCATTTATAATCAAGCATTCTGGTGACTTTGTGCCGACTGTTGTGATCACTGGCAGAACCATTATCTACTTCTACAGAGAGATATAAACTTAATGAGTCAGCATAATCTCATTTTCCACAACATTATTAATCTGTTCCTCGGCAGCTGTTATCAGGAGGGGAAATCTGTTCAAAATGAATGGCTATATCATGCTTGTTGCAGTCACGGTGCAGGGTGTTCGTCGCGTCTCACTAGCCAATAATGAACAAAAAAAGGTATGACATCGTCTGTGAAAAATATATTAGTGTTATGAAACAAGAAGAAACCTAAACTTATACGTTTTGATCTTGCAGTGAAAGACATGAGATCCTAGGAAAAGAATAGCAATATGCTGATTCAGATGAGCTTTAATTGTGTAAATAAGCAGCTGCGAAGTCTTAGTGTCCATATGCACAAAGACAAACATGTGTGTTGAGGGTTAATCTAGCATTGTAGCTCTTCCACCAAATTCAAAAAGTTACCGTGTGCATGAAAATATACTTATAATGGATAATTTGAGATCAAACTGCCTGGCACACCCCTCTCACCCACAGGCGAAGACTACAGCTGTGGGCATGCTGTTTTTGGAAAAGCTGTAAATCCCCACTAGATGAGGTGTAATGAGGGAATGCTGAGCGGATCCCCTCTGTCTGGGCTTAATATGGTAATACCTGCCCCCACAATGCCCTGGCCATGGGCAGAAAATACAAGCAGGATTTACTCTCTTTATTACCTCGGTAGAGCATTTAATTTCCTGGGCATTTGGGTGGGTTTGTGGTACAAGCAGGCGGGTGTCATGACTGGCAATCACTCAGGGTGATGCTGGGAGACAGTGACATACTGAGAGATACAGAGAGAGAGAGAGATAAAGAGAGAGAGAGAGAGCCTTTGTTTGTTATGTTGAACCACAGCTGCCCTGGGTTGAGAAACGGGATGTGTGCAATGTACACTTGTAGCTGTTAAATATAAATGTGTGGGTGTCCCTTTGTTTCTGTGTAATGCAAGATACATTCACTAATGCATAAAGTGACAGCTATTACTGCACTGAGAGGCCCACAGGAGCAGATGACACTGTTTGCCCATCATCCTAATAAATAAGTTAGCATCCAAATTGCTTTAATAAACATTCTCCTTTTAGTTGTGCATTTGTTATGGTGGGAGGGGAGAATGTGAACTAGACACTAGCTGGCACTCTGCTTGCATCTGCACAAGGAGAAACACAAATATGCCATTACAGCTGAATGAGCGAAGTGAACGTACAGGTATAATAGTTTCTACAGGTGAGAGGATGGGGTAGGAAGCTTTCTGTTTACCCTGTTAGTTAATTTCATCTTCTTTTACACTCTTTCCCCCCCACAAGTGATTTTTTTAAGTGCTTCGCATGCTGCAAAGTTCACCTCTCATTTATTGTAATTATGGGTTATATTCCTCGCATAGTTCAGCTTTATGTAGACATCATTTACAGGTTATGTGGGCTATAAAATGAAACTCCGTTTTCATCCTTTTATTTTCTCTCTGCTTACTGTGTAGTTACACAGTATTATGCCTATAAATTAGAGGAGTTCTCTTTTCAGTGTGATTACAAAGCAAATGTTAGGTAAGGAGACTGTAATCATATCAGTAAAATGAGTTTATGGATTTAATTGTCTTGGCCATCGATTTAATATTTTACATCCCTCGAATGAATACACGTATTATTAATGTTTGACATGTGAACAACGAGTCTCATGATTACAGCCCACCACTTAAAGTACTCTAATAAAATGGAATAAAATGTTACTACTCTTTTCATAAGGTGACATAGACAGTTGTTATGAATGCATTTAAAAATCAATTATTGCTTCAGTAAATATCACTGATATGACCAGATTGAAGGCAAATATTAAAAAGCTAAATAGATTTTATTAGAGATGCAGTGAAGCTGGTATAATAGAAGAGCCTGTTTTACTTTTACAATGCAAATCTCGTGAGCGTTATCACTTTAGTGCAGTTATGCTGCCAGCTAGGCTGCTGAGTATTTCAGTATTGCAATCTTCTGTGACTGCTTTGTGTGAATATTACCTGAATACATCTCAGTGCAGTGATGGAGGAGATATGCTTTAGGTTGCTTGTGGTTTCTGAATTCTTGCCAGTGTTGCGGAGACACAGCCATCCAAACCCGCGGCCTCTCCCCTCAGTCATGTTCTCATTGGAGAGGAAGGATATACCCCACTTCCTAAAGCTCCACCCTGGCCCATGCTCTGTAGAGGAAGAGGGAGAAAATAAAATGAAGGGCCTCCTAGTGAAACCTTAGGGTGGGAACTAGCATGACCCTAACCCTCTATTTTGGAGAAGACAAAATGTACTTTTTTTGGGGGGAAAAAATAGTTTCTGAAATGTCATTTAGAATGATTATTTTCTTGTCTTCTTGTTGCCAAGACTTGGGAGAACAATTAAACAATGCATATCTGGATTGAATTGAAGGTTACTTTTAGGGTTGGGGTCATCACAGATGATGACTTGGACCTCAGGGGGGTCCAAGTCATCATTCAAACAAAACTTGCCACAAATAAAGAGGTCAGGAAATCACTGATGCAGTTTTCATTTGCTGACTAAATGACTTCTGCAGTAACTCTGGGCCTTACCTTGTTCTGTCAAAAACTAGAATACTAGGAGCATTAAGGATGTTAAAGCAGAAAGAAAACTACATTTCCTGTGTCACAAACATCTGTTGAAGGCATTTGAATGGGAAATCAACGAGACTTCTTTGGGGTTGTGATATATTTTCTGCCCTAGTGTGACATAAGAGTGACACGTGACAAAGTGGTGAAGCGCACCTCTTTCTTGTTGTTTATGGACTGCTGGTCAATAGATTTAAGGAAAAAAAATGTATGTTCTCTGTTCTGCATTTTCTTCTATTTTATGTTTTGTTTTATGTTTTGCAAGAGTTGTTTGTCACTTAATTCACTTCTGTGAGGAAACAGTAACTGCTAAAGGACTGGATGTTGTCATTACTATGTACAGTGTCTCCTTCAGGCATGCAAAGGACAACGGGGATGGAGGAACAGTAGAAATGGTAGAGCAGGAAGCATACCGAGGAGGCCAGGAAATAGGAAGTACAAGCAGGAATAAAAGCAGTTGAAGTAGTCAGAGGGAAATTCTGTCTCATGGTCTTAAGGATTCCCGTAATTCCTCTGGAGTCCTTGAAAGAAACCTAGAATTAGCCTCTCCCAAATATCCGTTAAAAGGAATATATCAGCGTTGCTATCAACACTACACAGATGCACACCAAGAAAGATGACAGATTTTCCAGATGCTAAAACAAATAGCAATAAGCTACTTGTTCCAAACATATCCCCAAGGTAAAGTCTACTACTAAGGTATAGATGTCTCAACTTAAGCAAGCAAGAGTCGAAATGAATGTGAAAGAATTACAGAGAAAGAGAGACACCTCTCCCATGTTTGTACATTGTTAGTTTCTTAGATTAAGATAAACTGGCAAAGCAGTGACATCAAAAACTCACTAGCATAATATATTTCATGTGATTCATTCCCTATGTACTTCCAGTTTTCTGTAAAGACAAGATAATGAAACTAATCATCTACTGACTGAAGCTTTAAATTTAGTGTAAGGAGGAGTGTGGTATACTATATATAATGAAAAGTAACAGTCCCTTTAAAATCTAACAAAACAACAGTAAATAAATAATACCATAGTGCTAAATACACCCAAACCAGTGGAGTGGCTGTGTTTAATGAGTTGAGTTACATTTCACTGAGCACAGCTGTATGCCTTTTGCTTTAAAGTCACCTTATAGTTGTTGCTTTCAATGTTCAGCTCTCCCTCCAGTGCAGAAATAACTCTATTGGACAAAATTGGGAGGTTAAATGAAAAGAAAGAAGAAAAAAAGAAAGCAAAATCACAACAACAACAAAACACCATGTGCTGCAAGGTCAGAGCGAGTCCCCCTCCCACGTAGGCAGGAAGTGTCAAGCACAAATTGTCTGTGGGCGCTGCCCATCAGCAACAGGAAGAACAAAGTGCAAACCAGCAATGACGCCACACTCCTCACATCATAGGATGATGGATTATTTTATTTGAACACCTTGGAGACGGTACAGCCACCCTGAACTTTCTATTTCACTTCACAATGGTGGCAACAATGCTAGCCTAAAATTAAGAGCTGTTTCCATACAGATCAAAAAAGGAGTAGGATCCTGTAATTACTTTTAAAGTATACATTTAGTGGGCTTTTAATCTTCTAAATTGTCATTATAAGGCAAATTTTAGATGAGCTCTGTATCTTTCCACTTCTCCTGCCACACTAAGGACATCTCGACACACCAAAAATCCATTGACCCAACCATAAAAACAGCAAGGGTTCATTTTCACAGCAAATATCTACTCGCAGAGCATCCTGGTAATAGCCAAGTGAAAACACTCCAGACAGCTTCAGTCAAAGGTAATCCATCATACGCTGAATAAATCTTGTATCACGTGCAGCACATTTCCTGGCTACATTTCCTACTTTAAAACAGAAAAGTGTGCAGGGTGAATTTGCTTTAATGTGAATGTATTCACACTTGGCAACCATTTACATGCACATCAGCAAAATATACTGTACTAGATGTATGGCTATGAAGATAACTCACAGCACCCACAGGCACAAAAACACACCCACACTTGCTGGCATCCCACAGTATAGCAGGACAACACTGTTTTGTTGAGTGTATATAGAGTCTAATTATATTGTGAGCAGTGGCGATAAATCACTTGAGTCTTAATCAAAGCACTAGAAGAGAGAGAGTCATCAATCACCTACAACAGCACAACACAACATCAGCCTGAAGCCTCTCCTTGTCTTCTTGGCTAGCAGCCCTGCTTTGCGCCTAACTAGGGCCATATCGCTGTGACACATTATCATTAGCACAATCAACTCTACTTTGGATGTCCTGACAGAAAGCAATCAGATGGCAAATGGATATGAGATATATGGAGCTATAAAGCTGACAAACTCTGATTCCCATGTCACTGCATGCAGAGGAGAAAGCAAAAGATCTCTTTCCCTGTTTTCCGGGGAGTGCACGCAGCTCCTCTGAGGTTCTTCTTCCGAGCAAGGTGTCATTGTTTTGATAGCCTGCCACGATCTAGTGAAGGCCTGCTTAATTCTGATCTCTTCGGTCTTTGCATGAACCTTAACTGCAGTTGGCTGTGATGGATCGCCAAGAGCAGGGTCACCTCAAAAGCACAGTAGTGACATTCAAAATGTCCCAGCTTAAGGTGGGGAGTGACAGATGGCATTTCAATGGAATCTATAAAAATGTGTCAGCACCAGAAGATTTTGACTTTGCCCTACTTTTCAACTAGTGTACATCTAAAATAACAATACAGGGAAAGCCAACAGAGCTGACACTACTGCAGTCTGGAGCATACCTAACACCTTATTAAACTGCCCAGGAGCAAGAGTGTGATTGAGACCCACGGCAATGGGTTTCAGTCATAACCAAACTGGTTTTCAAGTGTCTTCTGGGATTGTATTTCCTTTTTTTTTTGATGAAATGTTATCACATCATTCTGCTGTTTAACATGAGAGCATGTCCGAGGTTAAATGAAAGAGGAAAGGCGGATAGCACAAATCGAGAGAGAGAAGGGCTGAGATGGTGGGCAGTCAGCTATGAAGGACATGGCCACAGCAGTTATTTTTAGTAATCAGTTTTCAGAGGCAGTCATTCGGAACACCTCATTAAAAATCAGTTTTTTAAAAAAACCCTCCAAAAAACACCACCACATTCAAATCAAAGAAACTCTGAGGCTCGTGTCCTGCGCACATATGAGCACACACCCCAGCATCAAATATTATGAGCTCATAAGGTTATCAGTTATCAGTGCATACATTAGCAGACTGCTGGTGACCTCTGTAGAAGACACCTTTTCCACGTTTGCTTTAATTTTAGAGGCGGTGTAGACAGGTGGATTAATTATGTCCACAAACCCACAGGCACCACTCTTAAAATGCAAAGAGGCCAATCCAAGGTTTATTAATCATTCTATAATAAGAGATTCATTAACACGATTTGGATACATTAAATCAGATGCTTAAGGTAGATGCCCTTAAGTAACATAATACCAAGATTTAAATTTCCTGTCTCATCACTGCAGAGTGGAAAACAACCCAAAGCAACAAATTAATTACTTTTTATGTAGGGTAGTAGAAATGCAGAAGAAATGGTGCTGTATATTTTAGGACTTTATTTTTCATTCAGTTACTTTGCATCCACTGTGGACAATAAGATTAATTCATCAGATAGTTTTATTCCATTCGAGCAGGCCATTTCGCTCTTTAATGCTCATTAACTGGTTTTATAGATGATTGCTAGTTGCGGGGCTAAAGCACATAAACCAGAGCAATTATCAGGTAATTACTAGTATAGACTTTATTTAACTCTCAGTGCCATTGTTAAACTCCAGTGCCCCACGGTGATTTAGAAAAGTTACACTAAGATTGCATGAAAAGTATCAGCATTCGAACAACTGTGCTAAATACGATCGCTCAAAATTGATTTCAGTGATATACAGCGACGAGAGTCTAAAGTAAGTGTGCACAAATATACTTCTTTAATCATTTGGCACTAACAAAAATAACTTGTTTTATGAATGAATGAAAAAAAAGATTCATACTGGATACTTCACTGTGGTCCAGTGTTTTAAAAGCTTTAAATCATTATCCTGTTAAACGATAGAGCACTCTAGCTGTATGTTTCTCCCCATATGTGTCTCAATAATCTCCTGATTTTATCCTGCAAGGTGCCTTATGGCACACACAGCAAAGCATCCCCATAAGACAACTGAGCCACCTCACAGATCACAGAGAGCAGGGCGTGATGCTCCTTAAAAGCTTAATTCTCTCCTGTGAACATGATGACACTTACTTTTTGTTTCTTTTGTTTGAAAAGCAGCTGCTCAGGAAGGATTTTAGAAAAGTAGAGTTTTTGTAATGTCTCCCTTTCAAAAGTGGGCTTTTCCTGTTGTATTCAGAAAGGGGCGCACAGTACAGTCAGGGTGTTTTGA
Organism: Neolamprologus brichardi; assembly: GCF_056152115.1. NCBI lineage: Eukaryota > Metazoa > Chordata > Actinopteri > Cichliformes > Cichlidae > Neolamprologus > Neolamprologus brichardi. The sequence continues at coordinate 7,615,653 of NC_142108.1, forward strand.
TCTTGGAGGTCAAGTAGTGTATGTTTTGAAGTTTTTGTTGTATTTTTTTTCCTGTGTCAAATAGGCTACAGCCACATCTAAGGAGTTTAAATATGGTCCCATAAACTTCAATGTCATACAGAGATCAGATGTTAGCAGAAGAAATTGCAGCCTTTACCAAGACCATGCATGGCAATTATTTTCTTCCTTTTCTCTTGTTTTGTTTCTTGTCTCTGTTCACTCTGGTGAACACAAGAGCACAAACATTTTTTTTTTAAATTTAAATAGCCTGAATGACACAACACAAGATTGAGAATCCCTGTATTACAAAGCAAAGGCAATAATCTGCATGAAATGTCACATTTCACAATATATTTGTGGAATACCCTTAAGCATTTAATGCTAACAGTTTTTTTTTTTTGTTTCCTTGCATGCCCAGTTGACAGTATGATAGTGTTTAGCACAGATGTTTTAATTTCAACACTTATCAGGATGAACTGAGGACCACTTCAGTAAGGTATACGGTGTAAGGGTACTGTATTAAACCAATATGGACAGTATTGATACCAGTACTGGCATTGGTTTCAAATCGATGCTAGGTGATAGGATCGACACTTTGTTTTTATCAGTATGTATTATGAATGAATGAATGATGTCAAATAATTTTTGGGAGGGGGGTGAAAATATATAAACATGCACTATTAAAAACGTCTGAATCGTTTTGTTTTGACTGTCCCATCTATTTTATTTATAGCCTATTGCACATGTAAACAACAGATGATGAAAGCTTGAAAAGCTGAAAGGTGTGTTTTGTTACATTTACTAATTATTGTGGACAGTAAAAACATTACAGTGGTTGATGGTCATTAAAATGTGTTCAGAATTTGAAAATGAATAATTCATCTCATAAATCATGACACACTGCCCCCCGACCCGCCCTACGTAAGCATCGGTATTGAAAACACTGGCCCTTGATTTACTTGGTACTGGATCAATACTAAAATGTGCAGTATTGCCCAGCAATACAAGTCTGCGCTTAAAAACTGGTGACTTGTAAAGCCGTAAGGTAAATACTACCATCTGTTGGAGCTTCGATGTAATTTCCGCCTTTATGACCGACTGTTGACAATGCTACCTTCATGATAATGGGAATATTGAAATTCCACCTAAATAATAAAATTACAACTAATTTAGCTTATATAGATCATATGCTCTACAGCCTCTAGCTGCGGGACACATTAATTCTAAAACTGTAAACCAGAACATTGTCAACAGATACTTTTATCCGACAGTAACGCTATTGTTGGCTGATAGCTTTCTTGTTTACTACTGCTAAATTGGACATTTGAAGTTACTCAAAGATGGCGGAGACGGACGAGCCGTAAGTAGCTGCCGAAGAAACAAGCAAGAAACCCCGAAAGATGCTTTCAAGTCACCTTAATCTGCGAAAGCACAGCATGAATCAACCTTCTTTTATTCTCTCTTTTTAGGGAGAAGAAAAGAAGGAGAGTAGTGGAGCAGACTGAGAAGTTAGTGATCAATTGGTAGAACTGGCGCAAGGTTTGAGGTTAACATTAGGAGGAAGGTTAACATTAGCTAGACGAAGAGCTAAGCTAATGCTGGTTGTAAATGAAACTTGTGAGTAGCTAGTTGACAGAAATATCCTGCCTAGTTGACAGTGAATAACTAACACGTCTGTATAGTGAATTAGTAGTGGTATTATTAATCTCTGTGCGAAGTCTGAGGTCTGTTGTACCTCCTCACTGTTGACATGTTAGCTATTCACTTAGCTTAGCTGCCGGCAGGCTGGGAGCTATTCAGGCAAGAGATATTACCCAAAATTCAGTGGGTCAGAAACGCCCACCCATGAGACAGGCAGTTTTACTAAGATGTTTAAAGGGGACAAATTATGCTCACTTCCAACTCTTTGCTGACTCTTTTTAATCTTGGACTCATTCAAGAAGTTAATATTTTTTTCATCTTATATTGGACCATGGTGTAGCCCAGGCATTTTGTCCAAAGCCCTATAATCACTTTCAGCTACCGCCCTTTAAGGGAGCTTTCATCTGATTGGCTGCTCTTCACAACTAGAAAGTTTTAACATGAGGTCGGTGGGGCTTTTGTGGTCACGCCAAAGTTGTGTGCCTGAGATGACCATATAAGTAGAAACAAGCTTTTGAAACTGAAAGCTTTTGGGTCAAAGATTTGGCCATGTTTAATGTGAGCATCCGCCGTTGCAACAACTATGAAACTGCATAATAGAGCCGCTTTAAAAGAGTCATATATGTGAGAGAACCGAGGTTGATGTAGAGTAGAGTAGACATTAAACATAAGGTAATGATGCCTACTTAGTTTCTTAAAAGTCATTTAATTTTCTGCTGTAAATAGCACTCTTCCTGTTAACATTAATCACAACATTGAGCATAGGATTTGGTTCTTTTCCATGCTGTACAATTTAAGTAGTGATAAACATTTTTATGTTATCGGGCCAAATGTTGCCATGCATGCACTATTTAACATTTTTGTCAGAGATACTGTTGATAATGCATCCTAAACACGAATGTCATCCTTAGGATGTTGGTGGATGGAGACAATGGAAGCACCTCTGACTGGGATGACCGTTGGAACCACCTCAAGAAGTTTTTGGAAAGATCAGGTCCATTCATGCATCCTGACTTTGAACCCAGCACAGAGGTAATATTTGCAGTGAGGAATCTGATACAGATATCTAATTTTTTCTGTCCTGTGGCATATTTGATATCTCTGATATGAAATGTATTCTCCTATTTTAGTCCTTGCAGTTTATGTTAGAAACCTGCAAAATCTTGGTCATTGGTGCTGGTGGTTTGGGATGTGAGCTGCTAAAAAACTTGGTATTATTATTATTATTATTATTATTATTATTATTTAAATGGTATAATTATAATTTCAGTGAATAGTTTGTATTTAATTTTCATCTTTTTGTTCATCTTGTGGCTCAGGCCTTATCAGGCTTTCGCAACATTCATGTTGTTGACATGGACACCATTGATGTTTCCAACCTAAATCGACAGTTCCTCTTCAGGTGAGTAGAATCAGTCAGTTCTGTGTAAAGTCTGATCCTTACTGTGTTACGTTTTATCTTTGATTTTCATGTGTCTGTAATTTTCACTAGAGCTAAAGATGTAGGTCGACCCAAAGCGGATGTTGCTGCTGACTTCATAAACAGCCGTGTGCCTGGATGCTGTGTAATCCCGTATCCTTTTGATTGAGCGACTATTCTGAGAGTTCAAATGCTTTATCACGTGCACATGGCTAAAATTTTAACGTACAGTCATTGTGGACAAAATGTGAAAAATGTTCAGATATTACAGTTTAAGAATGCAAAGACACCATACTACTTTTCTGTGATGCGAACAATATGAAGTGAATATTGTGTTAAAACCCAAACCTTTCCTAAATGTTTTGTGCAGCTATTTTAAAAAGATTCAAGACTTAGATGAAACATTCTACAGACGTAAGTATCAACAGGGCAATCCATTACTGGCTTTTGTAATGTCTGAATGGATTTGCTCACTCGAGATTAATTTTGTTTCACATTAAATATCTCACTGCAGTTTAATTTATTTTTTTAAGTGTGTGCAACTTACTCTAAATGAAAAGCCATTGCACCACTTAATAGAATAGAGAAACATACTTCACATGTCCACTTTCCTGTGATGTAAACCTGGTTCTTAATGATCTCAATTGCCATTAGCAATTTACATGTTAACTATAGTTACTTGAAAAATAAAGTTTTCACAGGACCCCACAAAATCCTATAAATATCCTTTGTGATATTCTTAAAAACCCAAGGGCTACAGCAATGTTTCCTATAATTTTTCATGTGTCTGAGCAAACACACAAACTCCCTGAGCCGTCCCTTGGACCACTGTGAGCAACATTAGATGTGTGCACTGTGGTCACGCCAGTATCGAATCCATCCAAGTTACATGGTTTATTAAAATAATCAAATTACAGCATTTAATTAAGTGCTTTAGCTCACTTACAATGAAAAATTAAAAAAAGTCTTGTTCATGACCTGTGTTGTATGTTAACACTATTGGAAGTAAAAATAACTTGAACTCCAATTATGAAAACAAAACTTTCTTCTTCTTCTTCTTCTTTTTTATTTTTTTAATTTTTTTTTTAAAATAAAGCTCTGACTTGTATTATGAGAATGAGTCTGTGGTCTGGGAGAGAGTCCTGTAACTCTGTCTGTAGAATACAGTATATAATGGCCAATGTTGGGCAATTAATTAAATAGTTACTTCTTAAAAAAAGTAACTGAGTTTTGCAAACAACAAAGTTTTTTGCAGCCGTTTACCTAAAAATGCAGCCAGGGTGTCTTTTTTTAAATAAACATTTCAAACTATTTACAGAACAATCAGCTGTTCTGCATCAAATTTGATGCCACACAAATTATTTGTGCCACTCCAAAAAATAATTTCTGTCCACTATGAGATAAAGGAGAACAACAGCCTGATACCTGCAGGCCTGACAACAGGAGATGTATCACTCCTGTAACACCTGTAACATTCAGTAGTTGCCTCATTGTTCTGGCACACACAACAAAACTATTGACTACACTACACACTAACTACACAAGATTTGCGCTAAATGTCGCAAATCTCTCACATCTCAAAACCCTGCCGTCACTCCTAAAACTTCCCCCTTCCTAAACAACTAAATGCCATATTGCCATATCATTTTTTGATTGGCCAACATGGTACATTTTTCGACCAATAGGAAAGGGTGGGGTTTTTTGTTTTTGTTTTTTCTTGTTTTGCTTAGAGGGAACATTGGGCTACAGACTCTACAAGTCTCAGTTAACAGGTCAGATGCTAAAGTTCATGACAGCACAGTTAGAAAAAGACTGAAGAAGTACAGTTTGTTTTGAAGGGTTGCCAGGAGGAAACCTCTTTGTTCTAAAAAAGTGGGTGATGATTTTGGATCTTTTTGCAGCCACAGGACACTGGGCACTTTGCTGTCTTTGATTCAACCATGAACTCCTCAGTGTACCAAACTATTCTGTGAGGCCATCTGTCTGATAGCTAAAGTTCACAGCAGCGAATCTATAACAGAAAGGTTAAAAAAGAAAAGGAAGGAGTGTTACTATGGCCCAGTCCAGATCTGAACCTAGTTGAAATGCTGTGACAAGACGTCAAGAGAGCTGAGCATCTTAGTGCTGCTAACGGTGGTTCTGAAAGCCACTGAATCACAGGATGTAATCAAATCAAATCACTTTTTATTGTCACATCACATGTGCAGGTACACTGGTACAGTACATGTGAGTGAAATTTTTGTGTGCGAGCTTCACAAGCAACAGAGGTGTGCAAAAATACAATAACATAAGAACAAGCAAAATATAAGAATGGCTAAATCTGAGAATTATATGAATAAATATATGTACAATATAAGAGTGCTAATGGCAGTGTGTATACTAATATGTATATCTACTTGTGTCTATATATGTGTGTGTGTATACATATTTTACAAATTAAATAGAGTAAACAATAAAATAAAATATATAAAAAAATATACAGAGTTGGTTGAGACATGTGCAAAACAGTGGCATTAATGTACAGTATGTAGTGCATAATGTTGAAGTTCCAGTAGTGGAGGTGAGGTGTCTTATGAAGTGTTCAGCAGTCTGATGGCCTGATGGAAAAAGCTGTCTCTCAGTCTGCTGGTACTGACTGGATGCTGCAGAACCTCCTTCCTGATGGAAGTAGTCTGAACAGTTTATGGCTGGGGTGACTGGAGTCCTTGATGATCCTCCCCGCTTTCCTCAGGCACCGCTTCCTGTAGATGTCCTGGAGGGAGGGAAGCTCACCTCTAATTATCCGTTCAGAACACCGCACTACTCTCTGGAGGGCTTTGCGGTTGTAAGCGGTGCTGTTGCCATACCAGGTGGTGTTGCATCCAGTGAGGATGCTCTCAATGGCACAGTCCTGAGGATGCGGGGGCTCATGACGAATCTTTTCAGTCTCCTGAGAAAGAAGAGGCACTGTTGCGCCTTCTTCACTGTTTTGTTTATGTGTACTGACCACGTAAGATCCTCAGCCAGATGTACACCAAGGAAGCGGAAGCTGCTGTATTGCAGAGTAGTTAGTTTTTCACAGAACTCTATAGAATCCATAAACTTGATACACCACTTTTTGATACCTCCACTTTTTTGACATTTTCTTCACAAAATTTGAATTAAAAAAACCCAATTAGATTAGAAAACATAGAAAATTGGATTTGACTTTGTCCCTCTTTCTATCTTTACCTAGAATTCCATATAATTGTGTGTGGATTGGACTCTATTGTGGCGAGGAGGTGGATGAATGGTATGCTGGTAAGTTAAATCTCTTTATTGTGTTCTTTAACATGATCTGTTTAGCTCTGCACAGTTGAAAAATGACTGGTTTTCTATCCGTAAGATAATGCTAGCTAAAAGGAACATATTTTAAATGTAAACTCAGTGTTTCTGTTTGTAGCTATCTTTGCTGGTGTATGAAGATGGTGTCTTAGATCCATCATCCATCATCCCTCTGATTGACGGTGGGACTGAAGGCTTTAAAGGCAATGCCAGAGTCATTTTCCCTGGCATGACAGCCTGCATTGACTGCACCCTTGAGCTTTACCCTCCCCAGGTAAGGTAGCAGATGTTTGTCTAAAATAATGATCATAGCCATGAGTTAATTATCTTTCAGAACCAGATCCCAGTCAGTTTTTCAGTGCTAAACCCAATCTGTGTCTGTAGATCAACTTCCCCATGTGTACAATAGCCTCAATGCCTCGTCTGCCAGAACATTGCATTGAGTATGTGCGAATATTACTATGGCCGAAAGAGATGCCCTTTGGAGGTAGGAAGTCACATTATATATTTTTTTCAATAATAATTACAATTATGAGGTAGTCAAACCTTTGAACAGAAAGTATGTTTCAATTTTTGTTTATTTTATTATTATTTTTTGTTTGTTTTAATGTGGATTAGATGACGTGTCTCTGGATGGAGATGACCCAGAACACATCCAGTGGGTGTACCAGAAATCTCTGGAGAGGGCAGCAGAGTTCAGCATAACAGGAGTCACATATAGACTAACACAGGGTGAGCTTGCATAAATAGCATTTCTGTGGCCATGAGGTGACTGTTACTTTTCTAGCTACTCCTGTGGAAGATGAGCCAAGTAATATAAAACACAGCAGTGACGGTGCTTTCATTTCGTGTGGAAACTCTTATCTTATTTTGTGTCAGTAAAACATTAAAACACTCCCTAAAGTTCATTCAGATCAGATGATTTGTACAGCTTTTCTTTCTTTTGCCCAAACTGCATTTTCCTCTTTGTTTTCTTTCATGATTAGAGATATAAAAAACTAATTGGCTTTAAATGTTTCAGGGGTTGTTAAGAGGATAATCCCTGCTGTAGCATCCACAAATGCTGCCATTGCTGGTAAGTAGCTAACACTGAATAAATGTAAGACCTGTGGACCTGATTCCTCTATGAACGATTATAAAAGTTAATCATTCACTTGTAGTGCTCTGTAAACAGCATTCGTTTTTTCTCTGCTTTATTTGATGCAGCTGCTTGTGCAACTGAGGTTTTCAAAATAGCATCAAGGTGAGTTTGCAGGTTGTTTGCCACATGTCAAAATGTGTTTAAAAACTGAATGCATATTTCACAGTTTCTAATAACATTGCTATTACCTTTTTGCACGCAGTGCATATTTACCTCTGAATAATTACATGGTCTTCAATGATGTTGACGGCCTGTACACCTACACCTTTGAAGCCGAAAGGAAGGTTTGTGTCTGACTCGCATCTGTTAGTTCATGACAGAGTTGCCTGTTTGGATAATGCGTGCATGTTTGTGGTTACTCTTATTACAGGAAAACTGTTCAGCTTGCAGCCAAGTACCTTCGGACCTACACTTTTCACCATCTTCCAAACTCCAGGAGGTGTTGGACTACCTGACCGAGAGCACTTCCCTGTACGTTTACCTCACTTACTGTGTTGCCCACCTTGTTTGTATCACACTACCAGCTATATTCAATTTACTTTATGTTGCAATGCCTTCAACAACCAAATACAATGGATTTTTTCAGACAAATGAAATCACCTGCAATAACAACAACGATGGATGGAAAGAATAAGACTTTATATTTACAGGTAATTAACCTCCCATTTAGTACAGTTTTGTATTCTAGTTCAATCTTTGAGCAATTTGAGGTGTTTTCTGGAGAAGTTCAAGTTTTGGTTGTAGCTGAAGTATTTTGTTTTACAGTCCGTTGCTTCCATTGAACAGAGGACGCGGCCAAATCTGGCCAAAACCCTGAAGGGTGTGTTGGTTTATTTACTGAAAATGTTTCCACATTGGTCAGATGAGTTCACTGTGAATATGCTGACTCACTTATGTTATGAACATGTTTTCCAGAGCTGGGGCTGGCTGACGGACAAGAGCTGGCTGTAGCTGATGTCACCACACCTCAGACTGTGTTGTTCAAACTCTGCTTTACCTCATGAGACAGAATCAAGCACCTCTGCAACTCATCTAAAAGCTTACAACAGTTTACTGCTTATTCAGTCAAAATGTCAACCATTATAACCTATTTAACTGTTCCAGTACAAGTATTGACTAAAGTTAACATTTTCCACTGAAAAGCCAAATCGTAGTTCAAACTTGGTCATGTTTTGGTGAATCATTGATGTCAGATTTCTGCATTAATATTTTGCTGGAGCCTATAGCATGTTCTGTGCAATGACAGATGCAAGGGTTATTGTTTTAAGATTACTTTGTACTTGTTTTACAAATGAATATTTATTTATTTCAACTCATTTTTTTAGATGTTTAGCCACTGAAGTGGTAAAACACATCGACAATGATGATGTGTGAACTGGAATAAAATAATCTTTTTTTGTTTGTTTTATTAAGTTTGTGTGCACTTAATGTGTGGCAGGAAGAGGAAAGACAAGTGGGGTTTTTTGTGATTTATTAATTAATTATACAGTAATTCACACATCCATGTTCCTGAGGAAATACATTTTATAAATTCATTTTAATATCTTCTATTCATTTAGACATTAAATTTGACTATTGTTTGATAATTAAAAGTAAAATGAAAAGAGTAATTATAAACAAATATTTGTAAATGAACTATTAATCCATTAAATAAAAACTTTTTTTTAAAAAGAAAAACTGATTTTCAAAATCTTGGGGAAAAAAAGGAAAATAATGGATTCAAAATTTGAATTGGTAAAACCATATAAAACCACCTTTCCTCTACTTTTGATTTAGTGTCCTTTTAGTTCTAGGATTAACGTCAGTCGCTGCCAAAGGTTCTTTTATTCATATTAGTATATATTTTTTAACAGAAGTGATTGCCTTTCACAATTACAAATATAATTCATTGGTATTTTCAGTGGTTCACCAGTTTGACTGTGTGTGTGTGGAGTTAGTCATATTGGAGAGAACACAAATGATCAGTGAGAGCATTATCAGGTACCAGTACCTCTGAAATGGGACCAAAAGTGCTCAAAACACATAAATTCCCTGCTGTGACATTGCTCTAGGGTCAGTGAAAACAATGCTCCCTTAGAATTTTTTAATTCTGATCTCAATGACTACTATAACTTTATAATGGAACAGCAGCATATCTGCTAGAGGATAAAACTGATCTCAGAGGTTGACCTCAACCCCCTAGAGGTAAGACCACTGTGCTGATAGGATAGAAATATTGTTACCACACTATAAACAACAACAACAAAAATCCAGTACAAAAAAATGTGAAATAACCCAAACATGCTTTGTATTTTAGATTGTTCAGAACAGCCACCCTTTGCTTTGATTGCTGCTTGCACACTCTTGGCATTCTCTCACTGAGCTTCATGAGGCAGTCACCTGAAATGGTTTTCCAACAGTCTTGAAGGAGTCTCCAGGTGCTGAGCACTTGTCAGCCCTTTTGCCTTCACTCTGCTGTCCATCTCATCCCAAACCATCTCAATTGGGTTTAGGTCACGGGACTGTGGAGACCAGGCCATCTAGCAGAGCACTCCATCACTCTCCTTCTTGGTCAGTTAACCCTTACAGAGCATGGAGGTTGTATTTATATACCACTACTGTTGTGAACTCTCACAACTCAAATCTCATCTATATTGTCCTAGTAAGGCTACCAGAGTACCAGAGGGGGCGGCCATGCTACTGAGCATTGATATAGCCATGTACGCTCCTGCTACGGTTCAATAAAGCAAGTCGTGTTGAAGATACCCCGTGTCTTATTACTTCATATCATGACAACTACTATACGTCATTAACCTTTCTCTTCTATAACTAATAGGGTGTGGTTTGTCCTGTCTCTGTATGTTTTCCTTTTTCACGTCTTGTTCCATTAACAGCCCCAGTTGGACCCAGCAGAAGGCTGCCCCTCCCTGAGCCTGGTTGTTCAGGAGGTTTCTTCCTGTTAAACTGAGGTTTTTCTTCCCTGGTCTTGCTAATCGCTTGCTCACAGGGGATCATTTGATTGTTGGGGTTTTTGTCTTGAGAACTGTAGTTGGAAATTATGGCTATATGTGGTATATATAAAAAACTGAATAAAATTTAAGTTAATTTGAACATAACTCGTAACCGAACTTCAGTTGTCTAATCCAACAGACATACTGCACGATAAAATAAATAAGATGCTACCAAATCAACCAATATTCAGTTGAGGACTGACTATTTTGAGTCTCCTTTCTGATTCATTTTCTTGGATTATAACCTGTTCATTTGACTGATTATACAATTTTCCATGTCTTTACTTGTCCAGGTCTGAATATAACACTGGTGTCAATGTTTTGGTGTGGTAGCATCTCCAGTGATATGATGAAAAAAGAAATACTTTAAAACCAAGAGGAAAAATTGGAGAAGCACTAATGTTAGGGGTTTTGTTACTATCTAAATTCTCCTGTCCTCTTTTTCTGACATGCTGATGCGTCCTCCGTCTGACTATGAACCTATAAGTAACCAAACGTATCCCGTAGCATGACAGTAAATCTCTTTTCCTAAACTGCAGGGATTAGGCTCAACATGTCATGGCTACTGGACGGACTCACGCGCAGACAGTTCTTTCTTTGAGAACAAAAGGAGATTATTTATTTACAACAGGGATCACCTCAGTGCTATATATATATGTACAGTGAGTTGGGTGGGAGGGAGGGGGGGTCCAGGGCTCCAGGGAAAGAAGGGGGGAGAGAGAATCCACACACACGCTTCCTCTTCCACACAGTCACCGCCACAGCTCCTCCGCACACACGCACTCCTTTTCAGCCGCACTCGCTCCAAAACTCCACACACTCTGCCACACCCGGGCAGGTCCAGAAGAGGGATATCTACACACAGAATTCAACGTTAGTTCCACAGCAAAATACATACAGGGGATTCTTTTGATAATGCCGAGAGCACGAACTCAGGAGGTTCAACGTTCCAGCGGTGAGCTGCTCTGTGCCACTGCCTTAAATAGCAGCTGGGGAAATCAGCCAGATCAACAGCAGGTGGAGACAATCACACAGGTGCGTGGGCCAAGAGCGAGAGCCCGTAACGAGCTCCACCCAGGCAGAGAGGAGGAGGAGAGACAAAGAAAACAAAAACAAAAAAGAACAACAACAAAACCTATAGCCAGCGTGAGCCAACCAGAGAGACACGGGACCGTGACACAACAAAACCATGCACCTTCTTCCTGTTAGGCGTTAGCTGTGTTAGCTGCTCAATTAAAAAAACCGAAAATGACAGATAAACCGAAACAAAACAAAACAAAAAAATGTATAAATTCTACTGGATTTGCTTCTATCAAACAGGTGTAGCCTAGGTGTCTAAATCTTCGAAAACCTCTCCTGCAATGTCAACATCTCCACCCAACTCAAAAGCAGTTACTTACTGAGGTCCCCCTCACATCCAAAATCTACCAGAGCAGCAGGCCAGCAGGCGTTCTATTCATTTTTTTTAATCTAATCATTTTTATGTTGTTTAAATATAAATGTTAACACAAAAGCTGTTACTGTTTTGTTATATGGTTCCATCTCTAATTAAATCACCTGTATTTGTGGTGCGAAGCCAATTTACACTTGATATTAAACATCTTTGTAATTTTCTTTTTTTGGATGAGGTGGAAATATAGATGTATACTGTTGTTGTTGCTCATTTCCTAGAAGTTAGTTAATATTAATGTATGGTTTGCCTACTTATATATACCACCACTTAACCAAAGTCAAAACCATGACCCCAATCCCTGCTCCAACAGTTCAGATGATCAGCTGGGTATTAAACATGGCAGGTGCTTGATAAATGGATCAGAATCAGGTGTTTTGGAGCAGTTCAGCACCTAAAACAGTTCAGCACCTAAACTAAACAGTTCAGGCACTACTAAACTTTGGTTTAGTAGTGCCTCTAAACCAAAGTTTAGAGGCACTACTTTATCAGTATTGCCCTAAGAAAGGTGATTTAACTGCATAGTGTTCCTGAGGCAACAAACCAGAAAATACTGTTTTAGCAAACAAACTACATCAAAATCCACCTTTAAATAACCAAATATTTTTCCTCACATATTCAAGCACATTCACATATTTTTAAATATAGATATTTCCAATTAAATGTGTTATAATAAGATTATTCTTAGCAGGAGTTGGCACTACGTCCTAGGTGGATCTGGTTCCCAAAAGGATTGCTCAAGAGCCAGGGTAAACTTCAGAAGCTTAACATATTTACATACAGCCTTTGAATGCCAGGGTTATATCACAACAAATAGAGCACAGAAAAAATATAGGAAAGCTAATTTTTTTTTAAATTAGTCATTGTGCTATATTGCAAAAGTTCCTGATAGAAAAGTTCATCTAATTAATGTGAAATTTTTCCAAAAAGATGAGCTGAAAAAGAGAAAAAAACAATATATATATATTTTGTTCATGTTCTTATTTTCAGACCATATCGCAATGTCCTTTCTTTAAAGCTGAATTTTTGGTTTTCCTTCTAAGAAAGTTCTTTGCATCAATCAAACAAACATTTTGGTTAATAAACACTGATGAAACGAATGACAAATGGTTTCAAAGTCAAACTCTCTTTTACTCCTTATTTTACTCGTATCCTGTGTTAATAAATAAAACACAAAAATAGATTTAAGAGACAGTTTAATAACCAATGATACGTTTGCTGGCTGATAGCTGTCTGTTGTGCTAATATTTACGGAGGGGGAGGGGCACGGACGCGCTTCTGCGCCGGGTTACGGCTCAGACCGGATAATGACGTCACTGTGCTACGTGGAAAAGGAAGCAGCGAGCAAGCTAATGCTAGCATTGCTACAAGTTGAGAGCGACCAAAACAAACGATGACAACCAAGGAAAGTAGCCGTGAAATTTGGGATTAAACGTGAGAATGGTCTGAATTTGCGATGGTCGCAGAGTTCTGGGGATAACTGTATTCCTGCATGACTGACCTTTGGCGTGAAAGCGATTTTGAGGGCCAGCTTGTCAGTTTTCGATCCGAAACTATAGTGCATTGGTACTGTCCATATTCACCAGAGGTATGCATTGCTAACTAGCTGTTTGGTAACTTGCTGTCATCAAAGCTTGGAGTGGACAGACCGTTTTGACAGTGCAGATTATTCCCACCCGGTCGGCCTTGATTATATATCTATATAAAAAATGGAAAAACGGAAAAAATAAACGTATTCTTCTGCTGACGCTGAATTCGCTCTAACATCCGTGTTACAAATCCTGAACTTGGAGTTTGCTTGCTGTCTTGCCTTATAAGCAAAATGAGTTGGTTCAACGCATCTCACCTGTCCAGCTTCGCTAAACAAGCTTTAACATCAGCTCAAAAGTCAATCGACCGAGTTCTGGACATCAAAGAGGAGGACCAGTGGGGTGGTACAACTGTAATGCCCCACGACGGTAAGTAATTAATGTAATATAGCGTGTTAACAGCAAATGTTGATGTATGTAAATGATATGCAAATGTAACATTAGAAGCTAAAGCTATCGAAAGACTTGACATAAATAATCTTTCTCAGCAGATGTCACATTACCTGGAAAGCTTTCATTAAGTGGAGGCTGGGGGCTGACACAGTGGGAAGCACCCGCTGAGGAAAAGACCATCACACCACCCCCTTCATCGGAAGCCATCACTACTCCCGTCACTCGTACTGTTGTGGATGAATCCGAAAATTTTTTCAGTGCCTTTTTGTCACCTGGAGATTCACAGGCTGTCACCAAAACTCAGGTTGTGTCGGTACCCCCTACTAAATCTCAAAGGCGGCCTCAGGAGAAAGAAAAGAAAAGCAAAGAGGCTGTTGTCCAAAAAGATGTGGAGAGTCAAATGTCATTTGTGGTTGAGGGTCCTCAATCTGGACCTGCTGATAAGATCCATGAGAGTCAGAAAGCTGCTGAGATCCAGGTGGTGGAGATCAAGCCCTCACCAGCAGACACTGTCCTCCTGCAGCCAGTTTCTCCTGTTTCCTCTTCCAGTGATCTTCCTTGTGACTCTGACAGTAAAGCAAGCAGTGTGAAAACAGATGCTGACTCAGTAGTTTCTGTTGACTCAAAAGCAGAGCAGTCACACACTTCAGTAGAACACCAACCAGAGAAGGATACCACAGATTCCCCTCAACCTAAGAGTGCTGCCCCTTCTGATCCGTCACCTCCCGTATCCACTAAGGAAGTACTCCTAGAGCATAAAGACTCAAAGACAGAGGATCGTCAGAATGATACACCCTCTCCTCCAGTTAGTGCTTTCTCCTCAGGAACCTCAACCACCAGTGACATTGAAGTGCTTGACCATGAGAGTGTGCTGAGCGAGAGCTCAGCCAGCTCTAGACAAGAAACCGGTGAAGGAAAGACTGGCCTTCACCTAATGCAGGGCTCCTTCCAGCTTCTCACTGCCTCCACATGTGGAGATTTTCCTCGACTAGAAGACTACCCAAAACTCACAGAGAGCTGTGGTTCCTCCTCAGATGCATTTGAGCGTATTGATTCCTTTAGCGTGCAGTCACTGGATAGCCGGAGCGTCAGTGAGGTCAACTCGGATGACGAAATCCCTGGCAGTCGGACTCTAGCATCCGTCACTGCGGGTCCTGCCCCTTTAACAGTGCAACAAGCTGAATGTCAGAAGCAGGAAGGTGGAGAGGCAGCAAAGGTAGATGAGAAGGAAGAAGATGACGAGGAGGGATTCACTGAAACAATGCGGGAGCAGTCGCTGGATGAGATGGAGGAAAGCGGACGAAGTGCGACACCTGTGAATAGCGAGCAGCCCGAAGACTTGACAGAGCAGGAGGCTAATCTCACACTGTCTGATGCCACCGCTGCAGCTGAAGAACAGATCACTCCACCAATCACTGCAGAAATGAAAAGTGCCTCAACTGTCCAGATACTGGAGCTTCAAAAGGTAACCAAATGCTATCTGCATCTGGTCCTGTCATTTGAAAAGATTGTTTATGCAATGCACATACTGCCAGATCTAGTTGAAAAAGTCCATATTGCTTCTAAAATCCATTATATACAACCTGCAAAATGGTTACTGCTCAAAGAAGGGTAGGTTTTTATCTGTAACTGAAAAGTAATGTATAACTGATGAAGTCGCAAATGAGTCACATTTAAAAATAATACATTTACAAAAAACATTTTTAGCATAGTTTTTCTCCTCCATATGCAAGAAAGGAAGAAATTGCTTTGTTAGATTGTCATGTCACAGCATCATGACAGCTTGTGAACTGTACAGCGCTTGATCTTCAGCGCATTTAGTGTGACTTTAGGTACTTTGTTTTTTCTGTTTACGATTATTTTAAAGCTTCTTTTTAATCAGCAATTTTATTGAATATTTGCTTAAGAAAGGACTAAATCGTTTACTTGGTTGTATTAAAAGTAGTTATGGATTTATTTTCAGTGAATTGAATAACAGTGCTTATAATCTAAGTAATGTTTCTCTTTATCCATAAATATGTATTTACCTGACAAATTGGAATCTTTATCAAAAAACTTTAAGAATTTCGCTTCTTGTTCAGACAGAACCAAATGATTTCTTTTGTGACATTTTTAGAATCTTCTGTAAATACAGAGCATGTTGTGGTCACGTCATAGGTTATTGATGAGCTATCGGGGCGCCTTGAGAAGAGAGAGTCTCAGCTGCTGGCAGTTAGCAAAGACAAGGCCAGACTGGAGGAGGAGTGTGACAATCTGAAAGAGTGAGTATGAGGCAGACACCTGGTTCACAAAGGAAGTGTAAACAATCTTGCCAGGAGTGCTGGTCTTCCTGATATGTACAGTGGGGCAAAAAAGTATTTAGTCAGCCACCGATTGTGCAAGTTCCCCCACTTAAAATGATGACAGAGGTCAGTAATTTGCACCAGAGGTACACTTCAACTGTGAGAGACAGAATGTGAAAAAAAAAATCCATGAATTCACATGGTAGGATTTGTAAAGAATTTATTCGTAAATCAGGGTGGAAAATAAGTATTTGGTCACCTCAAACAAGGAAAATCCCTGGCTCTCACAGACCTGTAACGTCTTCTATAAGAAGCTTTTCTGTCCCCCACTCGTTACCTGTATGAATGGCACCTGTTTGACCTCATCATCTGTATAAAAGACACCTGTCCACAAAATCAACTGTGGGAGCAATCATCAGAAAATGGAAGACATACAAGACCACTGATAATCTCCCTCGATCTGGGGCTCCACGCAAGATCTCATCCCGTGGGGTCAAAATGATCATGAGAACGGTGAGCAAAGATCCCAGAACCACACGGGGGGACCTGGTGAATGACCTGCAGAGAGCTGGGACCAAAGTAACAAAGGTCACCATCAGTAACACACTACCAACGGCAGGGAATCAAATCCCGCAGTGCCAGACGTGTTCCGCTGCTGAAGCCAGTGCATGTCCAGGCCCATCTGAAGTTTGCCAGAGAGCACATGGATGATACAGCAGAGGATTGGGAGAATGTCATGTGGTCAGATGAAACCAAAGTAGAACTTTTTGGTATAAACTCAACTTGTCGTGTTTGGAGGAAGAAGAATACTGAGTTGCATCCCAAGAACACCATACCTACTGTGAAGCATGGGGGTGGAAACATCATGCTATGGGGCTGTTTTTCTGCCAAGGGGACAGGACAACTGATCCGCGTTAAGGACAGAATGAATGGGGCCAAGTATCGTGAGATTTTGAGCCAAAACCTCCTTCCATCAGTGAGAACTTTGAAGATGAAACGAGGCTGGGTCTTCCAACATGACAATGATCCAAAACACACCGCCCGGGCAACAAAGGAGTGGCTCCGTAAGAAGCATTTGAAAGTCCTGGAGTGGCCTAGCCAGTCTCCAGACCTCAACCCCATAGAAAATCTGTGGCGGGAGTTGAAAGTCCGTGTTGCTCGGCGACAGCCCCAAAACATCACTGCTCTTGAGAAGATCTGCATGGAGGAATGGGCCAAAATACCAGCTACTGTGTGTGCAAACCTGGTAAAGACCTATAGTAAACGTTTGACCTCTGTTATTGCCAACAAAGGTTATGTTACAAAGTATTGAGTTGTATTTTTGTTATTGACCAAATACTTCTTTTCCACCCTGATTTACGAATAAATTCTTTACAAATCCTACCATGTGAATTCATGGATTTTTTTTTCACATTCTGTCTCTCACAGTTGAAGTGTACCTCTGGTGCAAATTACTGACCTCTGTCATCATTTTAAGTGGGGGAACTTGCACAATCGGTGGCTGACTAAATACTTTTTTGCCCCACTGTAGGTGAGATGAAATGTCACCAGCATAATGCCACTGTGCAAACACTGAGCAAGCAAGGGGAGAATAAGTCAATCTGATTTAATGAAATGGATTTCTAAATTGCCATGACAGTACTGTAAGAGTCTGCTAAGAATTTCAAATCCTTTACTTAAAAATTAAGTGACTCTGAATTGTCATTACTAATCTACTAGTATGGATTTTTAAACGCTGGCTTGGTCTTGAGGTTATCTTTCAAAATGAGCTTTTAAACTAATGAGGTCTTTCATCCTCCAGTGAAGTGATAGGTCTGAAGGAGGAGAGCTCCACTGTTCAGTCCCTGAAGGAAGAGTTCACCCAGCGTATAGCAGAGGCAGAAAGGAAGGCTCAGCTGGCCTGCAAAGAGAGAGACATAGCTAAGAAGGTAATGCTAAGAGCTCTTAGTCTGTGACTTGTTAACTTATAATTAACAAAATAAATAAAGTTCTCCAAGGGCTGTGCTGACCTTTCATGTATTTCTCCTACCAAAATTACTTCTAGATGGACAATTAAAACTTTACATGTCCAAAATTCTTGTGGAAAAGTTTTTATTTTATTCTTTTGGTGCTGTAGGAGATAAAGGGTTTGCGAGAGGAGCTTTCCACAAGACTAAACGCCAGTGATACAATGGAGATCATCAAGGAAAAGGAGGAGCAGATCAGAGGTCTGCTGGAAGAGGGTAAGACTTGTTTACGGAACATGTTTTTCTTCACCGCAACCAACAGATGGCATAATCAACACTTGGTCAGACAGTAGCTCTTACTTGTTACAGGTTAGGTTATTACTGATTACTTAGCATCACATGTCGGCTTTGTTAAAGTGTCTGAGTAGGTTTTTATTTTTCTCACTTTTAGGTGAAAAGCTGTCCAAACAGCAGCTACAGCACAGCAACATCATCAAGAAACTGCGTGTGAAGGAGAAGGAGAGTGACACAAAGATCACCAAACAACAAAAGAAAATCAAGGATCAAGAGGAAGAGCTGAGACAGCTCCAGCAGGTAGGGATTTGGGATGTGTTCAACACTACACTTGAATAAAAGTTCATACCCGACTGTTATTTAAAGCATTTTAGTTTTAAGGCAGTTTAGTTTGAGTTTTTGTGTTTAATTTCATTTTCTTGGATCAACTTTTTTTGTTCTCTCTTCCTTCCCTCACCTTTAACCGATTATGGCTTCCGGTTCTTCCTGTTAAGAGGGAGTTTTTTCTTTCCACTGTCGCCAAGTGCTTGTTCATATGGGGATATTCGCTGATAGTCGCTATTATTTTAGGGTATTTACCTTACAATGTAAAGTGCCTTGAGGTTACTGTTGTGATTTGGGGGTTTATATATGCAATTTAATTTAATTTACAATAATTTTTAAGAAAATGTTATCATAATTTTTAATTAAAAACAATAATATTAATATTATTAATTCTTTGTTTTCAGTGTTTAGTGGTTAAATCTTATGTTGGAAGAATCAAAAGGTACCTGTTAATTAGTTTATAATTAAGCTGAACTTGCTCGTAATTGTGCTGATTGGGAGCGTTTTTATTCTTCAGCTCTCATTTTATGGGAATTCATTTGGTTTTATTACAAGAGGGGTTTACTTTTCTTGCCTGTTTTGGCATGTCCTTTCAGTAATGGTACTAGACGGGGCTTGTTTTAAAAATGAAAGTAATTCCAAAATGCTTTCAAGCTCTCAACAGCTGTCACCTCCTCCGCCCTGTTTTAAATGAAAAAGCCCCTTGAATCATACTCTTGAGACTGTGGAAAATAAAAATGTCACTTTCCAAAATGATGAGTAAATGCACACCTTAAGAACACTGTTACATTTGCTTACACTGTTAAACAATGCTGCTCATACTAGTTTTCTCAGTTTGTTATGGTAGTGTGGATTGTGGCTTCAACATGGTCACGTGTAACTAGGGGTGGGCGATAGAAACGATATACAATAGAAACTATATAAATTTGGCCAACGATAGAGATTTTGACTATACCGCTCTATCGCGATAGCGCATGTTGATGATGTCATCAAGCTGCGCCTGTTTTGGTCAAAAGCATCGCAGCGGCTACAACCATTATCATCTGCAAATTATGCTGGGCGACAGTCATAGCAAAAAGATGAAGCACTTTTGAAATAGTGGGAAAGCCAAAAACTGCGCTTGCTCCACTTCCGTAGCATTGATTGACTAATGTTGAATTCTCTCGCAGCTGTTCTATTCCCATGTTGTTGCAGTATATTAATAACTAACCTTGTATTGTGGATGAATGATCTCAGTTGTTCTCCTGACTGAAGTTTGGCCCGTGTATAGCATCCTGCTGTGTGATTGCATTTGTCCCTAACCACCAGAATCCCTCACGTTAACTTTTATCGAGTGGAAAAAAAGTTTGCGTTCATCCTCCAGCTTCACTGTGCTAATGTTATGCTAACATAGCTGTGTCGCTAGCAATCACGTAGCACAACATTATATACCAGGTAGTCCAACTTCAGTAACCCTGCAAGCACCACTGCTGTTTAGTTTTCTGTCTTCATTTATGTTGGAAGTGATAGCAGAGCTGTACGTTTTAATTAGTTTCAAAAATCTCTCAGTCAGAACATGGTATGTCATGTTTAGGTGGAAACTAGCAAGCTAACTTCCTGTTAACTCATAACTCCATTAAATTTAATAAATTCTGTTTTCATGGATGTTAAACTTAATTGTTACACCTGGTAAAGCAGCAACGCTGATGATTTTATTAAAGATGAAAGAATTCAGACCGTTTTTAACTCTCAGTGTTCGTTTGACTTTGGGACCTGAAGAAGATGAAGTTTTGGACCCAGATTACTCCGCGAAGCTCCTCACCACAGCAGCCGTAATGCTCTGACAATCCATCAAGCAGTGGCTAACCAAAGTTGTACTAAAACATTTTTTAGCAGATTTCTGCTCGCCAAAATTGGTTCGAGGTCAGTAAGCACAACCAGAATTCATACATAAGGCACACTCTCGATTTTTGAGAAAATTCAAGGATTTTAAGTGTGCCTTATAGTGTGGAAAATACATTATGCAGAAGAAAAGAATATATCGCGATATGTCGTTACCGCACATTCTTCAAATTATATCCCGATATGGATTTTAGGCCATATCGCCCAGCCTTACGTGTAACGTAGGGTATGTCAAGCCAAAGTCTTATACTTTGTTTTCTTTTGATCTCCTGCAAGAAAACAATGTTGTAAATCATAGCATTTACTAGTCATTTATTACTGGTAAATGTAACATGATAAAGTCACTTTTTCTCAGGTTTTTTTTTTTCTCAAACACATTTGTATCTCATTTGCCCATCCAGTGTAGACAATTATTGATATTCACTTCAACTATATTTAAAATTATCATGGTTTCCTGTTATGTGCAGGTTCTAGATGGAAAGGAGGAGGTGGAGAAACAGCACAGAGAGAACATCAAGAAGCTGAATGGTGTGGTGGAGCGCCAGGAGAAGGAGCTGAGCAGGCTGCAGTCAGACACTGAGGAGCTGCAGGAGAAAAACAGGAGCCTCGAGGCTGCTCTGGACAACTCTTATAAGTAAACAAACTAACCTCATAAGCTTGCTATTGTGGGGTTTTCAGTGTTGCTTTTTTTTTTTTTAGTTATGATTACCATCTATCTACAACATGATGAATTCTGTGCAGATCCTAAACGGTCACTGTACTGGTAAAGATCTTCATATGTTAACCAGAGCTATTAGAGTGCACTCATCCATGTTGTTTTCTTTTTGCAAAGTTTTTTCTCTCCCTATGTTTCCCTTGATACTATTTCCTCATTGGCATATTTACACTGTGAAGACACACATTTTGGCCAAAAGCCAAAAACTAATTTGTGTGAGTCAGGCTGATTAAATGTTTTACAACCACAAGTTGAACTTTGATATGTATTTTAAAACAGAACAAGCCATGTGGTTGTTTTCCACATGCCTTTTTATTTAAAGTGACAATTCATGGCCATGCTCGTTCCATGTACACTAAGGCTACGTTCACACTGCAGGTCTTAATGCTCAATTCCGATTTTTTGATTAAATCCGATTTTTTTGTCTGCTTGTTCACACTACAAATAAAATGCGACAGCAAAGGCGCTCTAGTGTGAACCCTCAAGCGGCCTGCATGCGCAAAAGAAGACATCACACACAACGCGCTCTGTTTAGACCCAGAGCAAACAATATTGTTTGACTGATGGCCCTTAATATAAAGACTTCGGACTTTACGTTTCCCAATTTTTGCATTAAGTTATTTTATTTACATAATAATGTAAATAACCTGATAATTATCCTTATTGCTGTTTTAGAGAGGAGCGGTGCTTCAAAGGAAAGTTGCAGATTTCTGTCAGAATCTGCAGATTATACAGTACAAATAACATGCTCATGTTTCTCCAACGTTGTCTTCCCAACAGTTTCACTGACATCTACACGGGATGGCCAGGAAGCGTTTGCGATGTCTTATCGGGCGCTTCTCCGGAGCTGATAATTGGCATCTGTCTTGTGTCAGTGATGCAAAAGACGGATTTAATGCGACATGACCATTCAAACAGCAGTCGCTTTCTAAAACATCGGATATGTATTAGATTCAGTACCACATACAAAAGTGACCCAGATCGGATTTGAAAATATCGGATTTGTGCTGTTCACACTGTCATAGCATGATCGGATATGGGTCGCATTGGGTCAAAAAAATCGGATTTGATGCATTTTTGCCTGCAGTGTGAACGTAGCCTAAGGTATCTCATTATTATATTACCTTAGAGCCAGGACCACTCTAAATAAATATACATAGATACATGTGCTGATTGTAATATTTATGGAAAGTCACAGTGATGATGGTCTTCTTCAATATCTCTGTTAGGGAGCTAGCAGAACTACACAAGGTAAATGCCAGCAGGGCCAGTGAGGCTGAAGAGGTGGCTCTGAGCAGGGAGACGCAGGCCAGAGAACAGCTGAGTCTGGCTCTGGAGAAGGCTCAGGAGGAGGCCAAGATACAACAGGAAGCCCTAGCAAACCAGGTAACACTGGGCCACACCCTAAATATATAAAACACATGTGATAAACATCAAATATAAAATACTGGTGCAATTTAAAAAATAGTTAACTCAACATTATATTGTTGTCTAATGCTGTGTACAGGTGGCTGACCTGAGGCTGGCACTGCAGAGAGCAGAGCAACAGCAGGCCAGGAAAGAAGATTATTTGAGAGAGGAGATCAGTGAACTTCAACAGGTAACATACTATTTCCAACTAAATTATCTCAATAGACGAAAAATGCATTTTGATAGAAGAAAATAATTTTACAACAATTTCGTGGTACATGTACAATGACAGTAAAGGGCTCATCTTTTTTCTAAATATAGCAACAGGATTCTTTTTTTAATGCATGCCATCATTTCTTGTCTTCTGTCAGAGACTTCAGGATGCAGAAACTAGGAACCAGGAGCTCAGCCAGAGCGTTACCTCTGCCACGCGACCTTTACTGCGACAAATTGAGAACCTACAGGCCTCACTGGGTGGTCAAACGGCCTCGTGGGAAAAACTTGAGAAGAATATCTCTGACAGGCTTGGTGAGAGTTAGGGATTTAAGCTTGTACACCATGTCTGTGTAAAACAAACAGCAAATTACAATATCGTAGAAAGCGGGGAATAAAAGCTTGATTTGTTTTTGCACCCCCTCTAAACAGCGGATGCCCAGGCGCAGCTAGCCATTGCTGTGGAGAAAGAGCGATCAGCAACAGAAGAACTGTTGTCCATTAAGTCCCAGTTAGCATCTCTGGAATCCCAGAATTCCTTGCTTCGGCAGGAGAAAGCCAGGCTTCTGGCACAGCTGGATGCTGAGAAAAACAAGAGGGAGAAATTGGAAGATGAGAGCAGCAGGTAATAAATTAAAAAAAAAAACAACAACCAAACAAACTGGAGTCTACAGGGTTAAGTGCTCATGTAGATCATCCCCATCATCATGTATACCGCGTTTACTGTATGTGGCTTATATGTGGAGTTAAAATAAACATATGTGTGGTTAGTTTGTTTGATAATTATCAATTTTTGCCGTTTGGTTGTTGGTGGCTTTTCTTTGCTTTGCACAAAAAAAAGTGTTAGTGTGACTGTCAAAAATGGGATTGTTCTCCACGTTGTCAGAGAGGCTTTGTGTAGAACTTAGAGCCTGACTTTGAATTTCATTTGTCTTTTTTCGCTGTGGTTTTTCTTATTGGTTCCAAAAACCTGCTTTGAAACATCAGTTAACAACACAAAGAGTTTGAGCAGCACAATGAATGCTGCATTTATTGCATTAGTTGCTCTGAATGAAATGAAATCTCTTTGGTTGTGGTTTTATGTTGTGCCAATAGAAAAATATTCTGTGTTAAGATTAATGGTGAAAAACATCTTACAGTCTCTGCTAGGCTTTGTTTGTAGATTGCAGTTTGGTTTTGTTCTTTCATATGTATGTGAAAAGAAATAAGTAGCTCGGGTTTTTCTCAGTGAGACAGAAAACTGAGTCACAGTAGTCTCGCTTGTAATGCTAATCCTTCCTGGAGTGCTTTTGTTTTTCAACAAAGCCATTTGTGACTGTGGAGCTGAGGCCCCTCAACACCCACTCATGTGTCAGCACACGGTTTCAGTGGCAGACTGTTTTCTTTGATGAGGAAAGCAGCGGGTGAGGTGGGGCCAGTGGCGCAATGGATAACGCGTCTGACTACGGATCAGAAGATTCTAGGTTCGACTCCTGGCTGGCTCGTCACTGTTTTTGGTCTTTTCACAAAAAACAAGTTGTTGGAAATATAAATACATTAGATATAAACCTTTTTTTTTCTCCCTGAGGAACCATGTATCTTCTCCTTGAGTAGAAAAGTAATCCTTTATATCACACAGGCTTTCATTTGTAGCATTTCACAGATGTATTGCACTGTTTTTATTGCTGTTTAATTTTTTTTTGGTGACTTTTTGCTCGTTTTATCAATGTAGGGATCGTGTGGAATTGGACAACCTGCGAGGAGAACACAATCGAACGTTAGAGGAAACAAAGAAAGAAAAGGTACCAAAAAAGCTATTTTCTACTTATGATGTTGTCTTGTATGAAAATGATTTGTCATGGGCATCTTTTTTTGCTCCTTCTACCAGTTACTGCTGACTAATCAGTTAGAGATGGAGAAGATGAAGGTAGAGCAAGAAAAGAAGAAATGCTATTTGGCACAGGAAGCACTCAAGGAAAAGGTTTGAGAGAATCTCTTATACGTTGTTTTTTTTTTCTTTTCTTTTCTGTTTTGACTTTTCTTCATTCAGTCATGACTTCATTATTTCAATTGTGTCCTATCAGGAGCGAAAGGCCACGACACAATCAGTTGGAGAGGCCCTAGCATCATCTACACCCTCCTTGTCTCGCTCCAGCTCGATGAGTGGGGCAGACAATGGGCTGCACACTTCTGTTCTTTCACAGGTGCATTCCACTTTTCTCATAGAGGTAGTTAGGAATACAATAAAAAAGGTTAAAATCTGTAAACTGAAGATGAGTTTTTAATGCTGTGATGTCCTTTTGTACATTATTTTTCTCCTTCTTCTTAATCCATCCGCAGGATGACTCTTTAGACCATTCGCTGGGCACTATGAGTATGTCCATGTCGATGAGTGGGACCAACCTGTATGAGGCGGCCAGACTGTCTGGAGGCTCCAGCATCATAGAAAACCTCCAGTCTCAACTCAAACTGAGAGAAGGAGAGATAGCACAGCTGCAGGTAATGTTGAATTAAAATGTTAGTGATTAGGCTGTTACTTCTGCTATCAGCAAATGCACGCAGTTATTTGTAGTGCACCTCACCTTTTTTTCCTTTTCTTTTTCTCCCCTTTTTAGCTTGAGATCGCTAATCTGGAGAGGAGACGATCTGTGATGGCACAGGAGCTGGTTCGACTCACAAATCAAAACGATGAGATGGAGGAGAAGGTGAAAGAGATCCCCAAGTTGAAAGTTCAGCTGAAGGTACAAGGCTGTACAGTGCAGGGAATTAATGTTATACATTTTCCATGCTCCCAGATGTCAAAACTTGAATTGAATCATATTTCCTCTTGAAGGGGCTTATTTGCAGAGTGTCTTCTGATTATTGTGGCTGTGCATTTCAGGATCTGGAGCAGAGGCATAACACCATTCTGCAGATGTATGGAGAAAAGGCTGAAGAAGCAGAGGAACTGAGACTGGACCTTGAAGATGTAAAGAATATGTACAAAACCCAAATCGACGAATTGCTGAAGAACCAGAAATAAACCAGTTTCCTTCATGTGTTATTTTGGGGCACGAATCAGCTGACAATATCAACAATAAATGCATTCACAAGAAACAATGATGCAGAACTTTTAAGTTGAATCACTGTGTAAGAAGGAAATTCATTCATATTTATGTTATTTTGTTTTAATTGATTATCATATACTTTATTTAAGTGTCAATATTGGAATTGTGCAAAGCATACAATGAATACAGAATCAGTATGTGAAGAATTGTTGACGTTGACTTGACTCGTCCATCTGGAATCTTTGGGAGTTTGCTTTCAAAATTTCTTGTGATTGAACCTTTGACATAGTATTGTATAGTTTAAATTGTATGAGCTGGTGAAGGTTTTTTCACTATATGAATTCATCCAACATTTCTTCATAATCAGAAGGGTTTAAGATATATATAAAATGCATTGTACAGAGAAATTTATGTATTGTTCTTAACACCTTACAGATCACAAAGTGTGGTGTAGGCTTAAGTAGTCTTTGAGTGAAATCCTGAAGATTGGATTTCAAACTTTATACATATGTAAATTAATATACATTTATTAGGTTAGTAAAAAGTAAGTTGGTTCTTTATTGTTAAATCACACAGAAGATCGAATTTTCATTGCATTCAAATAAAACACTACATCTCAGTGCAACACAACAATAAATCTGTTCTGAACAATTATATGTGTCTCTTTCACTTTTTGGCAAGACTAAAACTTAAAAAAATGACTGATACAAATTACTAATGCCATATTGTAACACCTAGAATGTGAGATGATATTCTGAAACTGAGTGGTCTTAGTTACATTTGAATAATATTCTGTAAGAGGCAAAGCACATTAACAAGTTTGCACTAAATATTTGTGTTTTTATTATTAAACTAAATGTATTTTGTAATAATGTGGAGTGTGGAGAGCGTTATAGTGCAGTTTACTATCAGAAAACTGTGGTGGACAGCGCCACCCTATGGCCGAATGTTCGTATTACACGCCGGTGTAAGGTTTCCGGTGTTATGGCGACCGCCGGTCACTGCATCGCTTCAATCTGGGGAAAGCAGACTGCATTCAGGTAAACTGTCTCTCATATAAACTTATAGCAATCTTTTATAGGCAACCACTGATAAGGGTCTCGTTTCTTTTAAAGGTTTTGTTTCTCGGAAATGTAAAAACATTTTTTCTTGCTCCTTTTCTTGTACTGCCTCTTTAGTCTATCTTAAAATTAACGTTAAGGGGGCTCCTTGTCTTTGTCAAGAACTTATAGGCTAGATGTTAGCCTCTGCATAGTATACTTCAGTTACCGGTTAGCCTCAGTTCGTATTTTCCTTTTTTTTTTATCCGCAGACGAAGAAACGTTTAAGTAATGCGTTATAATCACAACAGCTCCTCAATCTCATCTCACGTGCCTGTTAGGTCACTATTGAGGGTCGCGACGTAGAGGTAAAGTTTAGTTAACTTGCTAATTGACCGGAAGCTAGCTAAAACTTAAGAATTAATTAAGCGCTCTAAAAACGAAGTTTTCATGCGCCCGGTGAGCTCCTGCACGTCAAAAACTCGAGGAAATGAAGCCAGATTTCTCAACGGCTTTTTAAAAATACTCCTTTTAAAGATTTAAAATATACCTAACCATAATCGTAATCGTAAAAAATAGATACAATTAGTCGGTGGCGTGTTTTAGGCTTACTTCTGTTCCACAGGTATTACTGAGTTTGATCAATATATGCTTAGCCGGTGCTTTGATGTAGCGCTCTTAATTTCATGTCTCCAGTTACATCAGTACCACCGCCTTAACGTCACATACATTTAACCTTTACCTAACTGTGTCAACGTTACCACCAGGAGAATATGTAATTAATGACCGATAACGTTAACCTTCCCCACCTATTGTTACCGAATGTGCAGCATAAGGCAGTTTTCTCGTTTCCTTCCCTTCTTTTGAATGTGAAACTGTGTGGGAGCCATTTGTTATACAGCACAATGTGGTATCTGCTTTAAGAAAGGTCACACTGTAATATTCAATCATCAGTCAATGGTATTGGGACGAAGGCTCCAGGATGTGCAAGAACATGCATACTTTTAACAAAATAGCATTGATCATGTAAATTTGGCTGTTGTGTAAATACCAGGTACTGCACTGGCTACCTGCATATTAGGTCACATTACTGCCAGTGAATATTTCTCATTTGGCCCTGCAGCCTCATTTGTGCTTACTAACAGAAAAAGGTCACTAACACTAACAAAAAACAAAAAAACCTTTCCTTTTATGAAGCTTAGATCTGCCCAGAGCTACACTCCCATGCACTTGCTTGTACCCACATGCTTGTATACTCCAGCGTTAAGTTTTACCCATTGCAAGTCTGAGTCTGTTTCTCTGCCTCTTGCCTTTTCACAGTGTGCGGTGAAGGGAAGCATCTATTTCGCATGTCTGTGTAATTCTGACTATGCTGCTCCTGGTAGCACTGAGCATAGTTTTTTCACCCTTTGTGGTAATCACTGAGACGCCTGAAAACCCACACCACAAACCACCAACACCAACTCTCAACTACAGCAGGATCTCCCTGCCACCAGAGCACGTACCCTATTTCCTGAACAACAACAAGAGGGTCGCCAAGCGATGCCGCCTGGACCCGCTCTGCCCTTTTAAAGTAAGATATGAACTTGGTATCGGTTTTTGTAAGACTTAAGTGAATAAAGTTAATTCTGTTAATGCTTCAAAATAACTACACAACTAAGTGCCTGGGGCCATTGCTTCTAGACAGACTTTGCATCAGCTTAGTTAGGTCATTAAATGGATTAGCAGATAATCCATCACCACTGCTGTGTCTTTCACATTGCATATTACATTCTGTTTCTAATGGATTTTCTAAAAGAAAGATAAGATTTAATGTAACTTTTCTTTATTTCTTTCTCTTTCACACCCTCTCTCTCCTACATACACACACAACACTGCTTATATTAATTTGTATTTTGACAACAGGATGCACTCCAGGATCTGTCTTTTTGTTGGGGTTATGAGAAGAACTGTGATCCAGAGAAACGCTTCAGCTATCCTATGTGCACCAAAGCTGACTCTGGATGGTACTATCCCTCACATCATATTCAGTGAAATTACCAAAGTTACTGTCGTGATTTTTAAATTAAGAAATTTTGGATTTGCTGAGTTGCAGTGTATGTAATTTTCCACAGTATAAGTGGTTTCATGCAAAGTGTGCGTCATCGATGGTGTAATGGTTGTGCTTTTGCTGATTTGTCTGAATCTGCCAGGGCCCGTTCACTGGATGCCGCTCAGGAACTTTTCTGGAAGCAGGCTGATTTCGGCTACGTCAAAGAGCGCCTCTCTGAGCTCAAAACACTCTGCAAGGCTACTCGGCCAGTAAGTCTGCTCATTTCCTTAGTTCCCACACGCCTTGTGAGTCAACAGGAAGAAACAACAGGTAGAAATAGACGCAGTATTCAACAGGAGTTCACAAACAATGAGCCTAAAATAATTTCAAGTTCAAAAGCAGTGGTATAGAGAGAACCTAGTAAAGAGACCACTCTCATGGCCTTTAAGGTCCACATTTTGCTGGTCACCTGAATACTAAATATTTATGAATTTGCATTTTTTTTGCAAGGGGGACTCCTCATTAAAGTGTTGCAGTCACACTAGATTCTGCAAGGCTACAAATCTTTACCTGGACTTACGAAAGCCACGCAGAAGTCATGAGAGGTCAGTGCAATTGAAAATACAGTTTTTATTTTTTTAAACATCAATGAGTATGCTTTGAAAGTCAAATGTGTTTATGCTGCAGGTACAAAGAGGACTTCATTCAGGCAGGAGAGATTGGTGGACACTGCAAACTCAACAAGGAAGCACTTGTTGGAGAGGGCGACCACAAAAGCCCCTTGCAGTCTTGGTGAGGCAGGACAGATACATTGACATGAATCCTACACTTAGCAATCAAACTACAATGAATGGCTTCTGTTGAAATCTTGAGCTTGTGATAATAATCTTCCGGAGCCACTGTTAACAAAAGAAAGCTGGATGTTTGTCCCACTGACTTCCTTGATTTACAAATATAAAACACAATGTCAAGTACTGAAACACATCCACAAATGATTTTTAATTTACCTTTCAGAGAGAGAAAAACACTTTCAGTTGCAAACTGTACTCCCACATCACTGGTGAGAGTGCACTGTGTGATAGTTTTAGACTTTTGTTTTTATACAGATTATAACAAGAGTGTTTAATTATTTTTTCACACTTCACAGTTGATGCCAGAATTTTGCTGAATGGGTATCATTGTAATATACATCTCTATGCCTCTGTGCCTTTCACTATATGTGCAAGTCATTTTAATAATGGCTAATTACTTTGTGTCAGACCAGCAAAGGTTGGTCTGACACAAAGGTCAGCAAAGGTAGGTAAATACAAAATCAGCTCTGTAGGCAGCTACCGTACACAAAAACAAGTGCTCATTATTCCATGAATAAATTGCAATTTAATCTTGTTCAAACAGTTTGAGGAGGTGTCTCTACTTGTGACAAAATGTACATTTTTCCTGTCATAGCAGCTATGCAGGGTACAACATATAGCTGCTTCTCAAAGCCATGCTCAAGAGGCAATGTAAAGCATAATTAAATAGAAGTGAGAGCGGAGACGAAATGCTGTCATTGGGGGGCCAGTGGTGCAATGGATAAGGCGTTTGACTACGGATCAGAAGATTCTAGGTTCAACTCCTGGCTGGCTCGAAGTGTCTGCTTCCTTTTGTGTGTATTGGGAGCAATGCTGTCATTTTCGGAGGGTGAAAACCACCGAGGCACAGTGTTTTCAGACAGTGCATCTGAGCTCCTCTGATACTCCTAAAACCATAAGGGTTCACCAAAGGTTTTCCTTTAGCCAGAGCTTGTCCTTCGTCTCGCTCAGTTCACCCGTAGCGTTCTTTGGGTACCTTCCAAGGTTTAACAAATATCCAGCTACAATGATCACATTTACTCAAAGCAGCCAATCTCATGGTGTTCCCTCTGTCTTATAGCGTCCTGATGACATCTAGGTCGTGCTAGGTTGTGGATGATGAGAGTCAAACCTTAAGTACTGTATGCGTTGGCTTACACTACGCAATGACTTTCAAATGTCCCCTATTACTGATGGCAATTTCCCAGTCTAAGAAAGCTAGCGTGTCATTTTTCATATCCTTCCTGGTGAACCTGATGTGTTTTTGCACCACTTTAATGTCATCTGTGATTGGTTTTACATCCCGAAATTTGACTTTCACCCAGGCGTCATCCACATATCTGAACCAGTGGTGTTCGAGGACAGGATGACTTAGCAGTCTTTGTTTCCCGCTTCCTGCTTATAAGAGTAAGCCACAATGGGTTAAACTGGGGAATTCATGGTGCACCCACATTTCTGCTCGTGGTAATGGCTCCTCTATGTGAGTTATATGGATCGATGCCAGAATTCCAAGAGCACACACACACACACTCACACTTTGTTAGTGTTGAGGGTGGTCCTGTTGGTGAGGGTGGGGTCATTCTGTAAGCTCTTAAGAACTAGCACCACTTCTTCGGTAGCTGTAAGACAACTGAAGAGAGTTCTACCATTGTAAGTGACCGTAGTGTCATCTGCCTACATAACGATATGGCTGACCTTCTTCATGAAATCCATAGCGTTCTGAGCATGGCGTTTCCAGCTGCCTACCGACGGCTTTAGGACCGAAGCCAAAAGTCTTTCGATATTGTATGTAGCACAGTTGATCATGCAGACAATGGGTCTTTAAATTACCTCCTGTTTATACAACTTAGGCAAACAACAGAGACTTGCTGTAGCTTCCAGACAAAATCTTTGTTCACTTGTCCACATCCTTGGTGTTTGTCTCTTTAACTGGCCTTGGAGGACCCGCTCTGTCGCATGCCAATGTGTCTTGTGCACAGTAAGTAGATGAGCCTGCCTCTACTCCCTGGTCTTAGGCTATTTATGCAGTGTTAGACAGCATGAAAAGTATGACTGAATTCACTTCTCAGTGAATTCAATCACCTTTGAAGCTTTTTGTCATCTAGAAGAGTTGCAAGTCTTTTTGGGCCCAGCTCCTCTTTTGGTTTTAAAACATGATAGGTAAATCAATGTTTCTCACCAGTTCGTTTAGCATCTGATTCTGTGGCTTTGGGAAGATTTTAGTAGCTTGGAGGCCTTAAACAGATGATGTCATTTGCAGACTTTTAGGAGTAATCCCAGCCTGTGTAGGTCTGAGGCTAAATCTCAAGCGGTTCCTGTAGACTTCCATCTTACATGCCACCTGCTTATACTCACATAGCAGCTTCAGGCAGTCCTTGCCAAAGGGAGGCAAAATGTCTGGATGGATGTTCAACCAACCACGTAAGGAAATCCGACAAAGTTGATATTGCTCACCTGGAAACACTATAAACAGAATCAACATTGTGGGATTTTTCTCACCTGGATTTTTTGAGCCTGCATCAAGAGATTTTTCTTTCTGGAATATTTTGAAGGACTATCTTTGAATTCTGCTGGCGATCGAAGTGTGACCTGACCCCCCCTGACCTTTCAGGGGTCATCGTTGGGGGGCCAGTGGCGCAATGGATAACGCGTCTGACTACGGATCAGAAAATTCTAGGTTCGACTCCTGGCTGGCTCGCAGCGTGTGCTGTTTTTCGTGTCGGAATGGATACGCTCTTAAATATTGTACAAATTTGGTCAGAGAACAAACTTTGACCTCACCTGACCTTTTGATTTTCCTGAAGCGGGGCCAGTGGCGCAATGGATAACGCGTCTGACTACGGATCAGAAGATTCTAGGTTCGACTCCTGGCTGGCTCGAAGTGTCTGCTTCCTTTTGTGTGTATTGGGAGCAATGCTGTCAGTTTCGGAGGGTGAAAACCACCGAGGCACAGCGTTTTCAGACAGTGCATCTAAGCTCCTCTTATACTCCTAAAACCATGGATCGATGCCAGAATTCCAAGAGCACACACACACACTCACACTTTGTTGGTGTTGAGCGTGGTCCTGTTGGTGAGGCTGGGGTCATTCTGTAAGCTCTTAAGAACTACCACCACTTCTTCGGTAGCTGTAAGACAACTGAAGAGAGTTCTACCATTGTAAGTGACCGTAGTGTCATCTGCCTACATAACGATATGGCTGACCTTCTTCATGAAATCCATAGCGTTCTGAGCATGGCGTTTCCAGCTGTCTACCGACGGCTTTAGGACCGAAGCCAAAAGTCTTTCGATATTGCATGCAGCACAGTTGATCATGCAGACAATGGGTCTTTAAATTACCTCCTGTTTATACAACTTAGGCAAACAACAGAGACTTGCTGTAGCTTCCAGACAAAATCTTTGTTCACTTGTCCACATCCTTGGTGTTTGTCTCTTTAACTGGCCTTGGAGGACCCGCTCTGTCGCATGCCAATGTGTCTTGTGCACAGTAAGTAGATGAGCCTGCCTCTACTCCCTGGTCTTAGGCTATTTATGCAGTGTTAGACAGCATGAAAAGTATGACTGAATTCACTTCTCAGTGAATTCAATCACCTTTGAAGCTTTTTGTCATCTAGAAGAGTTGCAAGTCTTTTTGGGCCCAGCTCCTCTTTTGGTTTTAAAACATGATAGGTAAATCAATGTTTCTCACCAGTTCGTTTAGCATCTGATTCTGTGGCTTTGGGAAGATTTTAGTAGCTTGGAGGCCTTAAACAGATGATGTCATTTGCAGACTTTTAGGAGTAATCCCAGCCTGTGTAGGTCTGAGGCTAAATCTCAAGCGGTTCCTGTAGACTTCCATCTTACATGCCACCTGTTTATACTCACATAGCAGCTTCAGGCAGTCCTTGCCAAAGGGAGGCAAAATGTCTGGATGGATGTTCAACCAACCGCGTAAGGAAATCCGACAAAGTTGATATTGCTCACCTGGAAACACTATAAACAGAATCAACATTGTGGGATTTTTCTCACCTGGATTTTTTGAGCCTGCATCAAGAGATTTTTCTTTCTGGAATATTTTGAAGGACTATCTTTGAATTCTGCTGGCGATCGAAGTGTGACCTGACCCCAGCTGACCTTTCAGGGGTCGTCGTTGGGGGGCCAGTGGCGCAATGGATAACGCGTCTGACTACGGATCAGAAAATTCTAGGTTCGACTCCTGGCTGGCTCGCAGCGCGTGCTGTTTTTCGTGTTGGAATGGATACGCTCTTAAATATTGTACAAATTTGGTCAGAGAACAAACTTTGACCTCACCTGACCTTTTGGTTTTCCTGACGGGGGGCCAGTGGCGCAATGGATAACGCGTCTGACTACGGATCAGAAGATTCTAGGTTCGACTCCTGGCTGGCTCGAAGTGTCTGCTTCCTTTTGTGTGTATTGGGAGCAATGCTGTCAGTTTCGGAGGGTGAAAACCACCGAGGCACAGCGTTTTCAGACAGTGCATCTAAGCTCCTCTGATACTCCTAAAACCATGGATCGATGCCAGAACTCCAAGAGCACACACACACTCACACTTTGTTGGTGTTGAGGGTGGTCCTGTTGGTGAGGCTGGGGTCATCCTGTAAGCTCTTATGAACTAGCACCACTTCTTCAGTAGCTGTAAGACAACTGAAGAGAGTTCTACCATTGTAAGTGACCGTAGTGTCATCTCCCTACATAACGATATGGCTGACCTTCTTCATGAAATCCATAGCGTTCTGAGCATGGCGTTTCCAGCTGTCTACCGACGGCTTTAGGACCGAAGCCAAAAGTCTTTTGATATTGTATGTAGCACAGTTGATCATGCAGACAATGGGTCTTTAAATTACCTCCTGTTTATACAACTTAGGCAAACAACAGAGACTTGCTGTAGCTTCCAGACAAAATCTTTGTTCACTTGTCCACATCCTTGGTGTTTGTCTCTTTAACTGGCCTTGGAGGACCCGCTCTGTCGCATGCCAATGTGTCTTGTGCACAGTAAGTAGATGAGCTTGCCTCTACTCCCTGGTCTTAATGAGGCTAAATCTCAAGCGGTTCCTTTAGACTGCCATCTTACATGCCACCTGCTTATACTCACATAGCAGCTTCAGGCAGTCCTTGCCAAAGGGAGGCAAAGTGTCTGGATGGATGTTCAACTATCAGCTGTTTTTTTGTGGCCAGTGACGCAATGGATAATGCGTTTGGCTACTGATCAGAAGAGTCTAGGTTCGACTCCTGGCTGGCTCGCACCGTGTGATGTTTTCCGTGTTGGAATGCATACGCTCTTAAATATTGTACAAATTTGGTCAGTGAACAAACTTTGATCTCACCTGACCTTTTGGTTTTCTTGCCCTTTAAGATTAGTTTGTTTACTCATCGCGCCACTGGTAGGATAATTATATAATTAATAACTAAATATTATTCCAGGTCCGTAGAAGTCCTAACTACATGTGTCAACAGCTATTACATATTTACAGTTACATAAGCCTTGACAGAAATAGATAATTAATATATGTTTCCAATTAGCGGGAATTTACAGTTGTATAGTTTTATTTCTCACTGAATTTTTCATTTCACTTGATTATTAATCTTCATAAATCCCCATGAAGTGTTATGTGAAGCTTCTTCAAGTGAGCTAAGCTTATTGCATAACATGATTTTGTCGAAGCAGTTAACAGGAAACACTTGTGACAACAGCTCAGAAAATTATGTTTTTTTTTTCTGATATAGATTATTCTGCATCACTAAATCTTATAAAAGAATAATTTGTTTTGATGTCTTAATTTGTGTGTTTGTTTTTATTGGTGTGTTCATATGTTTTTTTCATCATGTCCTGCTTTTCCAGTTACATATATAATTTTTATAATTTTATAATTTTTCTATTTTATTTACAATAGTTGTTTGATGTTTTTGTAGGTATGCTGAGCTGCAGACATACACAAATCTGGACTTTCATCCCATAGATGATGGTTACTGTGACCTAATAGTTGAAAAACCTACAGTTTTCATGAAACTCGATGCTGGTGAGTAATAAAGATTTACTGGACTCAAATTAAAGCCCTGAAACCTTAACAGAAAGCTTGATTCTTTTACTCTTACTATACATGAAACTGACACATTTAAAACCTCATTTAAATGTTGCTGTTTCTGCTTTTATCCATACAAATGAATACTAGTGATATTTTTTGTTTAAAATCAGATGTTTAAAATTAAAGAAATCAAAATAGATAGTTCGCAATCTGCCTTAAATGTGACTTTGCATTGAGCAGTAAAGCACACTGTGCTTATGTCTACCAGCTTGAATAGGAAAC
Source organism: Neolamprologus brichardi (assembly GCF_056152115.1). Taxonomy (NCBI): domain Eukaryota; kingdom Metazoa; phylum Chordata; class Actinopteri; order Cichliformes; family Cichlidae; genus Neolamprologus; species Neolamprologus brichardi. The sequence continues at coordinate 7,651,876 of NC_142108.1, forward strand.
CAAGTCAAGGTAACTTTACCAAAAATAACACTATTGTATGAGGGGTTCAGGGTAGTGAAAACATGGAATAGGAGTTGTTACATAGCAAAGACATCGTAGAGAAGCAACAGGTATAGGCCATCGCCAAGATTAAAAGGAAGGTGAAAATGTAAAAGCTCTGAGAGCTATTCTCATGTCCATATTTGATTCTTTAATTCTACTAGAGCAGCTTTGCATGAGTCACACCTCAGAATTGTCTTTAGTTGTCTTATACTAACCGACCGGTTAATTTACTTTGATCATGATTTTTGCTCTCTTTAGGCCAACTTTCTGAGTGTGCCTTTGAAACACAAGCTTTGGTGTTGTACAGGGCCACAGTTGAGATGACAATATTAGTGTATCCCATTTCTATGACATTATAGAGATCTGAGAATTTAAAAAAAACTGTCTGAAAGTGTAACAGTATAATATAATAATTATTATTATTTATATATATATGTATTTTATTTTTGTGTGTAACAGGGGTGAACATGTACCACCATTTCTGTGACTTCATCAACCTATACATCTCCCAGCACATTAATAACTCCTTCAGCTCAGATATCAACATTGTCATGTGGGACACGGTGGGTACCTGATGCTTGCCACTGCTGTTTCAGTGGTTGTTTACAATGGGTTTGTTAATTAATTATTTCCATTTAAGGGAAATAATAATGGATAATGAAGTAAATACAATAACTAATAAATTAATTAATAACCTTCCAAATCTTTGTTTTGCTGCACTTAATGCCTAAAATGTTTATGCCACACTTGTCTGTCAGAAGAAGACACAGGGCTGGATTTTCCCGTTGTCTATTTCCCCATGAATTTATAAACACCTCTTTTAGAGTTACAGAAAACTGGCAGGAAGAGGGAAAGCAGTGACCTTTCATCACAAATTGCACAGTGCTGCAAGCTGCCACATAATAGTGTGGTAATAGATTTTTGTACAAAAGCAAAACTTCAGAAGAAAAAACAGATGACTGCCTCTGGTGGTGCTTAAGGCATAATGTAGTTAATTTGGATTTTATTGCTTTGTTTTTTTTTTATTTCTGCTGTGACAGAGATTGAATCAACATTTGTTCCCTATTTTATGTTTCTCCCAGAGTTTTTATGGTTATGGAGATCTGTTCAGTGAAACGTGGAGGGCCTTCTCAGAGTATGACATCATCCATCTGAAGACTTTTGACTCAAAAAGAGTAGGTATAATCACAACTCTGGCAAACCAGGTATTTTTAGAGGTTCAGGAGAAGATGCCCTGTACCTACACAGCTGTCCTGGAAAATAATTTTGACATTATTCTCTGTTGCTGAGGCCAAAATATAAATGTTCTACCTTTTCTTTGGTGTTTGAACTGCACTATATTTACATAGTCTTACTAATTGCTTAACATGGAGATACACTAATTGACTGGGCAGAGACCAGAATCAGAAAATTATGAGCAAATTCAGCCCTGAAATTTGTTCAAATAACAAATTGTCACCTCACCTTACATTTGCTCAGTTTCAGAGGGGGTCAGTGGCACAATGAGCTCAGAAGTTCTTGGGTTTGACTTCTGACTTGCTCTGAATGTGTGTGCTCTTTTTGTTTGGTGTTTTTTTTTCTTCTTTTTTTCTTTTGGTAGTGCGAAGGATGCTCTCACGAATGTTTTGAATGATTAGTCAGAGATCAAAGTCTGATCTCACAATTCTCATAAAGAATGAATTTATTAAACTAATGAAATCAAGCCAAGTTGCTTAAGAATGGCACAAGGAAGTGCTTCCTAGAGAGTAGAAAAAATTTAGAGTTGATCATTGTTTTAAAGTCAGCTTCCACATGTTTAGGACGATACTACTATTTGCATTTATAATGACTGAAAATGAAAAATGTAAAAAGTAAAGAAGAAATGGGAGAAATACTCTTCAACTATGTTCTGAGTGTTTATATGGCATAGTTTTCCACAAGAGGGCACTCTGTAAGATCTTTGTTGGCAACACACATATTTGAAATGCTACAAACATGACAACCAGTGGTTTGATGAGGGGTAAGGTAAATAAAAAACTAGGAATAACACATGTTAGGAAAACCTGTTTATGTTTAACATGTGTGAAAGGTAAGGAAAACATCCTCGATATTGTAATATCTTATTTTTAAATCCCCAAATATTGGTAAGGGTATCAATCCTAAAAATCCTTTACTGGTCAGGATCTAATATCATTCCAGTGTCACAAACAATGTACTGTTTTTGAAAGAGTTGAAACCATCAGGGGATTGTTTGGCTTTTCTGATACGGTAGTACAAGTGTTGTTATAGACTCCCAATACATGCATGCATGTAGATGTCATTATTACAACTTGACAATCATTTCTGCGTCATATCAGATAGTTAAAGTTTGATCTCTTCCCATTTGTGTATAGGTTTGCTTCAAAGATGCCTTCTTCTCCCTTCTCCCAAGAATGAGATATGGTCTTTTTTACAACACTCCTCTTGTAAGTTACCTCCCCGCATGTGTGTGTGTGTGAAAATTAGTGTAACTACTGAGATTCATATATGTATTTGCTATATGAAAACTGCAGTGTCTTACATCTTCAAAACTTCTTTGTTTGCTTCTCTATCTATTTTTATCTCACATTGCATATATATATATAGGTCTTTCCTAAATTCAAGATATCTGGTGTAGTCGTAAACATGCAGTTTGGGTCAAATATTTTTGTAATATATTCAAAGGCCCAGCAAGTGCTTATGTTATTTAAATGATAATTCCAGGGAGATTACTACAAAGAGGATCCCACGTAAATATGTGTCGTCCTGTGGTTCCAGCCTTGAGGTGTGAAATATTGATAGGTCAGCCTCAAGCTGCTTTTGATTGCCCCTGCTGCACATCATGTTTATATTCATGTGCTCACATTTACAGCTGTAGTACAACAGTGTGTATGTGATATTCTAAAACCTGAGAAATGCCTCATCTCATATGATACTCACTCCAGGGAGATAAGCAAATATCTATACAGCTGTCAGTTTCCCTATGTGTGTAATATACAGTATATATTTATTTTATTATTTCTTTTTATCACCGTCCAGTGCAGTAATGTGATGGTATTGCTAGATTCAATTAGCTTTTACTTCATTTCAAATTTCAGAGTAGTATTTATGTATGACTGCATACATATTCTAGTACAATATTTGATATTAAACAGTTAAAAATAGACGTTATAAATGTTATTGAAATTGACTCTTTATGTACGGTGTTAATGACAGATCTCAGACTGCTACAGTGAAGGGATGTTTCGGGCATTTTCCCAGCACATCCTGCATCGACTCAACATCACACAAGACAAGCCAAAGGTAGGAACAATATCTCTAGGGAAACACATCAATTACTTTTCCCGTGTTCGAGTTATACCATATAATATACATAACACCAAATACTTTCTCATAAATAACATTATGGCTGCACTTCACCACTATAGAGAACCTGTGAAAGCATTCAGAAGTTTCTTTCTTGTGCATAGATCATACTGCTACTGAATCAAGCCTTTGAACAATTATTTTAGTTAAAAAGTTTTCAGTTAAAAGCTCGTTTGCGACCACTTCTGTGGACTCACTGTTTGCATAACAATTAAGATATTGTTTCTTGAGCAGACTTTAGGGAGAGCAGTAGCGCCTATTACCCTATGTATTCACAATAAAATTGAGGGACTATGTAAGATAAAAGTACTTACTGAGCTGCTTTGGTGGTCTCAGGTAAAATTTGGTTTGCTCATTGATATCATGTGTTTGATTCACTGAAAAGGCTAAACTGTAATCAGTGGGACATTGACTAATACATTCACTAAATAAAGACTAAGCATAAGTTGGATGTATTTTACATTTTTTTCTTAGCTAATGCACTTTTATCTCATCTTATAATGTCTATATTAAAATGTTTATTTTTCTGTAAAGCCATTTTCAGAAACAGCAGGTCTGATGCAATGGGTAATGCCTCTTCAGGCTATGAGTTTAACAGTAAGAGCAGGTAAAACATTATGAGTGAAGGATGGTCTCCTTTTGAGGGATTTATTGCCACAGGTTCAGGCTGGTGTCTATTTGTTTAGTCTTTGTCTTTGACTTCTCTAGAGAGGTGGATGGGACTTTTGTCTTTTGTTAGAATTGCTAAGCTTAAAGACTAACAAAAGCACAAATAGGAACAAAACATTTTGCACATACATTTTAACATTTTCCCCCAGGGACAATGCTTATTTTATTGTGTCTTACTTTGTCTTTGTCTTAGCTTTCATGGCACTTAATGTTCTTATTTCTTTTACTCTTTTTGTGTACAGTATTTTGTGACTGTTTGTTTGTGAAAAGCACTTAATAAATAAACTTTACTTATTTTATTTACTTACTTGCTTACAGCTACAACCTGTGGACAAGGGTCTGGAAAATTCGTCATAGAGCCTACAAATGGCCAATGCACTTTAAGAACCTGTAGTTTTATTTTTTTTTCTTGGTTTTTTTACAGTTAACATGAATATGTGGAAGCAAATAGCCCACCGGTAGAAGTGTCTTGAATCTTCTGCAGCCAGAGTCTCATTAATGGTAGGGGTTGGCAACTCCAGGCCTCGAGGGCCGGTGTCCTGCAGGTTTTAGATCTCACCTTGGGTCAACACACCAGAATTACATGATTAGTTCATTACCAGGCCTCTGGACATGTTGAGGAGCTAATCGAGCCATTTGGATCAGCTGTGTTGGTTCAAAGACACATCTAAAACCTGCAGGGAGGCCTGACTCGAGGCCTGGAGTTGCCCACCCCTGGTCTAGTGGTTAAGATTTGGTGCTCTTGCTGCCATAGTCTGGATTCAATTTCTGATAGGGAATGTCAAGTTTTTTTCCAGGTCACAGTTGAAAAAAATTTCCTTTTCCTAATTCCGTTTCTTTTTGACAGCGGTTAGCTCAAGGCTTTTCATATTGTATGATTATAGCCTTGTAATACAAGAGGGTCTCTCTCATATCGTTCTCTTTTTCTAACTGCTTTTTCCTCACTTTGGTGGAAAATGTAATGAAATCAAGGAAAGGTTTGAAGAAGTTTTTACAAGTTCTTAGGAAAATAGAGGCATGTTGCTTAAAGAATCCCAACTGTACTTACCAACTCCCTAAGAGCGTGATGGGAGATCTGTGCCATTTTGAAACTAGAGTTTCAAAAAGATGGACTACAAAGTGCATATTTTACTTTATCTCAACGTGTTCTCACCATGTTTTTTTCATGCGGGTCATATAGTACATAATATAATGTCATATTCTTAAAATATGACATTATATTATAGAAAATGAACATATAGCCTATAAAAGAAAATACATTATTCTTTCTTTCCTTTCCCAGTGATTCAGTTCCTCCTTTCTGTAAAGGCTTTCGATGACTGAAATGCATTTCCCTCCATTAATCAATTATCCAACTCAGGGTGGGTGGGTAGGCGTCTGGGTCCTATCCCAGCTGACCTGAAGTAAAAATTAATTTACTGATAATTCGAAATGCTTGCAATAATGGAAACGGAACTATGGCAAACCGTAAATGTGGTTTATTTTAATACAGTATAATACAACCTATATTCTTCACTCAAGGCAACACCTGAACAGGAAGCAGATTTTGCTGCAGCATTGAAAACAATTTATCAAGTTAATACATGAGGTGGAAAACAGTTTTAATTAACATTTACATGGTCTGTTCTATCTCTTGTGTTTTGTTGATCACTGCTCTAAGTAGTAGTTCGGTATTATCGTCTCTCCTTTCATTAAGGATAGTCCACTGTAGCTTATGCTAAATGAGGTAATTAAGAAACAAGGTAACTAAATTTTCTTTGTATCTGGAGAACCGTAGTCATCTCTTTTTTTGGCTACCACACAAATACTTCCAGGGAACCTTCTTAAGCAAAACTGACTATTCGGCTGCACCCATAATTTGTAGAAGCAAATTACACACGTGGACGCTTTAATGCTTGGCAGTTGAGTATTACACCGACATTATGGATGTGCACTATAAACTTCAATAGGAAGTCTTTAGGAATAAGGAAAAGAAACATAATTTCCTCTTCCATATTCTGTAAGTAACATTCAGAAACATCTGGCCCAGACTCTGCAAAAGTCCACGATCGATGCCTTTAAAAATGTTTGCCTTAAAGGCACCTCCTCTTTTGCACTGAGTCTGCCATCATTTGCCATCAGCAGTAAGTGTAACATAACCACGATGCTGACTTCTACAATAGTTGATTGGTTATTGGATACTAAGTGCATCAATGACACTACACCTACCCCAACACCCACCTCACCCCAACCTGATATAGTACTTTCTGAAAGAGTACATGCATAACTGTATACTGACAGTGCCATGCACTCACTTCCTTATTAATATTCTTCATCTATAACTCTCCAGACCTCCTCATAAGTGCTTTATGGTGCCATGCTTGTAATGATTGACTGTATCTTTATGACCAGCGAGGCCCGATAACTTCTTCCTTCCTGTGAAGCAGCTCATTGGGTATTCATATTCTTCACTGGAAATATGCAAAGAGGCTTTTCAGTGAGACACGGGGCTACGGGCGATAGCAGGCTGGCAACTGAATGAGAGGTCTTCCCAGCCCTGACCCTCTTCCCAGCTCTTCCTTTCATCCCTAGATTAATGACATCAGGCAGAAACTCACGCTGCTCTCCTTTATTGTGTCCTATCCATTTGCTCCTGCCACCCCACTCATTCTATCTCACCTCATCATAATTTGCTGTCTTTTTGTTTTGCTCAATTGGCTTTTCCCCAATACTCTTTGAAATATATTTGAATTTGAAAAAGAGAAATTGTGACCATTATTATACCACTGAGGTATAATAGTTTTTTTTTTTTTTTGTATTTAGATTATTTCACTGGTTTGAACTTCCTGCATTTATTTTGATGATAAGGTAATGAAGGGCCCTTACTGTTTAACAGTATGTTACAGATTGTGACCCCTCCAAAAGTCTAAATACTCTTTCTGATCACAAGATGGCAGTAGTAGACCGTGAAAAGAAATATCCCTAAGCTGGCTGTCTGGACTAATAAGATTATTTCAGGGAAAAAAATCTCATTGTCACATTAAAAATTGGACTCTAAACGTGATTTTAGGCTATTGAGATTATCCACTGCGCAGTAAGAGCGTTAATTTGTATGAGCACCATGTTTTCCCAGCTGTCTATCTTTTGTTTGTCCTTGGCTGATTGTTTATTGGGTGCGTTGCTGTTTCCAGGAGGGGCGTGTTCGTGTCACCCTGCTTGCACGCAGCACAGAATACAGAAGGATACTAAACCAAATGGAGGTGAGTCCAGCACCACTGGCCCTTCTCTTTGTCTCTTTCTTCCTTGTACCTGTTCTTCACTCTGCAGGACAGGCGGCACAGAACTCTCCTGTTTTCTTACCGCTTGTCTTTCTCTTTGTCTTCTGTCTCTTTTACATTTCTGTCTTTACTTTATACAACTCCCTCACACCTCCTCCTTCAGCTATCGACTTACTGCCCACCTCTGTTAAGTGCCTATTTAAAATCTTATTTGTTATAAAAAGTATGAGTAAAAAACAAGGCTTGTGATTTATATTGTCACTGTCTGTATTTGTTTGCTGTCTCATTGATCACAGAACCTGTTCTTTTGTTGTTGTTACAGCTGGTAAATGCCCTCAAGACTGTGCCTTCACTGGAGGTCAATGTGGTAGACTACAAATACAAGTGAGTTATAGAGTCTACACGAGTCTAGGAAGCTTTCAGTGCTGCTCAGCATTGGTCACCACACATTGTTATACAGCTGTGTGTAAGAATAAAGGAATCAGTCACAATGACTGATGTGTAACTCATTGTCTGTCTTTCAGGGATGTTCCCTTCCTGGAGCAGCTGAGGATCACCCACAACTCTGACATCTTTATAGGGATGCACGGGGCTGGTCTCACCCACCTCCTCTTCCTCCCTGACTGGTCTGTCATCTTTGAGCTGTGAGTGACATTGTCCATCTGTGTGTCAGCTGTACACATGCATGTGTGTATAGTTGTGTGTATGTGTGAGTAAAAGCCAGGTGGAGCACAGGCACGGGGAGAGCAATTTGTTTGGCAGCCTGCTCTGTCCAAAGTACCCCTCAGCCACTTGGTATATGACTGTGAAATACTGTCTAATTAAGCAGCCCCTCATCACACCTGGCAATCCTCAGCGAAGGAGCTACTTGAAATGTGTGTGTGTGTGTGTGGTGTGTGTAGAAGCATAGAGAGAGTTGGGTGTAGATTTTGGAGGGTGACACAAAGGAAGAAGCACTGTGTGCATAGAGAAAGAGAGACAGAGAGAGAGAGAAATTGAGCAAGAACGAGGGAAAGAGAGGCAGATCGAGGAGAGCAAGAGATAAAGTGTCTGCATCCGTCCCTCCTAGATATAACTGTCAGGATGAGAGCTGCTATCGAGATTTGGCTCGGCTGCGGGGCATTCGATACGTGACTTGGCAGAAAATGGACAAAGTGCTCCCACAGGACAAGGTAGGGGAAACTCCTGTATACGCCATTAGCTTCCCAGTACCCCAGCAGCAGCTTTCGTAATTCATCTCACCTGTGTAACATAAGTGTACACACACTTAACCCCACATGTGCACACTGAATTATGTGCAGTTATTGGTGCAACAGAACAAATGTAAAGACTTCATTTCGTACTTATATAACATCTTTGTCCTCTTCCTGTAACAGTGAGGTTAGCCTGTAAACACACACGCCTATGCTCTTATGTTGTCTTTCTCCTGTGCTTCTGTGTTTCACACATCCTCTCTAATGCTTCTCTCAGGGTCACCATCCCACCCTTGGGGACCATCCGAAGTTTACCAACTACTCCTTTGATGTGGAGGAGTTCATGCGCCTTGTGCTGGAGGCAGCCGATTATGTCACGCACCATCCTAAATGGCAGCGCCGTGCCCTTCGTGATGAACTCTAGAGCGTCTGTGAGTGGACTGAGGGGGCGCAGACATCTGGCTGCTGAAGAACTCTAAACTTTAACCTGCTTTTTTCTGTGATGGGAAAAAAACCCTTCACATTGGCAGAGTAATCGTTAAGGTATCTTGAAAGGTTGCCACATTTACCAGTGAATCACAGTGGTGCAGCGGGTTTTTTGTCACCTACTATCTGCTGCATTGACAGGTCTGGATGAATGAAAACAGTATGGCGGACAGCTCGAGTTTGAATGGCTTTCACTAGCTCTATTAGTGTCAAATCAGTTAAAGGACTAGGCGTGTGTAGTGGAACCATCTGGAAAGCAATAAGATGTGTCCTATGCTTCTTCATTACCTCCCTGCGTCTGCTTCATTCCACGTCGCCAGAGTTAGCAAATGAGCAGCTGTTACGACATTCCTTCACATGCGACATCTTGTCCCATTTGATCAGTGTCACGTTGACGGGAGCCTCTAGAGTTGTTGACAGTCACGCTAGAATTTCTGCGCACATCCTGCATAAACCAGTCTAATACAGTGAACAGTATTCACATGCTGGATTCTCACATCCAGTTGTAGTCTGACATTTTGAAATCATGTGGTTTTAAGTTACAATCTCATCCCAAACACATAGAAGTCTAAATGATAAGATACAGCATGTGTGTTTCCTACTGCCATGATGTATTTTCTGTTGTATCAGTATTAATGTTTGTGTGTTTAAATGCAGGAATAGTATTTAGAACAGTAACGGTGCATACACGTATGTGTATGTTGTATGTTATTATGTATGTGTATGTAAACCTTAACACTCCAAACATACTGATAAAGACTGTTTTAGGATGAAAAGCAAAAATATTTAACTGGCTTTGCGGCTCTACTCTTTGCTGCTGGATCTTTATTTAAATTTGACCTGGTTTTCTTTAATATTTGTCACATTTATTATTTAAAAATATGTTGTGCTGGTTTGATTGAATACCTTTTGATGCCAATGCCTTTTTCATTATAAATTCCTTTGCATTTTACCAAAGGAAAGTGTCGTTATGGTCAAATAATGAGAGTGCTGCTATTATCTGTTACCTTTTCCAGAGACTTCTGAATGCTGTTAGTTTTGTTTTTTACAATAAATTTGTCTGAATTGAAATGACACTTTGCATGCAGTCTGGTGCTATCCACAGGAGTATTTTGAGCGATCACAAGAAAATGTCCATATTTCTTGGCCTCTGTGAGCCTGATGTTTTATTTATCCATGAGACTGTGTTGGACTGAGTCAGACACTTGGTTGGGGCTTTCCTAGACTTGCGGGCAATTTCATATTCAGGAGCTGTGTTAAAATTTAAAATAAATAATTAAAAAAAAACATGCTGAAGCATATCTTTGTGTCTATGTAGGCCATATTAGGCATCAGAGATTTAATTCATCTTAATTTAATCAATCATCTTTTGAAGTCTGACCTTGGAGGGAAAAACTGAAGCCTCTGCCTTGCCAGTTCTTGCTGATGCCAGACAGCTCTTTGCTGTGGGTTTCATTATTTTACTGAGGTTCAGGTCTAAGGAGGGAAAGGGCTCCTCGCAAAAGGGCACTTGTTCAGTTTTTACTGTCACCGTAATAAATCTGGATGACCTCAAAAACTACCCGAAGTACCCGCGTGACGGATCGTGGCCACATGGGGGCAGTACAACACCACACATGAGGCCAAATCACCAGCCTGCGCTGTGTGATCGTTCCTGACAGACTTGGTTCAACGGTGTAGACACTGAGAATAATTTATTCACAAACGTACCCAGTGGGTCACAAAAGAGACAATATTTGTTCAAAAGCGTTTGCTTCAATATCCCACGTTTGCTGTCAGCAGTCGTTCTCCTGCGTGTTCTTTTCGGATGTTGTGTCTGAACTTTCAGAGTATTGACAGACACCGGGCCTGTCTGGGATGGACACTATTTATGGCCCTGCTCGGGTTACTGCCAGTGACCTCGTAAAGAAATGAAGAATCTCGATGCAGAGGGGGATCAAAAGCAGAGGAACCAGGATGTCTGTTTTCATTAACCTTCATGACCGCTGCAAATCGATGAGTAAGTCATGGTTTTTAGCGCAAAACTGACCAAAGCGCATTCAAAATGGATCGTCTGCCTGGAAGAGAAGGCGCACCCGGTCATCCAAATCATTTCCAGCATGAGATAAACTGCAGAAAGTTACAAGTACGTAAAACTTTCCCTATGTGTGCGCACACGACAGCTTTTGCTCAGGATTCCTTCTCTTGCCTGTCAGGTCTTGCCTTTCTACCTTAGGCCTCACTTCAGACTTCTAAGGATGCACATTACGGCTTTTCCCCGTCATGGAAATGTGGATTTTGTTTTTCTTCGGTGAGAATTAATAATAGCGTCAAGATGATGAGAGCGATTTCAAATAAAGACTGAGGTTTAATTACTGGATGGAATTCCAAACAAAGCGATTGGATCACGTCTGAGCCGTCAGTCCTTCATTCTTTCATAAAGCCATTTCTTGCTGTAATTTGCAGCACGATCATTAGCATAGTCTGATATATCTCAAAAGACAAACATTTCTCACGCCGAACTCAGACAAATCAATTGCAGCCCGCTCATCTTACCATGGCCACTTTTCCAGGCGTGCCCACACCAGAAAAAAAACAGTGCATTTCAGCAGGATTAATGCAGGAATATCGATCAAACAGTAAGAAATATTCCTCAAGTTATGAACAGACATTTCCCTAATGTTTTTCTCCCCTGTGAGACGGTTATTTGGGGGGGGGGGGGGGGGGGGGGGGATAATTCCAAACGATATCCTATAACCCTGGTCTCTCTCTTTACATGACATGCCAGGAGGCCTTCAAGCATATACTCTTACTTTTTCCACAACACAGAAGGACATTTCTGCGACCTTTAACATTTCATGTTAGCTTGAACGCCAAAACGGTTTGTTTTGTTGTTGTTGTTTTTTAGGAAAAATAAATCTGGTGACTTTTAAATCTCTAAATGCAATGTGAGGTAAAACGCAAGGAAATTAAATTTCACACCATTCGGCGCTCTCCAGAAAAGTGGCCAGGTCCACATGATGCAGCTTCCTTTTATACTATCTGACCCTCTGACGAACGATAGATGAGATAAGTGCTGTGGGCTGTTGCATCCATTAGCTGCCTCACTTTAAGATAAAAGGCCTCCGATCCCCACTGGGACACACGGGTTCAGGACTGTAGATACAATCACTTGCCGCTACAAACAGGATATAGTATCAACTTTTTTCCAGCGCCCTCCTTTACTTACCATTTACACCGTTAAACCACTTTTATCTGCAAAGTGGATTAGCCGCTTGACAGCAAAGTAAATCCACAGAAAAGCCCGGTGACGGAACACCGGAACAGTCTGGAGCTGTCCAACTCGCTGAATTTGTATGCAGTGCGTCTGGCGCTCTCCGTGGTGCTGAAACTAGGATACTTGCTTCGGTTTAATGTTTTTTATCTGGATCTTGCGAGTAAAAGTGCTGCATGTACCTCACTCCTTGCAAACCTACATCAATGTCTAATCTGTTCTCAGTTCAAAGCCAGACAGATCGATTTGTAATAGATTCAAGCAAAGATTAATCGGTTCAAAGCAACACACTGGACTTTCTCACTCTATACACAGGGGGCAAAAATGGTCCCAAGGTGCTTAGGGCAGTGTCAGATGAAGGTGCCTGAGATTACCTATGCCTCATGATGTGGTTCACGGCGCGTGGTTCATTTTTGTATAAAATTTAAAGAAGCAATAAAAGAAAAAGAAAAAAGCCATAACCTCAAAAAATACAATGAAAAAATCTTCAGCGGACACTGAGTCCATCTTGTCGCGCAGCAATGCTGGCAACAAGAACACAAGGAAGACATCTGAGTCTGTCGGATAGCCCTTACTTTTGGGTCGTTAGCAGGCATCGACATCCCCAAAGTCTTAACGACTGCAAATGCAGCGCAAAGCAATCAATCGCCATCAACACACAAGAATATTCTGGGGATGGAATAATTGATAGGCTGTCTCCTGGTGCGTAACGGAGAGGCTGCGGTGATTAAATTCTGTTTAACATCTTGGTGGGTGAAAGGGAGGTGGTGATAGTGGGTAGTTTTACATCATCCGCGTGCATATCCGAGCAAGGAACCTAAGTATTGATATCCACACACTGTTTGTAACATGAGCGAAGTGTTGGGGCGAGGTGGGCTATTATTTGACGAGCACAGGTCAGCGATTCTTGCACAGTCGCGCACCTGTCAGTCACTCGGGAACAAAAGCAGACAATCCTACTCACACACACACACACACACACACGCAGGCACAAGGGTACACGAATAATGAAGTGGCGATAACTGAAGTGTGAATGTTTGCTGGAATGTTCAGCTTGTGATCCCTACTAGGCAAATCCATAGAAATCATTGATGTGCATTGTACGTGTACTTCGTACCTTAACAGACACTGAAACTACTGATCGGCTTAAACAAACAAGCCAAAGTGGGAAAAAATTATCTAAAATCCTTTTAGATCGACATCTCTGATTTCTCATTCAAATATGATTTGCAACTTGTGCCATATAGCTTATGTCCTGAAGAAATTTCAGGACTTAATATAACCTCAGCGTTTAAAAATTCTGCAAATCAAAACTAAGATGGAACACCTTAAGATTAACTAATGGCAATCCAAAACCCCCCAAAACCAAACCAAACCAAAAAAACAACCCACTGACGTGTGTCTCATCTCTCCTTGGACCTATACGTACGGTCCAGGCTACTTGTAAACTACATGACATCAGTGAGGAAGAAGGGGTGTACTAGGGAGCTGGTGAACTGGGCGGGCGCTGTTGCACGTGTTCTGAATGGGGAAGACGGGCTCGCATCGCATTTCTCAGGTCCAATCGATCCCTGCTCGGGAGGAGCGACGGGAGAGCAACTATCACTCCTATATCACTATACCATCACTCTCATCAGCATCTCCCCGGCGACTATAACGCCTCTGTGTGACAGACTCACATAAGGAGATGAACTTGTGCGGAGTGTCATCAACCCGTTGTTGCTTTGGGGGAATTACGCACTTCTGATGACTTTCTCCTCAGTCTGGTTCTGAGATGGGACTCAACGAGATCATGGCAAGTTGGAGCACGTCCTTATTACGCGAGCCCTGTCTTCTAGCCCGGTTTCGGAGGGTTGGCTCTGCGGAGTGGCAGCATATCTCCTCACTCATTCTTTAGCGTGTTTGTGCGCGGGTACCCGGACGGAAGACTTACTAGGATTGCCCTGTTTGGTGTGAAAACAAAACGCCTTGGAGTTGAAACAGAAAGTGGCAAAGCTCTACTATCGCCTCACCTGGACTCTGTACAGCTACCAATGATCATGCCATCGCGGTTATAGATTTGGGTAAGATGTTTTACCCCCTTCTCTTTAGATTAAATTAGTATAATTCACGTTTAAGTTCTCTTTGTCTCCTTCATAACGCGCGGTCTGTAGGCTTAAAGGCTTAAAGCGTAAAGGCTAGGGTCGGAGGAGGACTTTGTATGTGGAACATTTTTCTTTGTCGAGCAGGGAGAGAAGAGGTGGCGACTGACTGGCAAACTGAAAGCAACTTTGCTGCTGTTTGGCTCAGAGCGCAGCGGACACGCTTTGCTGGGGAACGATGTGTTATTAACAGCGTAATTTTCAAAGAAAACCTCGCCGATCTCCTGATCACTCATCTCTCCTCATTTTCATAGCTTTGCGTAAAAGAATGGAACACACGACGAGCCCGTTCAAACGGCCGTCCGTCCTGCGATAAGGTGCAGCGCGTGCCGTTAGAAAGATCGCGGAAAAATGAGGTGAGATTGATGCAGTGTTTCATCACTGTGAGGTTAAATAAGCGATCGGTTCCGCTTAGCACCTATTGAGTGCTCCGCCAGGCTGATCCGCTGACCAGACTCTTTTTGCTCGCCTTCTAATCTCTTTGCATGGATTGAGATCGGCTGGGAATAGCGGGGCGCGCGCAGCTCAGACGTACAAGAGAGAAATGAAGTGCCGCCGGGTTCTCCAAGCAGATTGCGCACGGAGCCAAGGAGGTGTGTTGCAGAACCTAATGGCCACACTCTATTGGGCGTACACGCACAGAAGCGTCTCTCTCTCTCTCTTCTCTCCCTTTCTGTGTGTGTGTCTTTGTCTAGTGCACACACACACACACACACACACGCACACACACACACACACACACAGCCCGAGTGGGGAAAATTACTCGGTGCATGTTAATGGGCGCAGTAATGAGACCCAACCCCTATCGTGTTGTAATTGTTAGTCATCCTTGTCTCCACCCTCCCTCTCCCTTCCCTTCCCATCCCATCCCATCCCCTCCACCCTCCCTCCCTCTCCCTCCCTTCGCTTGTATCCCTGCCCGTCCTGTGGCTCGGCTCTGCAATTTGTACTGTATTGTGTAATTATTTCCCCATTGTTTTGAGCGCGCCGGTAGTGGCACTCCACAGAAAGCGGTGTCATTAGTGTGACAGGGCCGACAGGCGAGGGAGAGGGGAGCCCGGTGGAGGGGATCGGTCCGGAGACTTAATTCTCATTGACAGTCACATTAACACAGGAGCAGCACTCTTAATCCTGTGGAGATTACTCTCTCCAACCTGACTCCCTGTCACCCACCCGTCCTCCAGGGGCTCACTTACTCACACGCTGTGACAAACACCTGTAAGAGGGTGGCACTCTGATATCTGTGCGTCTGTCTGCAGTGGATGGCTTCTCCTCTGTCTTTGTCAACCTTTTCCACCCTTCACCCCCTCTGCTTCTCTTCCTCCGCAGTCCCCCTCTAGATCCACGCACATACACAGTTTTCACACACACACACACACAATTTTATCATCCATACCCTTCCCTTTTTCTCCCCCTTCCTCTCGTAGCAGGTCCCAGTGATGGGACAGCAGGTATCCTCTGAAGACTATTCTGCTCTACATGTCTCAACAACCTCCTATCTACTTACCCCCACAGAGAGCTGATTGGGATGACTGGATGGGAATGAGGTGGGGAGGGATGGATTGTGTGCATTTGTGATTGTGCATGAGGACACAGCCAAGCAGAGAGGCCACGACAGCGAGGAGGAGGAAAGGGAGAGCAGGGGAGGCGAGAGAAATGAGCTGGAGAGACAGAAATGATGATGCAAGGGAAAGATGTGTATGTGCGAAAGGGAGAAACAGAAAGCCTATATGTGAAATGACGTGTGTCTGTAATAGCAGGAACTCTGCACAATGGCATCTTGTAAATCTGTGTACTTGTTTATGCGTGACGGAGGGGGGAACACTGCATATTTGAGATGATGATGATGATGATGATAATCTGTGCATGTGTGTAAAAGGTGTTGTGGGTGATATGTGAATAAGCAAGAATTAGACATGTAGGACTGATGAGGTGACAGCAGTGTGACGGATTGGAGCTCACCTCCACATGTACGCACACACGCACACGCACACACACACACACTGGCATAAACAGATTTCTGTGATAAGTGGATTCTTCCTGACTAAGAGGAGGAGGAGGACAAGGAGTGGTAGAAAAAAAAAGACCAGAGAAGAAGACTAGAGAGGCATGTCACTTTCCATGTCACCGGGAGAGGGATAGGGGAAACGACCCTCATTTGTAAATGACAATGTCCTGGACAGCTTTTCATTTCAGGAAGCTTCTGGGGATATTGAGTCAGGAAGCATGAATAGACGTCATGTAATAGCACTGGAAAATAATGCCGTCACTCATCATCATGAAACCAGGCTCAGTGAAAGCCAGCTCTAAGAGGACTATTGTGTCTTCTCAAAATATGAGATCCATGACTTTAATGGAGGAAGGAGCGACATTAGATCAATAAGTAAGAGTGTGGTATGCATCTCACTTTTGTTTCAACCACAAAACCACAAGTGGACAGAAGTCATGACCTGTGGTGAAAAAAGAGTAAAGTTCAGCTGGTGCTTACAGGCCAGGGGGATAACATTTGATACATCATTAACTGTGAAAGGTGGCTTAGAGTAGAATGATATCCAGAGTGTATCTATCGGTTAATGAACGATACATGAATTCAATTCAATTCAATTCAATTCAATTCAATTCAATTCAATTCAATTCAATTCAATTCAATTCAATTCAGTATGTATAGTACCAAATCACAACCTCAAGGCACTTCATATTGTAAGGTAAAGACTCAACAACAATACAGAGAAAACCCGGGCAATCAAACTTGGTGACAGTGGGAAGGAAAAACTCCCTTTTAACAGAAAGAAACCTCCAGGAGCCATGCATCACATGCTTCACTGTACTTTCTAATAAAAATGACCTCAAACAAACATTTTATCAGATTATGAAAGCATTTTAAAGCATCTCATGTTTTAACGTTTTCTTTCACACAGCAATCGTTTTCTCATAGTAGGCTCCAGCTGCAGTAAAGATCTCTTGTTGGAGGGCCACAGTTGTTCTTTACCTTTCATCCTGTCCTTTGTCAGACAGTCAATCAGTTGAAGACAACAAGGCCTTGGTTTTTCTGTGTGGTGTCATAACACCAGCCCTCTGACTAAGTCTAGCAGGTCTTGCTTAGACTGGCAGCTCACACTGCCACATGAAAACTCCTGCTGTCCAGCTCAAGAGAAATGGTGAAAGACATAGCAGTGTATTTCAAACTTCTCACTTGTCTTGAAAATAGTAATTTGACTAGGAGTTATTGGATTATTGTCCACTTTGTGTCAGGAGCCTTTAAAGAATCTGTCATGTACTACTGAGGGGTTCTTTTTTTAAAACAGCTGTTTTGCTAGTATATTTTGGAGTAATTCATTTATGTTTTAATTTGAGTCACTTCCAATTGGAAGAGAGTTTTGAGAATGTCGTCATCGCTTTGCAAACACTGAAAATAACTCCACCTTACAGCCCTCAAGGTGATATTCTCTGTAGCTCCGACTCACTTTGACCATGACAAATCTCCCTAAGTGATAGTAATGATTGTAATTGAACAGGCACAGTTGCAACCCACAGTGCTCTATCTATCACCTTGGATGCAATATGCTGCTTCCACTTGTGTGTGTGTGTGCTTGGATTTTTTTGTGTCCATCTGTGTGTGTCTCTTTGAGAGACTGCGTGTCCCTGTTCGCGGCCCCTCTGGCAGCTGGCAGATGTGCTGTTAACTGTGAGCGACAGTGTGAGTGTGCTCGTGGGATTATGAAAAGCTCCCACTGTGCTGTGCTGCCCGCGTCCACTGTAAAGCCGCTGCGAAGAAGCCGTGTGGCGACGGCAGAGCCTGGGGCGGTCATCACAGCAGCCCTCAAACAACGCAACAGCTCGTGAGGGGGAAAGAGGGTTTCACCCCTGCGGGATTGGAGCTTTAAAAGGGAGAAGTTGTGAAGAAGAGGAAGGGATAGAAAAAACAAAACAAAAAAACCCCCCACAGAGTTGAAAGAGAGGAAGTGAGAGAGACGGCCTAATGCGGGAGCTGAATGGGATGCTGAAACTGAATGAGTGTATAAGAGTTCAACAGGGAGGAGCATGATAGTCGAGACGATCAGAGGAATGTGTGTCTGTGTGTAGGGAGTAATGGGAGAGAGAGAGTAAATACCCCAAATTAATTCAACTTAACCGTAATTTGCTGTAAATCATGCATGAAGTGGAATTGTGCAAGCGTGCTATCTGTTGCCTATATTCCCCTGTATTGAACAATATATTATTTTTACCATCAGATCTGGGGACCCTCTATAAAACATAGCACCATGGGTTCATTTAAAAATGTGTTTCCTCAAATGCATTTTGTGGACTCGGAGACAACAACTAACCCACGCACAAGGACACTAATACATTTGTGCAATCTAAAATCCTCCTAAAGGGTTATGTGTGGTGCGAGCTTCCACATGGAATCACAGGCACTGGTGTAATTGCATTAAAAATTTCCTTTGTTGGTAGATCTGTCCCTGATATCTGTGTATGATCCTCACATAGAATTGCTTTGTAAGAGTGTGTGAGGAGGTTAAAGGCCCCGTCTGTCTCAGGGGAGCACAGTGATATGGTGTCATGCCCCGAAGACTCACAGACAAATTAATTCACTTATTGACACTGCTGACACGTCTCAGTGACTTTGTAAAATGAACAATTGATCCCCCCCCCCCACACCTCTCTCATACTCTCGGCCTCTCTCTGTTTTCTCTGACTTCTTTTTCTCCTTTCATTCCTTCCACTCTGCTATTTCCACTGTCTACAACTCTTTTATCTGTACGCTTCTTCCTTCCCCCTGCTTTCGCCCCTTTCTCTTTCCTACACGCACCAACCTCTCTTTTTTAATTTGACTGGCCAATTGACAGCCATGGCACGTATGGTAATTAATATAATTACACACAAGCTGGTCATTAACAGGAGTGGGGACTGAAATAATCAAGATGTCACTTGTCTGCATATCTGAGTTTCAGTGGGGATGTGCTCAGACAGCAAGAGAGTGAGAAATAACGTGTGCCTTTGCACGAGTGTGAGGGTGAAGAAGGGGAAAGGCAATGTGCTCCTTTA
Source organism: Neolamprologus brichardi (assembly GCF_056152115.1). NCBI lineage: Eukaryota > Metazoa > Chordata > Actinopteri > Cichliformes > Cichlidae > Neolamprologus > Neolamprologus brichardi. Next base: position 7,671,326 of record NC_142108.1, read on the forward strand.
CCTGTGTGCGTGTGTTTGTGTGGGCATTTAATTAAAACAATTGTGTGAACGAATCTAGCAGCCCAGAGCGTGTTCAGAGAGTGTTTGTCCAGTGCTTTTCTCTGGGTCAAAGCAGTACGCACAACTAGAGGCCAAAAGCTCAAAGAAAATCAAAGCCAGCTTCACATCAAGGCTGTTTATTTTCCATTAATCATAATTTGGGCACAAAACAAAATGAATGGCTGCTGCTCTCGGGGGACTCTCTGTCAGGGCCCGGGTCTCCTTTTGTTTGGCTCCAGGCCGCCGTTCAATATCAGCAGCCACAGAAGAAGGGTCCAGTCAGAGTTAGCAATACACTGCAGCATGCACACTCTGCTCTTGACTCTTTCATTTTCTTATTCTTTGCACAGAAAGGTGAAGGGATCAGTCGCTTTTTTACTACACTAGGTCATGCTGTGTTCTTCCTGCCTCACTGTGGTTAACCAGTTTTCTTCTTCATATAAGGCTTCTTCTATGGCTTGGGGAAAACAAGAAGAACTGGAAAATAACATATACTTACAATCAAAGCGTAGAGAAAGAGAAGAGAAAACAGACAAGGAAATATGTACACAAGACTAAAAAGTTGCTTTTCACTTCATGCTAAAACCATGCAGACACACTGAGTGCACGATTACTAATTTGGCACTGAAAAAACCGAGACCGTGAAAAGCTACTTCATATTTGTTTCTGTGCATGACACGATGAGTAAAATGTGAAAGCCTGCTATGCAATCATTCTAGCAGGAAGGCAGATCAGTTGCGGAAATGGAGAACTTACTGAGCGAGCAGAGCAGTACATAAAGATTGCGCTCCACCCCCCTAAATCACAGTCTCTGCTTGTTGTTTTTCTTCTTCTTTATCACAAAAGCAAGCTATGGCAAGAAGAAAAGAGGAGTAACAACAAGAGAGAAGCATCAATACTGCAGATACCTAGTTTGTCTCGAGTGGAAAGGGGGGAAGAAAAGCTGCCAAAATGGGTGTGGGTGTGTACAATCATCAAAAAGTGTCTCCTATTCTTTCCTCCTTTCCATCCATCTTCCACCGCTGAGGGACACTGACTTTTAATGGCCTTTTATTGCTTTATTAGGGTGCGGCAGATTTACTGCTGGACCGTGCCTCTGTCTGTCAGCAGCTCTGAGGAGGATTTCTCTGATCTATGTTGGCTCAAGCTGGCTGTCTAGGTTTTAAATGACAAACTGAGGAAACCAGGGAGTGGGCCTTGGCCACAGACTTGTTGTATTAGTGAGCTAATGTTTATTAGCCTGTTAGTGCCTACGCTTTATCCCCTTTTATAAAACAACTAACAGCGTACTCCCTCTCCCTGCCGCCCAATTCAGTGGAAGAGGATGCTAAAACACTTTAATGACACTTGTTAGCAATGTGGGAACATGACAGGTACATTTAGCAACCTCAGAAGTGCTTCTGCTGAGTTAATCTAACTGTACAACAGGTGTGATCTGATGGGTGTATCAGTAAAACGGCATGTTTGTGAATGGGTGACATGTGTACACCAGCTTATGAGCGGCATCCTGACTCCCAGGAGTGGCTGGTCGCCTGCTGCAGCACATGAAACGTATAGTGGGACTCTGATCATTTCTGGCTTTTATCTATGGAAGTGAAGGAGTGGAAAACAGCGAGGGAGAGGAAGTAAGATAAGTGCTGAAAAGAAGGGGATGTAGAAGTTGGCAGAGAGAGAATGAGAGCGGAGCCAAAGAGCAACCTTGGAAAACACACCAAAGAATAGAGACACAAAAATAGATTCATTCTCTAGCTTGCTGCACATACCGCTCTAAATACACGTATATTTCTGGGCCGCCGGATTCTGAGACGATAGCTTGTGCAACAAGGTGGGATTTAGACTTAAGTGCAGGCCGATCAATTGAGTCATAATGGTACCTCAGTGCCAAAGCCATTCTCTGAACTCTGCAGTCGATACCAGTGCCAGGACTCAGAACTCAGACTCAGACTGTTGCTCACAACTCTGTCTCTCCTCTCTCTCCGTCTCCTCACCTGGCCATTTCAGCAAATGTGGGGTCTTCCATTTAATTGCTTGCTGATTTATTGGAGGAAGAAATACAGTGGAGGAGGTGTGATGTTGCGGGTGGATGACAGTAAACAGATTCAGTGTTGCTCTGTATCTTTCAGGTGCCTTCTGACCCCCCCACCATAAAATATTTATAAGAATCATGTGCTATGACGTAGTATTAATCCTCAGCTGCTGTGTACCTCACACAGAGACCTAGTGCAGATTTTATTATGCAGCTATGCACACTGTCATACTGATTCTACCAAAGACTATACTTAAACGCCCGTTCATAATATGTTAACAGTACAAAACAAAGTAAAACAAAGTAATTTAGGATTTTAGGCATCAACTAAAAATTCTGTAGATGCTGTTGTTAATGTGAGAACAAAACATGCCTCAGTTCTGAAGATTTTCTGAAGGGTGGCTTGGATTTTATGCGTGCCCTTCATGTGTCTGACTCACATGCGTAATGTCTGACATTTTAAGATGTCTTCTTCATTATGAGTTGAAGCGGAGAGATTGTTGGGGTGTCATTAGAATTTGCAGTTGGGAGGTATTGAAAACAGCAGAGATGCTTATCTGCACACTGAGGAGAGAAACGAAAAGGCACGAACGCACACACACACACACACACACACACACACACACATGCACGGAGGCAAGAATCTTTTGGTGAGCAAGGGTGAGGAGGAACAAACAAGAAGCAGGAAGAAAGTGAGCTGGGCAAAGGAGGACAGACAAATGCAAAAGGCTGTGCCATATGAATGCATACCGCAGTGTTAATTTAAGTTTGTACATTGTGCCTCACTGTGTGTAATAAAGTGCATTTGTGTGTGGGCACACACCAGCTCTATCTGCCCAGCGACCCAGAGGAAATGGCAAGGAGCACCATGTCGTATTGGTTTTAGAGCTGAAAGCAGACAAATATATAGAAGCAGAACATTACACATCCTAACTGAATGATAATACTGTGCATATCGGCAGAAATCTGAAACGCTTCACATAAGATTCCACTGGGCTTTGTGCTTTTGCCCGTTTCATTTTCAATATCTTTCCGCCTTAGGGAGATGCACTTTGTTTTACACTGATATGCTTTTTGTCTGCTTGGTCTTTGTCTGGGCAGAGAAAATCAGCATACTGAGATGCTGGTGTGATGCTTGTGTGGTCTACAATCTTATTGTGTTGTTTTTTGTGTGTGTTCACATTTATTGGAGTTCACCCAGAGACTACGTTCATGTATCTGGTAGCTCTACTTTTCTGTTTTCTTTGAATTTTGTATTCTATTTAAATAGTTTTAAATTCCAAATAAACCACTAAAATCCAATACTGAAAACTAATCTTGCCTAAGTAAAAAGAGTCTCATGAAATTGAACATATTCCACAAAAAAAAAAAAAAAGAAAGAAAAAATAGTTTTTTTGTTAGATTCTGTTCAAGGTCCTTGTGTTATCTATTTGCTGAAGAAACAGTACACAAAACTCCTGCTAAATATGCAAGAATTGCAAGCATTATTTCTGAAAAGAATCACAAAGAAATGAAAACAAGACAAATAATATACTGTTTTTAATATACTGATCACGAGGATCTGTCCATACATTATTTGGCTTGCAGTGATGTATGTTTAAGTTATTCATGTAGCTAATCAAATAAACATGCACGTGTAATATAAATGGATATTTTATAAATATATTTAAAACCCATAAGACCCATTCAGATCTTACACAGTTCAAAAATGCATATTTATTTGTAATATTGATTGCACAGGGAGAAAATGTTTATGATCTGACAGCAGTAAATATCAAGCATTTAAAATAAAGCTGCCATTGGCCCAATACAGCCAACATAACAATCTAACTGTAACACAAACAGTCGAACCTAAAGGACTATCATTGCCTCTCGCCGTGTAGTGTTGGGCAGACGAGCAGCATCTTCAGTCTTGGGGTCGTGTCAGAGGAAAGGCCCTGGGATCATAAAAAATTTAATGTGCAGTTCATAATGTGAGTCTATGCTCATTTAATTTTTATGTTAATTTCATCCTGCTTATTTTGATTATGTTACTTTATGTGTTAGTGAAATATGCTCAGCAGCAAGAACGCTCAGCTGTTGTTAGTTGCTGAGAATTCCTTCGTCCAAACCACCATGTTTAATGGATCGCCATCATCTTTTTGGTGGCTGGCGAGGCAAACATCAGCCTGTCAGTCAGTCTGATGGCTAAACTATCTCATCAATAATCTGAAGCAGACTTCAACAGATACAAATCTCCTTCTTGTTTCTCATTCATTTTTAAAAGACATTATTTAATATTACAGAAAATTTCACAAAGCCTATGAACATACAAAGCAAGAGACACTGAGGCTACCAAATAATGATATGGCGCCTGTTTTTTGCAGTTCTGCCGAGCCGCGACTTCCTGTGCTGCCCTGACAAATGATATAATCTGTGAGTGACAAACAGCACGGTGTCACGGTAAACCCTTCCTGCGGGAAGTGTCTTAGCCTTTTATTTCTGATGCACAGCAAACATCTTTCCTGATGAGGTCAGAGACTGTATGCGGTATAATACATGCAAGTATAATTTTGCAAGTTCACGGGTGCATGTTCGTGATTGTGCACGCGTGCTTGCAGAGGACGGGCAGATGATGCTGTTCGGATGCAGGGCACACAGGATGTATTTGTGGCAGAGGTAGGATCGTCTCATTGCATGACAATAAGCCAGTCCTGTGTGTGTTTTGTGCAAGGAGTGACACAACCCAGGCCTCAAGACCTTGCAGGCGCCTGGTGAGGGAGGATGTGGAAGGGATGATACAGAAGCAGCGATTATTTTAGAAAGAGTGAGGCTTGATGTTCTTAGATAAACTTGAGGATGTCGTTGCACTGTTTGCTAAAGTGTGCATGTCCTTCCTGCCAAACACAACGAGCCTTCACGGTGATGATGACCAGCTGAGCCCCACGCACCGTCATCTTGCTTTAACATAATGTCACCAGAGACTATAGATAATAGATCTAGATATACAGTATATATAAGGTACATTTATTACACAGTTAAAAGGCTACAATCTGTGATCTGTGTGAGACACAATAAAGGTGACAGTATTGCTGTTACTGATGGCATATTTCACTGAGTCCCAGTGGGCTGCATCTGGAGACCACACACACACCCACAAACACACACACACACACATAAACACACATTCATACATATACACATGCACAACTGTGCTCTCTTAATGAGTGTTTCAGAGAACAAAGCTGATAAAAATGCGTGCCATAACCCAGCCTTTAAAAAGGAATGTGAAATAGTCTTGCACGCAATCGTACAATCATGCAGTGTGCCTGATCCCTCCACACAGCGCACACAACTTGGATACTGTACTAGAAAAAAACAACAACCCAAAGACACACACATACATATACATAGACAGGAATATAGATACTGTGATACAAATATAAATTTAAAACACACAAACACACAAACTATTTGTGTGTATCTGCCCTCTTCTCTCTAACCCATGCTGCTGCTGCTGTCAATGATAATTCAATAATAATAACTCATTCACATGATCTTTTGCTCACTTTCACTGCCCAGCTACTTTCTCACTCTTGCCAAAGCAATCTCCTGTTTTCCTGAGATTCGTGCCCTTTGCTGTTTGCTTCTTTCCCACTAGGGGGCAGTGGTACTACATAGATGGCTGCAGGTGTGGAGGGAGCTCCTATCTACTCGGGAAGTTTCTCAGCACGTTAGCGGACTGAGCTGCATATCAATGAGTTATGATGAATAATGAAGGTTCGAGGAGGGAGAGAACATTTTGTTATTAATGTGAATCTGTTGTCTTTCATTTAGATTGCAGAGTTTGTCCCTTTGTAAAGAGAGGTGTGTTGACACACTCTTATGCCGGGATGGTAATTTACTCAGTGTGTGGGTATGAGAGTGTGCAGACAGCAACATGCATCAGTAGCTGTCACTCAGCTGTAATTAGAAGGGTCTCTCGTGCTGTCCTTAGATAGGCTTTGAATTTACTTAGCAAACACTGTGTAAATGTGCTCTGTGTGTGTGTGTAGAGAGAGGGAGAGAGAAAAAGCCTGTGTTCATGGCTTGTTTGATCATCTGATTTGTTGCAAGCAAATGTTTTAGGCTGCTTTTTTGGAATGTTTCTGTTAAACAGACCTATTTTCTACCCAGTTTAATTTTTAGTGTGTTACACACGCACGTTTTGAGTTTTTCGATTAGCGTATTTACGCACACGACAGAGTGTGAGGGTTTGTGAGGGAGAAGGGGAGAGACGTGTGATGTCTAGAGTGGGGATCACATTCAGCCTGGGGGTAGGTGAACCTATTGTAAACAATGGATCTGACAGAATCTGGGCCTTCACATCTCCACCCCCTGTGTGTGCGGGTGTATGCTTGTTTGTGTGTGTAGACCTTCATGCAAGGCCATCCGAGGCCACTGAGGAACTCCAGGGCAGCCTGGCCTCTCTGACTGAGCATGTCTTTGTACCTCCTTTCTCCAGAGTCTTCTTCTGTTTGAGGTGAGGAAAAGGTGGAAGCAGGAGGAAGAAGAAAAGGAGGAGGTGATTTGAGGTGGTGCGCGTGAATGCAGCCATGGCCTGTAGCCGCTGTTCATAAAGAAGCCACACAGTGGAAGCGAGACCAAAGGAGACAGATGACCAACAGGTGAGATGGCGTCCCGCATCACGTACTGGCAAGTGAAACACATCTCGTGCTGCAACTAATTACTGTTCTGTGGTTTTTGTTAACTAAGTCATTGTTTTAACAATAAAACAGAGTAATTATATGACTTGACTTGAATTCCTACAATTCAAGGTGACATGGTGAGACGGTTTCATTTTTTGTCCCTTAAATTAACTGATAAATAATTAATCAGTAGATTAGATAAATGAATAACTTTATTTTTTCCAGCAAAAATGCCAAAGTTCACTCAATGTAGCAGCTCAGATGTGAAAACCTGCCCAAGTTAAAAGCTTATCTTTTAGATTTGGGTTGTTTACCACAAAAAAACAAACAAACAAGAAATTAAAAACAATTGAAACAATTCACCTTTGGCCTTTTTGGACATGTTTAACAGTATTAACCAGCTAATCAAGAAGCAACAGCAGAAAAAAAGTCCAATCATTAACATAGTGATTAGTTTCAGCCTCTTACCATGTATTACTGTTTCTGGGTTACACATGTTTCCTCTGCTCTAACTCTTGTAAAGTCAGCCCTTTTGTAATTTGCAACTGCAAGAAGAAAATTTGAAAACTTTATACTAACAGGATGCTTTTAGCGCACAGGTCCTGCAGTTCCTATATCTAAGTCGTCCTATAGTATGTAGGAAGGACATTTTTTGCAGGCCTAGTCTGTTCTCAAGCTTCTCATTGCTTCCTTTGACCTTTGACAGTTACCTCTCACATTGTTTCTGCTTCTTGGAAAAAACAATATTTTTTGTGTGCTCTGCTGTTGCCTCCTGTTTTTTTTTTTTCTCTTCTTGTTTTGGGTACAGGTTGTGACCTCTCACGATGACCTTTTCCTCCTCTTCTCTTCCATTTGTGCCTCTTTTTGCTCCATTCCCTCTCTCTCTCTCAGGATGAAACTGAGGGGGAGGTCAGCTTGGCCTTGGCAGGTGGCCTTCCTTGTTGCCTTGGTGATGCTCTACATTGACCCAGTGTCTGCTGGCAACCGTAACCATCGGGGACCGACAGGTACACCAGGTCTCGATCCAAGCTCCCCTTCCAACACCAAGAGAGGTTAATTACACTGTCACTTCAGAGGTGTAACACATGTTCCCTGAGCCTGTCGCTGACTGAGCCATCCACGTCCTGGAGGAGGAGGACGAGCGGGCACAATTTGCTCCGTTTCCCAGCATGACAGAATGTAATCTAGACAAGACCTCGTTTTAGTCTTGGATGCAAATATGTCTCTATTTGAGTGATCCAGCCCGTACAGATACAAATGGCACTTAAGCTGTCAGGGGCTGTCAACACAAATAGATCAGTGTGGGTGAGATCTGATCTATTCAGAGTGCAGACATGCAGCAATTCGGGGCCAACGCTGTGGTTCTCAAGAGGCCTGTTAGTGGTTTAGTGTTCGCAGTGCCATAAAACAGGGTGTATGCCTCACGCTGAAGAGACCCGTCGGCTCATGACTTCTAATCCTCAGGCTTATAATTGTCAATGCTCACATTAATATGCACAACTCTGCAGCCCCCGCTTAACTTATTCCTCAGAAGAAGATAGAGACCATGGCAAGCGCTGACTTAATTCAGGTCTGCGAGCTACATTTCTACTCTAGCTTTAATTTCCATAAGTCATGGAGACAAGCCACCCTAAGCAAAAAAAAAAAAAAAAAAAAATGACCAACACAGTCTTATTAAAATTTCATTGAGGCTGACAACGGGGACAGTAGTGCTGAGTCACAGCATCTTGTGCTACAACTTGTTGGCGGCAACCTCCCCTGTCACCTCTTCCTCGCTCTTAATTATGACAATTTCTTTAATTATCTCAGTTTCTTCACTATCGCTGCTCGCGTTTTGCAAGGTGACCTTTATATGCCACAGAAAATGCTACCAGCATCCAGTCTGTTCACTGGCTGATGGCATTAGTTTCCTTTAGACAGAGAGGAGGCTGCCTGCTTATGGCAGGGACACTACTAATTGCAGGCCTTGTGTGTTGTGAAGGTCAGTATCGGTGCCTGCCCCCTTCTTAGTTTCTTTCTCGCGGTAAAACAAGATGTCTTCCTCTGAAACTGACTCGTGCTTTTTATTTGAGGGTTTCCTCTAATTGCTGGAAGTTTAGGACTTTTCAGTGATGAATACAACATGACACTCATAATGCCGAGGCCGAGGAATAATTGGATGTGTGTTATGATGGCTGTAAAGATTTTCCAGAGGCAGTTTAACTGCTGTTTTGTTTTCCTGATCATTCAGACGTTTGCTTGTTCCTTGCGGTTGTACCATTTGCTTCCACATGGTGGCTCTATAGGTCAAAAAATACTGTTGTATGTTAAGCTCATTCAGCCAGTGTTGGCTCTCGGGCAATCGGTATTTTTTCAATCAAGCAGACATAACACGACTAAGAGTTTTTTAGAGGAAAGGAAGAACATAATCCCTGTAGCTCAGGTTAACAGCACAAAGTAGCCGTCTTCTTTGCACACCTGCAAGACACACTCAGCACATGAGAAAGATCATCTAGCGTAAGTCTCGCCTTCACAGCTCATTTCGCAGTTTGCCCCCTCATGAGCAGAACAAAGCTGTGTAGCAACACATACTTGAACACAGCTCCATTTTTTAATGCTATTCCTTTCGACACACACCATTTTTTCTTTTTCTTTCTTTCTTTCTCTTTTTAAAAAAGGCAAATAGAGAAATTCATAAGCTGCATTACAGGAGCAGTAAATGTGATCCAAGACATAGTACTGTTGAAACATCAGCCTTTCTCAATGGTAAAGTCATTGTCTGCGCTCACACAGCAGTGCTTCGTAAAAATATCTGAAATTCTCTTTTCTTTTCTCGGTTGAATGCTTGAAATTAGATTATTTGAGATTAAATTCAATCACTGCCTTGCAGAACTGATATATCTCCATACACTCTTATCACAGCTTGTTATAGCACACTTAATCTGGGAACCCATCAGCTATTGCCTGATATGCAGATATCTGTTTACAGAGATTAGAGGGTGGTTGGCAAACCACACATTTTGTTCTCATGGAACAGTTACTAATCTGGCATCCCATCATAAATCAATTTATAGCATGTTGATGGCTCTTCTTTGCCCACCCTGTTCATGCCAGGAGCCTCCTTTTAGCTTTAAACTGTCTCTGTTAGACTTAAACAAACATTACGCCACATCTGCATGTCCATCTATTTGAGAATACTGCCTGTTTTTGCCTCCCTTTTAGGCTGTTTCTAAGATGACTCCTCAAAAAACATAGCAGGCAAGGTCAAGGGAGTAGGATTTATTGGGGATACTTTTGTTCCACAGAAGCACCTGTTGTGATATTTAACATAAATCTGTGTTGGGCCTGGTGGGGACTTGTGAGACATTGATCCTGTCAGGATTGATGGGTGGTGCACGCCTGGAGTAGAGAGGAATGGGGCAAAGAAGGTTAAAGAGCGGGCTCAAAAAGCAGAAAATAGGAGGATATGGAAATTTAAAAAATCTAAGTTTTGAGTATATTTTGTAAATGAGAAGTTATGAGACCTGGTCTTGTGAGCTTGCTCTGTTGAAACTCAAAACTTGACCTGTGCGCTCTACCAGAGACAGTCAGTATGTCTTTGCTAACCTGGCATTGCTGCCTCTGACAGATTTGCTAGATACCTGGCCTTTTATAGCAATGTGCCTGCTTGTCAGGTATTGACAAGGGATAGACACAGTTTTTTTTTGATAAATTGTACAGTGGTGCTGCTTGCCGGTGTCTGTCAGAATACATCAATCGCCTCGCTAACCCATCAGTTCAAGGGAGCTCCGTTTGTCGGCCACCCGGCTCTCCCTTTCGCAGGAATAGAAGCGTTTAGCCTTGCCAAGTCTTTTCATCTCAGGCTCTATTTAACCAAGATGGCCATAACAGAATGATTTAAAGGCAACACTATGACATTAGATACACTGTTATTGTATGTATATAGCTGGAAGCTGGCTGCTCACCACATGAATTTTAAGCAGATAAAGGGTGAGAAGCAGAGGCTGAATGGGAAGCGCAAGGGCTCAACTCTGAGGGCTCACAGCTGAGCTTCAGTTGTTAATACTCTTACTGCTACTGTTCTGATGATCAGACTCCTTTCTTTGGTTCAACTTTATTTTGTTTCTTCTCAAATTATCCTCTGAAAATGTTCCTTTTAGTGGTAAAACTCAAAGCATGCAAATGCAAGCTAACAAGTTGGGCAACACAGGACAGCACCAAAAGAATTTGATGATAATGAAGGCAGAGAAACACATTTGTGCACATATTCACATGCCACCGGTGATATGGAACAATAGGTGAGGAACAAAGGGAACAGAAATGAAGTGACGAAGCTCTAAAAACACGATAAGTTTTTTGTGTGCAGTTAGTTTCACAGCAGCAGGCTCGACTGTAGGGTGCAGGTGAACTACATGATTTCCTACACAACTGTTGTACAGTCGCTTTGAGTCCTGTGAAACAGACTAGGTTTTTATATATGAAAGAAGAATCAAACAATTAAAGTTTCATTATTTTACTTTACTTTTTACATCAGGATGCACTATATTTGGCTTCACTGAATAGCTCGCACTATGAGTGGCTGTCAATTCAGCCTTGTGAAAACAGGCTGTACGGTAGACTTTTTGTTGAACTCTAACCAGATTAAATGTTGTAATAAGATTTTGGTGACACATTGGAAGCATTATGTGGATGAAACTGTACATGAAATGGCCAAATTTGAGCTACATTATAAATAAAATTTAAATATGGCATTAGGTCTCGCCCCTAATGGGAAGCCAAATTGCCACCCATGCCCTAAAATATGCAATTCTTTAATAGCTATTTCACTTTTAATATTACCATAAGCAGACAACATAAATGTATATGGGAACTGTATCATATATCACATTACTGGTAGGGTCATTTTTTTCATGGTATTGTGCTGCATTCACCAGAGTGAGAAAACTACAGTGGCCCTGAGAGGCCAAACGGACTGTAACTTAAGAAAACACCAGCAATAAGAAAAACACTGCAAAAACACACAATACACAACGGAAATAGGAAAAACGAGAACAGAAATAGGAAAAACATATTTCCAAAAGCACAAGGGATGTGTTGAGACAATAACCTGACGGACCAGTTGCAGGAACCAAAATATGCCAGGTAAGTGTGTTTTAATCTCATGATTCATATGATACTGATGATTGATTTTTAGGCTAATAGTTAGGCTAACACACTTACCTCTCATCTTTTCTTTCCTCACAAAACCGACCACTTCTTTTAAGTGTCTCCCAGCGCAATTCTTACCATATTTTGGTTCCTGCAACTGGTCCATCAGGTTATAGTCTCCCCAGAAACACTTTGCTTGTGCTTTTGGAAATCTGTTTTTTCCTCTTTCCGTTTTCGTTTTTCCCATTTCCGTTGTGTTTTGAGCACTTTTGCAGCGTTTTTCTTATTGCTAGTGGTTTCTTAAGTTGCAGTCCGTTTGGCCTCTCATCCCCATAGAGTACCACGTTAAAGGGCTGAAATTGATAGCGTTCAGAAGCAGAAAACTAAACACTGGTTTTGAGCATACTGGCTGTGCCCTGTTGTTTTTTTTTTTTTTTTTTTTTTTTTTTTTAACTCAGATGACTCAAATGCCGATTTTGACTGACAGGTGTGCCAACACAAGCCTGTTTAGGCTTCACTAATCCCACTTACTATTCTGATCCTCTTCATCATGTTTCGTACCATCTGGGGCATTTTTAATGGAAGTTTCTGCCAAACCATCCAAAAAACTTGTGCTTCAGTCTTGGTGAGTCAAATTCTAGTATTTTATTAGTTTGTTACTGAACGCTAATTAAGATAACTAAAGATAAATAAAATGCTAATTAGCAGATACACGAATCTGTGCAGTTCAACTTGCTAATCACACTTGCTAGGTTTGATAACTTCTCACTTCACCCTCTGATCTAAATGGTTAGCACAAAGTCAATGTTGATTTTGACAGCAAATTTTCATCTATAGTTTTAGTCATTATTGAGGCAAATCCTAAATATCATGCAATACAGTGGAGTAAATCTGAAGTATGCTATACATATTTTCCTTGACATCAAATGTTAAATCTGTCCATTTGTCTACTCTTATTTTCCTCCCAATCGCTGACATTTTGTCACGTTTTTATGAGAAACGGGGAGCATTGGAACTCCCACTGTGGAGATCAAAGTGTGCACATCTAATCTTATTGCACAAGGAGATTAATTCTGAGTGGCTCACTTCCAAACTTGTCCCGCCTTTTTACACAACTTAATTAGTTCTGATTGGATATTTGTCTAGTAGTTTAGTTATTAGTTTTTTGTTTCGGTATCGTCTTGTTTTCGTCAGGAAAAGAGGTCATTGATGAAAACTATGGAGAAAATTATTAGTCAACAAAATTAACACTGCATTTTGAAGCTAACATGTTAACCATATCAACATCGTACCTTCAAAATGCAGAGTCTAGAATTTTGGCGGTTGACATCATTTATACACAGTCAGTATTTGCCAGCAGTGAAGTAGCTCAAACGGACTATTTTGCAGCTTTCTAATATGTTGTATTATTTAATTTTGTTTGCTTTGTTACTGTTATTACTGTCTTGGAGCAACTATGATCACGTAATATCTTGTGGGATTGATAAAGTATTCTGATTCTGATTAAAGCACCAGCACCTGCCTCACTTTTCAGACCCAGAGACTGCGTGTGCATATGCTCATAAACTCACTGTCACTGGGGTTGCAAGCCTGTTGTTTTCTGGTTGAACTGGGCTTCTTTTGACATGTTGCTGCAGTCCACTGGTTGGATTAGACCTATTGTGCATGAAAATTGCATTCACGTCTATAAAAAGCAACCGTTTTATTTTACCCAAATCCCACCAAACTGAATCCAAATCAGCACGTTAAACCACACTATCACACTTACTGTGCACACACATGCACATAAACACTCCAAGTTAAATGCTCTGTCCTCATTTAGTTATATTACTCACCACAAAGACTATATAGGAACACTGTATGATTAACATTACACTATGAGAGAGTGAGAATGAGAGTGTTTGCAATGATACCAAATAAAAGCCTTACTTTCTTGTTTCTGGGCAACAAGAGTGGGCGATGAGTTGATTCCTCCAGCACAGTTTTGATGGATTTATATAGCACTCCTTCTAGTCCTATTGACCACTCAGAGCACCAAAAGGATGCATCCTTTTAAAAAAGATTTTTTTTGATAGAACCTTTTCCTACGACCCCCACTTATTGATTCATTAGAGGTGCTAAAGTTCAGTGTCTTGACTTCGAGCACTCCACATACAGACTGCAGGAGCCAGAGATTGAACTGCTTTCTGATTAGTGGATTGTACTACTTGCCTGCTGTATGGCTCCCAAACCTTTTACTGACTGAAGCATTTTTATGCTGAATGGTAGAACCACAGCCAGATCTAACTGCTGGCTACCATACATGCTTACAAACTTATCAGTGAATCAGCTCATCTTGTATAATATTTTCCAGAAATTAGCTTCCCTTTCCTCCTAGTTAGATTCAAGTAATCCCCCCCCCCCATCCCCCCCCCAAAAAATAAAAAAATAAAAAATAAAAATTATTAAACACAAAAAACCAGCAGCTCATCAACCACTAAACAAAGACAATATAAGGGCAGGTAGGTTCTCACTGATTCAAGGAAAATAACATAATAAAGATAAAAAAATTTTCTGCTCATTGCATTCTTTTTACTTTACTTACAGTTTAATGGATTTAAAGGCTATTTTACACCAACACTGGGCAGTTTTTCAGTTTTTGCACCCACTGAAGCAAACCCCTTCACCATTATATAAAAACTGTATTTTATTTTTTTTATTTTTTATTTTTACATTTTAGCCACATAATGTCACCATAGATTTTCTGAGTTTCACATCAACAAACCACAGGCAGTCTAAGCAAAGATACGTTTCGGTATGCAGTGTGTTGTGTTGCTCCTCGATGAACGCGACAGTGGCAACATCTAAAATACTCTGAAGTTGTTTAGAGTGTCCTTTAAACTGTCTATGAAAGAAAGCCCCTTAAAGCATTTACTTGAAGAGCACCTTGGTCTCTTTCTTCTTCTTCTTCTTCATTAAGCTGCATATGTATACTCTAAGAAAACCCAGCAGAGGCTTTCTGTCTCCTGTCTTCCTTAAATAATGGAAATCACATTAAGAGAAGGATGTGGTCTGTTCTCATACCTTACATCAGCCTGAATTTGCCTCATTTGCATCCATTCACACTTCGTTGAGATTTTAATTAGGGTGCATGCCACGGACAGACAAGAAGAATGTGCACAAATGAAGCTGGGATGGGTTTATCATCCACTGCTCAAACATACCCTCAAAGCTTTAAAGTTTTCAAACGTAAACATCTTCTGCCCAGTCCTGATATAGGCAATAAAGAGAGAAGGCCAGTGCACCTCCTGACCTCATTATGCCAGCGGAAGGCGAGCTGCTCTTTGTTCTCTCTGCTGCCTGTGACACTGCTTTCCCTCCTCCTGCTCGACTCTCTTCCTCTCTTTCCTCTCTCGTGCTAACAAGCTGCCTTTTTCCTGAGATAAGGCCAGCAGATTGAGCAGTCGTACTCAGTTCCAGTTCTGCAACAGCAGCAGAATAATTTCTTATTTATTTTGTACAGGCTACAAAATAAGGGATTAAAAAAAAAAATCAAGCTTCATTGTGCTTGAATTAGACTTTCTTATTTTTACGCTGTTACTTTGAGCTTCAGTTGTGATTATTGCTGTTGTAATTATGACTTAATGTGTAGTTCTTGTCCAGTTGACTTGTGCTGAGTTTGATCTTTCCTTGATTTTTATCATTACACAGAGCCTATATATATGCTTGTGTGTGTCAGTGAGTGCATGTGCAGTGCACGGGTGTAATCCGGCAGCTGCTCCAGCCTCAGGAGAGCCTGAGACAGAGGAGTGAGGGAAATGAAAGTGGAGGGATGATAGCGGAGGGGCGCCCTCGGAGAGCCAGGGATCATTGATGGGGCTCTCTGGAGAAGAGAACAAACAAACTTTAAATCAGAAAGGATGAGAGGGGCCATGGCCTGCAGAAATGGAACCCTCTGCTGAGTGTGTGCGCTGTATGAGTGTGTGTGCTTGTGCACACTTTTGTGTCTGCCTGCAAAGCCCATTCAGCTTACCATGAAAAGTTTTGGAGTCTGGGTATAGTCACGTACATAAATGAAATCTGGGCTTATGGTACAGTATAACCAAGGTTTTTCCAGGGTTGTAAAGAGGCTTATAGGTAGTTATGTCGCCAGCAGGGTTTGCTGTGCTCGGGAAACGGTGCCAGAGACTCTCAAGAGTGCACAACAAGCTTTGAGAGGGAAGATAAGGCAGCTGGAATCCATTCAGAAGCCATAAGCAAAGCTTAGATTCACTAAACATTGTACCCAACAGTTTTGGTTGGCACATTTTCCTTTAGGTAGGCACAAAAACCTTTCTGCTAAGGGATTCATGGGTTTATTCATGTGCTGAGGGGGATGTAACATTAACACAGACAGTGCGCATTACACACGTCTAAGCATTACTATGTAACATAATTTACAAGTCATCCTTGCTGCCTTGTACATGTGACAGATCAAGTTAAAGTATAAATGACTGCTCTCGTGAGCTTACTCCTAAAATGAAGATACAGTCACCTTTTAGTCCCTGAAGACTCTGAAAACAAATCATGTGTGAGGGGGCAAGATGTTCAGAAGGAATTCAACAAAAAATACTGAAACACTCACACACACAGTACCACATTTTGCCACTGTGCAGAAAGCTTTGGGTTTGCGCTACAACGCCTCAGGTTCTCTTGCTGTCCGGAGAGTCTTATAATTAACCAGACCAATGCCTGCTGGGAAGTGAGAAGCTAATAAGAGACATTAGAGGTGGCTGGTTTGTTGGAGGTGTCAGGTAAAAACAATTATCCTCACATATATAATGACTTTAAGAAGCACACACAAATGCAAGGAACCAAACACACAGACAGACGTGCATGGAGATGGAATGATAAAAACAAAAATGCGAATGCAAACGTGACAGCGATTTCCTCTAACTAAATAAAGTGCACACGTCTCTGCTTAGATCAAGTGCTTTGTCTGAAAGGAGTCAAAAAGAAATGATTATTTTTTCAACATTTTCTGCTCTGCTTTTTTTTAATTTCCCTCCATGCACACCATCACGAGAACAAGAGTCGCCTCTGTGACAGAGTTAATGAGGGCGCTGGGCTGAGAATAAAAGCAAAATATCACTAAAAAGTGTTTACTTATAAATCAAAGACTGAGACCGGAATAAATCGAGGAGTTTAAACAAAAGTAAATTATTCAGCAGATCTGTTTAATCCTCAGAAAAGCTGGCGCGTATTTGATTGTTATTTGCGGCGCAAATGTGTTTGAATTTCGACTCGATTATTTTCAACAACAAATGCCAAAACACCAACAAAATCTCCTTTACAGTCGATGAATTTCAAGCAAATAATCCCCCCACCCTGTTTTCCCCTCCTTCTCTCTCTCTCTCTCTCTCTCTCTCTCTCTCTCTCTCTCTCTCTCTCTCTCTCTCTCTCTCTCTCTCTCACAGCATCATACCAAGTGAAGCAGGGGACATGTGAGGTGGTGGCGGTGCATCGCTGCTGTAATAAGAATAAGATTGAGGAGCGCTCTCAAACCGTCAAGTGTTCCTGTTTCCCGGGGCAGGTCGCTGGCACGACCAGAGCCAGACCCTCCTGTGTGGAAGGTAAAACTACGTGTGAGTGTTAGTGTGAGTGTGTATATCAGGCCAAGCGTCTCTTCCAGTGGTTCCTCATGTATACAAAACAAAACCCGATGTGAGAATCTCTTGAAATGAAGTAGAATTAGTGATTCTAGTGGAGCTGATCACTGACCAACAGCCTGGGTGGATGTTTGGGCTGAAAATCAGCCCCGTCTTCTAACAGCGCACAGGCCTGAATTTGTTGGGCATCGTTGCTTTGTGAAACACATAAACAAGTCAGGTGTGCTTTCGCTTTCTGTGTTTTGTGCATCATATTGCAGACATCTCCCCCACAACACTGCAGCAGAGCCTCTCCATTTCTGCCAGATCTTTTTGGTATCTGTTGGAAACCTTTGCGAGCGTGACTGGAATTCCAAATGAAGATTTTGCAGGTTTGGACAGTGCTTCGCTGCACACCATGTTTTTGTAATAATTGACACGCTGCTGAATCCGGCGGGGTCACGAAGGCTAAAAATGTTTTTAATTATCTTGCATCATTAAAGTTTCTACATGAAACTTCTCACCTAAAACAAATCATTTCTAGATTCATTTTGGAGATATTAGAAACGTAAATAGATGAGTTTAAATTTGCTGCCAGGTTGGATTCTGTCTGAAAATGACTTTTTTTTTTAATGGCACACTGCTGCTGGATTGAAAATGTATTTTCAGTTTATTTCCCAGTAACAGAAGGAGTGAGATTGAGAGTGAATTCCCACCATTGTCTTTACTTAAATTATGATTGGATGTTTACTGGAAAATGAATGTAAAGCACCTTTAAGTGGGTCTTGAGTAAAAGGATTTTTAATGTGTTAAAGTAAACCTGGATATATCTCGGACCTCTTTCACCAGCTGTTTGGGGTTCATTGCATCCCAAGGAGATAACATGAAAAGTTAAAGCCACTAATGCCGGTAATGTTTCTCCTTGCCTTGCTTATTCCCCCCACGCCATATGAAAGGAGAATCAAAAAATATGACATCAGATTGGATACTTAAGCTGCGGTTTTAAAGGAATGCTGGTATATGGGACAGCTTAACGTTTCATATCCAGTCAGGCCGTGCGAGTATTTGACAGATGGTGATAGAGAAAGTATTTTCTTTGCATGTTTTTATGGGTTCAGACAGAACATTTGGGTGATTAGCGAGAGGAAAGTTTTTATAAACAAATAAAAGCATGACATCAAACCCTTATGTTGGTTCTGATTTTCAAGTCAACAGTTAAATAAAAATGTGTGATTCTGAAAAACGACAACAACAAAAATATCATCAAGCTAATTAATCATCCACAGACTTTCGCTCAGATACACAAATGTGTCTGTTTATACATGCTGAGTGTGTGGGTGTGTGAGTGCGTGCGGCTAGTAGCGAAGATGGACAGACGAAAGCTGAGGGTCGTTTTCATAGACCTCTGTTGCACCCGTTTGTCCGCTTCGAGAGCTGCCGCCCAGCAAGAAACAAGCAGTGTCACTGACCCCTATCATCCGCAGACGCTCCGCTGAGATCAGACACACACACACACTGTGTCAGCCAACCTCATCCAATCGCACTGTATTAGCCCCCTACCAGAAGAAAATACACAGTTGTTTAATACGTGAGCGGAGACACTACCTCTCCAAAGCATGAGGGTTATTCATACTGTTAACGTCACCTCGGGAGGGGGACTGGAAGCTGATTCCACACTTGCAAACAAATAAGTAATGAATCTACACAAATAGAGTCTTTGATGTGAGATCTGTGGGCAAACTTGAAGTGATGTCTCTTTTTTTCTGTCTCAGATTTGGAGCTAGATCAGATTTCACAGCGTTTGGTTTATTTTCCATGAAAAATAGCGTATTAGCCCCATTATCACTCTAATGCTGTAAATGAATGATATGGTAATTATCAAGAAGGGTAAAAAACGAGCCAAAACAAATCTCATTCACCCCGGCTCGCTGTTTGTTGACGTCTATTGACAGACAGTGCAGCACACAAACAAGAACTACTCACAGTCGTTTAGTTATTAAAATGCACATTATTTTTGACACTTGGTTCCCAATCCTACCGCGGTGCTATTGCTACATACAGTCAGCTTTAATACAACTTCCCATTTTCATTTGAATCTTCGTTTTATCTGACTTTGCAAATGCCCGCACGCTTTCCACCTTTACTAGTCAGGGCTGTCCACACTCTGCCAGTCTGTGCCAACCTCCAGGCACTGAGTTGCTATTGCTGCGCGTGACCAGTAGACGGTGCTTTCCCCATTGAAATAACTTTAGTAACAAGCATACCTGCTGGTTCATTTCAGCACCATTTTCACCCAATAAAAAAGTAGATTTGTTTTTTAACCTCTTTGATGAGTTCCAAGATGGGAACTATTGCTTGATAATGATAAAACCAGGCAACCATAGCAAAAATGATTGGCTTTGTAATGAAAGCCAGGATAAACAAGGAATCACGTGAAACTTTGCTAACCCTTCAGAGCAGGCACTGCACTGATTCCTTGCTTTTATTTGTTTACTTCAAAGACGTGGTCTCGTTTGCTAAAAGGAGGAGTGACACTAATGAGAACCTAATGCAGTCTGCGTGTGATTGAGAGTTAGTGATGGATTCTTTTTGATGGTCTTAATCACTTTTTTCGACTCACACGCACGCACAGACTGCGCGGTTCTGCCGTCACACCGGTCACGAGGCTTTCTAATTTTCTATTCAGATCTCACCTCGGACTCTCACCTCCTCTCACTTCCAAATCCAGTGCTCAGCAGCACTTATCTCATGAGTCAGGCTTGACCTTTGAGTTCACAGTTCCAAAAGATCTCACCTCATCCGGGGTTTTCTTACGCACACAAACACACCTCAGTGCACGCACACATCCACGCGTGCTTCTCTCTCCCCCTTTTTTTTGGCTGGAGCACTGATGGAAAGAGACAAACCCCTCTCAGCAGGTAGCCTTTGTAGAAAAGCCATAGTGTAAATGGAGTTACATTATTGATGCTGGCTGAAAGAGGAGTTAATGGTGAGAGGTCCCATTACTGGGCTGCTGCACTGCATGGTGGAATACGCTTTTTCAAGTGAACTCTATTCATCACAACAACCCTGAAACCCACTTCTGTATTGGCTTCTTTTCTTTTTCTTCTCTGTTGGAATTAGCGCTGGTGGCGTGTGAGAATAAAGGGTTTGTCCTGCAAAAAGTAAGGTCATTTGGAAAAGTCTAAATCTGCGCGTGAAGAGTTTGCAGAGGTAGAATTGTTTACCGGAAAAAAAATAGAAGTCAAGCGGTGAAGCTGTTTTCGGGCTAATAGCACCCAGTCCACTTCTGAGTGGATCGCATATATTTTATATTTATATATCCAAAAAACAAACAAAGCACAGGTCGATGTCAAGCAAACAAGTGCAGTAGCAGAGTTATGTTATGGAAATGTCAACAAATATATTTTTCCTTGATGTCACGGTACGCTAATCTATCTTTGAAGCACAGGAACAAACTGTTGCAAATTGTGAACTGTAACAGCAGCTTAGCCCAGAGGCTCTTTATACCACACAGCTGCAGAGGATGACCAGTTCCATCGTAAATGCTGACGGCCACCCTTTATTTGACGAGGTTAGCAGTCTCTAAATGCAGGACAAAGCTGTGAAGAAACAGCTTTGTCCCATGTTGCTATTCTTTATCTAATATCAGTTCCATTCATTTTTAATTTGTGATTTATTATGATATTGTTTTTAGCTTCTTGGCCCTTTTTTATTGTATTTATTAGTCTGAAGGTTTGCAGTTGGGGTTTTAGTGAAGCCTGGAGCCCTCTCTCTTTTCTCTCTTTTATTTTTCTCACCATGTGTTTGTGAATATTGTCCAGGGTCTGTGTTTGATGTCTGGTAGAAGGGTTGTCTGCTCTTTTAACTGCAAAACAAATATGCCTAGAGGTACCAATAAAGGAACCTTGAACCTGAAGATCGACCAGATTCACTAGATGTAAAGGTCCCAATTGTGAACACTATCACACAGTGTGAATTTATTGATGTAAGCAGCAATTTTAACAATATGTCATAATAAATAAACCTCTGCACTTGTAACATCAGAGTAGCACCTGCATCCATCTGATCTGCTTTCTCTGGAGTACACTTCTGTACAAAAGCAGAAAGTTGCTCAGAAAGTGAACTGCATGTTTTTTACGGTGATTTTTTTGGGTACCAGACAAAATGACTTTAAATCTTTTCACAGTCACTGTCATTAAAGTGTGTTTGGCGGTGGGGAACGAGAGAGAGCACGGCGACCTGATAAAAACGGTGGCTGAGTGAATTTTGCTCGCTGTGTGATATGGTGACAGCCAAACTGTGTTTCAATGCTGGGCCAAGAAATTTAGTTAAGTGTTTCAGCACACATCAACCTGCTGTTGTTTACAATAATATCTGCTCCTTAATGTCATGCTTTTGAAATTTTGCCAATCTGTTCCGGTGTATGTGCATAACCATAAACCGCATGCAGTCTTTGTCTGACAGTTATACCGATGTGTTTTTCACTTTTTTGCTTCTTCTTCTTGTTTTTTGTCCACATACCTGGGTGTGCTGGCATGGATGCGCGAGCTGGGGCAATGGAGATAAAGTGTGTTAGTAAATCATTGTAGAAAGAGATGGATGCCGCTCTCCAACTGCTTCTGCACTTCAGGATCACTGAGTGGAACTGTTACAAAGCCTGCATTCATACATCTGGGTCCACCTCCAAACTGCCTATGGGTGTACATGGAGGTGCATCATATTCCCTTTAAATAGTGATGACCTCGGAGCAAGGGCACAGGAATGCTCTGATTGTGCATTATAGCTTACACTTACTGCACATTTGGGACTGTATAGATGGACACATGAAAACCACATTACATCTATAGTGCTCAACAGACATGTGCGCACATATAAATGTGTAAGCACCCAGACACAGACACAAAGAAACCCTCCTCTGCTGTAGTGTATATATTCAGCTGCTTCATTGTGTGAGTTCAAGCAGTGCCTTTGTAAAGTATTAATGGGGATACACTCCCACAGACACATGCTGTGTGCACAGTGTGATAGGATGTCCTGGCTAACATCAAACAGGCTACAGCATAGTTACACAATTGGATAGGTAGTCATTAAATTAGTTTTGTTATGTCAGAGGCTAATTGGTTACTTTAGATGAAAAGGTTAGGAGTCAGGGAAGTCCCTTTGAACTTGGTGACTTTTTTGCATTCAATGTGACAGATACATTTTTTGCCCACTGATGAACTGAGGACGAGGTGGGAAAGGCTCAATCCATCAAAAAAAAAAAAAAAAGCTGTATGGATGAAAATGTACATTTTCTACTGTGGTATATCATAAAAGTAAAGGTCATGAGAATAATGAATAATGTACTATAATATAGCTAAACTATATTCATTACCATATCTTATCCTTAGAGGGTAGGCCCTGAGTAGAGGTGCTACATTCAAAGCAGCCAGTTTAGGCGTTTGGGCATCTGACCAGCATGCTGCCTGAGTGCCTCTTGGTGAGGTGTTTTGGGCATGTCTAACTGTGGGGAGGCCCCAGGGTAGACCCAGGATATGCTGCTGAGGTTGTGTCTCTCACTTAGCATAGGAATGCCTTGGTGTCACCCAAACTGGAGGAGGTGGCGAGGAAAAGAAAGAGAAATGATTTAGATTATGCATAACAGTTTTTTTTGTCTTTTGAGAGTTTGATTGTGTTGACCTGGTAAAAAATCAGAAATTAAAGCTATGTTAGAAATCAGGTTTATATTTTTGGCATCGAGGTGAATGGAGGTGGTGGTTTTTTTTTTTTCAGTCAACGCTTGTTAATTCACCTGCTAAGCTGGAGCACAGCATGCATTCTTGAAGTGCTAATTGGCAAGAATCAAGGCACTGCATACAATAACTGAGCAACGTTGTGCCACAGGGATGTGAACAAAACATATTTTTGCTTTCATGCAGTGGAGAAGGAGACCTGCAATTTCAACTTTGTCCACTTGATGTCACAAACATTACAATATCCATGCAAGCAGTGGCAGAGAAGGCATGGACAGAGGCGGCGCTGGGATGAATGCTCATACGGCTGACATGCTTGTTTGCACACACAAAAATGAAAAAAGTGAAGCTGCAGCTGGCAGAATGCTGAGTGACATTTTCCAGGTGTGTGCTAGATTGACATGTTGTGATCAGTAGCAGGCGAGCAAAAGCTGTAGGCACCCTCGTAGCATAAAACATCCGCAGACCTTATTTAGACAACCCAGGAGACTCAATGAGAGCCAGGGGAATAACATACTGTAGCTCTAGTCCCTTCTGTTGCCTAATCACCTGCACCTTAAACAAAGCCCTGTCTAGACGTTTGCCCTCAGCTGATCCCATGCTGAAAGTTTGCAGGAGAACTTAAAAGGCATTCTGAGTGCAGCTTCTATAACGACTGCGAGTAACTGTGATGAAATGTATGCCTGAGCTGCAAACCTTTTTTTAATTAGCATGGGCACCTTTTGTGAATATAAATGTAGAGTCTTAATGAGACTGATGCAATTAGAGTACGTAGAGCTAAGGGGGAGTTCATGTGTTAAATGCCCTGAAAAAATGTCTTTCTGTTTGACGAACTTGGCAGTGATTCATTTTCACATGTACTTGTTGAACATTATTGTGAAAAAATTACAGGCAAGACTGTGGAGACGCAGTGGAAAGTCGTCATTGGCACTTTAGCTTAATAATTTTAAAAGCAACTCAGCTGATGATTGTTTTTCCACTTTGTTTTGTTTTGTAAGAGAGACTTTAACTGAGACCAAAGAACAACTATTTTACATGAGTCACGAGTCATGTGGTATGAAGCAGCAAGCAATAGGTACTTAATGTTGCTCCCTTATTTCCTGTGGAGCCCCCACATCGGCTGGATCTGCCTATTGCTCAGGCGCAGAATTTTGCCACAGATGTCCTTCCTGATACCCTTATGTGCCCGCTATGTCTCAGGCCTCAGTCACACAGGCCGAGAGACCTGTTGGCGACCATCTGGCAGCCGCTGATCATGAGGCGGAAAATGTGCACCTCCTGACTAGTTGTGAATCATTTTTTTGGGTTTTCCTGCTAGTCACTACTAGCATGAAATGGATCACAAAGATGTACATGATGCTGCACTGAAAGGCCCGTTGCAAATGCTTTGGATGGCAGCAGATTCCCACCTTTGTTGTCTGTAGCTTGCATAGAAGACACTAACTTGTCTGTGAACACTTGCCAATTCCTCTCTGAGCTAAAATGAAACAGTGTGATGCAAACTGGACACGGAGACCATTTGTCTTCAAAGTAAAAGTTGTCCTTATCGCTGCAACCAACACATCCCAAAAGGCACAGATTTTCTTCGAAGGAAAACATTCTCCAATGCTTGGTGAGTAGTTTGTGTCTGCAGACAAGTTGGCGTCTCCCATGCAAACTACTGGATGACAATAGCAGTTCCAAGAAACTTTTCAGTTCAGCACCATATACACCTCTTTTTTTGTTTGTTTTTGTTCATAAAAGGCATATGTATATGCCATGCAGTTTAAGAGTTTTGATAGTGATAGTGGATGAATTATTTTTGGACAGGTCGCTATTTAAGCCTGTTTCTGGTCTATGTGCTAAGTTAAACTAGCTGGAGGCTGTCTGTGGTTTCATATTTACTGTAGAGGCTCACGAGGGTCAGTAGTGTTAATATAGGTGGATTAGTGAACTATTCAAGATGACTATCTAAATCTTCTAAATGTAAATATTGAATTTCAGTCATTCAAACCATTGCGCACCTGAAAAGCTTCCTACTGGCCTCTAAACTTCCTCCATCAGTACAGCGAGGAAAAATACGGCTCCAGTGGAGATCATTTCAGAACTAACTGGTGCACAGTATCGCTGTAATCTTTTTACCATTGACCTGTTGAGATCTCTGTCTGAATGCCGTCCAGTACTTGAATTATCCATGACATCACAGGCCACGTACAAACTCGTGTCCATTTTCTCACTTGACAGGCAGGTTCTTGCGTGTCATGCCCCACCCTCCTAGTAATAGCATGAGATAAGGTGCAATAAACACTAACTCCATAATAGCACTCAAAGGCCATGCCTAGTAGCTCTATATAACACTCTAGCAGTACAAAGCACTGTCGTTGACACTGTAATGGCCACATTAACAATCATTACACAGCCATTGGTTTTTAGAACCGCTTACTGCCACTGAGCTCATGTATCATAACAGTGTGTTCAACATTACGCCTCATCATAGCGGCGAGAGGTTTTTTTTGTGTTGACTGGGCAGCTTCAAGTTAGCTTTCTGTTTCTCGCCAATTTCCACTCCGCCTCAATTTGCTACTCTCGTTTTCCTGTGTTTTCTTTGTTTAATCTGCTCCTTTCACCACTACACTCAGTGATAGTCATCCTCAAACGGCCTCTTTCCTTTGCACCCTTCACTCTGCCTCCCCGAGTTCCTCTCACTGCTCATTTCCTCACTACAAAGATGTTTTCTTGGTGAACAGCTATTATTTAGTCTTGTCTCCCTCCCCCCCGCCCTCCTCTCCCTCTTTCTCTTAGTGGCACTGTTTTCTTCTCCCAGAATGCTTGAGAGAATTGGCCCATGTTCTTTTGCATTATGCAGTTGAAAGTCAATTTTCCTCACAATACCAGCTTATCTCATTCATTTGTTGGAAACAGCAGATATGAAAAACATTTCTTTCTAAACACTATCAGTCCAGCAGCTTAATGATGATGAAGTTGGGGAGATGGGATTCTTTTTTTCATTCTGCATTCACCTTTGAGACTAAAGGATGGACAGATGATGAGTTAGGAGAGCGGGGACTGAGTTATTCTCAGCTGTCAGACTGTCTCTTGTCTAGAAGGTGGGGTCAAATGATCAGTGAGATTTGAGTGCCAGCTGCTAAGATGGAGGAAACTTTAGCTTTTAATACCGGATAAACTATAGCTCAGCCCAGACTGCATCCACTTTCCTACCTGTGCAACAGGATCCAGTAGCTCAAGACCATATTTACCAAATCAGGTACATTTTCAGTCGTGTGAGGACATGCTTGAAAAACTATAATAACATGACATTCACAAAAACATAGATTCTGCACTGTATCTAGATGTGCAGTCAAATATGAGCGAATGTGCGGCATTAACCATGTTACCTAATTGTTCACCGACATAAGATAGTATTGCATTAATATGAAGTATGGCACTGGAACTAAGTGAATATGTCAGATGTCATACCGTTATTCTACATATAAAAGTGTCAAACCTCGGCTGGAATGATGGTGGGAAAGTGTTTTACCTTAACGTAATCAGTTTTCATCCGAGACTACAATAAGAGAAGAAGGGTGCATCAAGCTTTGTTCACTGAAATACAGAAAAGCAGCTTTGTAACAGATCCAGGAGTTGCTAACAAAGAACCCAACGCCACAGCAGTTCTGTCAAAGCGGCAGCTCTCTGAAACATTATCATGCTGGGATGATTTGAGTTATTAGATTTGGTTCAAATATGTCCTTGACTGGACGCTGCCATTAATCAAAACTTAGGTAATTATAATAATTAGAATTATTTCGTTTAATACGATTAGAACAAATATAAAATCTCCACAAGTGTTTTGTCTTTGTGATCCTGCATGCATATCCTGCCGTCCAAGTTTTTCTTAGTTTGAACAGAATAAAAGTTGTTGCAGTCGGTAAATAAAGCACAGCTTCTAATTGTTTGCTTTAGTACAAAGAGCTCTTTTTGACCTGCAAAAATCATACAGCACTTCAGAATCAGCACGTTGTCTTAAATAAATGAGCCTTTTTTTATTGATTGAATTTCTTCTTCATAATCCTATTTTTCCCTTGGTTGTATGCAATATGAATAATGCTGGTTCCATTCACTTAATGTGTTTTGCTGATTTTGCATGTAACAAAAGGCAATTAAATGATAAGCAGAAATTTCATTTGAATTACAGGAAGTGACTGTCAGCTCCTCATGCAAATTCACACATCTGCACAAGAAGCAAAAAAAAAAACCCAAAAAAAACACAAACAAGTGAACATCAGCAGTGTTGCAGGAGGGAACTTCTCAACTCTTCTCATTCTACTTATGAATAAAAAAAACCAGTAATTTTTATTCACAGTGTGCTGTCCATGATTCTGGCGGTTTCCAGTGATCAGTGTTAATTATTGCATGGTGTGCTGGTCACGTTGGTGTTGTAAATTTGCCTTATTCTAGCCTTTTGTTCTTCATGTCATATAATCCATTTACTAACCCCCCGTCTTTAATTTTCTCTCTGAACATCCGCTCACTACTCCAGCGTCCATTGTAGCCCAGAAGTGGTGGTGTCAAATGCAGCCATGTATGGATGGGGAGGAGTGTAAGGTCCTTCCTGACCTGACCGGTTGGTCCTGCAGCACTGGCAACAAAGTCAAAACCACCAAAGTAAGAAGAATGCATTTGTCTGTTTGTCTACACCTGCCTGCTCTCTCTCTGATGTGAAATCACTGATCAACGCTTCTCCTTTTCATGGATTTCTTACCTGTGTTTTTTGCACTTCTGCACCGTGACCTACGTGCAGTGTGTAACTCTAATTATAGCGTAGCCTTTGAAATCTTTTCATCAGCGTGCTACAACAAAGCGTGTAAAATTATCAGTGCTCACATCAAAAAGTCCCACGAGAATCATGTGATGTCCAAAAAAAATAAAATAAAATACAAAAAAATGCATGTATTACCAACCTAACTAACATTTGATGTAGATAGATATGACCTTGATCTTCAATTCAATTGATTTCTTTTGTCTGTGAAACATCTTGCTTTAATTAGTGTTGGGTAAACAAACTTTCAACTTGATGACTCTTGCTAGTGTTCGTATTGTATACGCCAGTATATGAAAAGAAAGAACTCAGAAGGGCTTACCAAGCAAATTAAAGATGATCTTGTAAACAGAGATTGTTTGGATCTTCAAAATGCCCACAGAAGACCGCAATCTAATTTAATCACTTATTTCAGAGATCATTATAAATTACAAAGAAAATACAGCACTAATCAACAGGCAAGCCTCCAGGTGATTGCTTGTGGAGCTCCTGTAGCCGTATCTCTTCAGGTAAGACGAATCAAAAAGAACAAAAAACAAAAACAACCGTCACAGTAAACCCGAGACCTCTGTACAATCTACCCCACACAACCGC
Source organism: Neolamprologus brichardi (assembly GCF_056152115.1). Classification (NCBI taxonomy): domain Eukaryota; kingdom Metazoa; phylum Chordata; class Actinopteri; order Cichliformes; family Cichlidae; genus Neolamprologus; species Neolamprologus brichardi. The sequence continues at coordinate 7,699,918 of NC_142108.1, forward strand.
CATGTGATGTCGAGTAAACTGATGCTATTCATATGAGATAAATTGATTTAAATGAGGGCCCTTCATGGCCCTTTGTAATCTGCTGAAGTGTGAAAGTTAATTTGTGGGTCTGACGACCGGGCAGTGTGTGTGCATGCGCCAGAGTGCGTGCCGTGGGATGGAGCAGGTGTTTATTTACAGGTGAAATATAAAAAGAGAAACAGTTGGATGGGAAAGCGGCGCAGGCGCCATAAGACTAATTGCTCAAGAGATGGCATAACAGAACAACATCTGTCGCATTCATTAGAATGCATTATGGCTGGGGCCTTCCACAGAGGCTTCACAATTAAGAGTCGTAATTAAATTGGTGAGTGGGGTAGACTGAGGAACAGAGGCACTGCCGAGCTCAGTCACAGGCAGTGGAATTAATGACCCTGGGCCTAACACCAACTCTGGGACTGATAGGTGCAATTATCCCTGTTTTGTTGCACGTTGCCGTCTCTCTTCTTCTTCACTTCCTTCCTCTCCGTTTTGTCCCTCCTACCTTGTCTGATGAGGCCTTTAAGCTAACTGCATCAGTGGACATTAATTGTGAATTTGCAAGGTGCTTTGGGACTGGCGAGCAGTTACTTGGAGACTTGGTGGCAGATGTCACTGTAGATAGTTGCAATGAGACATCGATTCCTTGGCAACTGCTCACACGGCCCCGCTCTCTTACTTTCTCTACAGCCTTGTTCTTTACATTGGGTCTCTCTTTCTTCCTCTGACCTCCTTGTACCACCTCAGCATATTATTCACCATGATGATCAGTATATGTCAATCTTTCTTTCACTCCCACACGGCGTAGGTGTGTTGTAGAAAGATGCATAGATTGCCTGACTGAGGCATCATCATTTAACAAGAAACAGCAAAAACACCACACCATGACATCTGTATTTTCATTCTTACTTAATGTAGTTTTATTTGCAGGAGTGGAACAAGCAGAATTAATATTTTATGCATGAACATATCTGGTCATTGTACAGCATAAACACACACCGGACTGGGTTTGCTGATGGAAACAAGTTCTTTACATCTGCAATTACACTCCTTCAGCTCTCTGTTCAAGTGTAAACAAACCATTGCAGCTCCAAGACATGTGAAATTCAGCTTAACCAGTTGAGACACTGTTGGTTCTTGCAATCAGACCACCGGCTAGACTGCCAACAAGCTCTTTTGGTCCAATGAAAAGGACACAGAGGCTGAAATAGAAAGGAAATTGTTTGACTTTAAATATTCACCCCTGACATCCGATTGTCTCTTTCAAATAGAAACATTTGTTCAGCCACTGTGAAGCACTTCATGTGATTAGATGTCTCTGCGACCCTGATTCTCTTCTCTTTTCTCTCTTTTTTTTTCTTTTTAGGTCACCCGATAGCAAGAGAGCCACCGAGCCATGAGGAAACATGAAGCTTTCCATGTGGAAAGGATGGATGACTCACACATATTGTATTTACTGTAAGATGCGGAAAAGGAAAGGACTGCTGTCAAGATATCCATCACAAAATAATGGGATTAAACGAACTCATCACAAACTATGTTCACTTGGCAACATGGAGCCACGTGTACAGCATATGTAATATGCTGGTTGTTGAGACCAATGGACTACAATCAGGGTACCAGTGGACAATAAGGCGACTCTTTTTTCCAATAATGAACAGTTTGGATTAATCAGAAACGTTTGATTTCAAACTCCAATTAAACATTTCAAAGTATATATTTCAACAAAGCTTTCTGGGACGAGCATAAGATGTGAACTAGAGGCGGCGCTGAGAGTGTCGCTGGACACGGTTCAGGCCTGTTGAACATATACTGGAAACACTGGCGGCAGTCTGGATGGGTACATGAGAGTTAGCAGCTTATAACTAGCAAATAGCAAATTAGATTTAAACGGCTCTTGTGGGTCAAGTCACTACCACAAAGACTGTTTTGCGGGAGTCATTTTGCAGTTCTAATTAGGAATTGCAATAGGATCATAACAACATATTAAAAATTCATGTAAGATATTTGCACTAGTCGAAGCCGTTTGGGAATGTTTTGTTTTTCTAGATATCTCCCATCTTTTTGCTGTGGATGTCACATGAAACTGAAGGTGAGCATTTTGTAAAGTGTCTGACACTTGAAGTAGATAAATATGTATATCACACCTCACTCATTCTGAGTAGTTATTTGTTTAAAAAAAAGGCTCAGACTGTCGAGCTTCACTTACATACAGCTTGGTACAATATGAACTATTAAAGTGTGATTCATCTGTCTCATTTTTTTGCCCAGAGAAATTTTCCAGGCTCAGCCTTCAGAGTTATATATCTTTGATCTATTTTATTCGGTACTGCAACAGCTCTTATTTTGACTGTTGAAAGGAGGACCATAAATGCTCAAACAAGTGTGACCTGTTCTAATGTTGTTATTTCTTTCTTCCTTCTTTTTTTTTCCTTGCTGAAAATGTTTTCCAAATATTCTGGTTCTTAATCTTTAAAAGCACCACAGAAACAAACCCACCGCATGATGAGGTTTCTTTTTAGCTTCTTTTTATTAGACGTGTTAGTTTTTTTGCACGCACGTTGCCTATCCGGTCGTTAAGTCTGACGTCACTAGCCGTGTCTGGGCCTAAACTCCGCTGCAGGTCCATATATCAAACGATCACTATGGCATTACTGAGAGTTGAAAAACTGTCTAAAGTCTTTCATCTTTAATAAAATGATCAGTGTTCTGCTCTACCAGGTGTAACAATTGAGTTTAACATCCAGGCATCCATGAAAATGGAATTTGTGACATTTAACAGAGTTAGAAGTTAGCAGGAAGTTAGCTCGCTAGCTTCTATCCAAATACAATATAGCATGTCCTGACTGCGGGATTTTGGAAACGTACTTAATTAAAACGTACAGCTCTGTTATCACTTCCAACATAAATGAAGACAGAAAACTAAACAGCAGTGACGTTTGTAGGGTTACTGAAGTTTGCCTAGCTGGTATATAATAGATGTGCTACGTGACCGCTAGCGACACAGCTATGTTAGCGTAATATAAACAACAACTTTTTTTCCACTCGATAAAAGTTAACGTGAGTGTTCTCGGTGGTCAGGAACAAATGTAATCGCATGGCAGGATGCTGTAAAAGGACCAAACTTCAGCCAGGAGAACAACTGAGATAATCCATCCACAATACGAGGTTAGTCATTCATATACTGCTGCATGGGCTGGGCTGTAGTTACATCCTAAGGTTTTAAAAACTGAGCTTAAATAAATGATTAGCGGTAATAAAAGCCGAGGGAGGTCAACAGTGATCACTGACTGTTTTAGGAGCTTTTTGAGTTTAAATAGAAGAAAATACAAAACATTAAACATGTTAACAACACAAAAGCCATATTAAACGCAGACAACTTTAGGCCCGGAAGTAGGATTCGTCACGTCATCACTTAACGACCGGATTGATTTTCTCCAGAATTACCCTCCATATCAAAGCTTGGGTGAGACATACTGAAATAATTGCCACAGATAATGGCAGTTCAACATTTTGCAAACATGTTTTTTTTTTCTGTACAAGGCTCGATCATTACAGACCTGAGTGCAGTAGCATCGCGCCCTGTACAAACATCATAAATCTCTCCATTATCTCTGTCCATTCTCCCCCATTCCACTCCCCCTTTCTTTGAATCTTTCTCTCCTTCTCTTGTGCCCTCTCTTTCTCTCTTTTTTCCCACTGTAATGTCTCTGAAACAAATGATGGCACAGATGAAAGTTTTCACGCAATCTACCCCACACACTGTATCTTAATTTCTCAGCTGTTCGGAGTAGTTTGCAGCTTTTTGCACTGATGCTTTCCAAATCATAACCCCACCACCACCCCACCCCTCTTGTGGACACACAACCAAAAGAAAGTGTTTTTCAAACTGCATCATTCTGCCTCTCTGATTTGTGAATGTCTTGGGTTAGTGTGCCCAAGGGTGAGCCTGGTGGGGGCTGCTCCTCTGTGAATGAGAGCCTCTGCTTTCAGACATGCTGCCTTGTGAGCTATGATAAATTTGTGGGAGCTGAGCAGCTAACTCTCCGGCTCCAATGCCGAGCTCTGAGCCAGAGGGAGCTTGGGGACAGCAGGGCTACCGGTTGCAGGCAGCTCCACTCTCTCATTACTGAGAGGCCTGGATAGCACTGGGCTTCTCTCGGGAACACTGACATGGAATATTTTTAGGCTTACGATGCAGCACTGCAGTTAGGCCAGTCACACCAAACTGCCCTCTTTCCACGAGCGGCGTATCAGCAACAATGGTCCTTTGGAGAGGGAAATATGATGGCATCCTGTAACCGCTTTAAATTCACGCTCAAGCAAAAACACCTACGTCCACATGAGCTCATTCTTTTTAAACTTTTTTCCGTTTCATGCATACGCACACGGACGTGGGAAAGCTGGAATTCACAGAGAAAGTGACGAGCCTTAATTACAGCAACCACAAGGTAATGGAAAGGTCTTGAGATCTGTGCAACATCAAACTATATGGTGGATCTGTTTCCCATTCGCCCCTCCTTCCCACTCGCTCTTTCCCTCCCTCAGAGAATTCATGTTCTGTAGATGAGCCTGGCGCCTTGCTCCCCTTCGTCCTACATGGCTCTCTGCAGCAGAATCAATATTTGAGGACTATTTGCGCCGCTCCCCGGTGGCTGGGGTTTGACGCTCCAGCTCCACCTTCAGTTTCAACTGTGTTTAGAAAGACAAAAAAAGAGCTGCCAGGGACAGATTCAAACCCCATCCCAGGTCACCAGTATTTAACGAGAAAATCAGCAGAGTGCACCGTATGTACTTTTACTATTGCTGTGCTGGACAGCCAACTCTGCAGCAGAGAAGCCACACACTGCTCTGCACAACACTCCACTTGTGCTAGTTTATAAGAAGTAAGTCTAAAAAACCCACTAAGAACCCTTGAGGTATCTTGGAAGAATTTATATTACCATTTTCACCTTTAATGATGCTACACTGAATGCAAATTTAGCAGACATCAATGTCTATGCAAGGCTATATACATTATCCATTCTTTGTGTTTAAAAAAAGCTTAAACCCTGCTTCCAAAACCTTTGTTGCTAGCTAGCTTTTAAAAAATGATGAAAGAAATGTATTCTATGTATAAACTGTGCTTACATCACATTATCTAGTGTGAAAAATAATCTTGTTTTTAACTGGAAGGGGATGTGTCTTAGTGTATCAGTGGGGGTCTAACCTCAAACACCCCGTTGAGACTGGAAGCTTTCATCTCCATGGGTTAGAAACTGGTGGGACCCAGAGGGTAGGATCCTCAGAAGCAAACAAGCAGCATGGAAGAAAAGACTGCAGAATATCATACTAATGAGAGGATAGATAGCTGGAGTAAAAATGGAAAATGAAGAATGACAAGATACCTACAAGAGATAAAGAGGTACAGCTGTAGTGTTTTGAGAAGTGGAGGAGAGTCTGAGGAGAATTTTAAGTATTTCTTTGTTCATGTGTGAAGTCTGGTTGGTCAGCTCCAGAGAGGATGCATACGTCATCAAACCAAACACCAAAAAGTCCATCGCCACACTTGTTGAAAATTTGTGCAATCATTATCTAACGAGGGAGAATAAAATGGATGAAAAGCTTTTGTCTTATTCATCATACTTTGTCAAGTCCAATTTGCATTAGTCTCCAGCCACGTCTGACAAATATGGGTTCATTTTGCGTGAGAGCTGTAATCATGAAGTGAGTCGGTGAGAGGCAGGTGAACTTGACTCGGTTGTAGGAAAAGAAGAGTTCGCTGTTGCAGGAGGAAGAGGCTGGAAAGCCTCGCTGTCTGAAAGTGACACTGATTTAATATAAGTCAGAGGCAGATTAGCAGATGAAGAAGATCTGATTGGTTTTATTGTTGCTGGATGGCACTCGCTGGTCTCGTCACTGTCACTTCAGATGGAACAAATCAACCCGGGCCAAAGTGTTTCCTTCAAGAGAGCAAATCATTTTAGCCCAAAACCATATTATTCACACCACGTCTAATTGCATTCAGGCCTTTTATTATCGCTGAGCTCACTTGAGAGCACAATGTAGTAATTTCCCTTCATTTTGAATGATGGGGCAGGATGTTAGAATAGTGCAACAGCAATAGCCGTCACGTGGTTTTTATTGGCCACCACAGCTGGTTGGCTGTCAGGTGATGGTATGGGGATTAATTGCATTATCTCCAGTCTCTTACCCAGCATAGAAAATGTGACAAAACACCCTAACATAGCCCATTAAAATTCTATGAAACCAGGGGAAAAAAAGAGGACAAACAATCAAAAGCGTCTTTAATATTCATTTTGTGGCAGGCCTGCGACTGGCCGATATTGACGGTGGAGTGAACGGGGGGAGACATTAACATCTTCTCCCTCGCTGCTTCCTTTCGCTGAGCCGTCCCTTGCTGCGTCGTCAAACTCACTTATCTCTCTGAAGCAATTAGCCACTGGAGGCTCCATTGACCTGAGCCTTTGTTAGACTAACGGGTTACATTAGCATGGCCGTAGCCTGGCAGGCTTGGCAATGCATGTGTCGTTGCCAGTGCGAGCAGCACTGATAAAGAGGGGCCCTGCAGTCTGTGGGTGTTTGTGTGTTTGTGTGTGCACAGGAGGATTAAGGAGCTATTATTAACATATTTACTGTCCATTACCATTTTGGCACTTATACTGAATACCTACTATATGCACTCTGTATATATGTATATTATACACGTGTTTGCTGCAGTCCTGTTTACATCCTGTCTCATATCTGAGTCAATATGTTTTTCTCTGCATTTATGCTATGACATTCAAAAAATTGAGAAGCTGAATGCAAAGCAACACTGATAATGTACACAGCAGATATCAGACTTCAACAATATGCGTCCTGATGCACAATACTCCATTGTATTTGCTGGCGTGATGTGCATACATACAGTAGAAGTGACAGATTTAATTCTGCCTACTGACACTTTAAAATTCCTCAGATATGCACATGACAGTAAAAACACTGCTTGCTCTCTCAGCTGAGCATATAACAATAGAGAGACCATGCACTTAGTTGGGGAATATGGTATGGTAACAGTGCTATTTAAAGCCCACATCTATTTTGTGAATATTGCATTTACTTTACTGTCACACTGTATGACTGCCAGCTCCAGACCATATAACAACAGAGGGTCCATATTTAGACAGCACATAAATATGCATTGAACTCTCTGATAAACAGCCAGCATTTACGTTAAGCAGAGAAATGGGCTACTACTGCTAGAGTGTTTGCACCAATGACAACAAAAGCTAAATATGCAAGCATTATTCATAATTAATTATCCAAGTGTGATACTCCTTCCTTATTTACCAAATTAATGGTTTGTTTTCCTGAGAAATGTCTCCTGTCTGGCATGTTGGGTGGAGAAACAGCATCCTCATAAATTTCCCTGGCAGGTGGGGTATGGAGAGAGTGATGAGACAGAACAAGGGAGGATCAAACACAAAGAAAACCATTAGTTCCACTGACTCGCTGCTGATTTTTACAACTTTAAAGTCATTCCTTGCAGAGACCTTGGAAATTCTACCATGCTGTGGTACTTGTCATGTAACGTGGAGTCAAGCTCATCCCCCAGCTAGCCACTCTTTGCTCTACAACCATGTGTAAAACAGTGGGTTTTTCCTTTATTCAACTTTATGCATCATTGAATTATGTAACAATGGTTTTGTGTCCAAATTGTCAACTATAGTGGATGTCTTCTCTTGTCATGTCATATTTTCGATTAGGCTTAAAGCAGCACTTTGCCGATGCTTCTCGTGTAGCCATTGTCAGCTTTTAGAAAGTACAGCTCCAACAGAGCGTTAAAATGAGTCTGGTGTTACACTCACCTTATTTAAGAAGGAATTTCACTGTTAGCTGTAAGGTCTGGTGGGGAGACAGAATCTGATATAAGACGGGAAGCATCCGAGCATTAAGAAAACCTCATTCAACATAAAGCTCGCACTTTTAATAAAACAAATCACCTCGAAAAATTGTTACGGCCCAAGCAGCAAAGGCATAGATAACACAGGAAAAATGTCTTCAAAAATGGGCTTTTTAAAAATTTTAACCCCCTAAAAAAGAAAGTTCAAAATATAATTAGCGGGGCCATAAAAGAGGTCAACTAAACCAGGGCTCTAGACTAACTTTTTGACATGGGCGCACCGGTACGCCTAACTTAAAAAATTTAGGCGTACCGGCACAAAAGTTAGGCGCACTCAAATTTTTTAACCGCATCGCTTATCACTGCAGTTTTAAATGTGCACTTTCTTTGGGGGGGAAGTCCATACAGACAATATTCATTTCTAAATTATTAACTAACAAACTTGTGCTTAAAGTGCTTTGTCAATATTGTAGAAAATGTTAAACTTAATCATCATCTCGGCCTCCTCTGACGACTTGTTTGCTGCTGTCTGTTGCTGAAAGGCAGTGGGGAGAGGGGACACTTGGGCAGTGCATTTATTGCAGCATATAATGTGTTTTCTGGATACACTGCTGCTTTTTCAGCGTTCAAAGATTGATGGCACTGTGTCAGAACACTGGCTATGAATTTCAGACGGATCAGGCCTTAACTTAACAAAAAAGTTATCAATAGTTCTTTTCATCTTTTCTTATTACCCACAGCTACATCCACTTCTCTCAGGCCTAGGCTGCTCACTAGGGCTGGGTATCATCACTGATTTCTATAATCCATTCGATTCTGGTTCTCAAAGTCCTGATTTGATTCAATTTAGCCTCAGACAGTCAGAAATATTATAATTCTGATCATTTATCAGTACTGATACATGTGAGACTTCATCAGAATTGTGAACATCACAGCACATGCCTTTGTGTGAAAGTAACTGAGAATAAAACACAGAAAAACATGAAGGAGATTTTCCTGGTCTGGCTTTTTATAGCAGATAACCTTAAAAATATTCTGCAATATTCTGCAATTTTGCATAATTTTAAGAAGTTTAAAGGCTTTCTTGTCCGAGGTCATTTAAGTGAACAAAGAAAAAAAAAACAAAACAGCGCTGTAAACAACGGTAGACTGGTGGGCAATAAGTGACCACATGGAGAGTTGCAGAGATTTTTTTTTTGTTACCCGAACAGTTGGTGCGACCAAATATTTATTTTTAGTCGCACCACTGAAAAAATAGGTCCCATTTGCAACCAAATTGGTCGCACTCTAGAGCCCTGTAAACACAACGCTACTCAAAAAGTAACTTCCAGAAACTCAACCAAACAAACTAAACACAACTTAACTCACAAACTGACCTAAACACAAAGACACAAGAGGCACAAAATAACATAAGTAAACCTAAAACACCCGAAATGCACTTGGTTGGTCCTGCTGAGCAGGCTTGTATTGTCAAAGTGCTCAGCTCTTGGCCACGCCTTTTCACCCAGACAGGAAACAGCCACCTCCCCAAACCAGGAAAGATAGAAAATTAGTACAACAGAACACATTTTTAAAAAACCACACAATGCTAATATGTGCGCACTTCATGATATCACTGTTAGGTTTATTTAAGACATTAATGAATAACATTATTGAAATAAATGCAAACCAAACTAATGAGATATAAGATATGGACTGATTTTTTTCCCCATGAGTGGCTGATGCCATCGCAATAATAATGAAATGTTAAATAAAAATCTTTTGATTTGCCCAGACACGAGTAGTAGATTAAAAAAAAAAAAAAAACCAGTAACAAAAACAATATAATTGCAGCCTGCTTTGGAATTTGCTTACCTGTATTATGAAGTTAGCTCTAAGTTAAGTGTGCAGGTGAGAAATAACTGAAAACAATAGGTGCTCAGATTTTACGCTGTGGTGTAGAAGTAGACACCACTTTATCATGTTATGTGTGTACAGAAAAAAAACTGTGAGAAAATTCATTGACATATAGGAGCTGCAAGCTTGCTAGAAGAGGTGGCGCTTTTTTCTTTTTTTCTTTTCGTATAATAAATTGCACTGAGAAACAATGCTGGTGCTTTCTGTCCACCAGCTATCCTGGTGCTCTGCAGAATGATTTTTAGACATATATTTTCAGAGTCTTCTGAGCGTAGCTGCGCATCTGCTGGGACTGGCAGCCAGATGCTGTGCCCTCAGCCAGACCTCAGCCCAGATGACAAGCTCCACAAGCCGTGATTGGCGTCTCTCATCGCGCTCTACCCTGTTCACCCTCATAGCTCAGGGCTTTCTGCCGCTCCGGCTGCCTCTGTGCCAGCCTGACAGATGCCCTGTCGGAGCAGATGTGAGTGGTGTGGAAGTGGTGGGGGATGGCAGAATAGAGCTAAATCACTGTGTAATCAACGTGTGTGGCTGGGAGGTGATGGGGGCTCAGCGGGCACGCAAACATTTACAATTGGCCAGGCAGTCCTTGTAAACAGGAGTGGTTGTACAAAAGAGGCAGGTTGAATAATTGATAGCATGTAAGAGGATCTGGCTTTGGGGGATTTTGGAGCATTGATTCTGGCTGAGAGGGAGTGAGAAGGGGAGAAAGTGAAAGGCTTTCCTGGTGCCAACCTGTATAAATGCTTCTCTCTTTCCCTTAGACCCCACCTCTGCGCTTGCCAGGTATAGTTTTTCTTGTCCACCTCTGTCTTTTTGTAAAGCTTTTCTGTATGAAATAGTGGGTAGGCCCTCATGCCAGTGCCTGACAACAGCATAGCCAGAAACAAACAAAAGAGCAGATGGCTGCAATGAGCAAGAGTGAGAGTGAAAGAATAGAAAGAAATGATAGAATGAGAGGGATGCGGGACGATTTACAAAAGTGAGAGGGAAACAAATGGGACAACCAGATCCAACAGCGCCAGTGAAGAGGTAGAGGGAATGCACAAAATATGAAAAAAGAAAACCCAAACACTACTAATATAAGTGTGGGAGAGTTAACCTAGATGAAAATCCCAATAATTCGATTTTACACACACCAAATCAAAAATACACGCACCACATACTGTGGTAACCCCTACATTTCACCAGCTGCGGAGCTCATAAAAAGAGCTGATATAAATAAATTCACCAGCTTGGTTTCAAGCCCTGCTCTTAGTCTGCCAGCGAGCACAAACACACAGGCATGCACAACGCAAATGTGCAGCAACGAACGCAGACGAGAAGCACACACAAGCCACACACAGCCTCTTTTGACTTTGCACACTTCACATTCACAGCATGTCCGCAGACTGAGAAACAAGCTTATCTGTGGTTGTTTCGCTCGAGCTCTACTTTGCAGCAGCAAGAGAAAATGTCTTGAAGTCTTATTCTTGTCTCATCAAACAGAATAGGTATCAAGATGTGGCATTTCACAACACCGGTCACTTGTAAATGTGCTGCTGCCTTGTTATTGTTGTGTAAGTAATGGGCACTCACTCTTCAAATGCAAATTTGTCTTTGAACGCAGCTGTACCATCAGCTGCTTTGACTGTATATTGCCTGCTTTTATCAGAATCCATCAGAATATTGCACTCCAATGTTGTGCGCTACAACGTTAGAATAATTCATACATCAAAGTCCTAACATATTCACATTTGTCTTCATACTCGGATGGCTGCGATTGCTGCGGTAATTTGAAGTCCTTGGTCTTGAATTCTTCCTGAAACTCTATGCAATTAGCTATTATGGCTATGCTAATGCTTCCCCTCCTCTTGGCAACGGTCTTAGCTTTCCTGTGAAGTTCATATATCATGGGGAAGGTATAAAAATAAGGACCTTTGCTTTTTATTTACTTTTTATTTGCTTTATCTTTAGTTCAAGTAAGGCCGCCTTTTATGCATGAAGTAACTGAGAACAGTGGGTGGCTTCTCCGAGACAAGAGACATGTGTTTGTTTGGCATTGGGTGGGTGGGTTACATCATCTAACTGTCCGCCTCATGGCCATGCACTCCTCAGTGCCGAAACAAAGACAACGCGCTAAGACCATCATCAGAGGAAATTAGCTCAGTAGCTTTGAAAGCGCTCGCTTCTCACAATAGCCAGTGGCCATGCTAAATCATTAGCCTGTCACTTCGTTGGGGTTGAGTCCAATTATTCTCTCAATCCGCCTCCAAACCAAATTGCATTATTGCAATTATATCCATTGCATGACATATTGTCATTGCAAGGGCGTATAAGATGGGAAAAGGAGGAGTGGGGCTAAAAAAAAGAAGGAGATGGAAGGGGGAAATAATTCTGGTGGCATTATCAAGCACTGAGGAATGTCTCCATGTTTGCTAGCTGGCTCTTTAAAAGGGCACATTGATTATGTTTTCTGCTTTAATGGATGTTTCCAGGCTATTTAAACTTCTCTCCCAATCACCCTTCCCCACACTTTTTTTTTCCAAGTAAGATTTTCCCTTGTTAGACTTTGTTATAGGACCAATCCATCTAACTTGTTACACAGATTTTTCTGCTCTTCTTCTCGCTTTCTCGTCACTCTCAGCGTATATCTGCACACTTTTCCCCTGTCTTCCTTTCACACATCTCTCAACACATCTTTTTCTGTCACCGCACCCTTGTCATCAAGCTGTCAGCGCTAATCAGGGCACAGTGCAGCTGATTGCAGTGCATCAGATCATTATTGAGACCTTCCACTCTGATGAAGTCCGAGGTATAATACAGTGCAGTCCCATCAGCCCCGTCGGCAGTCGTGTTGGAGTTACCTGCTTGTACTGTAGATCACAGCTACTGCCAAGAGATTCAGCGCTGCCACTGGGTGCATCATGCTGAGGTGTTCAGCAGTTACACTAACCGTCTTCATATTGCTGAACTCCAATGTCTTACTTGCTACAACTCTACTTTTTTACTATACGATTAAGTACCGCAAGCAAAAGATATTCTTTTGCAGTCCCACTGTTACTTTTAAGATCGTTTAAAACATTTTTAAAAAATAGACTTTACTTTTTAGCCATTATTCTTGTGTAGTCAGCGCTCACGCTACCCTTCTCACTATCTTTTCCTTCCCCATTTCTTGCACTGGATAACTCTGTGTATGTGTTTGTTAGTGCGCCCTTGTGCCTGTGTCTGTCTGCAGTGAGACCTTGGACCCAGATGTAATTAGACTTGGTAATGATGTTTACAGCTTAAGCCCTCTGCTAATGATAAATGCACTTGACGTATGTAAGTCCAGACTACACATGAAAAAGACAGTGTGGGACATGCCCCATTTCAGTTAGTCAGCCATCACTAATGTATCGTACTTTTACACCCTGGACCTTGTGCACATGAGAGGCATGTTCTCAGAGCTGCTTGGAGTAGCCCCCATTTTGACAGCTAACAAATTAGTCTGGAAATATTCAAACATTCAAACTACAGGAAACATACTGACTAATCTTACACATCTCTTGCTGATGCCTGACATATTTATTCTGAGGACTCATCACTAGTTGATGGCACAGCTCCATAAGTTGTTGGTCAAATCATTCTAAAAATAATCCTTCTGTTGGTCACAGGGAAATGTCCCTAGACAGGTGTGGAAAAGGACCATGCATTTAACTCTGGCATAAAGCCAGAGGCTTGACATTATGAAAGAGAGAGAGATGCCGTGCTATCGAGACTCCTAACCACCTGCTCTCTCTCCTTGCTCTCTATCCTGCCTAGGGGGTCACCATGGACACACTTAGAAGACCTGCACTTAAACTCCTTGGAATCAGAGTCAAATAAATGTCCCCACTTACTAATCCGCTCAGTGTGTGTGTTTCTGTGTATGGTCCTGCGTGTCCTTGTGTGTGGTGAATACACTCGTCTAGCCCCCCCTGGGAGGGAGATCGAGGGATGGTTGGAGCTAGGTGTGGGGTGATATGACAGCGCTGGGGCGGAGCAGGGCCAGACGGTGCAGCTCCATCTGTGGCCCTTCTGTTCCTTCACTACCTGACCTTTGACTGTCTTTAGGTGTTACATGACAAGGATATCTGAGCCATGGCCCTTTAGGAACACTATTGCTTCACACTCACTCTATACACACAGGTAGCAGTTTGTGCATAAATAAATCACACCTCAGACACAAAGTCATGTGTATGTGTTTGTGTAAAAGGGTGCTTCTGGGTAAGAGGAGATTTTGTAGCGGCTCCGATTCACACTTGACACTGTGCTAAAGAGAGAGGGAAAAAAACTGTCACTTCAGAGTGCTAATTTGGGTGTAATATCCCAAAGTCAGCCAATTCACAGAGGAGAGGAGAAAGAGAAAATTAAGCATCTGCTTCATTTCCCTAACTGGCCACAGCCAGACTCATTAACAAGAACTATGCTCATCCAGAGAGGCTCTACTCATAGAAACATGCAAACAGCCAGTTAAAGAACGAGAGTATGTAGCAGACTGTAAAAATCTGCATCACTGCTCACCTCCATTTATAAAGTCATAGAATCCAAGTGAGAATCTTTTAGAGAAATTACACAGCAGATTAGTGCAAACCAATGGTGATTACTTAAAGGAACCCTTCATAATCTAAAATAGAGCGATATTCCTGACATTGCTGTTTATGCGTGCTTTGAGTGAGTAAGAGCATCCTGCATTAACTTCCTAGGTGAGGATGGTAAGCTGTGAGGCCAGCTCAAACAAAGCTCTCTATCACACTGTTGTTGCCTGGCAAGATTTCTGGGTCACTGAATGTGAGAGCTGAGCTCATAACCAAATGGCTGTTGTCGCTGAACAGATGGGATACAGCGACTGTTTGTTGCCGTGGCAATTGCAAAATTTTCAGTTAAGGGGGTTATAGAGAGACACGGGAATCAATTAGGTTCGGATTGGGGCAAAGTTCTTAAAATTCATCACTGACAGCCTAATTACAGGGGAATAATGTTCTGATAATTACATTTGCAATAATTAATACACTTACTGTAACAAAAGGAGCGCCGCGAACACACTCATCAGCTAATAGCTTATTACTTAGTTGATACAATCAGCCATTCTGTAACGAGAGATGACGGAGCTACAGAAATAAGAGCAGAACAATAGAGTTTGCCAATGCAGACGTCTAACATCAGAATATATTCTGAAGAATCTAAAAGAGTCTGAAATGCATGGCTGTCAGTAAGAAATACCAACGAATCTATTAGCATTTCATGTAAGTGATGAGTGACATAAGCACTCAACATTAATCTGCGCTAACATGGATTGAAATATTAATGAATACATGAGTGTCTTCTCTTACCTTTGATTCAGCTCTCTGTGTGCTGTATGTGTTTCATTAAGCGCCGAGTTAAAACATTTTTTTTTGCAAAACCGATGGAATTCATAAGATTTACCCAAGGCTACCAGTAAACACTGCAGCAAACACTTCAATAAACAAAGCTAGCCTTAGCAAAACATACCCAATGATCCTAAGGGCTAAGACAAGCAAGATGTTTAAGGTTTGTTGAAAGAAGCAAGACTGCCCAATTATGTTCACAGTTCACGGATTTCTTTGGGGCAGCGAGGACGGAAAAGACTGAAATAAGAACTCTATGTTCGTCAGTGATCCTACACATCCGTTCTATCGCTGAGGTCCCTGCCAGGCTGAGGGAAGTGTTCATTAGTACAACATGTTGGAGGGACATCAGTGCTGAAGGCAGACGCCAGACACGCCAATCAAGGCCGTGGGTGGACAAGGTCGTCCTTGACTCCAGGTAAGCTATCCTAGTTGTTGCTTTTTCAGCGGAGAAATATGGATCACAGTTTATACAGCTCAGACTTTTTTCAGGTTTTGTGGGAGAGAACAAGCAAATGTCAATGGGCTCCTGCAGAGGAGGTTTATATTGAGTCCTTAGTAAACAGATCATTGATTGCTTAGATTTTAATGTTTGTGCCTAGGTGATGAAAAAGGTGCAAACACAAAACTCCCTGATTGTGCCTTGGAAGTATTCCCTTTAATATCTGCATGCAAATAAACTGAGAAAAAAATAACTACTAAGGGGAAAGTTTTAACATATTTAACTGTTTTAACATATTACAGTATTTATAACTTAGCTTACATGTTCAATGATCATCAATCTGATATTGATTTTGTATGTAAATAGCTGCAGTATTACATATATGTAGATGTGTGTCTCAGTAGTTAGCTGCAATTTTTCCAACTTCATGAAAATTATCCTACCATCCCACGCTGTAGCTGGTAATTTAAACCCATGAGAAAAGGCTACATTTTAATTAATTTTTTCATGCTTGGCAGATAACGCACAGGAAACCCTGGGTCATGATCAAAGGAACTATAAATGCTTATTAGAAAAAGTTAACGTCATCGATATCCACAGGGGAAGTCATAAACCATCTCCTTATTATTGCTCTCGGACACCTTTGCTTGTGTGAAATGGTGTTGTCTGCAGCAGTATAAATGCTGGAAAAGCCCACGAGACCTGACTGCCTGCCCTGTTCTCAGCTGCCTTGACAGATGTCAACATGTGAACAATTGTCCTTGGGTAAAACTCCAGTGGGTTGGGTGATATGTGTCTATATATGATGTAAGCTTTGGGAAATGCAGAGTCCTTGAGAGTCTGAGGCTTTGTTTGAAAAAAAAAAAAAAGAAAGTGTTATGTTTTCTTGTGATCGCCAAATCTGGTGTAATTTTTAACAATCAAGAGAAAAAGGCTTCAAATAAAGAATAGACAGATGCAGATAACACAATAGGAATTTAACAAATTTTGCATCTAACAATCACAACATGAAAGATTACAGTTTGTGTCTATTACTGAATATTTACTTTCTGCCCTCCAAAGATTTTCTGTGAATTTCGCCTAAATGCATTTTGAACTGCATTCTGAATCTTGCTCTCGCTCTGTGATGACCGTTTACGTGGTATCTGTGGCAACTGTGTGTTTTGTCAGTGTCATGTGTAGGAATGTTTAGCTTATTTTAGAGTTTAGGAATGTGTTAGATGGGATATAGAGTTGTGAGACACTGACACTGCCCTGGATATAAATAAAGGCCTGACTGTGTCATGAACTTAGGAGTAGATTTTAGGAGACCCTCCCCCAGTTGAACTGTGAAAGTAAGACAAAGAGGAGTTAATGCTGAGTGGAAATTCCCAGAGGATACCTGGGTGGGGGTCTCAACATTTGTAACTGGATAACTGTGGTCTGGAAGGGAGATGGACTTTTATGACCGGCAGGGAGCCACCTACGCAGAGACACACACCCACAGTGCTTTAACTGTTACGCACCCACATCGACACGCACACTCACTCACGTGCACTCACACATACACACAGGTACGCGCATACACTCAGTCACTCACGTGCACTCACATAGGCATACGGATACGTGCACACACAGGCACTCACGTGCTTGTGCATACACACACAGACACACAGAGTTTGCAGCACACCATGGGGGTTTTATGATGGGGTCACTTCTATAAAGCTGGCTGTAACTAACAATGGGGTGAAGATTTTGCAGAGGGACATCGGCCTCGTCTTCCCTTCTAGAAGTGCATGCTTAAATGAAGATGAATAAAGATGAATAAAGGTTTTGTGAAATAACTACTGAGTTCCGGTGCTGTCTCTGGAAGTTTCGAGGAATAAAACGAACCGGGGTGAAACTGATTTCGCAACACATGTCATGTGTAATGCTAGGCCCAACTTTAACTTGCATGCAATCCTCTCTTCAAATACCTGGGCCCTTTTTCAGCACAGCAATCATCAACTGGGTCTATCTAAGCCAGTGTGTGCCAGTTGTTGGTGTCTATCTTGCAGAATTTGAGATTTTTCTTCAATGTGTCTTTATACCTCAGGAGTGGGCACCCAGAACACCTTGTACTGGAAAAGAGTATATGATCCTGTACTCTTTGTAAATTAACTGGTCCAACGCTGAATGGTGTTGGAAATGTTTCTAAAAAAGAGCAATGATCATTTAAACCCTGTTTTGAATTTGATCAAAGCTGAGCATTTCAGAAAAGTTCACAGAGACAGAACTTATTTTAACACCAATTTACTAATAGCAGACCAGTTGCAGGAGACCAGTTGCCATAATTTAGAAAGCCCGATGTTCCTTTTTCTTTCTTTAGTCTTTGTCATGCAGCAGTTGTGGGAATTTCTTGTGCTATCTGAGAATTGTTTGGCTTGTTGGTAAGTCCCACAGTAATAATTTGAATATTTTATGAACTAAATTAAATTTCCTAACAACAACTAAATACATGCCTAGCAATTAAATGTTAGGCATATATTTATTTCCTGGTTGGAAATTGTTTTGCGGGTTTTCTATTAACTCATGCAAACTGTACTGACCACTAGAGAATACTCCGCCTATATTCACGTGTCAGTGCAATTCATATCTAAAATCTGGTTTATTGCTAATTTGGTCAGCTATAGGAAAACAAAGTCTGACTTGTATAAAGTGCATGTTTTTGGATGCTATTTAGGTTTACATTTAAAATATATTAAGAAAAGAGTAATAGTTTAATTTTGGCTATCTTCTAGATTTAAAATGATGGTTCAACAAATCAGAGTCAAAGGTGACTGTCAAACAGCAGAGGAAAAATAGGCAGACACATTCAGACACTTTCAGCCTGGTGCACACTGACTGCACACAGTTGGTGAATGTAGAAATACAGCAGCAAGGAAGATGCTTCCTATCAAAGGGCTTTAGACTAGTGCTTTCTTTTCAAATTATGGTCCCCTAAATCACGAGACATCATAATTCAAAACACACATCCTTATTTGAAGCGTCAGAGCTCTTCTCTGCACTAAAATGAGTTGCTTTTTAAGTTGACCTTTTAGTGTCTGCCAGCAAATCTTGTGCATCATTGCAGGAAGCTGTTGGAAGCAATGGAGTGAGTCCTGACTTGATCAGACTATGTGTCTGCCAGTCTGTCTGTCTAGCAGACAGGTATATTGACTTTCATTCATAAGACATATCTCGCCGTTTGCTCGGGGTAAATGTTAGCGCTATGACTATGCTTGACTGATGCTGAATATCTCTCTCAAACCATAAGCAAATAATACCCTCATGAGAAACCCTGGTTAGGTGGCTACTGGCTGTCAGTGGGACATTCACACCTCTATTACATCTGGCAGGGCATGACACAACTCAGCCTGTTATTTACAGCTACTCACATTCTGCATGCTGTATTTCTGACAGTCTGGAAGTTCTCCAGCTTCATCCATTTCTCGGGGAAAATATGGAAACAGACAATATTTATCTACTCAATAAATTTACTTAAAGTTACCATCACTTGCTGGACAAAGAAACCATTTTTTTCCTGTATACTACCACAGTGGGTTTTAAATGAGCCAATCCAGATGTGATTGAAATGCAGATTTCAGCTTTCACTCAAAGGGTTTTACAAACATTTTCTATTAACCAGCCCAGAAACACCAAACGGACACAGACGACACCCAAAGTGGATGATGACAGAATTATTTCTCTGGTTAAGACACACATGTTCACAAGAAGCAAATCAAGAACACTCTACAGATACATCTACCACCTTCAGTCACTGCTGTCTACAAACAAGAAACACATGGAAGTGCAATAAGGTGTAAACCATCAGTTACACTCAGGAACAGAAAGGTCAGACTAGACTTTGTCAGAAAAAATCTAAACGAGCCTGCACAGGTCTAAAGTATTTTTTGACAGATGAAAATTAATTTGGATCAGAATGATCGGAAGAGAAAAGTATGGAGAAAGGGAGAAAGAACCAAAACTTAGCACATTATCTGTCACACATGTAGGTATCATTATTGAATGGGAATGAAGGGCTGCTGGTGGAACCAGGCAACTAGTATTTATTGATGATGTGACTGCTGTTAAAAGTAGCAGGATGTATTCTGAAGTGTACAGGTCTATACTCTCTGCTCAGCTTCTGCCATATTCTGCAAAACTGATCAGGTTCTCAGTGCAAATGCATAACCTGAGTTTCTCAAAGAAATGAGACATTCTTCAATGGCTAAATGAGTCATGTTATTATCACCAACAATAGCAATAATAACAATAATCACCATCATAATCATATTGAGTATGTTAGTTTGTCTGATTCAGCCTCTGTAAATGGGGGACTGTGTATAAAAAGGTCTGTAATTCTGAAACCTTGTCAAACTCTTGTATTAAAGTTGAAACTAAAACGTCAATCACATCTTAATTATTTGACTTAAAATTCAGTGTGACGGTGTACAGAGGAAAAACGTAATTGTGTCTTTGTCTCGCAATATTAGGGATCTAAATGTAAACCCATCTGTTTGTTTTTTATATCCTCTCACTAATATTTTGGATTATTTATAGCTTGTCAAAATCAAATCATCAATCAGATTTTATTTAAACCCAGGTGTCATCCACATACCCTAAACAAAGACTTGCTGGGGTTCCAAGGTAGGATAACAGAGGACTGCTTCTTCCATGTGCAAGTTGTACATAATGGGTGAACAGGGGAACCATGGCGCACCCATGTTTCTGCCTGTGTCAGGCGTTGTGGAGTGGAGGCGAGGAAGAAGGAACCCAAACGCAGGACTCGCAGGTAGGTGAAGCTGGGTGATTTATTGATGATGGAGTGAACACACAGAACAGAGGAAGGACATGGCTGGCTGGACGACTGACTGAATGAATGAACGAAGGACGGACTGACTGACTGGCTGACTGAACACTGGCGGAAACAACAACATAACCTAAACATCACCAATGACACGACAAAGAACGAATAGAAACAGAAGACTTAAATACACAGACTGATGAGGATGATAATGAGAGACCGGTGAGTACACAGCTGAACATAATCTGGCTAACGGCACGAGACGAGCTAACACAGGAACAAACAGGAAGTGACGAAATAAACTGAACGTGAACAAAACGGAAAGCACTGGGTCACCGACCCAGGAACCCTGACAGCCTGTAGTGCTAACCATGGTATGTGAAATAAGTGGAATGAAGACACAGATCCAAGAGCAAACACACTTGGTCGGTGCTGAGAGTGGCGCTGTTGCTGAGGTTGGAGTCATCCTGTCATCTCTTACGCACTACCTCCACTCCTTCAGTGACTGGAACACAAGTGAAGAGAGATGTAACATCATACAAGCCCATAAGGGTACATCTTTCACCATCTTACAATGCTGTGATTGCAGCCATTCCCCAACTCTCACTGATCAATTGCCAGTGATCAATGGTCTTTAATCAGTGGTTGTTGACGAATGGTCGTGACAATTTGCATATTGATGATCAAGAAACTGACCTCACAGCCCATTGTTCATCAGCGGTGCTAGATTCAGTCATTATGGAAATGTATAAGGTTGAGGAAACCTGCAGTGAGCTGAGACTGAAGAAGTCACTTGGATGAGTCACGAAACATTTCTCCCACTGAAAGCGCTTCGTCCAGATAAACAGAATCAACTTTTGGGGATTTACTTACCTGGATGATTGAGTATGCACCAAGATATGATCTCAAATGGGTGTAAAAAACATCCCCTGTCAGCTTTGATGGGTTTTAATAAGTTCTTGCATCTAATGCCTAAACTAAAAAAAAACACCTTTTTAATCTCTGCTCAGGGATCATTGTCAAACTACTGGTAGAATGTCCACCAAATGTATATTTTATGAATAAGTTGGAGAAAGGCATTTGTGGTTTTCAAGTCATACTTTAAATGCTAAAGACATAAAACCTTGTGGGTGAATCCCAAATATTGTGAGTCCACTGTATTCATGCTCACAAAAGGAGGTTTTCTTATCGGCCTAACTGCAAAGACACTTGTCGGCACATCTTTGCAAGTAAGTGGATAAGGAAAGCAGAAATGTGTGAAACCCAGCTGTTTGTGTAGTTGTATTGTGTTTTATTTTGTAATGTTGTTTAGTGGTATCGTGACATTGTTCTCAATCCAGAGAATAAATGGTCCCAGAACTGATGGGGAAAAAATGTAAAAACAAAAAACAGGTAGGTAAATTATTCTCCTATTGCCTAAAAGAAGGATAAGTGTATTCAGGTTAAGCAATAACTAAATGATTAAGTCTTTGATTTATTTAACAGGCAGATTCAGCTATCATAAACCCACATAATTTATTAAAATTGCACAAAAAATGTATTATCTATGTTGAATCGAAACGAATGGAGAAAAAAAAGCATATCTGCAACGTTGCTTGTGTCTGTTTTTCAGTGATAAGGCATGAAATAAAAATTAGCGGGCAAGTGAAAAATGTAATATTGTGTTGAATTCAGTCTGGAAGACTGTCATTGTCATTCTACTTTCTGAGAATTTCTTTGTGAAAAGTTTCTGATCCAAGAAATAGTCAATACACTTTCTGTCTACATCACACAGAAGACTTGGTTTTAAATCCTGAGAAATGTCTCTCTATCAGTATGTAAAGAATATGCAGCACTGTAGGTGTGTCTCAGCACAACCTCGAGATATAAAAGAAGTAAAATCTTGTGTGCACAATACTCCTCAGTTAGGAAATATCATTAGTAGCATCTATATTCAGTTATGAAACTTATATGACTTCCCAAGTTGGAATCAACTGACTTGGACTTTTGCCATTCTGAGGCTTCATTGCAGCCTTTTGGGGGGCTGGTTTCACTCTCCTGGGTCAAGCCATGGCCCTTCCGAGTCTGCCCATGTAGGATGAAACAAATGAAGGGGAACTAATGGTTTAACCACAATTGCAGTACTCTGGAATTTTTGGAAATTAGTAAAGCAGTGTATTGTGGTGCATTTGCAAGTGAACAATAATTTTTCTTGCAGCTGCATTCAGTCCCTGTATTTGTTTGTGCTTGTATGCGGTTGAATGCACGCGGCATAGACACACAATAATGCATTGTATGTAAATTCAAGTAACCCTGCATAGTGTGGGCACATACAAATGATAGACACAATATCTAGGACAGCTACACTGCAATCCAGAACACAGACTCAAATGAACTATGACCTCAAATATTATCATAAAGTGTAGATATTGCAAAATTGGTTGAGTATTTCTCAGTCAGCCTCTGAGGCAGAGGGGTTCAACCTGAGGTTCATGCAGAACATCGCAGTTTTTCCTCACAATGATCAAGTTAAATGCAAAGCGGTTGGGTTGCATTGTATACAGATGTTCTCGATATTACGTGTACTCTCTGCAGGTGTAAACACAATTACAAACACACTCGCTCCCCCTACCTGTCCCTCCAAATATAGCACAAATCAATTAGAATTCACTTGAGAAATTAATTACCTTCTGTTTGCTTGCCTCCACTAAGCTTTTCATCAAGCATCACCGGGAGAGAGCAGGAGGTGAACTGGATCATATGATGACAGCATAGCAACATAGACATTATGGTCTGCCAGAACTGTGCTTTGTTTTGGATTGCCATTTTGACTTCACACAGGGACGTCTGAGCTCCCCATTGTTTACAACATTCAAAATTGGTGATCTGGCAGCTGTATGATATTCGTGGCACTTTTCATGTATGAAAACCAGGCATTATCTCGGCTTTTGGTTTACACTGCATCTCTCCGCTCCCTCCCTCTACTCTGTAATCACTGGCTTTTCAGTTGAAACAATTATAAACACACATTATTGCGCGTCATTGTATAATGTCGTTGGACATCGCGTCACAAGAAGAGACCATAACCCAACCATTAATCTCTAAGCGTGTTGAAATCTTATGATTTCTTATGGTCCTCTGTGCCTGCGAGTAAGAACTGCGGCACTCATCTTCTGTTTTGGTGGCTCAGTGACTAATGCCCCGGCCTTATCTGTTCCTCTTTCAGTGCTTCGATGTGTCACGCAGTGTTCCTACCTTCTTAAAAGATCACATTATATCTGGAATGTAGTTTGATTTTTACCTCCACCCACATAAATGACTATACTTGTTGCTTTATGATGGTGGTATGTCCAATTATGGATTAATAAGAATAATGTAACATCAGAGGCTTTGATTAAATTACACTCAGTCCCCTGTCAGTGACTTTGTCACAGGGCTATCTATCCAAAGTCTCCTTTAATCTGATTGCTTCATGTGGATCACAAGTGGATTTTCGTTCCTCTCTCAGCCCCCACTATTCATGTTTTATTAATGTCATATGCTGTCGAGTTGGGTTCTCCTAACTGACTTACCAAGTCATCCTTTTCCTTGTCACAAATCAAATTAGCCCAGGCTGTGATTAATCATCAGGCAGAGCACCCAGTGAAAGGGGGCTGACACCTTATTAATTTCCTTAATTACATCTTGTATTAGGTTTCAGAATCGTCCCGTCTAATTATGCCGCCTTTGACTCCCAAGTCTTTCAACCTGGCTACACAAATAATTTGTGCAACCAGGGGTATTTAAATGGATTTCATTTAATGTAGGCACATGTGATTAATGTAATAAAGATGGGGACAGGAGCGAGTTGTTGAGGTGGAAGACGGTGGAAAATTTGGAAAGGTAGGTTACATGTAAAACGGGCGTTATATCATCTTGTGAAGTTTGAGTTATATTTCCAGTAATCAGTCTTCACTGTAACACTGATTTCATTGCTTTATTAAAGTGAATAAATCGCTGTAATATCGCTGAAAGGTTTTTGTTAAGATAGATTTGAATGTATATAAAAGAAACTATTATGATCTGTTTAAGCTCACATGTTATGTTACATGTTATTGGCTCCACAAGTGACAAAACACGTTTTTAAAGGCTATAATTTCCTTCAGATGTAATCTGGAAAATACTGGTATATTGCTATTTAGGATGCAGTAAAACAAATATCTGTCTGATGCAGCAGAGAGCTGCGCTTTCGGGTAGCGGAAAATTATGAATCAGCTAAATGATCAACGCATTTCATATGAGCTCATGGATAGGCTTGCAGAGCTTTGCTGCCACTGTCATTATTTGTGTTTAGAAGGCAATTCTGGAGGTGCTGAAATGAAAAAAAGAGATTATGTGCCTGAGTGCACGCACTCTGCCTATGAATCATAGGAGAAGGACTGTGCTGTTTAATCGATGACACATTCCAGGCATTCATTTACTAAGTTGTTCATATGGGGAACGACTTTAAGTAGTTTTGCTCTGAGCACTTCAGGAAAATGCACTGCCAGTGTTACATGAAATGAGAGCAGTGGCAGGGGACATTCCTGTAACAGCCTACAGCAGACTGCACCGGGGATCACAGCTTCTCTCTAGCTGAACCTTATGCACTAATGGTTCACTGCACTCAAAAAACCCAGCTTTATTTAAAACACACATAACGGCTGATGTCATTTTTATTTTATTTTGGCTTTAAGAAAATATAAAAACTGCACAGTAGATTAGACAAGGCAGTTTCACAGCACTGGTCGAGTGTGCACTGAATGTCTCTTGATTAGGATATACGATGAAAACCGCCCCCCAAAAAAACCCTTTCCTTCATATTTCAGCGGCTCTATTGACTTTGTCAGTTTGCATTATGAAAGCATTGTGTCACCTACAGGTATTATGTATACACAGGCCTATTTGTCTTCTATCTACTGTCTGCCAGGGAAGATAGACCGAGAGTTAACTTTGCGACAGCTCCCAGAAAAGCTAATACAGAATAAAGATATTAAGAAGCTGTTGTAGGGATGGTGTGGTGTATAATATCAGCTGACATGTAACTAACTGTGAATGTGAAAGTGGTTGCAGCTCACTTAGATTATGAAACTATATGAGATAAAAACAAGATGTCTTAGTAGACGGCACAGAGCCAGAGGGCCACGAGCTGTTTCTAACTAATAGATCCACGAGGGACAAGAAGCGAACAGGGCACTCGTTGGATGTTATGCATTGTGGCCACATTAAGTTTGTCTGATTTTCTGTAGCTGTCATAGTTGTGGTCAGTGGATTGCTTTTATATAGCATATTTCTGGTGTTTTTCTTACTGCTCAAAGTACTTTAGGCTGCAAGCCCCAATCACATAGCACTATAAATCTTCAACCACTTTGTATATCTCACATTTACACCTACAGGCAATTTAGGATCGCCAATTAATGCAATGCTCTTCGGACTGTAGGAGAACACTGGATCACCCAAAGGAAACCCACGCAAGTACAGGGAAAGCATGCAAACTCCACACAGAATCGCCCCAGGAAGGTTCAAATCAAGAAGCGACAGTGCTAACTACTGCACCAGTCCTCCACCCTGATGTACAATACCATAAAGGCAAGCCATATAGAGACGTAGGTCCTCCAAAATGCTATGCTATTTCATAACAAACATGCAAAGATGAGAGTCTATTGCTTAATTTATAGGCTAATTCCAATAACTTCCCTTTAAACCTATAAATATGTAGTTGGAAGCATTGGGTCACACACTGAGATGTTAAAGCTCAGTTGTATCACGACCATGTCTGTGTACAGCCAGCACTTTTGACCATCTATATCCAGTCACTGATGCAGTCTGACCAATAACAAGTATTGTGCCGATGGCACAAGCAGCAGTGTCTCACTTCCAGTGTGGATCAATGGCCGCCGCCTTGAGGCGTAGACACCATTCTATTTGGGATGATAGCTTGGGGGTGGGGTGGGGGGGAGAAATCAAGGTGGGAAAGGTAACACAAAATAGAAAATACCCTGGCTAGTCATACCAAGGCACTGTCGTGGGAATAACATCTAAATTGATTTCTGCATCATGCTCATTTTAAAATTCCAATCTAGCAGCGATGTTTGCAATACTGGCTGCTTAGGTAAAGGCATGTCTTCAGCCCCTTTGTGTACCTGTGTGTGTATATGTCAGTTGCCAGGTTAAGGCGATTTTCTGAAGAATGTATGCCACTATAAGGTATGCTTTTATGGCCCAGATAGCACATCATTCACATTCAATTATTAAACAAGATTTCCACACTGGACTACCGGTTGCAATCGTTTTTTAAAGGAATGCCTGCTTGTGTTCTCGGCAGTGTATTCAGTCTGAGTTTAGCACCTATGTACTTCATCTGCCGAGGGGAAATGATCGTGTTGAATTTGAATGAGGCATCCTTGGCCCTCCGGGGTGGCTCTGTCTCCTTGTGGCCTAAAGACTGTGTCCTTCACAATCCCTGCATGCCCTTGTGCCTTTCATTTGCATACTAGAGAAAGAGGCAGCTCATTGGCTGAGAGTGGAATTGGGGAAAGTGGTTCCATCCTGCAGCCATCAGAAAATCACCTTTACCATTCACCCAGACTAAAGACTCTGCTGAGACTGTGCTATACAACCGCTCAGTTTGTACCTGACACAGGAGAGAATAGCAACAATTCACTTTCTGTCTAGTCAGTCCATGTGTTTTTATGTGTTATTGTGGATTTTACATGCTTGGTGTTCTGCGTCATGCTGTAATCACAGAGGACAAGGATTCACTTTCAAATTCAGAAAAAAGGAACCTTTTGTGAGACGGGCTTGAGGCATGATATAATGTGGAAGAGACAGATCAGAGAATGAATATGAATTGTAGCAATTTATTTGTGAAAATGCTTTAAATTTATTAGATTGTGGCTTAATCGAATTTTAGGATTTCTATTATTCGTGAAAGCCTGTGTGAGGACAGAGCAAGGACACTAAACATGTATTTGGTATTTAGCCTTGGTGTATTACTAGCCTAATGCTAGTCTACAGCAGTAGAACTGCTAATAATTTCCAGTTTAAGATTCAGTTTGATCATCCAACGGTACTATTTGTTCAAACTGAACCCACATTTACAGGATAAACCCAATTGATTAGGAAACTCAGGTAACTTAATGGAGAACGAGAAAAACGGAAATTGCATGAACTCGATGACATGGCAAAACTTTTCAGGCAGTGTGTGGGCAAGACAAATGCTCTAGTTTGCCTTTCCATCATCCAAACTTTAGATAAGTTCACTGCAGATACTGTGTGTGTGGGCAGGTTTGGACTGACGGCACAGTGCTTTGTCTCTGGCAGGCAGCCTGGGGGCCAGGCCAGTTGTGAACTGTCTATACAATTGTGGACAAACAACATGAAATTGTATCTGACCTCTCCTTAAAAATGCCAAGGTACAATCTTCTCTGCAATCAAAGCAGCATCTGTCTGTCTAGCAGATAGACAGATAGATCTCTGATATGTATGTCTTTATTTCTTTACTGTATGATGTAATTGAAGCCAACACCAGAAAATAGCTGTGTTGTGTCTGAATTATATTGCTCTGTGGCGCACTGGACATTTTATGAAAAAAATAATGCAATTTAAAAAAAAAAAACACAAATTCAACACAAACAAACAGCCTTTTAAACCTGTGAGATGTGCTGTGTGTCCTCATCGTGCTTTGTGTCCTGCATGAAAACATTATTTTGCATCTTATAATCATTAAATGTTGAATACTGTGAGATGTACAAGCTAAACTCACGTGACGTATTCGTGTACTCTGCGGCTCGGAACAAGAAGTTAACTCCTCACTCCTTCCAGTTCGGCTCTTGGTCATTTATTCAGAAGTGGCAAACAATTGAGAAACTGTGTGTTTACAGCTGTCCCGCTGTGTGGATTCAGCACTATGAAAAATGCTCTCTGTTTAATGGGAAAGTGTGAACTGTGAAATCTCCCAGGGAGGCTGCTCTGTGACGACATCGGCGCCCCTTGTGGGACATGAAATGTCATCCTCAACGCTCGGCCATTCAGCATGTGCAGCATGATGGATTTTAGTTTGCTGCGTTTTGGGTTGAAATGGGAGAGGAAATAAGGTGAAGAAGTGTAAAGGAGCACGGAAATAAATTATCATTATGGCAGCCGCTGACAATCATAGACAGGCTAGTCATTTGGCTGACAAGGGTATTGGTGGTTGGTGGGTACGGTTAAGTGTCAAGGGACTAGGACAGTGATGTATTGCATACCCATCAGAGTATGTGCTCATTTGTTACAAACAATGGTGTACAGCAGGGGATTGGTGTGTTTCACTTGAAAGTATGCGGTTCACCGTTTTGACTCAGTTTCAGCTTTTGTGTGTGTGTGTGTATCAACTTTGTGTTTTGTCACCACTACAAGTTCTTTTAAAAAATGTGTGATGAACATGTTAGCTGTGACAGTGCTGCCACTGCTCCCATTTGTTGAGTTCAATAATTAAAAGGATTAATTCTACTCTGTCTGATACTGTGCTATTACATTTCATAGAAAATGGGCCACTGGTAATAATGCCCAAAGTTGCAGAAAATAGCTATCATTGAGGGGACGTTTTAGTGTCATTAATGATTTTCGAACACTCTTAGTTGTCCAGCTCTAGTGAATGATCATTATAAAGCGGATATTCACTGTGACTCATGGCCATAATGACTGTAATTATAGGCCACAAAGCCCCCACAGGTAAGGAGTGTGCCCTTTCCACAAATTATAGGTTGCTATCTAAAATGATTAAAGAATATGAATGTGATAAAGTGCGAAGAAAGAAGTGCCGTGAAAGAGGAGTGAGGCTCTTTATGAAAGCTCCTAAAAGCAGCCAAGCATTTACCTTCTATGCAGGGCAAAAGTTTAGGTTTTACTTGAGATACCCTTGGAAGTTACAAGTGCAAGTTTTATAAACAACACTGGCCGACATCCTGCGTGCACATCTCGGCTGCATGAAAAGGGTTGTCCTTGCTGTCAGGCGTTGATTAGCCATCCAGCGTGATGTGGTCATGGCTGTCTCCCTGTCTCAGTGGGAGGTCGGCAGGACTTGATGGATGTCTCTCTTTTGAGATTGTACAGTCCTGTGGTGTGGGAGGAGAACCTGGCCCCGCTTATTTATTCATGCTGGGCTCCTTTCTGCTTTGTCTAAAATGGTGCAGGACCTCCCTCCACAGCACGACTCCATCATTTCTGGATAGAGCTAAGCAGTGCATAAAAGAGAATGAGAAAAGGCAAAGGAAAAGCACCTCTTCCGTTTCTGATCCCCAAGCACCTTTTAAGCAAAAAAAAAAAAAAATCCACTTAGAACTGCATAAGTAGGAAGGGAGAAATTGCTTGATTTCCTACACGAGCACTGAATTTGAGGATAATCTTCACAGTACGTCGTCGCAGGATGTATTTCTCCCAGACTCTGGGTATAAAATACACACACACAGGGATGTGCGTGTAAAAATAAGACAAACGTTTATGGCAACAAAAAAGCACCCGCAGACAGGTCGTGCATATGCACAAACTCCTCCACTGTTTCATTTTCTTTAGCACAAGCTAAATAAGACTTAAGGACGGCCAATCCCAATAAATAGGAGAAAACAAAGACGGAAACGACCCATTCAGGAGGAGAAAGCAGTCTCTCTCTCCTTTACTATATTCCCTCATGATTCTGGCAAGACCACTGGGAGATTGATGTCTCTGTCTTTTTCATACCTTCTGTGACTGCTCAGCGAGGCACCGGGCTCCACGAAACTAGCCAAATTCCTAAATGATGAATGTACACTAGTGCATCCACTGGGACAAGAAACGAATCTAATATCTGCAGAGAGAGGAGGTTGATATTGAAAATCATCTGGAATTTTGCCTGGCCTGATATTGGAAATCCTTATTCTAATTGCATGAATGAATTGAATGCTCTGTTTTGATAAATCCACTCTGCCAGCAAGGGAATTGTATAAATGAAGCATCACAGATCCGTTTGTGTTTACCGCATGTGTGTGTCTGTTTGTGAGTGTGTCTGTGCCCGTAAGTCATTTTCATACTCGTCCTGTGCCGTTCTTGATTGCTTGTTTACTCAAGCAAAAACTCTGTTCACAATGTTAACATATAAAATAAATGAAACTCTGACGAGATCTTCCACCCACATATTACAACATATCAAATAGTCGTAAGAGGAACATTTTTCAAAATATCAGTCACCTTATGGAGAAATGGGAGGCAGCATATCAGTATAGAAAACCATTTTTATTTCTCATAAGGCTGTCCTGTAATGTACTTATAGCTACTGGGGGATAACTATGTTTCTCCTTTGTGACTAATACTTTCTCACTGTCACTTTGAATAAATCATCTCTCTGGTGTGTGTAAGAGGAACATCTACATTACAGACACTCTCACCCGTGACCACTCTCCGCTGCAGAAACGTAATTGTCCTATTATGGTCAGAGTTTCTCTGATGTGTCTGAGGGGAAAGGTCACGGGTGGGTGTTGCTGCTTTCTTTAGTGAGGCAGTTCTATACAGTGTTTTCCTCAGCTTTACTGAAACAACAAGCGCTTTCTGGAGTAACCAAACAACATTGCTGAATGACAAAAGTGAGCAGAACTTATTTTTATGATTCCGTTGTGGCTTTTTCCCCCCAACGCGAAGCAGTCCTAGACACACCGCACTGTGACGACAGCCTCTGGCTTACGTTCAAGGGTTATTCAGGATTCCAACACGGGCTTGAAATCTGTAAATATATTTTTCAGCTTCTTGGATCTGTCAGCTTAACATGTAATGTATTTATATATGTGTATATATACACAAATTATCTTACATACAAAGAAAAGAAGTGCTCATGAATTTACACTGGGCATGCCCACCAATAAAAGTCAGAATGTTCGTCGTGGAGGATGAGCGTGAGGCCATGGGGTTGACCCTAAAGCCTCTCTGAGAGTCTTCATTAATCGACCTTTCTAGCGGTAACAGCTGACAGTTTCCTCGGTGCAGCCACAACAAAGCCATCAGTCTCAGTTAGTGAGTCAAATACAAATGCTTTCCACACAGAAATAAAAATAAAGCGACGTAATTTCCCCCAATGTGCCCTCAGTTCCACAGATTCAGGTTCAGGTCTATGAAAGTTTGCCAACACGTTCACCCTCAGACGGGCGGGGAGAACGTCTTCAAATTATGTTTTAACAACCTCTAAATAGCCCCTCCTAAGCTGCTTCAGTTCTGAATAGGGAAACAGAGTGAGGGAAGAGTAGGTCAGAAACTGGCCACAGCTGTGTGGAAGAGGAGAGTCACCAACATGGAGCTCATTGATCAAACACGGGATTAGTCTGGTTTCAAATCCTTGGCACCACGCGAGCAAAGCTGTTTTATCTGGGTGGATATCCTTTCTATGGTCCCAGGTAATCCAGTCAGTAGCCGTGGATGTAATAGTTTTAGTCCATTCGATGAGAAGAGAAAGGGTACATGAGGGGAAGGAGCCTGGCGCTGAGCCCTGCAATGGGAGCTCTCTGTTAGGTCCTGGGATGAATCTGCAACACAGAGGAAGAAGAGGAGAGGAGAGAAAACACACATATGCTTAGATCGAACAAAGGCATACAAGTGTGTGAGGATTAGACCCCAAGGAATTGCTTCGTTCGCACGTTTTAAAAAAAAACCCCAAAAAACGAGGGGAGTCTTTTGAGCTGTGGAGGCTTTGTACAGCCCGTCTCACCTCCTGGTTTATGCTGTGACAGAAAACAGAAAAACAGAAAAACAGACAGCTTATATGCTTGGAAACCACACTGAAGATGGAGGGTTATTTGGCCTTTTTATGTGTACCAGGATAAATCAGCAAAATTCTTTGCATAGGAAATCCTGGTGTGTTTCCATGCTGTGCATGTCTGCTTAATGGTATAATTTTTAGCATATTTTTGCCTTTAACATTGAGCAGTTTTGCAGGCCCCCTCACAGCCCGCTCCAGCACCTTCATTTGAACCTTAATAGTCAGCCAGCCAATTTCAAACGACCTGATAAAATAACGTTGGCTTTTCTAAATGGGATTGGGGGCCCCTGCTGTGGAGTCTGAGC
Organism: Neolamprologus brichardi; assembly: GCF_056152115.1. Taxonomy (NCBI): domain Eukaryota; kingdom Metazoa; phylum Chordata; class Actinopteri; order Cichliformes; family Cichlidae; genus Neolamprologus; species Neolamprologus brichardi. The sequence goes on from NC_142108.1 coordinate 7,732,392, forward strand.
TGTCTCTCCATGACTCTGGTTCAGGGACTCTTATTCAGCCCCAGTTGCAGACCTGGACACTTTTCAATGCTGCATTGTACAGCCTTGAGACTGCTATTGAAAGTCCTGCTTTTCAGCATCTTGCTTATCCTGAAGCTCAATAAAAACGGTGCGCACGATGTCTGCAACAGTTACAGTTGTCGAGTTCCTTAATCTCTTTTTATTGTCGCAACAAAAGCATGAAAGAGTTTCATCACATTTCTGACTTATGTTACTGCGAGTTTACATTAAAGAAACATCATGTTTCTCGCACACGGCGGTGCCAATTAGAAATCCCATAATCCTCTTCAACAAAGAAACACACTCATGACATTTCCAGCAGTCTTGGCAGGTGGCAACCAGGTGTATGGATTTAATTATGGAGGGTGCTGTGTTGGACTCTGTAATCTCTAACTCACAGTCAGAGCTCCAGTAACTTGTACATGCCAGTAAGCAAGCCATGTGACTTTATTAGTTCCCCTCCCTCAGTAACAGTAATGTGCACCTATATTCACTCATTCCATTTATGAGGAGGTCTTATGATTAATATCTGAAACCATACGAAAACACGTGCATCTGAAAATATAATGCAGTGCAGCCATAGCCCCGACAGACTTGTTATTGACTTGACAGAATAATTGAATGCAGCGGCAAAGTAAGAATTTTAGCAGGCCATTTATTTCATCTTTGGGCCGTAATTCAATTTTGTTGCAAAACACAGATTCGACACCAGTTGTAAATGAACATCAGCTCATTTATGCAATTTTCAAGAGCCAAGAATCATCCATTATTCTGCCTTTTATTCCCCATCAGAGTGGTGGATTTTGTCTTCAGGACATTTAGTATTTAAAAAATATATATTTAAAGATTTTTTTTCTGGTTTCTCTGCAACATTTCTGGCGGATACCTTAGTCTGGGGCAGATATAGACAGTTTTTGTTGACAGTATTTCAAGAAAATCTGTAACGTGTCTTCTTTTTAAAACATATACCAGATATTAATGCATTAACTAACAGTAGAAGGAAAATATATTTAAAATGTCAGCTGAACACAGAATTGTTCACTCCAAATAATGTTCATTTTTGCATCTATTTTATCCAGTAGCATTTTAATATTTTGTTTACTTCTTTTATAACTTATATGCTGTCAATTGCACAATTTTAAACATTTCATGTAAAGAGAATTTTATAGATTTAACTAAAAGATGCAAATACAACTTCTGGTGTGAGTGGTAACAATCACACTGATTTATTTGTGTTTTAGGGATTTTTTTTTAATCCAGTCATTAAATCGTCTGACAGGAACAGCAGGATTGATGTAGTCACCTTTTAAACTCTTTGAATGATTCACCGCAGCTGTTGTTATGTATGCTTTAAATAGCTACTCGGATTTAATATTTCCTCCTCTGGGTCTCTTTTTCTGTATAGGTTGTCAATTTTTCCCAATGGTTTTAAACACTTTTTACCCCCTCTGGGCTCATCTGTCCAGCATTTGCATATGTATGATCTACTGTCTGGTGACATATCAAAATTACCTCTGCCAGAACAAAAGCAGTAACAGGTTACACCACTGAGGATCACTTTTGGTCTGAAATGCAATCCACCAGAGGTTTGTTAGCGGGAAGAGAAGGGTTGTATGCAAATGTCGTCATTTCAACCCACATATGCATGTAAGAGCGACTAAAAGTGTCCTCTGTTCTCTTTTGTCCCCTTCAAACAAACAGTGCAGCGAGCACAAGTGGAACGCTCAAGGATTTCCTACTTGTTCCCATCTTTGCTGGCAACTTAGGTGTCTGCATTCTAATTTGCTGGGTGCATTAAATTTCAATTTGCTCAGACTTCAGTTAGTAAAAAGACCCAAGGACAATTGCCTTAACAAAAAGATTTAGTGCAAACACAGCCTACCCTTTCCCCTTTCTTGTTTAGTGCTGAACAAATCAATCATGCTTGCTCAGAAACCACTTGGAATAACACTAAAGAGCACCCTCTGAAAACAGAAGACTCCAGACAAGAAAATACATCAAGATCCATTTAATGTGACATTGACAATGGATAAAGAAAAGCAAATGAACATAAATTAATCAGCAGCACTTGGAATGAACTCCTTCACCATTACTATGTATAAATATGTCATAAGGATGACAATCTCGGCACTTTTGGGAGTCTGAACCGCATCTGTCAGTTTAGAGTCTCATCCTTTAAACAAAGTGGATATCTCAAACAATGCACTGTTTATGATTAGTTTATAATTTTTCTGTTTGTCATCGTGATGACATTATACAAAGCTGAAGGAGAAAGAAGCGTTGTCAGGCTCAGAGATGGAATGAATCATTCCTGGGTGAAGCTGGACTGTATGCGGCACGGCCGTTTGGAGTTCATTTTGATCAACTTCAGAGCTCGATCTCCCGATTTGACAAATTAGATGGTGAAGCATCTGCTGGCAGGTCACTTTTGCTCTCGGGCTATCTCACAGATGGGCTACATCCTGTCACAGTGTGTTATTTTGCTTGAAAAAGTGCCCTCTGCTCCTTTTAATAAGGGACTTGCGGCACACTGAACAGCAAGTAAATCATGTCAGACTAGCTGGAGATGGAACACACTGAAAAGTGTGAAAGATGGAGCTTCACTTAAATGTAACGCTTTGCACTCACTAATCTGAACACTTGATAGTGGAAATATTGTGTCTTTATACAGTTTAAACAACTTCTGTAGATGACTAAGAAACGTTTGCTGCAGTGTGAAATCACTAGAAAAAGTTCAAATTCATGGGATGCGGGATGACGCTCGTATTAGATATGTATTACATTCTCGCTTTGATAGTGACAACATATTGATATTCACTCTAGTACACTAACAATGAGGTTATTAAATGAATGTAATTTTTTTTCCTCGCTATCATCAAACGGGGAGGAGAATGAATAAGAGAAAAGATGCTTCGATTACAGCCTCTCTCATTCTGCCTGTCTCTTTTAAGATGTGTAATTGTTTGGAGGGAGCAGAAATGGATTGATCTATTTAGCCAGTGGAGCGGGTAATGCAGATCTATGGTGGGCGAGTGTTTTGGAAGGTGCTCCCCAGCCTCGCTCTCACTGTGACTTCCACAAACAATAGGGCCTGCCTTGTCTGCTGATACAGAACAGGCAATGAAGGGCTCCCTCTCTGAAAGACATAAAGAAAGAAAAGAAGAAACATGGGTGTCAGGCACTGGCTTTTTGCTTGTTGCTTCTTACTTTGAATGCCAATTTTTAGTGAACGATGATGATGATGAAGCCTGTCTTTGGCTGTACATGTACGCACGCCTGTCTCATTGTGTTTCACTTGCGCGTTTCAGAACCAAATAAAAACTTCTAGGTGGAACAAAATGACTAGGAAAAAGAAACCACGCCGCTGTGTTGTGAGTTTGGTGGCTTGTAAAGGAACAAATACAAATGAGGCAATTTGGCCTGAGAGGCAGGTGAATGAGGAATGTTGATTAAAAAAGAGCAGAGTGCAGGATAAAAGCCCTTTCATGTAGCCTGTGGGCTATGCTGTGTGCTGATAGCTGCTTCAACAAGACCCTCTGAGGGGGATCAGGACATCAAGTGGCCTCTGATAAGAAGCCACACAACGAAAAGGGAAGAGATCTGCCCGCCAGCCTCAGTTGTGCACACATGAGTGTACCCGTACAAACACAGACATATCAAACACATCAAACATGTGCGTGCATACACAACTAGGAGCACACACGCATGGAGGAGCAAGTAGCATGTCACAGATTAGTGCCTAATGGGATTGGCAGACCGGTGCAAGGCGCTGTAATCAAACCCACACAGTGGCCGATAGCAAAAAACAGGACATGGAACAAAGGAGGCAATGAAAGGAAGAAGGACAGATCCTGTCATTACACACTGATCACAGACAGCAAGGTTCTGCTAAGAGGCGGACCTGACTCTGTGTGTGTGTGTGTTTCTACAGTGCTCTGTGAATGTGCTGCTATAGCATGCTGTATGCATATGTATGTTAAGCCATCTGCGCACTAAACATTTTACTGATACATGAGCCACAGTTTCTGTAAAAAAACTTTGCAGCAACTTGCTTATTATTTATGCGTGCTCTGCCTGCGCTTGGTGATAAATATTTACAGTGGGTGGCGGTGCGATCAGTATTTGTGTCACGCCTGCCTAATCATGCACAGCATGTAAACACACACTTGATTATTTCGCACTGAGTATTTGGGTTAATGGGAAGTCATTGAACATGAGTTGGTCCCACTCCTACTGCCCAACACTCAAATGCATACAGTGATGTGAGAGAGACGTGAAAACATAGAAGGTAAAAAAAAAAAAAGAGAACAGCTTAAAAAAAGACTAACCTTTACAGAAGCAAGAATGCAGCTCAATTTCTGTTGACGCATCCTCTGCATTTTGCTTCCGGAAGCTAAAAAGGGGAGTATGGCTGGGTGTTCTGCAAAGAGAGGGTCAAGAAAAAGAAGGACACGTGTGTATTCGGTAGAAAAGCACCTGCAGGTCTGACCTTTTTACGCTCTTCTCTTAAGATTTTGACATTAGACCAAAGCCATGTGACAGTATAGCTTTTCCTTCTTTTGTGCGCAGAAATTAACAAACTCGATTTCTGCACCTCAAGAGAGTAAATAAATAAAATAGAATTCACTGCCTCTACTTTACTGTGCCAAAATCTTGAGCCACCCCGCATCGCTTTATATTTTCTTAGGAAAATAGCTAATAGGTGCAATGATTTATTGAAATCTGCAAACATACATTTAGGACAACCCCCACCATCCAAATTGTTTTTCTTTTTCTATCCAGGTATCCTTTTCATGCTCCAAAATGAAGCTGTAATCAATCAGATGCTTTTCCAGATATTATTCCAACATAGATCAAAATCTGATGGTAATTTCTCTTTTAATAATTCCAACAAACTCCAACACCACTGGCTGAAATGCAGCCCTAAACCATGACAGAGCCTCCACCGTGTTTTGCAGATGGCTGTGGACCCTCACTTTTGTACTCATTGATGATACATGCTGATGATGATCTGAACCAAATTTGGATTCAGCACTCCGTAAGACTTTTCAGTTCAGTTCTTGTGCCTCTTCTCCCTGTTTCTCTTCATTAAGATCAGATTATTGACAGCCACACTTCCACTGAGACTGTAGTGAACATTTCTGATGAAGCTTTAGAGAACAGTAGATGAGCTGAATAGCCAGAGGCATCTCTCAGGTCTTGGCTGGATATTGTTTACCTGCTGTAGATCATTTTTGGGCCTGTCAGTTCTTTGTTTGTCCTCTACTTGCCTGGTTTCCTAAATTGTTTTAACACAATGCACACCATGTTGACAATAGCACTTTGGGAATGATCTTGTTGGTGCAAAAATATTTTATGCCTGTTAAACTGTGTTATTATAAGTGTTTTTCATAGTTTTGACTAAAGAATTAGGAAGAAGTCACATGCTTTTGCAAAAGGCTGCTAGTCATAAAGTGTCTAAAGATATGATTTATAATCAGTTCTTTGCTAAGTTGTCTGCGATGTGGCAATATAATAATATAATACAGATGCAGTTCATATAATACTATTTGGCTGATTTATGAGTCAGCGTTAAGCGACTCATCCAAAACACAAAACAGAGAGCGCAGGTATAAGGGCTGGACTGGAGAATTAGTGAAAAAGAAATGTCAGAAAGCCTGCCCAAGACATTTTTAAATACTTGGCTCCTTTGAAGTGAAATACAAAGAAATGACAGGTTGCTCAAGACTTTTGAACAGTACTGTTCATAAGACAGCGATCATTTTAAATTGACTTTCTTCACATTACGCAGTGGGCTGCATTGATACTTCTAGATCAGGGGTGGGCAATCTCAGTCCACGAGGGCCGGTGTCCCTGCAGGTTTTAGATCTCACCTTGGGTCAACACACCTGAATCACATGATTAGTTCTTTACCAGGCCTCTGGAGAACTTCAAGACATGTTGAGGAGCTAATTTAGCCATTTATATCAGCTGTGTTGGTTCGAGGACACATCTAAAACCTGCAGGGACACTGGCCCTCGTGGACTGAGATTGCCCACCCGTGTTCTAGATGCTTTCTAAAGAGTAAACCAAGTACTGTGCCTTACCTTGACAAGCTGGCAAGACCCCATTCGATCAACTTCTTTCTGAAAATTTTAAGCCTGCGATGGCTGTGAGGGGCCCCTTTGAAAGCTTTATGTCTATTTGCTGGCACATAAATCTACAGAACAACCTTGGGAAGCCCCATGACGTCTAGCCTTCACTGGCTGTTCCCCGTTTCTCTACTATCACATTAGCCTCTGCTGCTATTCAAAGTCATTGTCACCAAGCACTGGAAGGGAGAAAGGGGGTCAATTAAGTGAATACAAATCAGGTGATCAACTTGTCACAGTGCTGGACTGCTGGCTTCGAGGACTAAACTCTACATTATTTTTGCATACTGCAATCGAAGTGAGTGCACAAAGCTGAAAAAGCAGTGGAGGAGCAGAGCAGCCATTAACTTTATGTCGTTGACAAGTGTGGCCTGAGGCAGATCCCACCTGTTTGTTTACCACCTGCTTTATATTTATTTATTTTTTTACTACTATGGGCCATTAGATAGGTTGCTTACACTGAACAAAACCAACCTTGTTATAGAGAGGGCACAGCTTTTGGATGAATTTCTTTACAGTGCTATTTCAGCACATTTATATGGGTTTGAAAATCTGCGTTTCAATGTGTGCAGCAGCAGGCAGTTGACAAGTTCAAGAAAAACGATTACATTTAAAGTTGTCTGGCTATATCCCATGCATTGTGCGGAAACGGTGTAAGTGTGCCGTGTCGTATGGTTGGTTAGGTGTGCATTTCTACTCGCAGCACAGAAATGACAAACACATGCATGTAAAGTATGCGTAGAATAGCTTCTCTGTATTATGAGTGTGTGTGTGTGCATGCAGATGGAGGCAGCTGAACTTAAGTGTGTGTGGTTTCTCACCCTTGTGGTCTTGATTTTGTTCCCAGAGGAGCACATCCATCCAGAGTTGTCAGGCAGAGTCTTACACTCTTCTCCCTCCAGACACGGTTCCATCTCACACCACCATTTCCCAATTACAATGGACGCTGTGAAAGATGAGCACAGACACATAACAAAGCAGCATTAGTTTAGACACATAGTTCCCTGCCCTCCAGCCCCGCATCCACTCATAAACTGGACTTCCCTTCTACTTGAGACATGAAATACAGAAGGAAAAAGAAATAAATAAAATGGGAAAAAGATTTATTTGTGCCTGCATGTGTTTCACTTCAGTACAGCTGTTATTGCTGGTTCCCTCCACTCCTCTGCTCTTTGTTTCACTGTGTGTGTTTCCGCTTCATTGTGTGATCCGTGTGCAAAGTTCCATCCACACACAAAGAACAGAGCGGGACAGACAGTGACTTTAAAGTAAAGACAACCACAGCTGAGTTGGAGAACAGGGGAAAATGAGTGTTTAAATAATAAGTCAAGTGTCAAAATCACAATTGCTGGGATTAGAAAAGAAAGTTTACTTTATTGTTCCCCATGGGGGAAATTCCTCACTGCATTTAACCCATTCACTCAGTGAAGCAGTGGGCAGCCATTGGGCACCCGGGGAGCAGTGTATAGGGACTCATGGGTACCTCAGGGTAGCTGTTCAGGGGAATCGAACTCTCAACCTTCTAATCATGGGGCCACCACTCTACCTACTGAGCTATCCCTGCCCCTGTAAACCTGTAACATATGTACTGTATGTACATATGATTTATCACAAATCCCATTTCACTCCCCTGTGAATGTAATATTATGTTCTCTGTTTGCATTTGTTTCATGTGTCATGTTCAAAGTACGTTACTCATACCTAACTTAGTGGAACCATAGTGGAATTTTCACTAAGAAATAATGAAGTACTTGAAAAGGCACTGCAGGCTAGTAATGGTAATGACAAGACTTGAAGAAATGGAAGCAGGATGCATTGAAAAGCAACAAATTCAGTTTGTAAAATGTGGGGATAAATCACTGTTTAAAGGACTAATTTAAAAAAATTGTGTTATTTTCAAGATTGTGTTTTTCAAATAGGCATGGAAAGCATAAAATGTATAGTAACATACAATTTAAAAACATAAGGATTAGTATTCGAAATGTGGGTGGACTCGCACATGCAGAAAACTCCCACACAAACATATTTGGTGTGCAAATTATCCACACAGGCAGAATTGTGAGCACTTACACAGACGCAACCACACATTATATTACGAGCATCTCCAGAGGAACATCCAGCAGTGTCTCTAAATGAATATTTTTCCTCCTCTTTGGCCTCAGAGCAATTGTATTGTTGCTGCATGGGTACTTTAGCTGTTGACAATAATGTCTTATACCAACAGAAATTAATCATTATTTTGTTTTGATATAGCTACATTGCATGAAGGGGAGCAATCTCATTTTTAATCAAAACTAATTGCCTCTCATCAACTGAATTCTTCCTCCAGCTATTTAACAAAAGCAAATATGTTCTCATCTTCACAACAAGATGTCTTTCCCTCCCCTTTTTCCATTCCTCTCTCTCTCCCTCTCTGTCTGTAGGTACATATTTTTTTTTTTTTTTTAACCCAAAGTATATATGGCATGTTAAAGAGCACCATACATGCACTTTCTAGCACTCAAATCTTTTTAAGTAGTAATTATGGTAAATGATAAATGGCCTGTATTTGTATAGCGCTTTACCCTAAGGACCCAAAGCGCTTTACACATCCAGTCATCCACCCATTCACACACACATTCACGCACTGTGTTAAAAAAATTACTTTGTTACTTCTTCTAATTAACTTACTTCGGTCCATATGTTTTTATAGTTGCAAACCACCAGCCTCCTGGGTGTTTCATAGCTTGTGCGTCACTGAGCATTATAGTGCTTATACCATTGCTACTTGCCAACAAACTGCCATATGTAATACAACTGAAAATACAACTAAAAATATCAGTTACTCATTTTCAAATATAGCTCATTTTGATCTACGCTTCCACATTAAAATCCCTCCTGGTTGTCCCAAGTGTAATACACATTAAAAACTGCATAAATGGGTTTTTCGCTGAGAAGCTTCGTGTCTTTTTTTTGAGCTTGTCGTTGGTGGTTACACAAACAACTCTAGTTCTCGCGAACTTACACTGAGGCTCAGCTATTCCTTCCTTTGCCTACGCTTTGATACAGGGATTAATCAGGTTACGAAATGCTAATCTTCACCTTACAACCAATAAGAATTTTAAATGGCCATCATCTAAGGCTGCTGAATTGGAATTTACTTTTCTTTTATTGAATAATAACAAAATCACAAGTTCTTCGCTTGATTGATTCAAGTGGGTGTGAATGTATCAAATTGACTTTAAACATAAAAGAAAATACCAGAACCAGCCCAGGCTGTAGTTTAGATTCAGTTGAGAATACGGGGTAACATCCTTCCCTGTGCATTTTATATTTTTGTAGTATTTTTGTCTTTTAAATTTTTAAATTCCACTCTAGGTTCCCACTGCAATTTGTCAGAGTGGGAACCTCTCTTCAAGTTACTGTAAATCCCAGCACAAATCAAAACCAGTCTTTCAAAGTCAAGCTGTGATTCATTTATTAACCATGAAGTTTGAAAAAAGAAACTTTTTGTTTTTCACACTCCTCCGTTAGAGCCTTCTGACAGAAAAAGTTAAAACTTCAAAGCAGGTTTTCAGATGATAAGTGATCTCTTGTCCCAACAGAGATTTTGCAGCATGCACTGTGCTTTCTTAAATTCACTCTTTAAAGAGCATCTTTCCTTTTATCTTGTTGACGCAAAGAGGACGTGAAGGTCAAATTATTGGGTAAATACAATGAGTTAAAACTGTATCATTTCATTTTCCAAACCTTGTTTTTTTTTTTCTGAACCATTTGGAAAATATACTTTTTTACCCTCCAGCATGTGTTGCCAAGGTTACAGACCAACCACCAATCAATTGTGAGCATGAGCAACATGTCGTCTCTACCTGATGGAAGAAGACTGTTAAAGTGCTGTCCCTCACAGCACAGAGTGTGCTACAGTTCAGTGTGAACCAACACACACATACATATACACCAGAGAGAGACTGGACCACTGCTGTTCAGTAAACTCACCATGTTATGTTGTCTTCTCCTTCATTTTTTTCCCTCCATGAGCCCCAAGAATACTAAATACAGGAACGAGAGCATCCACTAACCGGCTGTAAATTCTCCCTTTGGCTTCCCCTGTGGCTGTTTACCTTATACACTAATTACATGTTGGTCCACCATAAACTGTGCTTCCTTATCTTGGCTTTCTCCATGTCTTAAATATTTCCCATGTTTAATTGTGTTTACATTGAGCTGTTTTAGGTGCCAAATCATAAGTATGCAGGAAGCCTTCATTAAGCTGCAAATCAGAACTAGACTTGAGGAGATGTGTTTTCTACTGAGTGATGATGATGTGTCGGTGTTATCATTCTGCTAGCCCTCTCCCGTCACTCCAGAGAGTGAACAGGAAGCCAAAAAGTTGTTTTTCAATACCCCAACAACCCAGGAGGATTTATAGCCAACAATGTGAATACTGAGTTCACTTGAAATTGAAGAACGGTAAAGGAGTGTCTGGCAAAACAAAAATCAATTCCTTTAAACCAAACCAGGAAGACAAACAAACAAACAAAAAACAGGAAAAGGCAGAAAAAGAAAGATGAATAAAAAGAAGTAAAAACGAGGTGGGAGATTAAAAAGCTGCATCACATGAGAACTGCTTCGCAGTGAATTGACTTTCTTCTAACCCTGAAATGCTTCCACATGAAGTAGATTGTTCATACAGCAGTCTAAAAAAAACGCATTGAATGCAAAAAGTTTGTTTTTCTGTTTTTTTATTCATCCCTCAATTTTCATTTCGTTTAGGGGCAGCTGTAGCTAGGAAGGTCAGTGGCTCGAACCGTGGCTCCTCCAGCGAGGATGTCAAAGTATCCTTGGGCAAGATGAACCCCAAATTGGCCCTGATGCATCTATTGGAGTGTGAGAGGGTGTGTAAATCTTAGACAAAAGCGCTCGAAGTAATAAAATGAAGTGTTATGGAAATGGTGAATGAGGCTTGTGGAAGGCAGCAGTTTGAGCTGAAGCAGAAAAGCACTATGCGTGTACCAGTCCACTTTATTAACGACTAATGTAAAAATATGCAGTGTTTATAATTAGGGAAGAGCCATAATTCTAGCTGACTGTTCGCACTTGTTACTTGCTGATTATTAATGATTTTTTTTTGCTAATTTGTAAATGGTTATTATATTGAAGAAGATTTACCACTTTGTTTGCAGCATTCAAGTGTATCAGTAACACTGATATGAGGCCTCATTTTCAGTACTGTACAAAAGTCTTAAGCTACCCCTCATTTTTTATATTTTGCCAAATTACAGAACATTTTCAGAAAGAAGCTGATTGAATTAGGGTCTTGCCAGCCTGTCATTGTGAGATGAGGACTTGATTTACTTTGAAATCCATCTATAAGTTTCAGTTTATCCACCCATCATTTATTTGCCTTTTGGTTTCAAGGAGCCAGACTTTATTGCAATTCTTAAAGTGGTCTTTACTGGGTTTCCTGAAGGGCAAAGTTTTTCTATTGACATTAGCAGCTTTTTCACTCATTGTACCATTTTTAGAAGATTTTCTTTGCCTGTTTTTTGTGCTTGTTAATTTACTTAACCTTAATCTATGAATCACTCAAGAATAAATAAGGCACCTTGCTCAAGGACTGAATCAGTTTAGTGTGTAACAGACACTTAAATTGTATCTTAGTCACTCTGTTACTTGTCACAAAAACACACAATTTCTTTCCATTCTTTAGTTGAAGCTAGGAAAAATGCCAAAGATCAAACAGTTGGACAGGCATAAAATAGTGTTTTTGAAACAACAAGTAGAGGTAAAGAGGTATTAGCTGAAAACCTGGCATATATTGTCATGGTGTGCAGTGGGTTCTTAAAAATGTTTTGATGAAAGTTGTAGAGGACAAACAATGACGCAGCAGGACTAAAAATCTACAGTAGAACGATATAAGAAAGTCTGAGAGATGCATCTGACCCTTCAGTTGGTTTACTTACTGTTCAGTTAAGCTTCAGCAGAAATGGTCTCAGCTGAGGGGTTTCTATCAAGAAGCCATTCTTCAGGAAGGGAAACGAGTAGAAAAAGCTGATGTATGTCAAATTACGCAAAAATCTGACTGAAAATCAGTGGCAACAGGTATGACTGAGAGACTAATCAAAATTTGTCATCAATATTTATGGAGGAAGTCAGGAGAGAGGTACAACAGTGAGTGTCTACATCCACCTGTAAAACATGCAGTGATGGGAATAACGCCGTTACTTATAACGTCGTTACTTATAACGGCGTTACTTATAACGCCGTTACTTTTTTCAGGAACGAGTAATCTGACTAATTACTATTTCTATCGTTACAACGCCGTTACCATTACTCACAAGAAAATGCTGTTTTTCAACAAACAGATGGTTGAAGCTGTCTTCTGCTTACCGCACCTTATATCAGTTGCATGGAAGTAGCTGAGCTAAGTAATCTGGGCGCTACAGCTTTAAGCAGCTGCGTGCGCTCCCGCGGACGGCAATCACTTTCTGGCACAACAACACCTGGAGCTAAGGGGGGCAAAACAATCGCATGAATGCTGCTGTTTGACTGAGGAAGAATAAAGTAGTCGTGGTAAGCCAATCACATGACCACTTCAAGATGACAAAGCAACGAGGTTATATACACCAGTTTTTAAATTGTGTTGATAGGCCACGTAAAACCACAGTCATGATAAACAATATATACATGGTGTTTTTTCCGGAATAATTTCGACAGCGCTAGCAAGCACTCTCTGCTTATGACCAAAAATAAATAAATAAATAAAACAAAACAAAACAAAAAACAGTCCTTTCGTGTTGGTGAGAAAATATACAATGTCGACCAATCAAAAAATTATATGGCAACATGAAATTTGATTGTTTAGGAACAGGGGGAAGTTTTAGGAGTGATGGCGAGAGAGAGAGCGCGAGTAAAAAAAAAGAGAGAGTGCGTGAGTTTTGAGATGTGACAGATTTGTGACGTTTAGCATGTGTGGAGTGTGTAGTTACTGTGTTGTCTTGTGTAGTCAATGTTTAGTGTAGTGCATAGTTTTGTGTTGTGTGTCAGAACAATGAGGCGACTGCTGAATGTTACAGGTGCTGCCAAAAAGCAACCAAAGGCAGATTACAGTGTAAACGGTGTCTCCAGGTAGAAAACAGGAGGAGTGATACACCTGCTGCTGTCAGACCTGCAGGTATCAGGCTGTGATGTTCTCCTTTATAGTGGACAGAAATTATTTTTTTTGGAGTGGCACAAATAATTTGTGTGGCAACTTATTTAATGGAAAACACCTGATTGTTCTGTAAATAGTTTGAAATGGTTATAAAGAAAAAAGGTGAAAGGTATGGCTGCAAATAATTTTGCTTGCAAAACGTGTGCGTATCATTTTAAACTTTATATTAAATTTATATTTTCATTTAAAGTTATGAAATATGATTCATTAAACATGTTTGTGGTTGTTACAGTAAAGAATATAACTTTTTCTACTTGGATTTTATGTTTTTTTGTCAGATTTTAGATCAGTGGTGTAAATATAGTGTATCAAAATGAAAACATAGCTGTAAATTCAGACATGTGAGGTTTAGAATTAATTACTTTTTCAAAGTAACTTGCCCAACACTGAAAACATAGTGGAGGTTCTGTAATGGTTTGGGATTGCATTTCATCCCGTCGTGTTGGAGATCTGGTCAAAACTGATGGAAATATTAATGCACAAAAATATGATCAGATTTTGACCAACCATGTAATACCATCTGGGAAGTATCTGACTTTCAAGTACTTCATTTTCCAGCATGACGACAATCCCAAAAACACTGCCACTCCAGTAAAAGCATCCCTGAATAGAAAAAACACCATCAGTCATGTATGCCTCCTCACCGCTGAGCTTCTTAGACTTGTAGAAACTCTGTTTTTGCCTTAAGTTACTTCCATGTATGTTTGCATATCAATAAAATGCTACATGCATTTCCGATTTTCCTAGCAATATAAAGAAATGGGTGGCTAAAAGTACTGCATATTATTGACCTTTCCTTCCACCTTCAGTTTGTTTGTTTGTTTAGTTGCTTCATTGTAAGCTCTTCTGCACAGGACTTTTTAATGCTAAAATCTGCTTTTCATTTGAACTCTCTCATGTTCTTGTAACATTAACTTAAAATGACCCTTACTTGTTTTAGATTGAACTTGATTGAAACTACACATGAAAGCCCACGGGTTTACATACTGAACTTGGACAATCTATTGCATATCTTTTTTTATTTTAAAAAAGCCCCTTTCACTCAATAATTTCCATGTTGTTACATTACAAACATCATTCTGCGTATTGAACTTCCAGTGTAACCTTCAACGGTCAGAATTATCTTTTATGTGTGTGTTTATGTGTGTTTTAAAGCCAATCATGCTCTAATATAATGTATATTGAAACCTTCAGTGAAGAAATAGGTACAGTGATTGAACATAGAGAGAACGCTGCTATTTTTGGGTGTATCACTGCTGTGGATTAAAAATGTATTTATAATCGATGTACATGTAGTGGACATGTAATGTTACCTTTGTTTTGAGATCAGCTACTACATATGTATATATAATATGTAAGGATTGAGGTATTAGAAAAATAATTACCAAAAAACTACATAGACATTGATAATTGTGGCACCTTAGGCATGTATTTTTTTTCATGGCCTTGTTGTTGGCACTCTTTCTTATTTTTCACTCCCTAGCATGTTCAACCATTCTGTTCTGTTCGTTGAGCCTTGGACGAGGAGTATTCACAGTCACCAACAACTGCTTCAAGTTAGAATTTTAAGTATCTTTCTCCATTCTTTAGCTTCAAAATAAATTTGTCAGCCAGAGAGAGTGCTAAAACATATCAGCATATCAGCAAACTGAAGCAGTGGTGCAGGGCTGTGGTAAAAAGTATATTGGTATAGTTATTCCACCGCACAGACCACCTGATGTGGAAGAGTCACCATCTCTTAAAAAGGCACTTTATCATAATCTTAATTAACATCTTGACAGCTTCTCATCTTGCAATAAAAGTAAAAATTTAATGAGCAGTGACTATGAAATACATCTTATTAACGTTCATGCTTTAATTTATTATTGCCATCGGTATATTTTTCGCTGTATGAGAACAACAATGGCTCAAGAAAACCTCAGAAAGCGCTCTTAATGACATGTCTTTACACCAGTAGCACAAAGAAAAAATAGACAGTCCCAAGCCCAGTGGGAACACAGACACTACATGTACACGGCTGTGCACCGGCCAGGACATCGGGCTTTGACCTTGACCAATGGAGAAGAGGGATCTCTGGGCTGGGATCCATGCATCACTCTCTGGTGACCACTGACCTCCAACAGTCGTTTTACTTAACTGCTCTCTGTGCAGTCGTCAGCATAGAGGGTATAACCTTTGTTCCAACATCAGCAAACTTTACTCCTCCTCTGTGACGGTTGGGGAGTGAAAGGGAGTGTGTTGGGGGGGGGTGGGACTTATGCTGGGCCACTGTCCGAAATCCTCCTTGGTGGCCATCCATTAATTTTCAGATCCATCTGTTTACAAGATGAAGGCGCTGAATGTGATTTAAAGCACCATTACAAATTAAAACCATCCTCACATATTACCATAAAATAGCTGCATTAGGGTGTCAGCGATAACAGATGGTCTTCGAATAATCAACACACGGACAGGAGGGGTGTTTGATTCAAGATGTCAGCGATGTAGCAAGCTGGAGTCTTTAGCTTTGATAGACAAACAACTGAGAATGGGACTTGATTGAAAAACATGAAGCGATGGACATTTTTACAAGTGCATCTGTCAGATCACTGTTAGCGGGTTTTGTGATGGATTGAACTTGCTAACACGTCCCTGCCACGTAGCAGAATGTTTGAACACCTTGACGAATGAGGAAGAGAATTGATCCTTTTCTGTGCCAAAATGTGAATACGTGTCTGTAGGTTCAATGAATAGTTAATGTTAGTCACTTGGCAGACTTTTATAAAATTAATCACAGCAAAGACGGCAGCTTTCCGTTTCGTGATCTATCTGTAATGCGATGGCATCTGGTATTTTGAGTTTGTGTGTGTTTTTCCCTTTATCTAAGTTAACCAGAGCTCTTCAAATGCCCTGAAAATTCACCTATTAACAAAAGAAAGGTCCAATCAATCATCCATTCATATAATCATGCACACAAGCAAACAGTCGATCAAATTATCCCCCTCTCACGTTCAAAGAATTAGAAGGACCCGCTTTCATCTTAATGAGATGGAGTTATAAATGCAAGTATTTTGCCACAGTGAAGCACTGGAAGGGTCACAGGAGCATGAAACAAATGAAGCAATTGTATAATTATGCGAGGATTGAGACTTGAACCCCTGAACCTGAGGTCAGCTTCAGATAGTCATTATTCTACATTAATCTTTGCCCCTCTCTGAAAAGAGAGAGCCAAGATTTGATTAGCTATTCAGAAAATATTGTTTAGCTTTCTAATCATAGCTTTAGTGAATTTCTGAATTTGTAATGGACACCCTGGCACAGCAGCACCTGCAGACCAAAAGTCCAGGGTCTCCATATTTTTATTCTCAGCACGTGTTTTAAAACTCACATTAATTCTCATAAATGCTGCAAACTATTTTTCTATGATGCGCCTCCATTTCACCAGTCAAGTGAAACTGGGAACCACACAGTTACAAGTACAAACATCCATAAAAGCCTAACGTAGAAATACTGGCAGTTGCTGGGCGGGTATTACAGAGTAATGCTGGTTAAAACTACTCCATTTATGACATAACTGGCATTAAATTACAGTATTTAATAACTTCCACTCACTATCAGTACTCTATTTTACAAGCAATGCAGTATCTAAATATTTCATTTCCAATGTGTCTTAACTTAAATGTGCAGTAAGTGTAACTCTGTGGTTCTGTCTGTGAACGTGTATATTTTTATTTCCATTTCTTTATGTGGGTAAAAATCCGACTGCTGCTCCCACACAGGTGACATAGATCTTGCTGTGGGTCCCTTCTCTCAGCTCACTGTGGACTTGTTACTCTGATAGTGAGACTAAGGAAGGCGATGCCATGTTGCTTAAAAAGCTGAGAGAAGTGGTTAGAGAAGGAAGAAAACTATGATGACCTTTAAACCTCAGCTCAGGGTCAGATGCTTTTCCTTGCAGGTTCACAGGTTAGAGCCTAATCACATCATCAGTGCTGTGAGAGCTCAGTGGGATGTGACAACAGTGTAGGAGAAAATGTTCTTCACAATCATTATCTTCACTCCCCCCTCCCGGAAAAAAACATCTTTTTGTGACCCAGGAGGATTTCAGTGTTTGTTAGTCTTGCCTTGTGTGCGTTAAAGCAAGAGAAAGATGTTTTTGTTGTACAGTACACTCTAATATGCTCCTTCTGTCCATACCCTCGAGCTCTATCTGCAGCAGGTTCGTGTCTTGGCAACCACATACAATTACAGTAGCAGGGGGTCTGTGAAGCAGTGAGACCTGAACTGTGGGAGCTGAGATTTTATAACAGGAAGACTTTGCTGTTCTTGGTTGTCATCAGGTTGGACTTTGCTGTCCATGCAACCACGTGTAGTAGTCAGTCCTCACTGGCTATTTTTTTGTAGGACAATCTTTGCCAATATGGATGTACTCTGTTTGGAAAACAACCCCCTTCCTGCTTATATTGACACCAGCCGTGCTTGTGAGAAGATGCTATTGATTTAAGAGTGTATCAAAGTATCCATGTTAATCTACTGTGTTTACTAAAAAAAAGATTTTATTCAATTCACAAAGTATGTGAAAAAAAGAGAAAACTTCAGCACTTACTGTCCCTTCCCTCAGGTAGTCCCCCCCAGGATGTATCTCTAATGTACCATGACAACCTGTTATGCTCGACTCTACACGCCTGCAGCCAAACAGAAGGGTTCATTCCCCACCAGTGATCAGCAGCGAGCGGGCATCTGGGTGCGTCTCCCGCTGAATGAGTGTACCGCTACAGCGGCGACACGACAATACACACGTATGCATAATTAGGCGTCAGCATGCATGTGTTTATTAAATGGGTGCATATGTAAGTGTGTACTCGGGTGCTGCGGCTGAGGGCTTACTTGTCTCATACACGGGGATAAAGGCAGCGGTGCAGTGATGAGCTCCTAATCTGAGTGCATGTGATTGGTCCGGTGAGGCTGGAGAGATATGAGCGTTTGACTTGTTAAAAGGGATGTTCTTCACTTGGAGCTTCGTTGGCCCTGACATAACTGGGACATAATTCTCCTTGTCAAAACTAATAATCAATTCCCACTATGAGGATAATCTGACAGTAGACCCCCAGTGAGTGTGACGCAAGCTGTCCTCACTTCCCCATATATTATTAACAGCCACAACAGTTACCAGTAGCAACTGAGATAACCCCATGTAGCCCCTCTCCACGAGTCAGTAAACACTTGACAATGGGACTGATCTTCACTGTGGGCTTTGATGCTGGAGTTTGACGCTAATGACCAATAATACAGAGCGCCAGAGAGACTGCCTGTTTCTGCAAATTTGGCTAAAAATAAGGAAGTGTTTATTCCTCCGGGCTTTGTATGTGTGTCCAGACTAAATGACCTCTAAAGGTTTTGACTTATTATATCAGAACACTAGCCCTTCTTTTTATATGTTATTATATATATATATATATTTTGTGGATATATAACCTGTGTATGGTACAGTGACAGCAGGTGTCCCCCAGGGGGTGGCAAGATGAGCAACATCGTTCCTCAACTGGATGGAACATTAATAACATGAGGACCTGGGGAGAAAGCTCCATCTGGGCCAGGCTGGTGCAATGCTGAAGGGACAGGCCACTGACTCCACAAGTCTATAATCCCTCACATAGTGCACTGGAAGCCCGCTGGGGCAAGCTGACAAACATGCAACTTTTCCAGATAATCGACACCCTTGAACGAAGTGACCTCCTCCTTCCAGTGTCACACTTGAAAAAGAAATAAAAAGCTCAATTTAATGGTGTTTGTTTGTCAGAACCTGACACTTTTGACTGCAAATGAGCTCTCATGAATAATCACATAATTATTTTGCGTGCCCTTCAGCCTTTATCCCCTGGTAGGTGTTAAATAAATAACACTGAGCCGGATTCACTTTCAAGCAGGTGAAAATTATCCAAGTAGGGAGGCGAGGCAAGAGAAAGGAAGTAAAATTATTAAAAGGTCAGGTCACTACCACTCAAAAGGGGCAGCGATGCTCAGTATTGTAGCAGTGCAGCTCAGTGACTTGTCATTTCCATTTTTTAATCACCACCTCCTCTGTAAGTGCTTGTTAATCAATACACTAACAACAAGGATTCTCTCACTGTGGGAGCTTGAAGCACAGAGGCATGAAGTGTTTACACCAGCCTCTCTTCTTCACCCCTGTGTCTCAGTCTGTACTTTTTAAAAAAAACAAAAATTATATCTTTGTCCAGCTTTGGTGGAAAACTTCTTTGGATTTCCTCATCTTGGTATAAAAAAAAGAAACAACTACTACAAAAAACCTCCCCCAAAAACCTGAAGTTGTGTTCACATTTTACACTGCAGTCAGCTAACATTTTTTATCTTAAGGTCTAGGGTGTAATTTGTAGTTGCCGATAACGAAAGGTCTCAGTCTGACATTAAGGTTTTCAGGTATTTTACGCTGCAGGCCTTGGGTAAGAAAAAAAGGGAAAGAATTTGCATTAATATAAAATGATTGCCTTGTCTGCTAGATGCTGCAGAGGAGTGGCTCCATTTCATATCCAAAGATCTTTCTGAGTTTCAGCTGTGGCTGACTAATCTTGTGAGGCCCACTGTCCATGCCTGTCTGGCCCCCCTTTGTAATTTAATGAAGATATTTTGGTGTCACTTCTTTGAGGGAGGGCAGACACATGACTTTGATCGTAAATGAAGGTGAAGGTGAAAAGATCGAAACTGAGGAGCCACAAATGAGCTGCGTTGAATTAAGGGGCATCACAGTTCTGTCTCAGCAGACTTGTGATTTCCTGTCAGCTTTTTCCCCCTTTTTCTCTCCATGGAGCTGCCGATTCCTGATTGTTTTTCTCGACTGAGGTAATTCAAGTGCACTAGCCTGGAGCTTCCCTGACTTCTGTTTATTAGTCATTCATTTCTGAGATGCCTTGGGCAATGCGATCTGCAAATTTCTCTCCATTTAGGAGTTCTGCAGGCCAACTGGATCATCGTCCAGCTCCCGCGATGCCCAGCAGCACTGCACTACTGGGTTCTTAATAGTTAAACATAGTTTTGCCATTTGAGAGTGGAGCAATTGTGTTTGAATATACTGTATGCCTTCATCTGAAGTGCTTATTAAAGCCTGCGTCAGACTTGAGATGGTAAATCTCACATTTGAAACGACTTTTGTATGTATAAGTAAAGTTCAGTAACAGAAGTTTTCTTAAGTAATAATAGCAACTTCTCACAATTAAAAAAAATATGTAGAAACTGTATATTTATCCTTTTACTTCAGTAAAAATGCAGAACTTTAATCAGTCAGTCATCCACCTCCTCTTATGTGGTCTAGCATAACGTAATGGATTTATATCTAAAGTTGAATGTTTATATGAAATTTGTAACTTTTAATGTGATATAATTCTGCAAACTAAATTTGTTAATCTCCTAATTTGGCTGATACTGACTGTGGCATTTTTACTTTTTGAACAAAAAATCTTCACCAGAGAATAATGTGAGTACCACAAATATGTTGCTGCAAAATGAAGCAGATCCTGTCAGCTAGGCGAGGCAGGTGACCTGAGCTGCACTATGTCATGCACATTAACCTCACTCTTTTCATCCCAAATCCCCTAAATTGGCAGTCTAATCAAGCCCCAGAATTTTCCTGTCTCTCCCTCTGACGCGTCAGTGCTGCACCTGCCCTGCATTGCATCCTGCTCTTTCAACCCCTGCACTACCCCAGCATCCACCTGTTGGCTAAGGGGTTTGTTTACTCTTCACTCTCTATTTGCATCATATTTGTTATCTTCCCCTGTAAGAAAGCAGTCGTTTCAAACGTGAGCTGTCTGACTGAAATGCCACACATGTAGGACACATGCTCTCTGTACTGTCTCTGGATGTCATTTATACTGGGAGAGCGCAGGTAGTGGTATATCTGCTAGAACAGGTATCAGACGGACACGGACTGTCTCTCAGAGGAGCATTTATAGATAAGTTTAAAACACGTTAGAAGTTCTCACCATCCACACAGGAGGGTTTGTTGCGTGTCGTTCCGGCCACTTTCCCCGGTAAACAGGAGCACTTGACTGTCTGAGAGCGCTCCTCGATACGATTCTTGTTACAGCATCGGTGGGCAGCAATCACCTCGCACGTACCACCCTCTGGAGAGAGATTGAAAAGACACCCTGTCAGTAAATGTGAGATGTTAATAAGAAACGTTTAACAGTAAACTATCCGAAGCAACCATGTAATAAGTGTCCTTAACTCACTGCAGTTTGAACTTAAAATCACAAACGAGAAACAACAATGCAGATAAAAGATGGACATCCTGTGTCAGGAGCTGCAATACAATCACTGGGTACTTCTACCATAAGTATATGAAGCAAATTAGCCCTCAAGGCATCTCAATAACGCCATCTAATTGCCTCTTACTTGGTGCTGACTGTTCTCACTTCATACCAATCAGCACATGATTGACTCTGATGCCAATACAATAATAGGCAATAGCACACTAAAGCGTTAACTCCAAAGTATAGGTGACATCAGTCGTGACAACTGCTGAACAATAGGTCCCAGTCTGACAAAGGGGTATGTCTGTGGAAAGTGAAGGTGCTAAGCACATATAGCAATAGTAGGTCAAAATAACAATAGGGAGGCTGAGGGGGTGATGGAGCTGAGGGACATCCTAAAATGAGTGAGACAGACAGAAAGAGAAAGCTAGAGGACAAGGTGTGTCTGGATACCAGGGATTTGGCATACCGGTGAGTAATGAGAGAGCCACTGGAAGTGCCCCCTTCACACAATTATAAAGCGTGGGGCTAATGCAGCCAGCGGAGCTGCAGGAGAGAGGCCCTCTATCACTGCTCTCCCTTTTCCTTACGCCCCAGGAAAAACTCTTTATCTTCTTTTGACAGGCACCACAACAGACACCAGCGTCCAGCAATTAAACTGGAGCTCATCCCAGGACAAGGGGAGAGGAGAGGAGAGTTTAACTTATTCTCTCCAATATCCAGAATAGAACAGATAGATTGCAGAGAGAGAGGGAGACAACCAAATGCCACGTTTAATCTTGTCTCTGCATTATTTTTGTGGCGATATAGCTTTTTAAAGAGGACATCCTGCTGTGCTCAGACGATGCACTTGCTTCTGCTGGCATGACAATCACCGGTGTGTGCGTGTCTCTGGCTGGGCTGGTTGTGCAAATGTTTGAAATGGCTCGGGTCATGAATTACAGAACTGAGTTCCCAGCAGCCTAGACAAGTTTGGCAACAGTTTTCTTCTCCCATTCCCATCAATGTCTGCCTCGGCCAGACCAAAGGCCGATGAGATCTGGATTAAAAGGCAAACATTTGCAATCCTGCTGGACCGCGCTGTCGTGCAGAATTAATGTCACTTTCTCCGTGCTTGTTGTCTTGATATTTCTAGGCAGGAGGAAGCAGAACACAGACTATAAAAGTGAGGAGAACAATCCCTCGAGTCTGCTAAAACCCCAATCCTCACAATGTGTTGCCTTGTTGAATATTTTAGCGAGAGTTTCCTGACCTGCGGACTTACTTTTAAGTCAAAGCAGATCGCTAGATAAGAGAGGATTTAATGTTGCGTCATAGAATATTGAATTGGCCTGAATCCCCACACCAATAATATGATACATGATCTGCAGGTTAGCGCTATCAGACTTTCAATGGAAAACCTCTGACAAGGTACTACCAAAGTAAACCCTAACATATTCGCATCTCTTATTTGAATGTGATGAGAATGATCTTGATCTGTGTCGCTGGACTTAGTTGTTCAGTGGAAGTACAGTTAAAATTCATTGTTTCTCCACTTTGTGACTCTGTTAGGTAAGAATATGGACCACTTATCCCAAATGGTAATATGGTTTCATTTAATCATGGAAGGGTGTACATTCTAGGACTCTCAACCCCCGTCCAAAAAAACCAAACCAATACAAAACAAACAAATTGAGCACTTGAAGAGGGAAGAAAGTCTGAAATAAATAATAGCACAACATCAAGGAGAGCCATGAACCTGCAAGACCACAGGAACCACAAAGCAGGATTTGGGCTTAGTGAGGTAATGTTAGGATTAACTCTGGGTTTTCAGTATCATGTAGCTGGTTTACTTTACATCGCCATGGTAACTTGTGCTCTGCTCCCAACCTAAGGACTAAACAGTTCTTTAGAAAACAACGGCATCATCATTCCCGGAAGATCAATCCTAGCAAGAAGGTCTAAAGGATCTACAGTTTTTGTCTTCCTTGATGAGGATGAGTAATAAATACAGATTATTAGCAGGAACTCTATTCCCTGTGCATGTGTGCAAGTTTTTTTTCATGTTGGCTGCAAATACAATTTTATTGTTCCATAAGACTTAATTGTATGATCCGAAAACAGAATGCCTATTTTTACTTTTTGTCCTTAATTTAAATTTGCACGTAGATCCTACCCTTGAATTCTGTTTTTATAGATTATTTAGTCTTTACTTTCTCTCAGGCTGTTCAACATCACTGCAGCTGAACGAATAAGAACTAAATCTGTAGGCCTATTATGCAGAATGGAATAACAATATTAATCTGTAAAATTCAATCTGATAACCACCTTTTTGTGTCTGCTTATCCCAACTGCCAAGTGAAGCCAAATGAAAGACGTCCTGTTGATGTTGAACTTTGTTTTTGTACAAGTTACAGTTCAGCTTAGGAAGTCAGCAGCAGCAGAGATTAAGTTGCATAATGAGACCATGAAGGCAGATTTTATACAAATGGAATGTATATATCGTTATAGAGCAGCGGTCCCCAACCCCTGGGCCTTGGACCGGTACCGGTCTGTGAGTCGTTTGGTACCGGGCCGCGAGAGTTGAGGCTCAGGTGTGAAATGTATGGTTTTCAGGGTTTTTATCGGTTTTCAACGTTATTTTGTTATCGTTTTTTTCATTTACTCGGTTTTCCTTGGTCTTTTCACGTGTGTTATGAATAAATCTTCTTTTTTTCGGTACCGGTACTAGTTTTATTTTGTTGTATTTATCCGCGACACCTTAAAGGCCGGTCCATGAAAATATTGTCGGGCATAAACCGGTCCGTGGCGCAAAAAAGGTTGGGGACCGCTGTTATAGAGTATTTAAAAGTAGAATGGGAGGGAGAGCCTTCAGTTTTCAGGCCCCTCTTCTGTGTAACCAGCTTCCAGTTTGGATTCGGGAGACAGACACTATCTCTACTTTTAAGATTAGGCTTCAAACTTTCCTTTTTGCTAAAGCATATAGTTAGGGCTGGACCAGGTGACCCTGAATGCCCTGAAAAGCGCCTTGAGGCGACTGTTGTTGTGATTTGACGCTATACAAATAAAATTGAATTGAATTGAATATGGTTACTATTTAGCTGACTAAACAGACAGAGTGCCAATGAACCAACAATTCTGGTCATAGATTAAAAAAAACAGCTGGACGTGAACTGTTGCAGAGTGCCAATCTAAATGCTATAAGCTGTCTTTGTAGACTTTAAACTGTCATACCCATGCAAGTCAGCTATAATCATACAAACTTGGTTTTGAATGACCAATGAGGCAGTGCTGTATGATCATATTTTTACATTTTGTCTTTGAGATTGTTTAGAAAAGTCCAGCCCTGGACAGATGTTGGAAAGAATCATCTTGACAGCTGTTTCACCATAAGGGCGGGATGCATTAGAAACTTTTGCCCAATTAATTAGTTGATGAATTTTGAAGATATGTTAACTCAGATAAAAAATCTGAGCATTATCAATTGCTTGTAATAAAAATCCATAGTATAGTATATAACAGGCTTTTGGCTCTCACAGTTGTTTTGCACCTTCAGTAAAATAAATTAAAAAGTAATTGCTGTCTGGAAGGACAGTGCATTACTGTGATTTTTTTTTAATGCGGTATATAAAATATAGTATGACTGACAAAATTACCAGCAATCCCCCATCTCAACAGTAAGCATGATCACGATGAAGCATCTGGTATGTGGAGGAAAGAGCAGCTTCATTACTCTTCTGGGCCAGTCACTAGTGCCACTTAGACAACAAATGGCCATTTGGACAAGCCATATTGCCATTCGGGTAACTAAGAGCTCAGAGTGAGGTTAACGACCATCTATTATCTTCATATACATTTGGTGGTTTGTGTCTTGATGCATATATTGTGTGGTAATTCATAACAGATTTATTCTGCTCAGGTGCACAGTGGTAATCAGTGTGTGTTCTGGTGCAATGTGGGATCAGAACAGCTTAAGACTGTGGTTGTGATGGATGCAGTGCTTGGAGCCTGTCAGGCAACTAAAGGGGTTAAAACAAACTGCAAAGATGGAGTGGGTGGCAGTGCACTCTAGCCTTTGGTGAAGGAAGGTGAAGGGTATCGATGGGACCATTGACCGGTCATTTTTCTCTCGGCAGCCTACAGTGACAGCAGTCATTAAATGAGTGGATGAGGTGATTATGCTTAAGGAAATCAATGCTTCATTGTTTTCAGCTTAGCCCAATGGCCAATTAGGAGGTGTTAATGAAGGAAGGCTGTAAAAAGTAGAGATATATATGAGAAGTAGGAATGAGAGTGCAAGATAAGAAGGCATAGAACATATCAAAGTTTTTTTTCCTCTGGTTATCAAAGTTTATGTTTGTGGAAACCACTCTGAACTTAACTATAAAATAACTTTTTTACAGATATACAGTATAAATGCACCAAGTTAGTACATCAGATATTCTTTTCAGCGAGAAGCTATAGTTTAGAGATTGAATCCTACTGTGTATTCTGTGTTATAAGTCATGAGCAGCCTTAATGCTTCTAAAATAACTAGTGTCTTTAAGACTATATTGGAGTATGGTGTTGAGTGTTAATCAAGCCTAAACCTTTTCATTAGTCTGGTTTAACCTGAGTTTCTAATGCTTGTGTAATGTTACAGTGCCAGAAATAATCCACAAGTAAAAACCGGTCAAAACTGACTCCCTGTTTACTTTCTGCAGAAATGGACTGTGGGTTGCATCATCTGTCAAACAGCATAAAATTACTCCTGTCACAGATGAAGACCTCAAGCTTACTGCTGGAGAAAATAATTTTTAATATCCCATATAGCCTGTTATGAGATATTGTAATTATTTCCCTGATGGACAAATTAATAATTGGGGATTATAAGTTGTACTTTATTAGTTATATTTCATGTTCAATTTCAGAAGAGAAAAGACTTTAAGGATGGGTACTCTCTTCTAAAAACAGATGGTTTAGAGGGCGTATGGCTGTCTGATATAAGCCAAAAAATACATATAAATCAATCAGTCACATTTTGTTATCTTAGGCTGAATGGTAATAAATTATATAATGGTATAAATGTAGGCATTTTTCTACCAAGTAGAGTTTTTTTGTCCATTTTGGTGGGAACTCCAAGCCATATGTAAGATGCTACAATCTTTAAGACAGGGAAACATTAAAAAAGGAAAAACAAACTTTTCTCTAGGTTTGTGGACCATTCAGGTGCCGAGTTTGCAGCAGTGAAACGGTGTCTTCACAAAGTCAGATGCAAATCAGCCAAATCATATTTTTATCTTTTCAGTGCTCCCTATTCTGTTCTTTATTCATATTCTTACTCTCTTTTTTCAAACTAAATAAATGTCATTATTAATTCAGGGCACAATATATACTAAATGTTGTTTTCCACAGCAGCAACTGTAACATTAGCTAGTTGGGTCCATACAGGCAGCTTTCGTTTCGGGGTGTTTGTAACAGTCTGTTATGTGGCATGTACAACGCAGGGTTACAAGCAGCTGAAAATGTCCACATGTCTAAGCTTTTTGAACAGGTGGTGTCGAAAATTACACTCATCAGGTTTTTACATGAAAGGTTAAAGCACTTATAAAGCCAAGTCTAGTTGTGGAGGGCGCAGAGGTGTGGACCCAAAGGCAGGACGCTGGAGGCAGGATCAAATTGACTCGTAGCTCACACTAAAAACTGTCACAGTAAAACAGAAAATGAACAAATAATAACTGACACAAGTAGACATGAAAGATGAAAATAAATATTCACAATGAAAGAATGTGCAATGGAAAGGCAAAGTGAAACACAGAGGGAACTAAATATTAATTTTGAACTGGATAAAACAAAAACAGAAACTAAAACTCAAATATGACAAGAAACAGAGACAACAGGAACAAGAATTCATTATCATTCAATTAACTAGTCTTCTTTTCCATCCACCCTGTGTGTGCCTGACAGAGGTGGAAAAGATTACACTAAAAAAAATGGCACATAACATAGACAACATTTACCTTACTATAATGATCTAAAAATGATCTTATGATCTTACTAAAGTATGGATGTGTATATATCTGGTGGGTCAGTATGAATGAAACTTTGATCAAACATCATCACACATACAGCCATTATTAACATCTATGTTTTTTAAAAGTATTTAAATATGACAGAAACATAGCTTAACAGATGGCAATTCATTCTTTCATTCATTCAATGCGTTCATTCATGGCCCTTATCAGGGTCATGGGGGGGGGGGGGGGGGGGGGGGGGGGGGGGCTGGAGCCTATCCCAGCTACCAAAGGGCAAGAGGCAGGATCCACCCTGGACGGGTTTGTCATGGTCCCAGCACCTCGCCAGCTGACGTCAGTCAGACGCCTTGTTTGTTTATTCTCCCTCTCTCGCCTCTGCTCTCTCTTTCTCTCTCGCTCTCTCCCGCTCTCTCTTTCTCCTGCCGGGGCGGAGCTCAGCGTGGGCTCCCGCCCCTGGCCCACGCACCTGGGGATGATCAGCACACCTGCCGTTGAATTAGAGTGTTACTTAAGATGGCGGACCTGCTCTATTCGTTGCTGGATCGTTGAGCCATCAGTGTCAGTCGTCCTGCCATCTGCAAAGTTTAAGTTGTGAGGACGCCTGAACCTGGAGACTGAGCGTGAGCCAGAGTGGTGGTGGAGAGAAGAGGAGCTGTTTGCGTTTAAGGAAGCCGTGTGGAAATCTTCCCTCTCTGAACTCCTGCCCCTTTCACTCCCGGACCCTGGAACCCTGGCCCCCTTTCCCCAAACACCCTTTGTATATATATATATATTTCACTGTGGAGAGCACTGTAAATAAATTCACTCTTGTTTGAAGGAGTTTGTGGTCTGCGCCTGAGTCTGCTTCGCTAGCCTTGACAGGGTTGGCACGCTGACACAGGGCTAACACACAAAGACAGACAACCATGCACACACACAGCTACAGGCAATCTGGAATCACCAATTAACCTAACTCCACTAATTACATGGCTTTGGACTGTGTGACTGTTTATTTAAAATATAAATGAATTACTATGAACGCGACAGTTTGAGGTTAAATGAGGAGTGAATTTAGATCGACAGCCAGGATGTGAATCCAGTAGGGTACAATGTGTATTACAGCTGGGACCTTAAATTACTGACCACAGAGATCAATAGATGTAGAGTACTATGCCTCTTAAATGTCTCTTTTATAATTACAGGCATGTGTTTTTTGGAGATTATCACTGGAAACACCAACATTAAAATATGACATGTAAACATGAAACCCCAGATTTACAGATCACAGCAGGGTTTTTTTTTTTTTTTTTTTAATAAACAGATTTCTATGTAGCTTGACTATGTAGCTTACAAGCCAGACAATAAATATATATCTGTATATCTCACTATTTTTATATATATATATATATATATATATAATTTCATTGTTGAGTGTTTATAAGCAACAAAAGCACTAAAGGCTGTCAACTGGGAACAAAATTTAACACACTGTACTTTAATGCATTGTTGACGTAATCGGTGAAAAACATTTGAAGTGCTTTCATTTATGGATGGTATGTGTTTCTGCTGTTCTTTCCAAATAACATGGTTTTGTTGCACACTATCTGACCTTTAAAAGTGTGAACAATTTTAAAGTAATTAAACTATTTTTATTTTATTAACCATGTTTTTTGGCAGTGTGGACCTCTATCGTGTTTCCCTGTGCCAGGTCAGACGTCGAGTGAGATGCGAGACACGAGTTGCATGTAAACAAGGGCTTTAAGAAAGAAATGTAGTGCAGTATCAAACTATGTGACCATAAATGTATTGAAAATATATTGATATAGTTTAAAAACATCTGTCCAATACCAAGGCTTAAAAAGGAGGCGAAACTTTGGCTGCTTTAAACCCACAGAGTAGATAGATGGATCACTGTCTTGCTGTGCATATTCTCAAGGTCACAGCAGCATGACAGCTTATTTTGCAACACCTAAAGGCTTCAAGTTCACAGAAAGTGACAGCTGCTTTTTATATTCAGAGTGACAAAGAAAGCTGGCAACCGACAGCCTTTTGATCACACTGAATTAGAAATTTTTTGACAGAAAAATTAAGGTACTTGTAACAATGTCAGCACCAGATGAAAAAAAAAACCCCTCTTTACACTACACCTTTGCTCAGCTGCAGTTCGACAACTGTAATCTATGCAGCGGCAAAGAGCAGTAATCACCGGCTCACCATCAGCAAAGCATTTCTGTCACCTCCTCTTTCTCAAGCTCTCTTGATCTCTCTCTTGCACTGCTTTTCTTGCTGCTACAGTTATTAAGTAATAACATATGGCCCAGTGAAGGGACACGGCAGTCCCTTAAGCTTCTCAAGGACTCATCATAACAACTTAATCAGCGCACACTTGCTGCTTCGGCTTGCGTGCCAGAGCTCCTATTTTGTTTTGTCAGGCAGGTGTTGCATCAACCACAATTTTCTTGCACTTCTTTCATTTTCTGTAGCTTGTTGTTATTGTTGTTCACTGGTGCTTCTGGGTAACTGACAGCTATCCACAGTCTCAGAACTTTTAATTGTCAATTTACATCTCAGGTGGCAAAAGGAATTATGGTTCCCTTTGTCAGTAAATAAATGTAGATGCATGTAGAGCTAAAATGTAAATTTGAGACCCAGTTTGCATTTATGAAGCAGAGTGAGAGCAGCATTTTAAATTAGCGCTGAAAATGATGCACATTTGGAGGACAAATTGAGACTCTTGCAGTCGCCTTATGTTTTTCCTCACAAGTGAACAAAGTTACCTTGTACTGTGAGCCAGAGAAGTCAATTCAAACCCTCACAAAGTTTTATTAAGCGGCAGAAGTTAGTGTCTGTCAACTTTTCTTTCAGTCAAATCATGCATAATGGAAAATGATCTCCTTTTAAAAAACAAAAAACCAAAAGCTTCTGATGCGCGGTTTTCAATCAGATGCATTTCATTAGATTTAAAAGTTCAAAGTATGCTTTGTCACGATTAGTTTTATGTTCTTCGGGAAATTTTAAAAAAAAGTGAGTATATTAATGACTTGTTTGAAGAAACAATGGCATCAAAGTGGCTGTGGCTCAGCTGTCCCTCTGCATATATGTTTAGTGACGCTCATCAGAATTTCTTTTCGTTGCTTAAACATCAAGTTTAGTTGACTTAGGGTAACGTTTAAACACACCTTATGGAACATGTAAGTGATATGATGGGTGGTCTTTCATGGGCCTCACAATCACAGCTGGTTCCTCACCAGTATGTTGATGATTGTGCTGTTAGGAGCACTGGGAATGGTTTATACTGTAGCTGCACAGCCTTACATCCAAGGGGAGAGCAGCTACATTTAAATTAGAAATGTCTTTTACTTTTTATAATCCCAGTCATGGAACCATTTGAATGCACCTCATACTTCCATGCCTGAGCCCTAGTAACTTTCTTAGAAAACCAATAAGACTTTTACCAATGAATAATAAAAGTTGCCTCAAGAAGACAGGCTTCAAGATGTTGGAGCAGTTGGAGTATTTCCAGCTTTGGAACCTTTTATGAAGCAAAATTATAAGAAATTAATCTGAGGCATTGTTGAACATTGTTTTTCC
Organism: Neolamprologus brichardi; assembly: GCF_056152115.1. Classification (NCBI taxonomy): domain Eukaryota; kingdom Metazoa; phylum Chordata; class Actinopteri; order Cichliformes; family Cichlidae; genus Neolamprologus; species Neolamprologus brichardi. The sequence goes on from NC_142108.1 coordinate 7,763,563, forward strand.
AGTCTAAAACCATTTTGACCTACATGTCACTGATGCATCAGGAGCTGGAGTGCATTCACCATTTATCAAGTGCCCATCAGCCCCTATTGCAGTGATCCGTATAGTTTGTCTGACCTCGGCCAGTCTGAAGGCTTTTGGCTGGTTTTCACTGACCCGTCTGTGGCCTGGATTTCACTTTCCTCCTGAGGCAGCATAACCCACAGTAATGGAAGAAGACAAACAAGTGGGCATTGCAGCTATAGTCTCGCCTGGAGCTACCACAAACGTGAGGGACAGAGGGGTAGCAAACGGGGGGGTGGGGTGGGTGGGGGGGGTGCTCTAGAGCTCAAGCTGACTGACAGAACCACTGACCCAGTTATACTGGAGTCACATGAATGAATGCTGTTTTTTCCCCTCTGCTGGTATGGCTTACTACTAAGTCTAGCTATGCCCTCACAGAATACTGAATACCACTTCACAGCAGGTTGAATTTACAGAAACTGTATATGGATGGAGTTTGATAAATGAGTAGAAACCTAAGGAAAAATAGAAATAAACATATCTAATGCACTCTGCTTTAACAGACAGACATTCTTCATGCATGAGTGCGCCGAAATAGGCTCCAGTTTACTGAATAGGAAAAGTATATTGCAGTAATTGCACCATTGGTGGTAATAGTCTTGACATCTTTAACAGGTAATTCCATTAGTACAAATACGAGATGCAAGGTGCATGCTGGCCACGGCACAGGTCGATTCTTAATCACTTGTATGGGTTTCCTCTCGTGGGCCTGTATGACTCCAATGCTCACATCTTTATGGTTATTAAAGTTAACGATTGCTGCGTGCCTCATTTACCAAGGCTCTATCAATACCAGTTCAGAACCATGAAATTACCCCACTCCGGAGGGAGCAGCATGACAAACCGGATTAAGAATGGCTCTGTAATACCCTGGCATATATAACTCTCCGTGTCATGGACCGCCGCAAGAAGACCCACTGCCAAGCTCAACCCCAGCGAAGGGGGAGGGGGGGTGGGTACTACAGGGATGGATGACAACCGTTATAGCCTAAATGTCAATTCAAGCTTTTATTACCCACATAGTTGTTGAGAAACGCAATGAAAACTAATAGCTGGTAGTTTAAAAAAGAAAAGGCAAAAAAAATAAACTAAAATCTCAGAAGGAAACACATTAAAAGTTGTGAAAAGTTACCTCACAGATTGATGAAAAAGGGGGAAAAAGTGATTATGGTAAATATATGCAGAATGTAGCCTACTTCTGGTCTTTCAGGTGTATGCATATCTTTGGCGGATACTCTCTTACACGGTACTCATATTTTGCAAGGGCAGAGATGGTTGGCATTTCTTCACTTATACCTTGCTTCTCTTATTTCCATGACAGGAGGGTGAAGCCAGAAATAGTACAGAGCTGTGCCAGAAACGCTATTGCACAAAATTTACTGTTTACATGCCTGTGAAAAAATGCATTGGATCAAGTCAGCAAACCTTGCTTTATCACATTGTGTTTCTCAGTTTATTCCTCTCGTCAGTTGTGTCTGTCTGTCTTTACTGCACCCAGCAGTACAGTTAGCGGTGCCTGACCTCCATTCAGTGTCCGTATGACACAGGTCACTGCTCACTCTAAATGAGAGTCGGATGGTGAAATGAGCAACTAAATTGTCCATTCAAAATCACAAAACGGCCTTTTTGAACAGCACCATAGAGTAGCCTTCAAAAAGCAGCATTACCCAGACAAAACAATTGGATGCCATGATCCCTGCAGAATGGCCTGAAAGCAGACCATAAGTTTCAGTTCACCTCTTCCAAAAAAGGAAAAAGAAAACTGCTGAAAGTAAAGTTGCAAAACTTGATGTGGGATTGTTTTATAGAACACAGGGTGCACCTGCTGTCGGTCAAGAGATCTATTTTGAATCCTGCGTGACACACAATGAACGGTGGAGGAGTTGTGATGCAGGGAAGACGGTAGCTGGCCGAACCAGCAATCAACAGCATATCCGGATTTCTGCATGAGGACCTTGAATGTCATCCTGGGTTCAGTTATGGTCTGCTTGAATTACACATAATGCATTATCTAATCTGCATAATGCATCAGCAGGCACTTAACATCAAATTATGGATGCATGCAAAAATTCCCAGAGTAGCGTATGCAGAAAAATGGCACTTTGCTGTGCAAATAATCTGCCCACTTTTCATGAAGCTGAGCAATATGGGCTTTGTATGATTTTCTTACCGGCATGCTTGCACCATCAATTCCATGTATTTCATTCATTTGAATCTATGAACAACTGCTTGCTGCTCTTTCACATGTTCTACGAGCCAGGCTTGTGTTTGCTATTGAGCTCCAGCACCATTGCCTGACAAGTAATTTAGCCCATTATACCCATTATTAAATAAATATTGCCTTTTTTAAATTATACATTGGTAAGGTGATAATTGTACAGCGGAACACTGATCATTTTTACACAGACCTATTTCCATGTGACAATCAGTCTTAGAGCAAAAGAGGAAAAAAAAAAATCAATGTGCTAACCACTTCTCTTCTGAATGACAATGCAGAGTAACGATGTCAGAATTGGCATTTAGCTGCTGACCTTGATCATGGTGGCAGGAAGGACAAGAGAGTGTGTGGACTATGAAAAACACAGGAGCATGAAGCTGTCACTAAGAGCTACAATTCACCATCGGGTTTTTCTTTCTTTCTTTTTCTTTTTTTTAAGTTACTACGGTAACAGCGGTTTTTTCCATACCTGCTTGTAGATGACAGGCCATAAACTCACACCAATTTTACTGCTGACAGTTTTCTGAATAAATAACTGTAGGTGTTACTTTTTATTTTACTTTTTCATACTGAGGTGAAAATTGAAAATTTGATAAATTAAAAACGAAAAATCTGATATTTATATATTCATATCATATTTTTGGTTATACTGTATTGGTATGGTCAGGATTACAGAGCAGTCGTGTTTACGCCAATATTTTATTATCTCTTTTTTTTTCCTCATTGTTTTATCAGTTTTTAACATTTTGACTTGACTGTCAACAACAGATATCTGGCCATCCTATTAAGTTTGTAAAGAGTAATTGTGTAAATGTCTTGTAGCAAAAACACTGCCTGTCTGATAATGTGGAAAACATTTCCCTCTGCGTCAGTTTTTCTCCCTGCATTCGAGCATGGCTATTTAGTAAAAGCAAAAGTCAGCTTTTACCTTGTGAAAAGTTACATCATGTTACATCATGTGACATGTTATGATCGTTATTAGTATTATTATTTTTCAGCAGAACACATATTTCCAGTAGATGGAGTATCATAAAGAAAATGCTTTCTCCTTACATTCACCACTGTAGTGATTACAGTAATTGCAGCCACTGTGTGAAAATTGTACGATGAAAGGAGTCCCCACTGTTAATACTCATCATCCTTTATGATTTTCCTTTCTACTGTAGATGCTAATTATCCTTCTTATAAAAGCTTAGCACAAACTTCAGAGACAGGTTTTCAGTCCTATCACTGGAGCAAGATAGAGACTACTGAAAGTACAGCACGGTACACACTGTACAACAGATTAACTGTGGGCCAAACAGAAATCGGACAATGATGATCTATTTTTCTGTCACAGAGCACTGAAATGGGTTTTCAACCCATTTCTCTACCTGTGGGGAAAAAAAATTCAAAGCTATGACAAATGACGATAAGTGAGCTGAGAGATTTGGGGGGGGGGGGGGGGGGGGGGGGAAGAGGGGGCGCGAGGGCGAGGTTACGAATTAGCAGAGAAGGGCAGCGCGGTTGTTTGCAGGCTCTGAAATCGGCACAATATGAGAAGTGGAACACAATTTGGTGTCAGATTACTCACTGCGATATCCATCAAAACACACAATTCAGTCACTCAGCATCATTACTGTTTGCTTGATAAGCTTTTAAGCGGGAGATAACATCTTGATGTGGTAACGCAAGTGGGAGAGCTGCTTCGGTATCATCCATTTCTATTGTTGACGCCACAACGCAGAAAATAAGTCATGTAGCAGAGCAATAAGTGAGATGATTTGTTGCCCAAAAATGATGGGCTAAGGCTTACTCTGCTTCCCCGCAGAAACCTTCCCAACTATTGACATCTTTTTGAATCAATGCTTTGCTACTTTGGAGTATTTTCATATGAATACTGTGTTTTATGCATGTGCAGAGATAATCTTGCAATTAAAGGTTTTTAGTTTCTCGTGGAAACTGACTGAATTGACTTGCTGAATGAAGCCGGTGTAAAGCAAAATCTCTAACTTTTGCGCTTCCCTATTGGAGGGAGAGTGGGTACTTCATCTCCCAAAGCAGTCGTCTACAAGAATCATGCATGGATTGAAACATGCTTTGATTCACTGACAGAAAATATTCCCTGTCTACGAGATTAAATATCAGCTGTAATGAATGACACAGCCTCTTGTAGCCATTAATTATAGAGATTAGAATCATGACTTGTTTTGAACTCGTGGCTACATTCGATTCTCAAGGTCATTCTCACTGACTAGGAGTCTTTGTGCAAAGAAACAGACAGACTAGATAAAAGCTTAGAAAACGGTTTTTCATGCTTTTTGTATTCTTGTTGCCCCCAAATTTGAATAATATGTTGGGACTGTGGCAAAAGACCAAACGGTTTTAGAATGATTGCATGAACATTAACACAGTGTTCACATGCTGGGTGTGTGTATTTGAGCTTTTTACAGCACAGTAACTGTGAAAACCTTATGTAGAGATAAAATGAAAATCTGAATCTCCTCATCAGTCTTGCTTCTACATACCTGTAAATTTGATCTGTGCCACCGGGGTGGACTGTGAAATCATGTGGCTGCACATCAAATTGAGACTGAACTTAGTGTGCATACTAATGGCAGTGCATGCACTGAGCTCTGTGATGGAGTGAGAGAGGGAAGGAGAGGGAGAGAGCAAAAGCAGCTGCCAGAGAAAATCTCTCTTCAAAGAAAAAATAAATATATTGGAAAAACGAAATCACGTTGACATTTAGTTAATATTTCATCCACGGGAAAAAAAAAGGTTAAATACAATTTTCAGGTACATAAAGGTTCACCTTAACTACTTCTCCAGACTGGAATCTGCCTTTCACCGGACAAGTTATTGGACGAGGTATTGCTGATATGGTGCCAAAAGCAGCAGTGTGCATCCTCTTTATCCATCATGTCTGCTGCATCATTTCCCTGGTCATTGCCTGTTTACTGGTGCTGCTTCAAGTTGTGACTGTGGGATCAGAGCAAGGAGATAAGTGATTGTCTCCCGGCACACAGACACTGCCTTGACATGCAATGAAGAAAGGAGCCTCTGCACTGCACTTCAGTAGATCCTCTCCCTATTTCTCTCTGTTCTGTCTTTCTCCATCCATTTATCCACCCATCTGTCCATCCATCCAGCCGCTGCTCTCCAAGGTAGGTCAAAAGAAAGATCCTGCTTGGCAGCTCATTCCTCACTCTGATGAAGCTGCTTGTTAGAGACTCATCAGCTCCTCTTCGGGTCTCTCAAAGACACACATAACCCCCCCACACACACACGCCTGCACAAAATGCAGCACCATTTTTCACTCTAATACTTTTCTTTGAATGTCTCCATTCCACTTTTTTCACAGCCCGTTCTTGTGTCTCTCGTCTCTCATTAAGAACGTCTCCAACAGCAGAGTGTATAAGCGTATGCAGCGACACTGCATCTGAACTGCAATGCTTTTGAAAACAGCATGCATTGGTTATCACTTCTCAAGGTCAGAGACTAGACGTCAGTGAGGTTTAGTGACCACTCTATTTAAAAGGACTCTTGAGATTTAAAAAAAAAAATAAAACATGAAAATGGGACTAGACGAAGAACATTCTCATAGAGGAAATGCGTCTGCGTTCTGTTGCTGTTGACTTTCAGAATGGCACTGTTGGGACAATTATTGCAGATGTATTGATCATTAAAACAAACACACCATTTTAAATGGCAACTAATGGAATTGTGGTTGTCTTCTGGTTGACACTGTTGCAAAGAAGTGTGTCTTTGATTAATATCATCGCGAGGTAATTTGTATATTAATTTTCACATTATTGCTCTGCTCTGTCAACACCTATGCACTCTAAATGGAAGAAAATGCAATAACAATATTTGCCAGCTGTTTCTAGCACACAAATCAAATTAGAGTGCAGCTCTCAAGGCTCAGCAACAGATGGTTGATCACAATAAGCGGGAGGTAAATCCTCAATAGTTACTGTACTGTTCTATGACACTCCTCTGTTTATCTCCATGGACACTCGGAAAGAGCTCTATTATTTACTCATTTTCTCCACTGATGGCATTTTGCGACAGTGAAATGCTGTATTATTTGGGTTTTTTAAAGGCAGATTTATTCGGCTGCTTAGCTTCACAAGACGGCAGCTTGTTTAAATTTGTTTAAAACGTCTCCTATCTGTCTTTGTCAGAACTGCTGCAGCTGCGGCAGGTGCCAACATTTTTCAGAACTGAAATGTCTTAGGACCCGCCTGCTTTCTTCTGAATTTAATTAATCGGCATCAAATTTGACATGTGGCATCCTGAGAATAGTGCAGCCTTTTGTTGACGTCACAAATGGAGCTTGGCGCGCCCTCTCTGCCCTAAACACCTCTGTTAGCATCGGCTGGAGGGCTCAGATAAAAGGGGAGAACATAGCCGCAGCGTGTGGTCTAAGTCTTGTTTCTAATCCCCAGAATGAATGTACAGTACCTACTCTAAGCATCCCTTAACAGAGACTATATGAGGTCAAGGAAGACACAGAAATGTTAATCACTTAATCTCTTTAAAGGAATTCAGTAGCTATTTTTTTTTGCTAGCTGCTAGCTAGCATCTGTATTCCAGTTAGGGAGCACTTTTCTCTAAATGCTAAAATCAGTGACAATGTTAACACACATAATCTTTCCTTTACCTTAATTTAATGGCCTATTCATGTAGCACTAGAACAATACTTCTGGGCATGGTGTCAGACAAACATATGCAATAAACTTTAATGGTGAAAGTGAGCATTTGTTTGGCCAGTAGGCCAACACACAACAAGTATTGGTCGGGTATGAAAGATTAAGGGGAACATACACTTCTGTATCAAATTCCATGGCAGGTTATATTAAAGAAAAAATGTGAGTTATTTTATTACAAATACAGAAATATGAATAGTGTGGTGCAATCAGATAAAAAAAAATAAATCAGGAGACCAAAAAGTAATTGCACCTCATCCTCTGGTGAGCTTGTATGTCTCTGCAAGATTTTATGTCAACCCACCCAAATAAAATATTTCACTGACCAACTAATATCTAAATAGCCACAGACAAACAAAATCTACAGTTATTTAGGACCACATTTTAGGGACCCCTCTTTACTACATGAGGGTGTAACCATTGGCAGAGGTGGTGAAAGTATAGACATTATTCAGGCTCAGGGAGATGCAACAATCCGACTGTTTGGTACTTTTATGAACAGGTAACTGGACCTTCTGCCATATATACAAATATATTATTAGTACATGAGAATACAAATGTTATTTGAATCTAAATTCTAATTCTAATGAATGTACTCAGCTTGAATCTGTTTTTTAGGGAATAAAAAATAAATGTAAAAATGTATTTTTTTGTTGCCAAATGGTAGAGGATGACTTTGCGTCCACACATAAACAGAAAAATGAGAACAGCTAGTGGTTAAAGTGAGATTTGTCAAGTGAGGGAACACTAAGATCTGTTGTAATGGTTCAACGTGGGAAAAATACTAACACCTCACAATAATTTCTGTTGTTGGCTCCCGTAGATTTTCTCACTGGACAAGCTGTGATCAGCTGACCTGCTGCTCTTTGTGGATTTACACAACTTAATTCAAAAAGACGTAAGCAGATGTTTCCCAGCTATCTTGGCTGAGTTCCATTTCCAACAGTATACTCTGTATTGTCTTTCTAGTAGACAGTATAAAGTTGGTATAACGATTGAATTCAGTCAATGAATGTAAGCGTCATCAGCTGAAATGTAAATTAATCTCTGCAACACTTGATGTAACCCAACACTGACGATAAGCACAACAGCCACCGTGCACCAGTCCAATACAGTGTGTTGGACTCACCACATTAATTCAAGCTAACCTGTTTTAACCTGTACTAAACTACCTAGTCTTTTCATGCAACATTTGAATAACACAAAGTTATTATAGCTTTATTTTTTTTCAGGAAATCTCACAAAATGAAAATATAAAATGTATATACAAATACAATATACAATTTAAATGCTGACATTACATGTGATCTTCAGATCTGCAGTTTATGAAGCATCACTGAGCAGCCTTACCTTTAAATATAACATCTCTTCTTCCTCTCCTGTCCTGTCTTTTCCTACATCTTTCTCCATCTCTGAATGAGGTGAACTCTCATTATTTTCTCTTCCTGGAAATACAGCAGCTGGACCTTTAGCTAGCAACACAGTACTACTACAAACTGCACAAAAGCAGTTTGTGTGTTTGCTGATGTTTGTTGAGCTGAGAGAAATGTTGTAGAAACTCCCTTTATGCCCAATTCCTCTTCTGTAGCGCTAGCTAGATGCTGAACTCACAGACACCTGCTCTTGTTCACACACACACACAACCCCCTGATAATAAATCCTTTAAATGATACTGTTAAACCTAAAGCAACAAGCCTGTTTTGAAAATGTAAGGAGTAGAAAGTACAGATATTTGTGTAAAAATGTAACGACTTACAGGAAAAAGCTGTTAGAAAAATAAATACTCAAGTAAAGTTAATAAAACTCATTGTGAAGTACAATTTCACTAACTCATCTACACAAGGCATTTTATAGAGGGTAAACCTAGAGCAGCGGTGGCAGTCTGACTTGAAACAGTAACTTTAATGTCCACATTTTGACTTTATTCTCAAGAAAGTAGCTCAACTTTTTTTCCCAAAATTAGATTTTTTTAAAATGTGGTCATATAAATCCTTTTTTTATTTGAGGTGCTCAAATAATGGAGATGATTTCCTGCATTTTGTACTCTACCGTACATTGAATATGAATTATGAGGTTGCCAGTGGGCAAGCTCAGCATACTAGTTTGTCTCCTTATATAATACAACATAATAAACCTCCTTTTCCCCAACATTTTTCATGAAGTCTACGTCTGTCACTCGCCGTGTCACTGTAAGTAAACATTTCAGGGTTGTGGGTTTTTTTTTTTTTTTTTTTTTTTTTTAGAAGACAGATAAAAGTAAAATTAAACCTTTGCCACTGTGTTATTTACTTCAAAAGATAAAGAGGGACATGATTATGGGTCACTCCTGCTGGAACAAATTTCCATCACAGAACTATTGATGCACAATCTGGCTGCAAAGAAGACTGTAAAACAATTTCTTAAAAATAACCATCTTAGATAAAAACCCAGAAATGGAATAATTTCCCCCCTTACTGCACCAATTATCCTGAAGGAGGGCAAAAGGGTTACACTTTCTTCTTTGGGTAAAGCTTCTTGTGAGTCAAGAAACTATTTTAAAGGACAATATGGGTTAGAAATAACTTAAACACAGTTACTCCTAACTTTTACTTTTTACAATGGAGCCTTTAAAGTACTGCCTTCCAAACATAGCCGGGACACTTTTGCAAAATGTAAATAAAAACAGAATACAACAGTGTGAAAATTACATTACATTATAGTCTGTTATAACAACAGTCTACAATAAAGCCTGCAGACGAGCGGTGAGCGATAGCTAACATTCTTTAATCCAAACACACAAAGAACAGACAACCAAGCTTGTGGAGAGCCTACATGACCGCGGGGCAGGTCAGCAGAGTCTCTCTGAGCCTAGCATGGCTCTCAGTTAAATACCTTCTTCGGGAACAAAAGGTAGTACATAGCTGTTTCACGCCTTAAGGTTCACACTCTCTTGCTTCCTCCCAGAGTCCTCAAAGAGACAAAAGGTTCTTCCTGTGGAGTTGTCTGCTTCCCCCAACTTCCTTACTAGACCCCCACCATTTGTCTTACTGTATGAGTGTCAGACATGTTAAAATCAGGTGGCACCAAGGCGTTATACAATAAAATAATGTGATTAATACATAAGTAAAAGAAATTCCTATACACATTCATAGAGTTGGGGAATGGCTGCAATCACAGCCATTGTAAGATGTTGAAAGATGTACCCTTAGGCTCCCTCCTCGACTCGTTTTTAGTACAGTGCTATCAGAGGGCCTAGAGATCACAGGCAATGCCCTGTGTCCCTTGCGCACATAGATCATATGAGCTCATATGTTTCCTGAAATAATAAAATGCATCAGTTTAAAAGCTTGACGTACTAGGGGCGACCGTGGCTCAGGGGGTTGGGAAGCGTATCTGTAACCGGAAGGTCATCGGTTCGATCCCCGTACTCTCTGTCCTGGTCGTTGTGTCCTTGGGCAAGACACTTTACCCTACCGCCTACTGGTGTTGGCCAGAGGGGCCGATGGCGCGATATGGCAGCCTCACTTCTGTCAGTCTGCCCCAGGGCAGCTGTGGCTACAACCGTAGCTTGCCTCCACCAGTGTGTGAATGCGAGAGTGAATGAATAGTGGCATTGTAAAGTGCTTTGGGTGCCTTGAAAAGCGCTATATAAATCCAATCCATTATCATTATTAATATTACTTTGTTTTCCACTGTGAATAAATATGGCTTTATGAGATTTGCAAACCATTGCTTTCCATTTTTATTGACATTTTACGGAGCATCCCAGCTTTTTTGTAATTAGGGCTGCACACAAATCTTCTTCATGAAGGCACACAAACAAATCTTGACCCACACACTACACTAAACTAAATGCAGGAGTCAAGCAAAACTTAATCTTGCCAGAAGCAGCAGACCAGCAGACGCACTTGTGGTCTTGTGCACTTTACTTTTAGGATCTATTGTCACATTAAAACACACAGGCTATCATGTTGGAAGGCATATGGGTGAACTAATTAGGAACGCTGCGTTCTTCGCCACAAAGTACTGGCTCCCAGCTCTGGGCCACTGACCATACTTGCCAGTTAATGAGCTAAGCTTGCAATGCAGAAGCCCCCGCATGCTTTTACAGGGGACACCCAGCCGAAATCTCCATAAAATGTGTTCGTCCAACACACAGAGCGAGAGCGACACGCAGCAAGGTACGCAACGCTGCCCCCACAGCAAAAGCACTGTTCACTCAGTGTTAATGAATCAATCAATTTCTCCCAGATAAATCACAGTGAACGCCTCGCAACGGCCAACTGTCACCATGATGAATTCCTTCATTTCATGTAATAAGCTAGCTGGGAAGTGATTTATCCCTGTTGCACAGGCGGCTATATACAGCAGTGGACAGAGGCGAGAGATACAAAATGAAGTGTAATATGTCATTGAAATATTTCTCATGCAGTGAGTGAATAAGGTTGTGCTTTAGGAAAAACACTTAAGTCTAAAATTCAGTCGATATCATAAGATTTCACTCTGTCTCTGATTGAGGCAGCAGGTTGGGAGAATGGCTGGTCTTTTGCTGCTCTAAGGGTTCCCTGTGGGCCAAGGCACATTTCCTGACTTCATACAGCTTGCTGACATTTGGCTTATATCATGCGCTAAGCTTTTCAAGGCTCCTCTTCTCTTTCTCCTTATATTTCAGAATGAGAGAAAGATAAGTGGGTGTAAGAACTACATTCTAATGCTATTGATTTTCCTTGCCCTGCCTTTGTTCCGGGCCAAGATTAAGAGCTGTTGTGATTTTCCTTTTTTTTTTTTTGAAAAAATGCAGACCTCCTCTCCGGTTAAGTGGGAGACTCTGCGTGTTAATCAATTTAAACCACTCCTGAGCTCAAAGCATCACGCATAACAATCTCTGCCCAGTTTCTGTAAAAGCATTGAAGCGAGTGTCATGGTTTTGTGATAATCCCAGTTAAGTGATGCTAATACTAACAAAGAGTATCTGCCATTTCACCTGCAGAGAAATGCGCAAACTCTATATCAACAGCAGGGCAAGTAGCGCATATCAGTATGTACTGTTTTCATATTGTTGCCACTTCTCATGTTTGTCTACACATTGTTGTGCAAAAAAAAACAAAACGAAATACAGTCAAGTAGATTTAAATGAGCATTATTAAACTAATGCAAAATGATATATGAGCAGAAAAAATGGCAACATCTGTAGTTGTTAATCATATTTATGTTCACATTTCTAAAAGAATGTACCAACTCCATTAATGATTCTATTTGCTAGAACAGGAAAAGGCTTGTGGCATTTCCCTCTTGGTTCCACATTTTAAAATATCCTCCCACTTTAATTTAGCACTCATTAGGGATCTATAAAAGTGAAAGTAATATTGTATTAGCATTTCACAGTTTCCTGCAGAGTGAGACTAGATGGAAGACATGTGGTCAGCAAATGGAATTATTACTTGTGAGCACTTCAAAAGATATTCCAGTGCTACCCTGATTAATCTGTTTCAGTTTTATTTGTGGACTCGATGTTTCTACTTGTCTACACATTAGTGTGTGAATTGGTGGATGACTGGATGTGTAAAGCGCTTAGGGGTCCTTAGGGACTAGTAAAGCACTATACAAATACAAATACAGGCCATTACTTGATGAAAGCTTGTCAAAAACATCCACATTTTCCCAAAAATGTGAGAATTATAAACAAACTATTTTTTCACAGCAGTGACAGAGTAGCAACTTTCTTTCCTCTTCACCAAATACTGAAAGTTACAAATTAAGCCCCTCTGAATTAGCCCCCGAATAGCCATGAAGCTCTTATCCATGTCATTACCATCACCTTTATGGTGCTATTTGATAATTAATTGAAAATAAATGAGAAATTCTTAAGACTTATTGGCTGCAGAAATCGAAAGGTGATGCAGAAGGCTTTGTTCTAACGACTCAGGCAAGGTGATAATTAAGAAACTGTCACTGTTTGTTAACTAATTCATTGTATGCGTGTGGAGGCGAGTGCCCATAGAGCCAGAGCATGTATGCGAACGGATCCAGGTCCCCTAATCTCTTAATATGCGTCTGAGGTCTCGTTTAGGTTCAAAGGTCACCGTTTAATTATACTGCGGCAAATACTTAATTTTCAATTATGACAGCGCCAGGGAGCTCACCTTGAAAAAAGGTTGACGCAGAGGCAGGCAGACGGAGCCCCTTCTAACCTTTTCAGAAATGGTTTTATATTTATATATATATTTTTTTTGGAAACACTGGAGATTGTCAGCCTGGTTGATGTATGGGGCTGTGGCATAATGAAGGCCTTGTGTTGGTGACCCTTTGTAGTTCTTGCTGTGAAGAAATCTGTCTTTTTCTTGGGTAATTAGTGAACAGACCCTTGACCACAAACAGATATGTTTGCTTGCAGGCAAAATCCTTATAAGGGAACATTTATAGCTATTTAGGGAAGATTAAATCAGGTTTTATTACCAGATAAGTGAACGGTGAACAAAAGAAAGCTGAATACAGGGCAAGAAAAGAGCAGAGCTGGGCAGCTTCTGTCTGAGTCATTGAAACCACAGTTTGCAGTACGGTAGGTCAGCTGTGGTAAAGCTGTTTCCCAATTAAAATGTCCCCGTGTCTGAATTGAAGTCAGAAACTGGATTGGAACCGAAGCGTGGTCAAATGGCAGGTTTGACAATACCCTTTCAATCTCAGCTCAGTTCACAGGTGCTGAGCAACATTAGCAGAATCACTAATGCCTGAAAGTGGTGGTTTTTTTCTTAAGGGTTTGACTTCAGTATAGAGTTGAGAAGTTTAAGAAAAATTGTCTGCAGCAGAAATGAAGACTGTATTATGCAAAATTGCCCATTTTATATTTCCCCAAATCTTCTCGGAGTGGCAGCCAATAGACAGCACTCAGCAGGTCACTTTCCTTCGAGCGGCTGGCATCGCCGAGCCCGAGCAGTGGGACAGTCTCACGGCACAATGAGTGATGAAATGGTTCCCAAACCAAGCTCAGTGCCTCGCTCACTTTCCCTTTTTCCTTCCCCTCTCTGTTTCTCTCTCATTCTCTCTTTCTCTTGAATACTCCACTTCAAGTGAAAGGTTCCCTTGTTCTCAGCATGGAAGAGCGGATGCAGGTTGAAAGACATTTTTTTCCCCCCTTCATCTCGGTGAGAAAATGAGCCTGTTCCTGGCATCAGTAGGCATTCGGCTTTCACAGCTTTCTTCTATGAGAGCAGGTACAGTATGTGAGTGCCAGTTCTCCACATTTCCATTTAGCCAGACATAGAAATGCCTCCTCCCTCACTTTTTTCTAACCTCCAAACAGTCACCTACTCTACTTAACTTTTACACAGAATGAAAGGCGAGCATAAAAAGGTGAGGGTTGAAATAAAGAAACTTTTTACTGCCGAATACAGTTTTTCTGTTCTGTTTGTCCAACTCAGCTGCTGCTCATTTATCACAAAAAGCTACCTGCTAAATAGGAGAGAGAAACCACAGAGTCACAGAGAGGATAAGGAGTAGGAGGAGGAGGAGGAAGGTAGGATGGAAGGAAAGAAAGAAAGAGGGAAGGCAGCAACCAAGCCTATTTTAATTCTATCTCACTTTTGTCACAACCAAACCAGCCCTCCTCCTCCTCTCCATCTCTCATCAATAACACCTACACTTAAACACCTACACTCATTCAAAGGTGACATGCGTCTGCATCACAAATGCATCCTGCACAGAGACAGGAAATAGCCACGGTCAGTGATGCTGAGTAAGGTTTTGCATAGGCAGAGTCTGAAAATAACAGACAGCACAGTGTGGGTGTACGGTACATGCTTTGTTATTACGCTGAAGGATTTCAAGGCTGTTACCCTAGGTTTGTTCAGTGTTTTCACGTTTTAATGGTGTTTTCTCATGTCAAGAAGTAAACAAAACTTATTATTCAGGGGGAAAAAGAAGACAGACACACAAGCAAAATCTAGATGCTCTTCAGCAAGCGGGAAATAAAAAAAATATCAGCTTTTGAGGGTAAACACACTGGAAAAAATAGCTGAAAAGCTGGACCTCGACAACAGAGCTAAGCACAGAGTGAAATGTTTAGACTTGGATTCAGCAGGTGGGCAGAAACATGACTTCAAATGGATCTGCTGGATATAGAATAAGCAGCCATGTTATCAATATCAACTTGAAAATGTGTTGTTCCTGTGTTTTACTTTTGTTTAGTTTTTTTGACCACAATTTTTTTTTAAATCACACACTGCATGTTCTTAACCAGTAGAGGCTAATATTTGGTTGGTGGTAGCTGTGGGTAGTGAAGGGATCACACCGCCGGCCAGTCTGAACAGTAGGGAAATACAACACAAACATCTTCGGCGTAGAGTATGTAAGTATTCCAGACAGTTTAAAGACAATCTCAGGCCATCTCTTTCACATTTGAACAAATTTTGAACACATTTTTATTGGAAGAAGAGCTCAGCTAAATACACCAGCTGGCACTTTACCGGGTAATTTCAAGCATGTATAATATTGTTTTGCTTCACTTTGTTCAGAATTGTGTTTTTAAGCCAAACAATTTGGAGCATGCGAATCTCCTGGGATGCAACAATTGCCAATGTGTGTGCATGACAAGGCAGACTGTTACTAATTTCCTTTTTTTTTCAGTTTTCACCTGCTCCCTTTCTTTATCGCAAAGGAGACCTTGAGGCGCTGCCTTCTCTCCTTCACTGGGGAGAAGTTAGACAGCCAAAGAGCACATGGATTGCATGCTAACCTGGGCCGCAAAGCGCCGCCAGAACAGCTTCAGTGTGTCTTGGCAGGGATTCTCCAAATCTCTACCTTTTACTGGAGGGAGGCAACACTGTGCTTCTAAAAGGGATTGTCTGCTTTGATGTTTGGATGTTGCTGGTGGACAGTGATGAGTGGTCCTTAGTCTTTTAAAAATATTCAATTAGGTTGTGATCTGGTGAGCAGAAAGGCCAAAGAATATGATTCACATAATTTTCATTCTCCTCAAACCATCAAACTATTCAGGGATTCCTTGTGCCTCATGGATAGGTAGTAGGGGTGGGGGAAAAAAATCGATTCTGTGTAGTATCGTGATATTTTGTTTGCTAATAATGTATCGATACAGGGACAGCAGAAATCCATATTTTGTTACAAAAAAGATTTTTGTGCTCTGACTTCAGAGCATGTTGATCCTTTTTCTGAGCAAGAATCCTGACATTCCTTCACTGTCCAAATGTGTTTAACTTTTTTTGGCAGCAATAAACATGACAGTTTACTTATTTTAATTTAAGACATGTTTTATTTTAATTAAGTTTAAAACTTTTTTATTTAATGTAAAATTATATTTTGTTTTAATTTACTTTCAAATTCTTCAGTTGCTGAAGGGGCTGCATAGTTTTCATAAACTGCATAGTTCAGAATAGCTATAATTGTACCAGATGGTTGCATTCAGTTAAGTTGGACTAGACTGTAATACAAACCGTTCAGTTTGTCAACAATAAAACTGAAATGAGAGAAAGACTGAGTGCGAGACTTTGATATTAGACAAAATGAATATTGATAAAGTTTACCTTTATGTACAGAATCTGAATATCGCAAAATATTTTAAAAAATTGCAATAATATCGTATCGTGCGTTAAGTATTGTGATAATATCGTATCGTGGGATGTATGGTGATTCCCACCTCTAATAGGTAGCATTACAGACCAATCCTATGAGGACAGGCATGTTTAATCAGGGGATAAATTTGCTAAGTAAGAACAACTTTGCATTCATTTCCACTGATTTGCCTCTAAAAAGACAAGCGAGGCCAAACTATCCCAGCAAAATGTCCCCCACAGTATAACAGAGCCAGGGGATAAGGTTTAATTTTTCCTTTACGTGATCACAAGTCCATGGATGTATCAAATGAGGGTTTTTTTATAGGTATATTTGGGGATCTAAACCGTACTTTTCCTCCGTGTAGCTTCCTCCACTTGATGCATGGAAACCTGCAGGCATGAGAAATTTTAAGAGGTAGGGGGTCTGACTGAATCTCAGCTGGACTGCAAATTGAAATGCACTGTTTAATACAATCAAAGCAGATCATTGGAGTCCATGAGAGAAGCACGGAGGATGACAGAGATGGGTGTGTGTGGGGGCTTCTTGTTAGCTTCTCACAAAGGTTTATCGCTGGGTGTTCAGAGCATCCCAGAGTGCTCCCTTTTCTCTTGTTAGTGGTTTAATTAGAGATTCAACGGCACTGAAGAGGATGGGGGAGTGTAGGAAAAGGGCTGATGTGCTATGAGATAGAGGTGGTTACTGTGAAGAGGAGCTGTTTGTGCTTGTTCTTGAGGCACAAATTGCAAGGCCTTGTTTGTACTGGATTAATCAGCAATTGTCCTACAATTGAGAGCCAGAATATTTATTCTGCAGACATGCTGATAGCACTAATGATGATAATAATAACAACAATAACAACAGTTGAGCCTCTTGGGAGAGCCTTTTCTGTGGGCATTACTTCAATAATTACACGATGCATACCCATAATTCAGCACAATGCGTTTAGAAAAATAGTGGGGGATGAGAGGTAGGTTACACAACTGAGGGAGGCTGAAGTCTGAAAATAAACTAGGCAGAGCTAACACGAGGCTTCACTGGCTCTGTGTATTTAAGAGATAAAACGGCAAAGAGGCAAAAAAATAATAATAATCCCACTGAGACATGGGTGGTCCCAGAAAATGCAAATCATGCTGTTAATTCTGCAGATCGTGCTGTGGAACTGGGTGCGCGTGACCCACACACTGTCCCCGAGTTGAGCCCAAATTGCTCTGACAAGGGCATTTGCTTTTATCTTATGCTTGGCTTCTCGGAGCCTGTGATTGATGCAGGTCTTTCCAAGGCAGGAGCACTCATTGTTTTGAGACCACATACCTGAGTTATGAATGTTTCATTCAGGAGACTAAATATGAACTCGCCGGGTGAGAGCTTCCCCAAGAGCACTGAGAAATAGAAGACTCATGCATGCTAATAATGGTCTCTGAGAGCGTGCAAGATGGAAAGATGGTAATAGCAAGAAAAGCAAAAAAAGCAGAGCAAACATATCAAATAATTCAATGGCTTCAGTTCCTTTCTTCTGCATGTTTCTGCTCTCTGTCAACAACTCTGAACTCTTTTTACCAGCAACGAAAATTCAGGAACAAGCTTCTGAAAACAGAGGAAAAAAAAAAACACATGAATGGTTTTGACTAAACCAGCACAGCGATAGATCCATCTTGTTGACTTGGGAGATGCGGGGAATAGCTTTTGCCGCAGTGACATGCTGGTCTGTCTTATCTGAATTCGGGTGAAATTTATCAATATAACATGTGCTGCCGTAGTCGCTGACAAGTCCTGCTGTGGCCCATTGTGAGGTCTGGATAGGAAGGGGAGGGTGGCTGGCGGGGATGGGAGTCTGGCTGGGGTTGAATAAAACCACAGAATCAGTAAGTCACACTAACCCACCTTGCACCTTCTGCACTCTTGATTTGACACCTAGTCCACTGCTGCAGTGGGGTCGAGGCACAGGCACATTGCATGTTGGGAGATGAGAGTAGAAAATATTGAAAAAGCAGTCATCCGTGCAACGAGAAATGTCCCATCTGCAGCAAGATGATGATGATGATGATGATGATGATGGCGACACACGTGTGGTGCAAGAGGTGACTTATGCAAAGTTTTCCCTGGCTGCCCTGTAATGCTGGGACTGTAGCTGCGATGTGTGTTAATAATCGAGGTTGACTCTCTCTCTCTCTGTATGGAATATTAAACTAAATGTGACTCTCTGATCTTGAGTCCCATTGATGCTGAATACTTCTCTCACCATGAACAAATTATGATTTGTGGTGAACTGAGGCACGCTAGCGGTTTAATGGAGTCGAACAGGATGGAGGAGTCTCATTTTCACTTGCGAGTAAGAGACATACGCATAGGCAGAGAGAACGTAAGAAAGCGAGGAGAGAGAGGCGAGCAAAGACATAAAGGATGGGAAGGAAGGGATCCACTGGGATGTGTCAAATGTTGCATGAATCACTAAATGCTTCCTGCTCTAATTGGCTCTATTGAGTGCATCAGCATCCCCTGCGGTGGGGGCCAAATGCCTCCCATTGCATATGCGCGTCTCTCACATTCAACACTCAAAGTGATGGGGATCAAAGGATTGCCCCTGTGCATACAGTGAGCCATGAAGTGATAGTGTCAGCTCCATTAAGGCTCAGATCCTTGTATGAAAACGTATGGTGGAGCTCAGGGCTACTGTGCGAGGGATCGACAACGTTTTATTCCAACAAACCTAGAAAGGCTGCTTTCAGCGTTATGGCAGTTGGATATAAGATACAAGTTGTCCTAATCCATCATAGAGAATGAGCAAAATGCCAAAATGCTTAATTGATGCAAATACAGGGAATCAAACTGTACGACACACACAATCTATATACTGCACATATACCCTTTTTTGAGCTCGTATAAGACTTGTGAGGATACTATCAAAAAGGTGAAATGGAGCAGAAAAAAAGGCTTCAGGTTTAGCTGTTCTGACTAATGGCTTTCAGTGGCTTACATCACCATTACATCAGTTTTACCAGACACTTATTAAGTATTCATAGATTCTCCAGCATTGTTAAAGTAACCATAATATTCCTGCTGTGTGTGCAACAATTGAAAGTGACAGAGAAAAATGCAAAAACACAGTGAGTGTAACTCTAACATTAATATTTTAGGGAACACGGGAAACTGCCAAAATGACAGTATGTGTGACACAGTGTAATCAAATAACATCTTAAGCATTCATCATCTTTGTAATATATTCATGAATACATAATCAGTGTCATATTCAGTGACTTTTGCAATAACGACTGTGTATTGAGTTGGACAGTGGTTAATAATACACATTCAAATGCTCAGAATCCAAGTGATAAATAATAATTTGCTTCTGCATGTGGAGGTCTGGTATTCTAATTCCAATTTTTCATCTTGTTGAATGCAAGTTTTAGAGTAAAGCCCCCTGGCTGTCCCCATGGTTCATCTGCTCTCAGTGCTAAAGCTTATTCACCAGTCTAACATGATGCCAATGATAATACGGCTCTGTGTGTGTGTGTCTGTGTGTGTGTGTGTGTGTCTGTGTGTCTGTGTGTGTGTGCACTGCTGATATAACAATATGCCTAGTAAATACATATATTTGCTCATGTTTTATATCATTCATGTTGTCAAAAGTATACGATAAAAAGACCAAAACTAAAAAAACAAACAAAAAGATTTGATCAAACAAGTATTCGCTTGTTAGCTAAAAGCCTAATATAGCACACTGCATTGTGCCATCGGCCTCAGTTGTCACTATTGCACCACAGTGATTCACACAGTTGCACCAGGTTGCTTCATTATGATGAGATGATGCCACTGGATTTTATTTTGAGTCAATAGTGAATTCTCCAGGCTGCTCAAAAGAGCACCTATGTGTGTTAAGCCAAGAATATAAGTAGCCCCCAATGCTTTTCTTTCAAATTTTTTACATAATGTTTTTATTTTAGGAAATAAATGAGCCTATTTTGAAACTGTTGCATTAGGATAAATAGCCACACATGGGATAGGCCACTCATTAAGTTTTAAATTACCATACTGAATTAAGATGATGTTGACTACGGTCTCTTTTTTTGAATTTGTAGATAGCTGCAACATTTTTAAGTATTTCCAACCTCGTGTTCATACTTATAGACAAGACTTAACTAAGCTGTGCAGGCACGCGGCACATAGAAAGTGCCTGCTTTTAAGTCAGCATGCAGCACAATCAGCTGTTGTTCATCTGCTGGCGAGCACTTGTGCATTGGGAATGATTGTGTGGTGGTCATAAACGGGGTCTGTGTGTGAAAGTGGGGGATTGGAGGTCATGAAAACAACATGGACCTGAGAGGCAGGCTTGTAATCCACCAGGTACCTGTATGTGGACAGTGCTCACACACGAACAAATGACCAAATTTACATTTGCAGGAGTGCAACAGCTTTGCACACAAAAGTCAAAATCGACCACAGAAAAATTCATAGAATGACTGAAACTGACAAATATGTGTGCAAGTCTGGAGAAAACGTAACTGCAAAGCAATAGCATCAGAATATGTCAAACAATTTTAATAAGCAATAAAGCTACTGAGAGAATTATTTAGCGAGGACTGCATTTACTTAAGGAAGATTATTGACTTTTGCTGCATGACAGCAATATAGAAAATACAAATAGTGTATAAGAAACAAATATGGCCAAATACTGAAGAGAACAATTTGTGGTTTGCTTTTGTCTTTTGCAGGAGTTTCAAAAGAACTAAATTGTTAGTTTTGTCATCAAAGTAGAGATGAATCAGAACAAAGAATATTTTGTGTGACTATTTATAAGGCTGATTGCCATCAAAAGATAAATGCCAAACATTGGACTGTGGTGCTCAAGGACTAAACCAAATAAATAAATGACTGTACTCATTAAAAAAATTTTTTTTTATATATTTCCTTCAGTATCATAATTTTAGTAACTGAGTAATAATCAAGCAAACATTGTGTTACATGAAAAAAATTCAAAACAGGCCACTTTTATGAACAATATAAGTCTTGTCTATAAATATAAAGATTTAATAATGGAATGTTAAACTATTTTTTTTTTAATTTTGTTTGCATTGTAGGACTTTAAGCAGACAAATCCATAATGGGAAGCATGTGTGATGTTCTATCAACCAGCTGTTACTGTAAAGGCGCCATATCTGTGCTAATAAAGGAGAGAAATCAAACTCTGGGTGTAAATGACTCAAGAATCCAGTTATGACTGTAAGCAAAGTTTCTGTTCTTAGTTTTCTGGCTTTGTAAGGATGATCAAAAATGAGTTCAGTGATAATATGTGAAAAATCAGATAAAACAGATTCATGACTAATCAGACAATATTACTGCAGACAAAAACAAACATTATGGATGCTAACTGAACCTATGAATCATCTAAACATCTTTCTTTAAGACAGATTGCTTTTGACAGTGTTATACAAACTGAAATTGCATTTAACTTTACATCACACACTCCATATGTGTGCAGATGGCGCATCGATCGGAATAATAAAAGAACACCTGAGCTCTTTTCTGGCTCTCGATTAACAGCATACTGAAGTCAGTAAAAAAACCCAGCATCATCTGCATCACCATATAGTTCCCTACATCTACCAACACTTACAAGGAATTGAAAAATAAAAAGCTTGTTATATACTGTAAGCCGTACTGTACAAAGAGGAAGGGTTATCTCTCTAACAAATCTCTGAAATTCTTAGTAATTCTCAACACTCTGACCTGTTCCCTTTCTTTCTTGGACCTCTTGAGGCTGCTGAAAATAAACCTAGAGGAGTCACGGTGTACCCTGACCACTCTGTTGGATCTAAAACTGCCAGCCCCTCACCCCAGGAGACACCTGACATCCTCAGATGTAGGAAAGCTAAACCCTCTAGGCATTTGGCTCTCCTCTACCTATCTGAAAGCCCTACAGTACTTAGAAATATTCACCAAAAACAGCAGCTGAAGACTGACATAACTGAGCTGGACTAACTGCAGCAAGCACTTTCAAACCATATGTGTACACAACGAGCCTGTGCTGTGATCATCAGCCTCCAAGACTCTTTAGTCTAGCTTTGCTAACTCAACTTGGCTTCCCTCAAACCATAAAGCTGGCAATGATCGGAGTGCAGTCATTAAAGGAATAACACTCGGGGAGCATCAATAAATGCCCAGAAGGCTCCTGGTTCAGGTCAATCATTCTAGTCAGTTAACGGTCTCCAAACAACAGGGCAAATTCATCATTGGGACTAATCACATTGGGCCGAGTCCACACTTCGCCTCAGAACAATATCCGCTAACGACATTAGCGAAGGGCTAGTAATATGATGTGATTTCCTGCTGTCACACAGAGGTGCTGATCGATGGAGGGATGAGCGGAGCATAATTCAGGGAAACCCAATGTTCTCATACAAATGTGTTCATTCCTGCACACACACGCACACAGAGCATTATACGAATCTTTAAGTCTTATATACTTTTTGACATGATTGGTTTTTTTAGACTGAAAAAGCAGGAATGCCGGTTTTCTACCTTCTGTCTAAAAGCAACACTAAATGCCACCCAAACATGGTTTGAAAATGTCGGTATTTTGCTATAAGTCTATATATTTTTGGGGCTTTGTTGGAAGTGAGACTATTATGTTTTCCATCAATAGAAAAAAAATAAGTATTTCTGGGGTGAACAGATTCAATTAACCTTTGAGAAGAAAAGCTTCATACAAAAAGCAAAGGGAACCTTCAGTAAACTCATGGATGCACATCTTGTCGCTGTGCTTTTCTCCAATTAAGGAGTCCTTCCTCAGTCCCACTGGGAGTACATTATCACTCTATAATAAATGGGTGGGTTTCAAAATTTTCAAGGAAATTTAATCCGAAAGAATTTGCATTAATGAAAACACGACTCTCATCTGAGATTATAAAGTTAGAAATCTGAAGAACACACAGAAAAAATGATATGACGAATTCTTTGAGAGTAAAGAAAATTCCCCAGAAAAAAGGAAAAACTGGTTTGTTTCACCAGTGAACTACATTGTTTTATTTTGCTGGGATAAATGAATATCAATAAGTGGTTTCTTAAGGGGAAAAAAGAAGAAGGAAAAAGCACAACAAAAAATTTGTGACTTGAATCTGAAATATTCTCTCTTTCTCTGAATAATGCCCCTGCATCTGCCTATTTCCCCCCAAACTTACGTTATCATTGTTCAGCTACATCAGTTGTGGCAATAATTGGCTTGGTATGCACTTTGATTCTTGGGAGCTAAGATCAGCTACAAATCCAAGACATTTACTCAAATAGCTTAACACATACTAAAGCTCTAGCAACAAAATCCTAGTATATTCACAAAGATTGTATCCAAAGCCAGGGTTACAAGACATGAATTATAATGTCCCTGTGCTTTTTAAAAGCATCATTTTTCAGAGAACTTTTTCATTTAAAAAAAATAATTGAAGCCTAGAACAAAGTGATCAGTTTTCAAAAGGTAAAGGGATCACTAAAATAATGTGCCTTTCTGTCATATGGGTATAAATAAAACTCAGAGGCCTCCTATTTTTATGAGGATATATTCAAAGAAAAATTTCTTTGAGGAGGCAAGAATTCTGATTTGACCTCTGCTCTGTGAAACAAAATGCTAACAAATCCAGCCATTTTTAGCATGGGCACTGGGTACATTTATTTATTATCCTATATTAGTTGCACTTTACTCCGCTGAGCCTGTGGCCTGTGTCTCAGATGTGCAGTCCTGTACTGTACAGTCACTGAGCAGCAACATTTCTGGCTGTTCCACAGTGTTAAAGGGTTTCTGGGATCTTGAGTGGGGTGAGCTCAGCAGAGAGGCGGTCTGTCCGCTCTGCCACCTCGATGACAAGCGAGCAATGGTCCCTAGATTGAGGCCTTTGTGGCTCCCCTCCTCCTCTTTTTCCGACAAAAACTACCTACGCCTCCATCCATATTCACAGCTGCCTGCTCCCTGTCATATTTGCTTGCTTAAGTTTCCAGCTGCTTCATTGTTACTCAGCTGGGAATGAGTGACCAGGGGAGCTGGGAGAGGACCAAGGCCTCTCTCCTAGTGGCACGTTTGGAGGCAGTCTGAACACAGACTCCTGAGAGACACACAGAACAAAAAAATTGTAACAACAACAAGGGCAAAAATCAAAACGGTACAAAAGAAGGAAGCTGAGCTGAGAAAGGAAACAAAGGAAAACACATTTCTGCTTTAACTATACTGTTATTATCTGTGGTTCTGCGCAATTACCACATCACGTAAGTTATTCAGCAAAATAGAACACGTAACACTACGATACAATACTGCAGAGCTAGTGTCAGCTTTCTCCTCACTTTCATGAAAATGCAGCAATGGTAGACACTTGGAAACAACAACAATCCAAACTTCTTAAACCTCCTGACTTTGGACTTCAGACACAGTAAGAACTATGGTACAGGATATCCCCTGTAGCTCTTGTCTGATCCTGCTCCATTGGCAGGTGAACACTGCTGGTCAAGTTCCAGCAAATGGGCCTACAGGCTGTGATCAGCTCATTATCCTCCCTGTAAACAACAGTCAATAGTGGGTTACCACCTTGGACTCACCTGAGGTGGACAACCTCTATAAAGCATGGCAGCTTCCTTAGGTTGAAGCACTACATTTTATAGACCTGTAAAATAATTGTGGTAAAGCTTGCAGTGCTAGCAGTGCATGGGTCCTACAAATGCCCTCTTTACTATTCCAACTTTGTGCCTGTCCAAGCTAGCTGTCAGCTTTACACTGGTCAGCTGGGCTGGCGGCTAGCAAAACCATGGGAGAGAGGGGCACTGAGCTCTTACACATCCATCTTCAGCACACGTTGAGAAGCTGAGGTGTGACAGAGGGACTGTCAGAGCACTGGTTAAAGGGCAAACTTAATGGAGGGTGCCCTGGAGCAGATGCTTCAGGAGGATAGGCTAGCTTAATGTGCTTTACTTTACGCTGGCGTACGTTTCCTTGTCAAAAGTTAAAACAGGACAGCTCAAGTGAACTTCAGAGGTAGAACGATCTGGACAGGTTTATACCTTTGACATTTTTCAGGGAAATGTCAGTTATCTGGTTTAGATGTCTAATCTTCCATTCAAGATCATTTTTTGTACACTTCACGTTAAGCAGTTTTGGCATTTTAGGATGCTCCCTGGAAGCTTCTTGCATTTTTAATCTGCAGTTTCAACATGAACCTCAAACGGAAACCTGACCTGATGCCGAGGACCACGACTGTCTCTCCATGCACAACTCAGAGAGCAAATAGCGGCTTTCAGTCTGAAAATTCAGTGTTTGTTAGGTCAGAAGTATGAGGGGGGAGTATGCTCATTTGATTTTGTTTTTGTTTTTTTTCTCCCACCGTCAGTGCAGACCTCTAGTGAAATGTAATGTCCTGTAAACTTTAGGGAGGAAACTCAGTGGAAGCAACCTGAACAAAAGCACACAGTACATTCAAAATGCAGGAGTTTTGAGGCCACAAAAACACAATCTGGGGTCACCTCCCACCCTACTTGCCAGATTTGGGTCCCTTTGTCGGCTTCTCCAAAAATAATACCTAAGCTGAAGTATTGCAGTATTTACACAATGCAGAGAATTCAGCCGTCATCTCAGGGGGATCACAACAGCACTTCTAGGTAGTGATCTAAAAATAGCTGCAGTGCTGAAATCAGTTAAGAGCTGCACTTCCAGGTAACCTTGAAGAGGAGAATGAAAATTAAATCAGGTATGTATTTAATTTCTAAGAATTTCAAAAACTTTTTCATCGCACCTCATACATAGAAAGTAAAAAGTAATACAGATAAGACGTTTCAAATAAGGCTGTCAGAACTTCAACAGCCATTACTTCAACTGGAGGTTGAAAACTTCAGGTCTACTGTCATCGTAGCATAAAATCTAGAAACTATTGGCCATTTGGGGTTTCTGCTGCTTTCATTAGGGATCAGAACATCCTTCTTTAAAGAGTGGCTAGACAACTGTATGTTTAACTGACAGGACGGTGGGATTGCCTGGGCCTCTGACAACTATAAAGAGTTTACTAGGAAGAGCAGGTGGAGGTGTTAATGTGGAATTTTGGAGCCTTGATCGATTTCTGTCTCTAAGTAAAAAACTGGAGAACTGATGAGTTGAATACTCCGGGTAATAAACAGATGAAATAGTGACAGATTTCATGGGTTTAAATATTCAAAATATGTGCTGAATTATTTGCAATAACAGTGGAAGAGCATTTGGAGTCTAGTATTGCTAGCTTGCTAATACTTAATCATGATGTTTACATCAGAGACCTGTTTTCTTCTTTACCACTTTGATGCTCATCGTTTTGTCATTCTGTTTCTATTCTGGTCTTGTTGAACCGCTAAAGCATGTATCAGCTTGTTTATTAATATAGCTGCCAAAGCTGGAGCTATGGGTTAGCAGTTTTACATGAAGCACTGTTGCTCTTGATAGACCTCCGTGGGACATTCAGAGAAAAACATGAGTACAATGTTTCACTCTCAGATAGCTCCTCTAGAGAAAGCTGGTGCTAACATCATCATCATTATGCAGACATGCCCTGCTGTAAATTAACACAGCTGCAAGAGTGTAAGATGGGAAATGATGAAAGTTAACTTTGAACAATATACTGTCAGAGTGCCGAAATGGGAGACAAGTGGTGGAAAAGGGTGTATTTGACACAGTGTGGTGGAATATAATGGTAAATATTGCAAGACCGAGTCAATGAAATGGATGTCACAGTTGGACTTGTGTGTCCACGGCTGTACCCTGAAGGTACAACAGTGGAGTTCAACACCAAACGGAATTCGCTCCCGCTCGCTTCACTCTGAAGTCCAGTCTGCTCTATATAAAGTACCGTGTCAGTGAAATTCACTTGGACAGCTACACGTTTTTCTATTTTTTTCCTAGGGCTGTATCATACTCTCAGATCATTTATAAATGAGTTGGCGGGATGTCTGCATCACAAGACGTGCCTGAGCATCGCAAAAGCACGCTAATAGACACACTAGCTCTGGCACTGCTTCAGTGTTTTTCTAGTGAAGTGGGTTACGGTGAGTGTTATTATGTTGAATCACACCACCAGTCATGTAAATTTTCTCCTCGTGCTGGGCCTCTGTGCCAATTTTGAGTGTGAAATGCAATGGCACTTGAAGAAATAATGGGTAGGAAAAGATGCTTCCATCCGTCCTCGCACATATTTGCACACGCCTTGCAGTACGTGGATGTGTGCAGCAAGCATTCAGCCGAATGGGTAAACCATATCTGAATAACCTCAGCAGGTACTGCAGAAGTGAATGGGTGAAAGATGAAACACAGCTGAAAGAGCAGCTCAATATAATGACTTTAACATAAAAGTCACGAGGAGGAGGCAATAAGCTACCCTGAAATTAGTGAGTCTAAACTGTGCGTCTGTAAACATACAAATATACAGTCTGATAAAGATTCAGGCGCTTAAACTAAATTGCTTAAAAATAATCTGTTTTTATTTATTAAATCCCTTAACACAACCTGCAGTAGACAGAAAATGAAATCTATAACCATTGACTATTTTGTGTGACCACCTTCTGCTTTTGAAACTATACATATGTCGGCTTGCTTATTAATATAGCTGCCAAAGCTGGAGCTGTGGGTTAGAAATTTTACAAGAAGCACTGCTGCTGATGTACAACTCTTGTAAAGTATATATTTTTTAATATACTTAAAAGGGAGATTGAATCAATCACCTTGTGGGTTTAGGCTGGCTGCCTCTGTCGCCCCATGCAGTCCTAGATAGCCATGATGATGCCGATGATGCTAACAGGCCAATACCATTTTCAAAGATGACACATCTCCGTAATGGAAGATAAGACTCTCAGCACAGTCTGCAGCAACTGTAACAGAGTCACAGCTGAACAGATGGGCAGTGTCACCTGCAGCTAAATTGTGTGAAATGTGCTGATAAAAATTAATAAAAATGAGCCAGTTGTTTTGCCAGTATTAGCAAAGCTGCTACTTCTCCACATCAAAAGGAACCATTTGAGGTGGTTCGGGCATCTGACTAGGATGCCTCCTGGGAGCCTCCTAGGTGAGGTGTACAGGCCATGTCTGCCCCGGAGGAGGCTTCGGGGCTAACCCAGGACATGTTTTTTTTTCCCGAATGAATTGGGAACGCTTCAGTGTCACCCTCAGGTGAGATGGTAGGAAGGTAGCTATCGAGGGGGATGTGTAGGCTTCTCTCCTTATTTTAACCCCCAAGACCCAGACTCGGACCGGTGGCAGAAAATAGATGGATGGATGAATGAGACTATATGAATGCACATGTGTATATCTTTATGGATATCCATATACTGTCTCATATTCTTGGCTGATAACCTTTAATATGTGTATATATTAAATAATATCAGGCAGTTTGTGGATATCCATAAGACAAGCTTAAAAAAAAAAGCAAATCCCAATAACATCATTTGTTTTGGATTATCATGCACACAACATTATTGCCACACCAGCTTTGCCATGAAAGCCCTGACATCTGTCCCTACCAGATCACTTTAAATTTCTACATTCAAGGTCATTTGTGCTGCAGGGGTTGTGAGGTGGGACAGTAAAAATGAGGGTCTTAGTCATCAGGAAATATGTTATGTTTGGCTGAAAATGCTGCTTGTCAGCGATTTGCTACATGGCGGAGGGGTCAGTGCATCCGGACCTGCTGCTGGTGCTACCACTAATCAAGAGGGGGGCAGGGGAGTCACCATGAAGGGCACACCGTTATTCATAAGAACACAAAGTGCCCAGCCTTTGACAGACAACAAGTTTTCTAACTGTGAGAGTAATAACCGTTTCCTAGCTATCCTAGTTAGTAACTTTTTTAGGTTACGCAAACTCCAGATTTAAATATCATGCATAATTATTAACATCTTTGGCCAAAGTTTGCTCCTGAATGCCAAAACAACTCCTACAAACTTTTCAAAGAGCAGCAAAGGGCTTCTGGTCCCTTTGCACATGCTTTATTCAATAGAGTGCAGTGGTAGAAGAAATAAAACAGTTGCATAACAATTGATCAGCCCCCTCTCATTGTAAATGGCTAAGTATTGCTGATTGCCAAATTTAACTGGACGCTAGGGACTGGAGTAGTGGGTGGATGTAGGGCCTCCACTTTCCCCTGGCTCTGACAGGGACCCTGTGGGTTGCCCTGGGCCACTCGAGATCATTTCTAGCCCTAGTTCTCTTTCAGCTCCATTATTTATAGACTTAGAGCAGAGAAACAATTTCCCTTGCGGCAGCTCATTGGGTTTATTTCTCTGCCTGCAGTCCCATTGAATAGAACCGTTATTTACACAGACATCAGTGGTTAGGCACTGGCCTCAGAGGGACAATTCTGTAAGCTGTCCTTCTTTGCCTTCTGTCTAATATATTACAATAAGAGCGAAAAGGAAAGGCGGCTTAGTGTCTGAGCTATTCACTGTAAGCAACAAGAGAATTGATCAAGTTTTTAAAAAACACTCTTTGTGTGTCGCATCCTTGCAATAGCTCTCAACTAGATGTCCTCATCTTGCAAAGTCCTCATGTTTTCAAAGTCGATTATCCTTAAGGGAGAGAAAAACCACCTCTGAGAAGGAAACTTAAAACCTTAACTAATTGTGGTAGATTTTCATTTTGAAATTGTCCATCTGTCACATAAAGATATCAGAAACAAAAACACAATCGAGCAACTGTAGCAGACCTTAAAAGGGAAAAAGAAGTTTTTTTAAAAAAACTCCCGGGATAAAAAGCTGGGTGGAGTAGGGGGATGCATTAAGGATGGCATTGCCAAGTCTCTTGGAAATAGTTTAGACAGCACAGACTTTAAAGCCAAAAAATGTGATGATGGCAGAGGGAGAGGAGGGGGGGTAAACAGACTGAGGAAAAGGGAAAAAAATCTAGTGTATGTTGTGCATCCTACTTTATCTTCCACTGAAATATCAAAGGGTAATGTTTGCCGCTTTTGTCACCCTCGGTTTTAATACAAAGCAGCTAGATGGCTTGGTAGGAAAGCAGGAAGACACAGTTGTCCCCCTCAGGGTGAGCCATCTGAAGTCAAGCCCATCAATCTCCAGACCCGATGCGTCTGGGTTTGCTGTTTGGGAATTCTGCATGAATGCCAACGCTGATGAAACTTGATGCTGAGCAATTTTACTCTTCTAGTTGTATAATCAGGTAAAATTGCACGGATTGTGTGATGAATTGTTGGACCATCCAGCTTCATATGAATGTGTATGTGTCCGCATGAGCGCTTCCATATGTGTACATAATGTTTGTGTCAGTGATGCCATGTGTTAAACCATGTATGAAAGTAATTACATCCCTGGAATGAACCAGTGTAAAAAAAAACTTGAGGATGCAATTATGCTCCCATTGAATAACTCATCCTTCCTGGCAAGAGCTAATTGCATTAAAATGGATTGTGTATAGTCCTCTAGCATGAGGCATTAAGATTAACGCCAGGAGAGTTAATAATGTGTCATCTCCAACCAACTCCTTGCACCCCTCACCACCCCCTCCCCGCATCTCCAATATAAGATTAGAGGCAGGGAGAAAAAGACAGTGCAGGAGGATATAAAAACACGTTCCCCTCTCAGCATCTGCTCTCCCAGCTGGGAAAAGACCCAAGCTATTCATCAGGCTCCACGCTGCTGTCTACATGTATTCAACTCACTCAAAGGTCACACCGTTAAAACACCAATCTGAAATTCTCTGGCCTGTTTTTGGAGCGCCATCCCTTCAAATGGGCCAGACCTTTAGGCCAAACTTATTTACATACAACACACACAGAGGGGTGTGGGTAGATATATGCATTCCAGCATCATTTATCAACTTCCATTTTTTCCTCTATGTTTGCCCGGGGTCTTGTTTGCAATATGTCCTCTCGCGTTTATGAATTTGTTTCACTTTTTTTTTTGTTTTACTTTGGAAATTCTACTTTAGAAAGCCTGTGATAGATGCTAATGCACGGCAATACTGCGGCTCTCTCTTCTCTTAGAGGTGTTAGGTGTGTGATCTGGGTAGCAGCTTACACTCACCCGCCCACCATACCCCACCGCGCACACACACACACAGACACACACACTTAGGGTGGACAAAAACGTGTGTGTTCACTTGAAACACTCCCAAATGGCTCAACACGCTGTGTCATAGTTCCCTGTCAGGCCCTTAGTGCTCCACCAGGCAGCTAATGCTGTGAAGAAATGGGCTCCCGAGCTCAACATTAATCCCTACAGCATTTCTGTCCTCACTTCCCTCCTTCCTTGCTGTCAGAGCAAATTTAATGTGACACATATTCACAAGAACACGGGCCCTTGTAATTGTTCGAGCTCAAGTCATGATAATGGTGGTTAGCCATTTGGCTGTAATGCTGGCGTACCAAAGTTTCTAGCAAGTGCGGGAGGGATAGAGGAGTGCGCGAGGCGGGGTCCGGGGTCCTCTCTAATGGTTGCTGAGATATGTTAAAAGAGAAACACAATTTCTCAGTTAAATGATGCGTAAAACTGATCCCACACAGGGGATGTTCTTGTGTTTTTTTCCCCTCCTCTCCCTCTACGGAGGGACATCTTAGAAGTTCTTGGCTCATATCCACAAAGCATTTTCTCACCCATGAATACTGTATATAAAACATCAAAAATATATGCTGCGTGGTATTAAATTTAGGAACTAAGGCTTTCTCCGATGTCATGTGCATAGATAACAAATCCTAACAAGTAGATTTATTCTTAAAGAGTGGAGCTGACACTGAAAATTTAATCACAGGGTGATTACAGAGTTTCAGACTGACACAGAGCCTATAAAATGATGAAAGGGTGTAACTTATTCATTTTTCTTGGTCGCGGGTGTCAGATATTTTTTGATTTCAGTATAAAAGCTCAGCTGTTGCTTAAAAGGATAACGATCATTTACAGAATTATTAACATTTATGAAATTGTTGATTATTGTGTAAACATCGTGTTAATCCAGGCACTAGATAGATCATCTAAATTCCATTAATAAGAAATGATGATGGATTGTACCAATATTGATTTCAACTAAAGTGTTGAGGTTTAAATTTATCATCTCAAATGTTTATATGGTGATTACATTGCTTTATATAAGAAAGGCCTAACTCTGAGTATACTCTGTGCCAAAAAAGTGCTGACAGGAAATGGCATGCTTTTGCAGCTAGAATGAAGTGAAACCAACTAGGCTGTTTGATGCACACTAGAGAGCAAGAGAGCATATAAATACCTAGGCTTCAGTTTGTGCTTCAGACCTTGGGTTGTGTGTTGTGTGCTAAGGTCTCCATATCCGGAAATGTAAAATGAAGATCATTTTTAAAGTAAAAAGACCACTTTGAGCCGTGTCTTTCTTGGCCCTAAGAATCCAAAAGAACCGGAATATAACAAAAGCTAGAAATTACCTACTGACAGCTACCTATTGACACTCAATTATTCAAAATGAGCAATGTTATCAGATCAGATACGTCCAAGAAGACCCCTTCAAAATGCGGTTTAATAACCAATTAAACCAAAAGTCTGGAAAAGAAGGTGAAAAGGCTAAAAAGGAGATTTTTTAGAGGAAAAAGTTTAAGTTTGACTACAGCACATCCGTTAAACTGTATTGTGTTTAGACAGTTATACAGACAATTTAGGCCAGGACAGATAAACGGGAATTTATTAAATATGTAGGAAAATCTTGAAATCATGAAAGTCTTTGGGAATTTCAATCAGCTTCTTCGTGTCACAATTTCAGTGGGCATTGATTTCCCATTGAAGTGGCCATTCCTTGAATAATGTCATGGTCCTGAGTCTGCCGACTCAGTGTTTTGGGTTTCTTTATGCTTTTGTTTATTCTGAGTATCATCAGCTTCGCCTGGTCCAGCCTCTGCTTCAGCTTCGCCTGGTCCAGCCTCTGCTTCAGCTTCGCCTGGTCCAGCCTCTGCTTCAGCTTTGCTGTTCCAGCCTCTGTCTTGCCTAGTGCAGCAGTGGCCACGCGGCCTTCGGGTCCCATACTGCCCCCTCGACATTGTCGGTCGTCTGCCAGGCCGCTTGTTGGGCATCATCGCCACTACGGACGACCTCCCGAACGCCGCCGCTGCCTTCAGCGCGGCCTGCCTCCGGACTTCTGTCACCGCCGCCACCGCCTGCCGCGTGGTCAGCCCCCTATGCGACCCATATCCGATCATGGTATGACAGTGTGAACGGCACAAATCCGATATTTTCAAATCCGATCTGGGTCACTTTTGTATGTGGTGCTGAATCCGATACATATCCGATGTTTCAGAAAGCGACTGCTGTTTGAACGGTCATGTCGCATTAAATCCGTCTTTTACGTCACTGACACAAGACAGACGCCAATTAACAGCACCGGAGAAGCGCCCGATAAGACATCGCGAATGCTTCCTGGCCATCCAGTGTATATGTCAGTGAAACTGTTGGGAAGACAACATTGGAGAAACGTGAACATTTTATTTGTACTGTATAATCTGCAGATTCTGACGGAAATCTGCAACTTTCCTTTGAAGCACCGCTCCTCTCTAAAACAGCAACAAGGATAATTATTAAGGCCATATGTAAATAACAAAATAACTATAACTTAAAGCAAAATTGGGAAACGTAAAGTCCGAAACAAGTCTTTATATTAACGGCCAACAATACTGTTTGTTCTGGGTCTAAACAGAGCGCGTTGTGTGTGACGTCTTCTCTTGTGCATGCGGGCCGCTTTGAGCGTTCACACTAGAGTGTGTTTGCTGTCACACTTTATTTGTAGTGTGAACAAGCAGACAAAAAAATCGGATTTGATCAAAAAATTGGAATTGAGCATTAAGACCTGCAGTGTGAAGGTGGCCTTAGTGTCCCCAGTAATGGGAACATTTGCCTTCAGGGCTTCCTGCCAGACAGGTACTGTATGGCTAAGGCCTGATAAAATGGTATACCTGTAGACATAGACAAGTTTGTTTTTGTTTGTTTGTTTTTTTTTTAAACCAAACTAGGACTGAAAAATCAAAATAACAAAATAACTCTTTCTGGAAAAGAAGGCAAAATCCATCAAGTAAGAGATAGTTTTCTCCTCATCAGGGTATCTGAGGGAAAGCCTGTAGTTTAAAGTGCTGTACAGTGCAGATCTTTTGAAATAAAACAGCTGATCGAGTAACTTCACCCGATCATGGTGAATAAACACGGCATTCATCCAGTAATTATTTGCCATCTTGCAAAACTAGACTAACTAGATGAACTCCAGACAGAACTAAATGTGACACAGTGTACATCTGGTTGCAGCACAGAGCCTTTTTCAGTATAATGGTATTAAAGATAAACAAAACTCAGTCAAAGCTACCATGACATAAGGGAGCACTGACTGCTGCTGCGGCAGTGTATTACAAACATGTTTATGATCTAAGAACATACAGAAATATATTATTCATGAATTCTGTATGTGCGACTGCTAGTCTGACATAACTGTGCTTTAGGCTAAGACTGACTAGTGACTGCTCAAGCTGTTGCAAAAACACCAATCAGAATCATTAAGGCTCTGTGCCGACTTTCACAGGAATATGTAGGGGAGCGATCTATACTGATTGCCGTGGACAGCGTGTGTGTTTGAAGTTCAGGGGAAGGGAGTACGTGTGCGTGCATCCAGTGCCAATAACTCAAGTGTATTAACCTCTTAAGCAAGACTAAAGTAACAGCCACGGGAAGTATTTTCTCTAAACTAATGTGTGCAAATTTCAAAGCCGTTGCAGAGAGACAAGCTTAATGATTGTTGTAAAATTATTTTTCCAGTGTGCAACAACAACCCTGTGAAGAGATAAACTGCAATACGCTGTTATATCCTGATTATTAAGTAAAGTTTGATGAATTCAGGTTATGCTAATGGAATGCTACAAATCATTCTTTGAGGCTGTGTGGAAATAAACCACAGAGTAAAAATCAATCATTAGCCCTACGAGCTGGCTGCCCATATTTCACTGATTCTTATTTTACGCTTCCAGCTATACGCTGCTGTAAAACCTTAGTTGGCCCGCTAATTGCTGGGCCACTGTGAGAGAGGTTATAAAACAAGCTCTATGCCTTATTTAAACCTATTGTTAGTATGATCGATTTGATACATTGTCCTCAGAGCTTCTAGGTTCATTGGCCCATAGGTGAAAACGCACTCTATACTCCATTAGAACACAGTTAACATGCAGAGAGCTACGTTTTTAGCACTAACATCAGCTTGGTAACCACATATGCTGAGTCCATGTGCCTTCACTGAGAGCCACTCAAAGCCCAGTCACACTTCACCCAGCTACTTTTGCATACATGTCACTCATTCTGAATCACAGACAGGTAGCAGATTTTGCACAATGGCTTTCCATCGACAAGAGGTAAACACTCACTTTCAATTGAGAAATGCTACCGGCTGAACGAATAAATAAATGGTTAACACTTTGGTGCGAAGAAGTGCGGTAAAAAGCGCTGCTTTTTCTGCGTGTTGATTTGAATGACCTGACAGCAATCACGCCTAAGCAGATACCGGGAGACAACAGCTGTAGTTTTAGGCAAGCGTACCGACTGACGTAATGGCTTTTCGAGAAGACATTTGCAGCCCACGGCGTGTCAATTCAACGCCGCTGAAGCGGAGGTGCGTGTGAATGTACTGCCATGAGCAAAGATCAGGCAAGTTTGTATGCGTTTAAGAAGATCTTGCAGCCAGAGCAGGGCAAATACATGGTCTCACTATTGATTTGGCCCTGGCTTCTCCTGCTGTGCTTGTTTATTGGCCCTTGACTGACGCTTTTGTGCTGAGGAGACACCTGCCGTGTCCTGACTGCTAGCTGACAGACCAAATTCCTGAACTCATGGCTGGATGGCAGCCCACCCAATAAAAACCCCAGTGGATCACGCATGCTCTGGAAAAGTGTTAAGTTTGTGTGTATGTGTGTGTTTCTACACATGAGTGTTGCTACCAACTGTGTCTCTTCGATGTGTGTGTGTGTCTCACACAATTCTGATGAGTGTGTGCAGATGTGGACATCTGTGTGTGCTCAATTCATATTGATTAATTGCAGTGTGATGAGAGTTAAATCTGTGCAGCCCAGGGAAGTGTGGATTAATCGAAGGAGCCAGCAGACAAATTCCTCTACAGCCATAGACAACCCAAGTCAGACAGCTGGTCCTTCAATTCTTCAATTTCAGTACATGCAGTCGTACTTCTTTGTACCCCGAATCCACTGAACAATAGATTTCTAACTTATGTTAGACCAGCTCAGACAAGGTGACCCTGAATATATAAGATATGTCTATTAGGTTACACGTAGTGATAATGCAAAGTTTGTTTGTTTTTTAATTAGCATAGTTTGGAGGCTCAGTTTATTTCAAAAACCACAAGGTAGTCCTCCATCTGTAGTTCTCAACAGCTGTGAGATATGCTTCATATGCTAGTAAACATAAGACAATAACCACATTTGATTTCACACAGCATTTCAATGCTTTAACGTCAGGCGTCTTCTGCTGGCCCCACTGTACACTCACAACTTACTTCCTGCATTTAATTTTTAACAGACGCCTGCTATCATGTGCTATATTATCTGAAGTTCGAATACACAACCAGGGTGAGTTGTGGGATTATAGTTCCCTCTCAAGTGCCTTTAATTATTCTTGTGTTGTACTTGTGTTATACATTTGTTTTTGTACGGTGACACCAAAAACATGTTGCCTACCTCAAATTTAAGCATGAAAGCACATTTATATGTATATAAAGGGAAAGGGAAAGTAAATTCCTTTCCTTCTCGCTCACTACCTTTTAGAGAAGAAACCCATTAGCCCTGGGACAAATGGCTGATGGGACAGGAAGGACTCAATAATTCAGCAACCATTGTTTCCTCTGATGTGCTCCACGCTCTCAATTGACCTCTGCTTCTCTGTTGTGTTTTTCCTGCACCGGCTTGATGGATCTCCTCACTATGAGACAACTTTAGGAAGACTCCAAAGACCCTAAGTATATAAATAAAAGCATAGCTACAGGCAGCAGCCGTAGTGGCTGCATTATGTATAAACACACACACACACACATGCATGTCAGCTAAAATAAAGCAAGGAGACAGAGAAACACGCAGAGATAAGCACACATGCCCTGGACTTGAACATAAATCAACTCCTATCTGTTTATCCACAATGGCCAGGCTTCTGCCCCACAGCTTAACTGTCACTCAATGATAAATTAATTACTTGAGTACTGCTAGTTTCTCCACTGTAGCTACAGGCTTATCTGCATCATACAAAGAACTTGACATGCGTGCATACGTGAACACCCAGAGGTCCAAAGCACTGGGAGAGATGGAGAGAGTCATAATCAAATTGCTTTCTCTTCCATTAAAGAGCTCATTAAACAGGGGAAATACTTGATTTCATTCCTTTAACAAATGCATTAGCCTGAACACAACTCACTGTGTTGGTGAACTGAAATAAAACACAGGTGAGGGGACCATTTATATGCAAGACCCATAGCTCGCCCAGGGAACGCACTTACATTTTTACTCATTTATCCAACGGCCATAACTGCCTGCTGACAACTTTGTCTGAATTAAGGGCTGCTGCACAATAATCAGCTCTGCTGAATTACAGGATGGATGATTTGTGCTTGTAACATTTGACCCTGGGCTGTCACGGGAAACATTGGCTTCTGCAGGGCAATTGGGAAACTAGTAGTGTTTCGTGCAAGTATTTTTCCACTTTGCATTTCCTTGTAGGCACCCAAAATCAGATGTTTAAGGTATATTCAGGTAAATGCTGACCTCTAACCTCAACCTTATAACCTTCATTCATCTGTCACATGCTCTTTTTTCATAGTGACACATGCAGAAAACAAAAACGACCTGTGAAGCTCTTTACGTGTCCTTCAAGTTGTACGTTATTCACTTCAGCACCTTGAAAATTAAATCTTATCAACCAACTGAGTGCAATTCAGCATGGGGCTGGAGTAATTATTGCTTTGAGTAATTATTTTTTTCTCCAGTAGGCAAAGACTAATCCATCATATTGATAGTCCACATAGATCCCCAATGGGAGTGCGCGTTGACTGAATATTTATACCCTATGAGGTGAGCCATATTCTACTGAGTCACGGACTGAAACTGTGTGTTCTGTGTTTGACAAAGACTTTCGAAACAATAGCCTGAAACAAACGAATAGATTTTTTCCCCCATGTTGTATGGCTTATTGATAACTCTGGGGCTGCGTAAACAAGGGTGTGAAAGAATCAGTAATTTGAAAAAATTGAATAACTCTTTAACTGTTTGACTTTTTATGAAGTTACTTCTACAGTTTTCTCGTTATTAAATAGGAGGGCAGAACATTTAGGAATGATTTCAAGGATTATTCAAAGCTCCTAATAAATGAATACTATCACCGGAGCACATGAAAGTACCCTCTCCCACACGACCCAGAAGTTGAAATCACTGAAGTTCAGAGTACTGCAAGATAAGGCAGAGACATGTTTCTGCTCCTGTCTAGCCATGGAAAATTGGATTAGTTAAACCAACGATAAACTGAAAAAAGTGAAGAGCCTTTCACTATGTAGCACCAGCATGTGTTAGGCAGATTAAAAGCCTCTTCCTCTTCACGGGAATGCAAAAAGGCAAACAAGTCAGACAAAAAAAAAAAAAGATCCTTTTAGTATGAGAGGCGCTGGCAGTTCCTTCAGTGGCAATAAGCCTACATAGACCACTTGGCTCACAATACATAATGTAAAACTAGTTGGCTGTGGAAGCCATGCTATCATGGAAAGGTGATGCATGATGGATGGAAATGCTGCTCTGGCCTCAAAGACCGAACGCTGTGAGGAGAGGAAGCCCTGCAGACAGCATCTTAAGTTCTATCTACCACTTCGCTATCGACTAATGTTTTTTCCCCCCCTCCCTCCATTCCTGCGGGAACTATCAGCTAACTCGAGATCGAGGTCAAATTCTATGTCAGTGTTTCCCTAACTCCTAAATGTGCAGACAAATAAAACCTATTATGATTGAACCTAGAAGAGAGTGCTATAACTGCACATTATTGCTCACAGTTTATGTCGGCTTCAAGTTTTTTTTGTTTTTTACTGTGCGCATCACAGAGTGTGAAAAAGTTGGATGGTGCTCATTGAATTTTGATTTTGTTTAGAAGTTTTAGAACAAAACTTCATTTCATTGAGACCAAGCTTTACAACTTTACACATACTAACCATATGTAGTGTATATGTAAAACCATTTTACACGAGCATTATTATAAAGGAATTACATCACTATTTTATATAACATACCTATATACTGTACCTATAGACCAACAAAGGAAGCAGATAACTACGCAGTTCAGACACACACCCACACAACCTTTTCCCCAACACACCCAGGCTTTGTGAGTTTCCATTACACACTTTTGTTCCCATCTCCTGTTCTGTTCTCCGATATAATTGGAAAGGCAGTGAAGGCATTCTGGGAAACATGACCATGTAGTCAGAGGAAAGCATCCAGGCAGAAGATATTAAAATGTATAAGTTTCACCTTTTTGTTTTTTTCCAGTGGCAGTTCAGAGCGGGGTGGAGCGACGCCACCCACGAGAGGGGACACTCATCTTCACACATAGCCCTCCGGAGTCTTCCCACGTCTGCCCCAGACGGTCATCTCACAGGCGAGCTAAAGTTTAACACTGATGAAAGCTGACTGACATCATGAGAAATTAATGTTACACATCAGTGGGAGTGCTCCTGCAGCGCAGAGTGGAGAAATTTAGATGTTTAACGTCTCCTTTGAGGAGCAGTTGTTGGTTGACAGTTGCGTTTGGGTGAAGTCGTTGGGTAAGATCGTACTGTGCGTCGTCTGAGGGTATGGGAGGTTGAAAGTCTCCGGAATGGCTCTAAGTTTCACAGAAAGTTAATTAATTCCTGCTTGTTCCAAAAGCAGGGAATGCCATAAAAGCACCTTCCACATGATAAAATATGCCATTTCTGAAAATACATAGATTCATTAGTACAGCTGGCCACAGCCATGTCAACAGTCTCTACAGATTAATTAGTGTGTAGACATCTCCACCTTCAGACTAACACCTAACTTTGTTCTCGTTATGTGCCAAGTCTTTAATTAGCCAAGAGGCTCTCTGTTCGCTGCTATTTATATTGCCAAACATTTTTGTTTTGTTATCTTCTCTTTTATGCAGTGTCAGCCGGCGCAGAAGCCACACAAACAGTTCAAACAGCAAAGTAGCTGCTAAAGATGTGTCGGAAACCTTAATGTGTGTTGCTTGATTTTTTTTTGTTTGTTTGTTTTTTTTAAACAGACCTCATTTCACAGAGGAACATTCCAAGTGATTTTGTTGAGCAGCTTAAAAGCTTGACTTAATTGCTGCTGTAGCCAAACTGCCCATCGTCAGCATTCAGCAGGAGAGATCAGAGAACTGACTTCTTTGTTCTTTAGGCTAATTAATATATATATATATATATATATATATATATATATATATATATATATATATATATATATATATATATATATATATATATATATATATATATATATATATATATATATATATATATATATATATATATATATATACACACACACACATTTCAGCAGTGGAAAATGAGTGTTGTGGAAATCATTATCATGAGGAGCATAAATCTCAGAATGCATGATTATTTTACACAGTGCTCCACTCTACATAATCGTGATGTCTCAATGTTGATTTCTATGTGCATGAACAAACTTTGCGTTTCTTTGTTTCTGTCAGTCTTCCTTCTATCTTTAATTCAGCCACTTGGAATCACATACTTAAAGAAACAAAAAAAACCAACAAATGATTGGAACCCTCTTTTTGCCTTATTAATTCATGCCATGCTTTCTAGTGTGGCAGCTGGTGAGACAAGAGGGTGGGGACTGCTATCGCTTCTGCTCACTGTGTAGCTGTCTGTGTATTACTTTGTAATATGTTGTTTTTTTCATGCCATCTACAGCAGGGTGGGGCATCAGTATAGAGGAAGTGAAGAGAAGAGGGGGGGGTGTTAGATGAAAGCTGGTGGGACAATTTATCATTCTGTTTCTCCCTTGTCAAGTCAAAACCCAAGACTCTTCTTTTCTGAGCCAAAGAGCAGTGATAACAATAGGCAAACAGTGGAGCCATTTCTAACATCTGTATTTCACACACAATCCCCCGCTGACTGAGGTTTGAACATTCCCCCACAGCCCTTGACACAGCAAGCTGCCTGCCTCCTGACTTTGGCAGTTGCTGCACGCAAACACACACAGAGACGCAAGCCAGGAGCTCACACATACCCCAGCAGAGATGCAGATAAACAGTTGAATAGATAAGGAGCCAACAAGATGAAATGTAAAAACAATTTGACTTGACATACCAAGTGCGCACATGCACTCCGGCTCCTCCCTCTCCCCTCCATCCCTGCAATAAGAGCATCATCTTTGCTGTTGTCTTTGTCAAGCTGTGGCGCTGTGAATGGATGTTTTTTTCAGAAATTAGACAAGTGATCACAAGTAATTAAGAGTGAAGAGATGGAGGAAGAGCAAAAAAAACGAAAAGCTAAATAAAATAGAAAGACCAAAAATACTCAGAGCGGTATGAAAGGAGGATAAGGAGTGAAATTTTTTTTTTCAAAGACAAGCAAATCAGTGTGGATTAAGTGTCAGACAAGCACCTAAGACCCACCGCAGAATGAAAAACACAATTTTGGCTGGATTTACGTATGATTTCGGCTTTTCCGTGAAGCTACGTAGGTTTCCAGCAGGCATCATTTTATCATTCATCTCACAAAATATGCCTGGAGACATTTTTTCTCCCACTTGAACACACACAAGTTTCTTTCTGTGCTGGAATATTCAGCACTGAAAGTCTGGATGTTTGCGGCAACTTACCCATGTCAAAAATGTACTTGCAGAGGAAAAAAAATACAACTCTGAAACTGTGATCCAACATTTGATAAGACAGATAAAAGTCAAGCTAGATAAAGCCTGCTGCACACCCTACTGACTACTTTTGTAACTTCTGTAGTTTGTGCTACTCTGTGATTAACTGAGTTATGTCTCCAGAGGGCCAGTAAATCTGCCACACTTATGATAGCTTGATAAAAATGAATAAGGCACACATTTGTCATTTTTATTCAGTCATATCCGTTCCACCAGGCTGGCATAACCCATCGTCAAAGCAAAGACATTATTAAATGTTGTCAGATTCGTTTTATTTCTCACATTTAGTCACCAGACAGCAAGTATTTAAATAAATGGACACATTGGTTTTAAATTGGTCCTGCACAACAAGTTATGATAAATGACAACGTAAGTGTGAGTCCCAACTGAAATCAACAATGTAATAAGAAGAGAAACTAAAATACTTTTACTTAAGTTTTGAGACATCTGTACTCTGTTTAAAAAAATCATGCAGTATGTTATACATTCAAGTG
Organism: Neolamprologus brichardi; assembly: GCF_056152115.1. Lineage (NCBI taxonomy): Eukaryota > Metazoa > Chordata > Actinopteri > Cichliformes > Cichlidae > Neolamprologus > Neolamprologus brichardi. Next base: position 7,806,476 of record NC_142108.1, read on the forward strand.
ATAATGAAAAAAACTATCACCTGTTTAAAAGAAATTAGCTTCATAATGTGTTTTAGAGTTTACGAGAAAGATAACACATTACAAATTAGCACAGCATACCAGTATATATGACTAAACTCTCAACCAGTCACAGCAAAATGCGGTTCCACCCTGATCCTGCCTGAAGGTTCTTCCTGTTAAAAGGGAGTTTTTCTTTCCCGCTGTCACCAAGTGCTTGCTCATACCATGTCATCTAATTGTTGGGATTTTCTCTGTATTATTATTGTAGGGTCTTTACCTTAAAATATAAAACACCTTGAGGCAAAACTGTTTTTGGGATTTGATGAAATATAAACAATATAGAATTTGATTTAATTTAATTACAAACATTTATGCTTATAGCGGTTAAAAGATATACTATGAGTATACCCATATAGTCATTAGCTTCCTAAGCTAACCTATTGCTTAGCTTGGCAAGTGAAAGGTTCAGTTTCAGTCAGAGACACAAAGCCCTTTGGGGTTGCATCAAGAAGGGTATCGAGCATTAAAATAAATAAATAAATAAAATTCTGTCAACTCAAACATGTGCAGCCACCTTATGTGATAAAGTGAGCTGCCAAAAAAAGGTTTTCTCTTTTGATGAGATTCTTCCAGCATCATTGTGTACTTTGTGTACTGGAAAAAGGACAAACATTACCGCATTGACTTTGTATAACCTGTTCTGTATTACCACTACTTGTGAGAATCCCTTTCCTACCAGTGCCTCACCAAATATCTCTATAATCAAAATAAAACGAGGAGAAAGTAACCAGCCTGCCCTCCCAACACTACTTGACCCAGACTGACTGCAATAAAACTTTTGCCTGATCTCTTAACATTTAAGACACCGTTTTTGTGTAATTAACATGCTCCTACAAGACATTACATCAGAGGGAGAAATGAGAAAGCAGAAATCTTGTGCGTTTTCCCCCACCTTAGACTCTATCATCTAGCTTTCTTGGCTACATATTCCCTCCTTAGAGGTTTAAAGAGAAATGACACTGACAGCACTGGTGCATTTAGTGGCAGCAGATCTGATCCATTAGGAAACAAAGAACTCTTTTTCTACAGCTTCACTCTGTTTTTCTATCCTCTTTCACTTTGCCAGATCCTGCCAGTAACAAACAGACACTCCTCCTCTTGTTGTTATTCTCGTCACCATCGCCCTGTTTTAAGCTACTTTTTTATTTATATTTTTTACTTTATATATTCATAATTTCCCACAGTACCCAGACTATGCAAACTCTTTTCACTACCTCGGGCAATTCGGCTGGAGATTGTCTTCTTTCCCTAAAGTGAAAAAGGCTATATAGTATAAGTATTTGGATAATTTTTTTCTAAGTTGAAGGATGAATTACTTAACTCATAAATGTGTAAATAAGTACCCTTCACCCATGAGCGATGAAGGCCAGCAGATTTTACATCAACTGCTCAAGTTGGATAGTTTGTGGTTTTGTTCATATACTCATTATAAAGACGGTTATACCCAGCACCATGCATTATGGCTATTTTAATTTAAACTCAACGTCTTATATCCTCTTCAACTCTTCACGTGCCATAGCACCATTAAGTTCATAAATATTCATCGGGAAATCAAAACATCCTTGCAAACTTCCTCCAGCTTCATCTTTTACTTTTACACATTCCAGTTTCCACTACGGTGCATTATTTTGAAGTCAAATAAACAAGCAGAAACCTCCAGTTAGCTTTGTGAAGTTGTCCCATCAAGTGAACAGGCTGTCTCTGCCAAATAGATGAACAACGCAAATGGTACAAGTTTCTGCCAATTTGCATGATGAGAAAATGATATGCTGGGCAACGGCCCTAGTGTTGATGAAAAGAAATATGGAAAATGGTTTCTATATTTAGCATCCCCGTGAGCATTCGGTTGGGGGTGGCTCTGGCTCAAACTCATGTTGCTTTCTGTGAGCACTGGGATGAAACATAGTTGCTGTTTTTAAACACCATCATTTGACAAGCATGGCAATCTACATTTTCAAAAATTGCTTATTTGTCCTTAAGTGACATTGAATCGAATGCCAGGCATATCCTGGGCTATGAAATTGGAAAAAAGAGAGGTGGAGGTGTATTGGTTTTTGTTTTCAGGTTGGATGTGCCTGGGAGTTTTAAAAGATGTTCGGCACTAAGGTGTAGGCCCCAAAACTTGAGGCATATGTGGGACCCTTTAATACCGTCGGGTAACAATTATCTTTCAGGCAATCTTCAATGCATTTATTTGTCTGGTCTAACCTACTCTTATACTCACACTTGGAGAGATGCAAAACGAGTGTTTGTGCTGTGTGTGTGTCCATTACTAGTGTCGTGGGGACCTAGATCTTTGTTGTTATGTTATGGGGACGTGCTGTTCTTGTGGAAACACCAAGTCCCCTTTGTGTAAATCAATGGGCATGTTTAAGAGTTAGGTTCGATTCAGGTTAAGTGTTAGTCAAGTAGCAGTTACGAGGACGCAGACAGGAAATGAATGTAAGTCAATGCAGAGACCCCTGAAGCCATGGATACATGGCTGTGTGTTATTGCTCAAATGTTGCATGTGTGTGTTTACACAGATTATAGTGTATACTCTGCCAGCATACTGCTGTGGCCTCCACCTCTGATTAACTCAGTAGGTAATGACTGTGAGAGCTGCATGGGGACTGCGATGAAGAGGGCTCAGAAAGAAAAATAATAGTACAGAGAAGAAGAGGGTCTGGCTGGGAAAGTGGATGGACAATTTGATGAGGTTGTCTATTCTGTGCATGTACAAATGTGCCTACTACTATTTGTTTTTGCAGAGACTAAACAGAAAAAGCAATATGAGTTAGAAAAACTGAGAGTAAATTATTCCGAAAATATATTAAATTCTTCTTAACCTGCAGCATATTTGGCACTACTTTGAAAAAAGGAAAAAAAATGTTTTTATCTAAATTTTTTTTTAAGTTGTACTTTTGTTCTAACACAGCCTTTTCATGGAGGCAGAGCGTTGCAGAACCTTATAAATATTTTCTGTTCCTTTGACTGTGTAAAACCATCGCTGCAAAACTTGGCATTTTCCATTACAGCTTTGACAGCTTCTCTCTGAAGTTTGAAAACATCGCCTCATATTTTTCTCAAGCCTTCTGGTCCTCAGCCTCATAAGTGTGCTAAGAAAATCCAAGGCAACAAGTTAAACTTAATAGGCAATTAGCTTTCCAATAAACCCTACTCACTGTGATTACAGGACTACATTAGTCCGTTGCTCTGAGAAAGAAATGGCTGCAAGCTAGATAATCATGGCCATGTTCTACTATAAAGTTTTGGTGCAGCCAAAAGTACTTTCCATCTCAAGGTACAACTTACATCTGTGGAGAATCCACTGCACATACCAAAAAAGTTATACGAAGCAAATAGCATAGAGTAAATTTTTATAGGAAGTTTGCTCTAAGAGAACACAGCATTTCTCTAGAGGTGTTTGGTTCAGGTTCACTACACACTCTTTGCGTCCCTACACAACAGTCGCTGACACGGCCCTTCCTGCTCTCATTTGGAAAGACTTCATAGTGAGTGCCTCTGCTTCTCAGTGTCCCTGGCCTCTCCTTGGCCCCCATTTCTTCCCGTTTCCTTGCATCAGCTCCATTTTTGTCTCAGAGTGTCTGCGAGAGCACCGGTCATTCTCCCGCTCTAGGCTGAGCCAAGGAATCGATGAGTGGCTGGGCCTCTTACTGTAATCACTGACCCATTCCCCAGCCACCGTTTGGCCTCCGACCTCCTTTTCCTCAGCTCTGAGTGCGGAGCTTTATTTCTGCAGAGCCGGGTCCAAAAGGTCACAATGATTCCGGTTCACTTGGGTCACACCCCCTGAGCCAACTCAAACTCCAAAAGTCGAGACAGATTTTCCTCCTTTTATTAGCTGCTGCTCTGACTTTAAAGTGCTGACATACTTCAATCATGTCAGCTGCTTTAACATAAAGCATAGGTCACAGCAGGAAGGATGTCACCTTCATTTTAGTCCCCTGATACCAAAGATGCTAAACTCCTTATCAAACTGCAATCCATCACAAAGGCACCGACTGAACCAACGGTTTGTATAAGGTTTGTTCATCTAGCAGCTTCAAGTATCTAGGCTGCATACCTGAGGGTGTTCAGAAAAACCATAGCTTTGGAAGTCCAGATATCTGTCTCCATGGTAACCCTCAGCCCTTGTGCATGTAAGCTGAAAACTGCACAGCATCATATTGTCCTTAGCATCTGAAGGCAACAATTATAACCCAGTTCCTTAGTGAATATGGAGTGATTAGCACACCCACATTTTTGCTGTATGTCACAGGATCTCAATCTGCTTCTAGCTTGCTAAATCATGGTGGTCAGACCCCTTTGAGAAACAGTGGATTGTTTGTTGTCTAATGATCCAGACATCTTCTGAAAATATGTATAGCTGCTGAAATCAGATGGCATTTAAATAAAAAGATTCCAACTGTTTTTGAATGAGAGCACATCTGCTAGAGGAAGCTTTATTTGCATTTTAACAACATAACATTTAGTGTGATCCATAAGGAACAGCTCTTGGTTATGAAGCAGGGGGGTTGATGTGGACATTATTTACAGTAACAGCCCTCTCCTTGAGATGTTGAATCATCATCAGTATCATCAGTGGATCTATACAGAGTGATTTACTCCTCAGTGTCAGTTTCCTGCACGCCCTCTACAGTGACAGCTGATAGCGTTCTGTCAAATCCTGCTGTCTCTAGAGTATTTATGAAGGTATGATGATAGTGTCTGTAGCAAGTACAGTCAAGCCCTGAACTCCAGCGTGAAGTGGAAATATTTACTCATGTCATATGCGCAGGCTCATATTGTCTAAGCGTGGAGTGATCTTCAGTGAACGAAAGCTGAGCATGTGCCGGTTAGCTCACACACATTTACTCACGGCATATGACTTAATTTAGCCGAAACTTCAAACAGACTTAGAAATATGTGCTGAGAAAGCATTGATTGACTTAAAAGGCTTCGCTTGACTTTATTTATTGCAAAGTCAGAAGGCAAAGTTTGCCTCACCTCAAAACACAGTCTGGTCCAGTACTTGGCTGCTGTTAAATTTGGAGATTTTAATTTAGTCTTTTCATGCTGTTATTTCCCATAATAATATAATCTCTTGTGTTATGCTCCAATACTGTAAAACAATATCTGTTCTTTAAGTAGCCAGAGGAACTAGTACAGGGCAACTCCAGGCCTCAAGTGCTGGTGTCCTGCAGGTTTTAGACGTGTCCTCGATCCAACACAGCTGATTTAAATGGCTAAATTACCTCCTCAACATGCCTTGAAGTTCTCCAGAGGCCTGATAGTGAACTAATCATGTGATTCAGGTGTGTTAACCCAGGGTGATATCTAAAACCTGCAGGATACCGGCACTTGAAGCCTGGAGTTGCCTACCCCAATCTAGTATTTCTAAAGGTCTAAAACCACATTCATGACGTTGATTTCATAATAATCATGTTAAATCACCACATTTCCACACTGACCAGTAAATTCAGTATCCATGCAAGGATACATTTAAAAAGACAGTAGACAGTAAACTTTTACTTTAACTGCTATTTTATGATGTGTTGAAATATTCATGTGTTGAATGAAAATGTTTTCTTTCCGAAATAGAATTAAATTCAAAGGAGTATTTTAATTCAGTCTGTTCCCCTTTCATTCACACGGTATGAGTGAAAGGCGAGCCCTGTTTAGCTCCCAATAGCCAATGGGCTGTCATGTCCTTCAACATTAACATCATCCACTGGGCCCTTACCCAAAGGTGATTCAGAGTCAAAGCTGCCATTTGTCACAGTGGTGCTATAAATGTAAACGTCTTCCCATTTGTATTTAATTTTTTTTAATGCTTTCCATCTACATTCATCCAATTTCCTCTCTTCCTCTAATGAATAAGTCATATAATTGCAAGATGAACACACAGTTCCTTGGAAGTATGCAGTAAACAGCAAACACAATGGGTAGGAAGTGCTTAAACTTGAATGGCTAAAACCAGCCGTTGTTTACTCTCCAAGGAGACGAGCTTAGAGGTTGCATCAGGTGCTTAAAAAAAGATTTTGTTTATCCCGGTGTCTAGTCAGTAAATAATAAATAATGAATTAATTGATTCCTTTCTTCAGGGGTCCTTTGCTTCAAAGCAGGGTGGGCTTTGAAAAGTTTGGCATCAGAGGGAATTTTGCCAGGTAGATGCCTAATTACACTTCCAAGGCCCGGCTGTCTAATAGATTTTGATTTTAACTATCACAAAAGCTGCAGTTTGCCCTCTGAGGCACGTATGTCCTTTCAAAAACATAGACGAGATTAGTAACACTTTTGTTTTCCAAAGTATTATCGTCAACTTATTGTGAGTACACAGAACGTCTGGATGTTTTTCACCCAGGGCTTTTTCTTTGTGTGTGAAGAAAACGTTGACATAATGGAATCTTAGCCTAGCACACAGCATAAAGTGCAGATGTTGACAATTTATAATCTTAATGCTGGACACTTGGAATATTCATGGGTGAAGCAGGTCGCTCCCGCAGGCCGACAGTGACACAGGCAAGGACACATTTGCATCACTTGTTCTAAAGTGTATAAACCACTTCCTCCTGAGCCTGAACCCTCTCTTTTCCCTTGCCTCTGTCATCTTTAGCTATTTTCTCTTTTAACCTGATACCCAATAACATTTTACTCCTATAATTTGTCCCAGTCAATCAGGAACCAAATTATTCTGGAGTTTTCTTGTCACCAACAGGACCGACCTTAGCATAATGGAATCAGAAAATTCATAGTATCCTCTCCGGATAATCAAGAGTTATTTGTGCATTTTTGAGTGGGAGGATTGTCAGCGTGACTACTAGACTGACTAATAAATTCTGACATTCAGGCGCAGTGGCTGGATGTCTTAACAGATATGTATCGCAATAAGAGGGTAAAGTCATCTGCAATTATGACTAATTGAACGTAACACTGCATCAAAGCGCATGCCTTTTAAAGTAAAAGCAGGCGGACAGTTGTAGAGGTTTGCATAGATTACATATGATAACAAGTAGGCAGGGGTTCAAATGTGATGACTCTAATGTGACAATAATCTAGTATAATTACATGTGGATGAGTCATTATTTGTGTTTGCTCATCTCTTAGATAACAAAAAGAAAAAAAGAGAGACCGGCACATTTAATGAGCTGGGAGGAGTAGACAGACGGAGGATCACGGACTGAATGAGAACAAGATTTTTGGAAGTTAGGAGAAGGGTTTGCTGCAGAGAAATCTTGCCGTTTCTACGGATGCATGCGTTAGTATGCAAAAATGTGCAACATTTACCATGAATATGCATCCTTGCACAGGCGCGCCCACATTCAGACTCGCACAGGCAGCATCACACGAGACAGAGAGCGCAGCATGTCCACTTGCAAGTAAATGAACCAGCAAATGTCTCAGCATGCGCACATCAGTGTTAAGTGGCTTTCTTCTACAAGAAAGCTTACGCCTCCTGTCTGTTGTAATGCACGGATGTCTCTAACTTAGTCGCACGGCAGGGAAAAAAATCTTAAATGATACGTTGCTGCATTTTACAATGGCGCCAGACATTCCATTAAAGCTAACAAGCATTCTTGACTTTCTCTTGACATTGCCCCATTCTCTCGTCTGAGTCATGGTAATGCGAGTAATAGTGAGTATACCACTGTGGGTGTGTTTAATGTGGCAGCAGTTAAGACTAGTTGTGTAAACAGGCGGCCTAACACCATCTGTTTCTTTATGAACCCTGATTTGATTGTCTCCAACTTGCCATCTCCTTTTGCTTCCTTCTTAATGGCCACTCTCCAGGGACAAATCAGAAACTGAGGACTTCTTTGAAGAGAAACACATCCACCACACCGTAAAAACTTAAATGTTGATTCATGCAATATGCTTTCATTAGTTATCCGCATTTGTTAAAGCATTATATGAGGAGGACTTTGTGTGTCCAAACCTGGAGAAGAGAGTGTGCTGCATGACTTGTAGCCTCAAGCTGTGTTAGCTCTTCTTTATATCTCTCCTTCATTATCTGACTGTGGTTCTTATTTCACTCATGTATCCTGTGAAAGTTCTCGCCACTCACACGTTGCGGTGTCTGACTGTCCTGCTGGTTGTCTCCTTTTAAAATCGATCATTTGAGACCGTCAGTTTAAAAAAGGATCAGCTGTATTTATTTATTTATTTATTTTACTGGAGCGATAAAAGTCTGTCTGCTGTAATCTCTCACCTTTTTCCGGAGGTGCTGGGTTAAGTATATTAGCAATGATTGGGTCCTTTTGAGTGCAGAAACAGGAGACATTAAAAGCTCTCACTAGAATGCTACATATTAAGATTGGATTCCTTTAGAGTGAGGCTCATTGTAGACAACCACAGATCAGGGGAAGAAAATATGGAAGCACTGAAAGAGGAGCTGCATATCCGGGTGTTGCTGATTATCCTGTTGTTCTGTTCGGATTTCTTATATCAAATGGATTTGCAGCTCTGATAGCTCTGTTCATAATATGAGTGAGCAAGCATGACTCTAAAAGTGCTCGGGTCCCAGTGTGCAGTTTACATAAGTGCATGCGTCTGACTGCAAATAGGTAATATCTTTACTTTCATCTCTGAGGGGCTTTAGCAGCTCCTGTGTCTTCAACATGATGGATAGCGCCCAAGTGGTTTTCCCTGCGTGCAGCTGATCCCGTCACATCAACATGAAATGTTGATAGTGTGGCAATCGGGAAGTCGAAGGCTAGCTGGGTGCTCCTTACGGGCCCATTGATTTGCGCTTGGGTTTTTAAGAGCTAGGATTTCCTAACGATTCACCTGCGGTTCTTTCCCTGTTTGACCAGAAGGAACGTTCCCCTGGGATGCTACAGTGTGTTATATTAGTCTAGTTGTTTTTTTCTTCTTGGTCAATCTCTACTGCTGTGTCATCCACGAACTACTCGACACTGTAAAGTATTGATCTGCATACACAAAACGCCACCCGGCGTTATCATCTCTTTCTACCTGTTAATGAAAAGGCTTGCAAAAGGGGTCGCTGACCACACATGGAAAGAAAACCATGCTTGCCAATCACTCCTGTTGTTTACAACTTTGCTGAATACGATTTGCACAAAAAAAAGAAAAATCCAATTACTTGCCAGGTTTTTAGCCTTTTCAAACACACAGGTCATAAGCAGTCATATGAATTTGAACGCCCTGCTCTGGAAAGCGTGACTACCTTTCATACGATGCAGCTGTTGTGCTTTAATAATAACAGATATGACGTCCAAGTGGAATTAGGTATCTGGGAGACGGGAGACTGATTGGCACAGCCGCGAGAGCCGTCTGATAATTGAATCTGACTCCTTCAACAAACACAAAGAAGACAAGGTGTCGAGTGGGAGGATAATCGTAGAAGACATCAAGGCATTAGTGGCAGCTCTGCAACTTTGTCTACACAGTGCTTTGCTAAGTTGTGTATCACTCACAAAAACACTCACACCATTAACAGCCAATCATACTATAAGTAATACCATCATTTGAGATGAGTGTGTGGATTATTGACTTCAAAGTTATCACAGCAGAATACTTTAAAAGAAGAAAAAGAAATGCTCTATTGAGTAATCCTGTAGCACACAAAAGCCAAAATAGCCCTGCTTGGTTGACACAACCTCGGAGACCAAAAAGGTTTTTTTTTTTCCCGTTTTGCCATTAGTTGTGTAAAAAGAAGTCTGATATGAGTCTGTCTGGTTTTATAATAGCTTGCTGCCACAGGGACATTGCCTTGCTCATTGGAAATCTTAAACAAAGCACAAGGTCTTTTGGCCTCGTCTGATTTGGGATCGGGGAGAGTTGGATTGGCTATTATCTCGCAGGGGCTGCTGCCGAGGAGCTCCGGGAGGCTACAACTAGACCTCAGGTGCACTGTCGTGCACAGAGGAAATTGAGCAAACAGGAGATAAGTGAGATGGAGGGCTGTCTCTTTTTGTAGGGCGACATCACGGAACTATCCCTCACTATTAGGTTTCCACTCGTTTCTGCTGCATGTCTCTCCTTCCCACCCTCCCTGCTTCTTTCTCCCTCTCCTCTGTTATCTCAAACACCACGTAAAACATCGGCCCAGTCAGACAAAGTGATGTGATGAAGGACATCTTGCTACACGGGCCCTTTTTATATTCTCCCTTTATACATAGCATCAAGTATGTTACTCTGAGACATCAACCTAATCAAAAGCTAGCACTTTGCCATCACCCTGTGCAGTGCATTGTCTAAAGATGACATACTGCCACGGTTGTTGGTGGGAGGCAGCAACAGGAACAGTAGGGAAGGCATTTACAATCTATATAGCAGCTTGTGCTGAAACACCCCGAGGCGAGCAAATAAACAGACAATGCTTAGTCAATGCCTGCTTTGGCATTGAAGAAATGCTACAGACAGTCAAGCCAGAGTGCAGACAGACAAGCAGCATTACAACGGTCTACCCCTGTCTGCACTAGCATTTAAATGAAGTGAACATTATTAAAAACAGCGCATAAATAAACATGCACATGATTTATAGAAGCTGGCATCCGGGAACTCATTCTCACCCAGAGGAGATGGCTGACAAAGAGACATGGGACGAGGGCTGGCCAGTACGTGGTCACTACTGCAGTGCACGATCGTGCTGGAACAGAGGGGAAATGGCATTCTCCAGATGTGGAGTGGCCCGGGGCCGTTTCTGTCCATCAAAATATTGTCAGAGATTCAGCAGAAAGATGAAAAGAGGTGATATGACTCCAAGAGTATTGTGACTGACTTTGAGAGAAAAAGATGGAAAATATGTGGGCTGGTAATGACTTGTTTGTTATCTGCATTTGTATACTCAAGTGATCACGATCTTGTGTTTTTTTTCTTTTAAAAGAAGATCTTTTGTTAAGATAAGCAAGAGTTTGATGAGTTATTTCAATAGGAAAAAAAGACGCGCGTCTACAATATTCAGGAAGAGCTTATGTAAGGACAGATGATAAAAAATGTCACCATGTTGCATCACACTGGTGGCCAGCCAACCCTTGCTTTTGTCCTCCTGATAAAAAGCCATCTCCATGCAAGCTCCCTTTTCTCTTTCATTGCCAGATCCTCTTTCAGCCTAATTAAAAACAATTACAATGAAGTATATTTAAAAAGACAAAATTCTGAAAATGATGGGAATGGTGCACCGCGTCCATCTACATGCATGCCCAGAGCCCCGGAGAGACTCTTGCCTCTTCAGCTGTGCAGATTCTTGAATGTGCAGATTAATTGTATGTTTTATTGTGGGCAGTAGTTATTACTTTTCTTCTCCCCTCCCTTGCCTTGCTTGTGTGTGGGTGAGATTATTAAGACACTGAACACGTGGGAGGCTGCAATGACATCTGTAGTGCAATGACAGACTGGTGATGTGCTCATTATAGCAACCGTGTGCTGCTGCTGCATCCACATGACAGACCTTGACAATATTTCATTCCATTTCCTTCTTTGTGAAACACACTTCATGTTCAAGCCTGCGGTAACTACCATCTTACATCACACATAACCCCAGTAATGGCCTCCAACCTATGCTATCCAAAGGAAAACACCTGCAGCAGGAGAAAGGCAGCACTTTCTTCACTTTTCTTCCTTTACTTTTCAGTTCGTCTTTTCATCTCCTTGTCTGTCTGTACAACCCCGCTGAGAGGATTTAGTAGCTCCTGAAAGTCGTTATGTCTATAATATACTGGATCAATCTTCATTAGTCAGTGGTCAGCGTAGGTTCAGGCAGAGAGGGGGGAAATAAAAAGGCTCCTGTCACTAAGAAATCTAGACCCAGTCATTTCAATAAATTCTCAGAGGAAGTGACCTTTGCTGTAGTCATTAAGTTTGGGGGTCTGATTTAAAAGCTGCTTGATCCTGGCTTATTGACTGAATCTTTTGGCTGATTTTTCCGTTATTGTCGCTTTTGTGAACACGTGATTATTCATGTGTCTTTCATATATTTGAGATGTAACACAGTGCGTAAATGACTGACATATTCTTTATTCATGAAATAATCCAGCTGTATGTACGTGCAATTCCTCATGTGGGAAATAGAGACTGATGGACTGTTTATAGCAGATGGCCATAGCTTAAAGGTCTAAAAGGTTAAGCCAGTGTAGAAGTGCCTTCAACCTGCAAGCTTTCTCACAGGGGGCAAATCTTCTGGTTGACAAAGTGGTCCTTGATTGAGGGCCTCAGTATGACCAATTTCTCAATGATGGCATTCACTAGTTTCAAGTCTTATAAAAAACACAAAACGTTTTATGTTCCTGTAACATTTGGTTCCAGTGAGACTCATAAGAGATGCTAAAGTAGACTATGGTTCAGGATAGGCCACCTTGTGACTGTCATGATTGTTATGAGTTTGCAGTGTCCCTCAGTTTCTTGATTAGATCCACTCCTAGCTTATTACATTCATTTTCAAAACACCAAGGTGCTCAAAACACTGGGCTTAAGGCGGTGGTGTCAAACATAATGCCCGGGGGCCAGAATCGGCCCACTTAACTGCTTTGGAAAATGTGACAGGACGAGGAATGGACATTTAACAGTACTTTCATAGGTTTAACAGCTTTTCCTACTGATAAGACCTTCCCCATGGTCACTCATACTACACCAAAATTAATAAAAATTAAATTGCAGTTTTTTTCACTATCTGATATAGAAATTTATGGTTTTTATAATGGTTCCACAGTAAAAAAAAGGGTGGGAGCATTACTGTTCGGGCCTATTTAAGCTTGTATGTGGCACATGGTGTATTTGAAATTTCAACTGAAAGTACTTGTGTAAGATAAAGACAAATAAAGCACATTACAGTATCTGTCACTGTCTCTTATTTATGAATTTCTTTTTGTTTGATTCCTCTAATTTTGCAATGGTGACCCACCTGCTACAAAAGCCGTAAAACATTACCCCTCATTAAGTGTACATGTGAGGGACATAATGTTAAAGCTCATTTAAAACACAACTATACTCTCTCACTGATTGGAAACGCATCAACCAATCAGTATTCTAATACACTGCAGGTTTATTACTTCACCTGTTATCGCAATCAGGCATCCAGCTGCTCCCGCAAATGAGACAGTTTTGCCCCCGTCTGGAAGAGTTAAAGGCAGTGAGAACGAGCATCTAAGCAGGCAGTTTCTTCCAAGTGAAAATGTTCTCCTATCCTAATATTAATGTTGTTATCTTATAAAGTGCTATTGAATCAAAAGCGAGGAAGGTGTAAAGCAGGGGATTAGGAAAAAGGTGCAGATAAAGAAGGCACAGAGTGAGAAGCTCATTTTCTTTTCATTTAGTCCCAAGTGGTGATTCTGGAGCTCCGATCGATGCTGGGTGATAGATAAATAAATAAATAAAAGAAACATAATGCAAATCTGTTTTCTTTAAGATTAGCCGTCATTAAAAATGGAGCCTTGCTATATCTCACTGTGAGGAGGAAGTGAAAAAAAACAAAAAACCTGGACTTTCTTTTGATAGTGGCGGGTTTATATAAGTAAATAAAGCAATCCCTTGTTCCCTGTCAGCTAAAGCTGATATTTTGTAAGGTGTCACAGGCAGTCTGCAGCAGTTTTTCTAGCAAAATACACAGCACAGTTCGGTGTTGCTATGAATGCATAAGCACATCCTCTTGGAAAGCATTTGTTTATGAATACTATTTACTGACATTATGATCCCTTAGCACTTGCATGCAGCATGCTGAAGTGTGGGATGAGGGAGGAAAAACTTCATTTTCACTGCATTCTCCAGACTTCACTCCACACTTGTCTCTTACTCGCTCTTATATATATATATATATATATATATATATATATATATATATATATATATATATATATATATAATTTTTTTTTTTTTTTTCCCTTCTTAACCAAGCCAAGAGGAGAAGCAGAGTGCAAGTATTGGAATAAAATTTATGAATCATTAAAAGAAGCAGCGCATTAATATTTTACAGCTCTTAGACCACCAAGTGTTTGAGTGGAAACAGGAGTTTGCCCTCTAACACACATATATGCACGTGTCACTGTCTCGACTGCATTTATGCAGCACTAGATAAAAACCATGCACAACCGCACCCTTCACCATAATGCACATATGCAACACATGCACACACAGACACGCTAACAATAAACACAGACTAAAATTCCTCTGGAGAATTTTTAATTGCTGTCTGTGAGGGTGACGCAGTAAGCACATCTGAAATCAACCCTCCAGCAAAGTCTTCCTCAACCCTGTCCTCCTCCTCTCATTGGTTCCTACTCCAAAATGCTCAGCCCTCTCTCTCCTCAACCCTTGAGCATAATTACCCCTCTATCTACAGACAGAGTATTGGTTTCCTCTAACTAAAGAGCAGCAGGCTCCTGCTTCCTCCTATCACTCTAGACCTTAGTTCGGTCGCCTCGCCTAATCATCCACTAAAAGCCTGGAACTATATCAAAGGGGATTTGTGTGTGCGTGTGCGTGTGTATGTGTGTTTTTCTGTGTGATAGCTTTTGTGTGTATGAAGGTATATGTGTTTATATGAGAATTGAGAGGGAGCAATGCGCTAATTTGTGTATGGGTGTGTGTGCATGTATGCACAATTTCCCCCCTCACTCACAGGGTATTGTGCGTTAGATCAAAGCTATAAACCCCTCTGGGCTTGACACACTCTAGCAAGGCTGCTGCAGTGTTGAATCCAAGCCGAAGTAATTCTGCTGATACTGTATGCTGCTATTAAAAAAAAATAATAAAAAGTTCTTTTTTTGTACAATGGGGATCACAGAATCCTCTCATTGTTCTGCAGAGGTAAGTGTGTGGCTGTGTGTTGATGTGATAGGAGAGATAGCGTGGTCAGCTGGGGAAAAGAAAGTGATATGTGTTCAGTTATAGATTTCCACTCTCTTTCCTGAAACTTTCCCCTGGGAAGCCAGGACATCAGGATTTCTAGAGAGGCTGGATAGTGCAGGTCAGTGTTCATTGATATCTTTACCGATGGCCGTTGCTAAGCCTGAGCCGACATAGGAAGTAAAAAAAAAAACAAGCTGGAACAGTGTATGCTCCACAGGGAAAACAAAACAGAGTGCTGAAAAAAAAGTGCAACAAGAGCTTGGGACCTGCATGGACCGGAAAGTGTGACGTTCTTCTGCGTTCACTCCATCTTTGGAGATTGGGAGGAAAAAACATGTTTTCACTTCTTTTTATGTCTTTTACAGAGACTAACAGGTACAAGCTTTTTTTTTTAAGTTGTGAGATGACCCCATGGCTGGTAGACTTGTATTTCAGGGGAGCACAGTTCCAATGAAATTTGTTTCTACTCCTGGAAACTCTTCTCATCTTGGCCAGTGGTCGACCTGCAGTCATCAAGGTGGCATAGTAGGTGTCAGATTTGGAGACATTAAAGACATCTTTTTATTTTGGATTCATATCTCAGTTGAATATATATCTCAATTTAATAAAGACTATGGGTCTTTTAGCTAGTGGCTAAAGGGGAAAGTGCTTTAGCTGTCTCTTTTTTTCCTGTTGGTCCTTCATTTATTTTGCCTCCATCCTTTGTTTCTTAACCACAGGAGAGATGGAGCTCTGAGAGCAGAGAAGAGCAACTTTTGGCAGCAGTCTCGGTGGGAGTGCGAGTACAGACAGGGGAACTCCTTTCAAAATGCATTTCTCTGTTTCTCTCCTTCTCTTTTCTGTCCTAACATTCCCCAGCTTTAGCACAGAGGCTAATGAATAATAGAGTGAACCATGACCCTTGCAGTGTGGGTTCAGGCCTGGCTCCGGCATCCGTCTGATCTGGTGACCATTTTTAATCCAACACACAATAAAGCTCCAAGATACCTGGAAAAGACCTCACAGACAATACTGTGTGCACTCTGAGCCTTAAAAATCAAGGCGTTTAGCTCAAAGCGACCACGTCAGGAGAAACAAGAAGCCAAAAATGTACAAAGGCCTTTTAGTGTTGTTTGTTTTCTGTCCCGCTGAATTGCTAGTGAAAAGCTAATACGACAGCCTTGCACCTCTAAATGAGGTGTCGTAGCAGCATAGTGTGAACATAAGCTAAAATATCCTGCTTGTGTCTTTAACTTTAGCATCCCAAGCCATATGCCTTTTTCACAGGTGTCAGATTCTGTGTCAGGGTGGATGTCAGAATGAAAAACACATCCGCAGGGGTAAAACAGAAAGCTGTGATTTGGCAAAAAGATCTATATTTTTTGCAAATGATTTGCTGTGCTCAATTTGTTTGCATTGCCCGGAGATAACCCTCCACCCTGCATCGCCTCACTGACCTCTGAGTCAAAGCTATCTTTTTTCACACCTTGCGCTTTCTCTCTCTCTCTCTCCCTTTTGGCCCGGGGAAATCTCTCGCTGGGATAGCTTAAATAACACGCTCACACTTCAGGGAAAGCGAGAGGCGCAGAGAAAAGTGCAAGACAAAAGGTGAGAGAGGGAAAGTGAAAAGAAGAAAGAACACCTGTCTCAGCAACCCCTCGAGTGGGGAGATGATATCCTGATTAAAGGGTGATGTAGAGTCTGGGAGACATTGATCACACAAAACACTTGACCATGGAGGCCCAAGATGTGGTAGATATTAAAAAATCATGAAGTATCTCCCCCCACCCCCTAGTTATGTCAGGGATGAAGAACACAAAGGTGTGAGAGAGGGAGAGAGAGTATTCTGATGGATGGAGCGAAAACTTAAAGTGTTCCTGCCAAGCAGCGTGTGAAGTAAGGTCAGGAGAGCTGCATGCAAGAGCGCAGAGAAGAGAAGAGTAAGGATAAGAGTCACTCATCCCGTCACATTAAGAGAAGAACTCCCACATCCTAGGCTAATTCTACCATTGTGGTCTGCATCCACGCTAATATACGTTTTTAAATGGGGGTTTTAAAAATGTAATGCACGTGGCTTAAAACACATATCACACTGAATATTAAAAGGGCACACACAGGCAAGCTTGTAGAAAATACTACACCAATGACAAAAAGTAACACCAGAGATAAACACAGAAGCACACAATAATCCAGCGATGGTGGCGGAAAACATCGGATTCGCGAAGCAAGCAGCAACAAAATAGAGAAATACTTATGGCTGGAAAGTGCCTGCACAAGAAAGATGAAATCACAAATGATATACGAGTTTAATTTTAATGACTAGGCTTTTATTTCCTTGCTACTGACAGAACTCGGCTAGGAAATAATCATATGTGTCTGCGTCATTGTTTAAAAAAACAGTACTCGAATACTTTCAGTCATCTTACAATATGTTTCAGTATTGCTGATGCTTCATATTAAGTTCCTAAAACAGTGAACGTGTAAGTGTGGAACATACGAGCTACGCTTTGCATCCAATATTAGAGGAAGTTGAGCTGTGAAAGGTGCTGAAATCTGGATTTTGAAAGGGACCAATGATTCATTTTGGTGCAGATGGGTTCATTCTCTCCCACTCTCCTTTCTGTTTAAAATGCACACGGGAAAGCACGAGCAAGCGCGATGGCCTACCACCTGTGTTAGCCTTCTTCCTAAAGTGTACTAAGTAATAGGCTGTAGCGAGGGGATGGTAATTTGACAGCTGGCGAGAGTGCAAGCAAACCGAACTGTGAAACAAAAAAGTTAAAACAAACAAAAAAAAAAAGAGTGAAAGAAACACTGTGGGGGTGAAAGAGTCCAAAGTAAATGGTCCTGTTTAAAAGCTTCGATATGCATCTTTCAAGAGACTCCTGGATTTCCTTTGTGAGAAACAGTTTATTTGCTGGCATGTACCGATACACACAGACATAAACTCACATCATTCACAAATGGGATCAAAGATCTGATGGAGCTGAAAGAGTGCCCAATAAGTGCTGCTGCCCCAGACTAAATGAGTGACAATTTACCAGTGTTGTTGCTGCCGCTGCTCTTGAGCCCTTGTGATCATGTTAAAAATGCAGGGAAGTGGAGGAGGAGCAAAAGGATTTCAGGAGAAAGGACAGCTCTCAAATGTCCAACGCAACACTCACAGATGAAGCCTCTGGCCGCTGAAAATTGGTCTTTGAGAGATTCACACACGCACCTATAATTTCAGTTGCATGTGCGCGGAAAATGTGCGCAGTGACGTCCAGCTTCTCAAACACCACATTTGTACGACTCTCACAAAGTGTTGGAACAATACAAAAATGGGCCAAATGCACAGAATCAGACGTGGAGAACAATGCAGACACACCTCTGGCACCAACATGAAAGCTCATACTAAACCAGCAACACTACTTGTTTAGCAAATAAGAGTGATTTGAAGACTTTCCCCAAAATCCCATCTGATTTAGAAGCCTAAATCTAACTGAGGTGCCCTTCTTTCTTTAGGGAAGAAACATTTTAATTGACATAAAAACATGCAAACTTTGATGTTCTCACATGTTAACGATCTGCTGCACAGTCTCTGAGCTCCTGTGCTGTGCGCCGCATGTTTCCACTCTAGCCCCGCTTAGTCCATCCACTCCTTGAGTTAAGATCCTAGAGAGACAATTTGTGCAGTCCATTAAGAGCTGATGAATTGGATTTAGACCAGCAAACTGGTGTGAATGGGCGGCCTAAACACGCAGGCTGACAGCCCCCACTCCCCAATCGTTTGTGCAACTCTGTGAATAATGCTGGCCCAGTGTTCGCTCCTGTTTCAAACACACATACAGTTCCCTAGCCCAGCGCTTACGGCTGTATTCACAGCAGAAAACATGACTTCTATTGCTGTATATTGACTGACATCTACTCTACGCTGGGAGGTTTCTATTTGCAGAGGAGACAAAGCACACTCGAGTCGTTACGCTAATAGAGGCGTGTACATCCTGTGAACAGCTTTTAATCTAAAAATCAAGAATGGAAAAGTGCTTGACACTTTAATCCTTTTTTGATATGGAAGTGTTACATGCTGCTCTAAGCATAAATATGGGGGTGAGCGGCAAATAAGAAGAGAGAGTTTGGTTTACCACACGAAATGCAAGCATCCCCACAACAATGTAATGCAAACGTTCGACACAAAGGCTACGTCCACACGTACACGGGTACGGGTATTTTTGAAAACGGAGATTTTCCGTTTTCGTTTTAAAAAATAATCCTGTCCACACGTAAAGGCAGAAATGAAGGAAAACGCTGCTAGGAACATGCCAAAGCAACAGGTGGCGATATATTCCTAACCGTGTAGAAATGTTGGCCAATCAGAAGTCTAGAAGCCTCGTGGGAAATAGTAAACAAGGATGGGGCATAGAAGCAGAACCGAGTCGTATGTGTGGAGGGACAGTAACTGTGTGTGTATATGTAAGCATTTAAACACTGCAGAGAGTACAATTAACCGTAACAGTATTTTAGAAATTCATTTCACCGAAACAATAACGTGGCGCACAGTGTGACATCAAAAAAGGCGCACACCTTAGACGCGGTGTTTTCTCCGTTTTTCTCGTCACACGTAAATGCAAAAACGGAGTTTTCATAAATATCCACCCTGGCCGGATTTTTTAATAATCTCAGTTTTTAGTGACCAAAAACGCCGTTTACGTGTGGACGAAATGAGCAAACGCATAGAAAAATCTGCGTTTTCAAAAATACCCGGGTACATGTGGACATAGCCAAAAACAAAACAAAAACAAAAACCACACACACACACACACACAAGGACTCGAAAACTGGCCATAAGTGACTCAACAGATCCTTTGGTTCAGTGTGCCGCATTATTGCATTTTGGTATTTTATTAGTAAGGGTAAAGTCTTGATGGTAAAATTCAGATCTAAAAAACTGCGATCCCTCCATATAAAAAAGTGTGAGCTGCTAATGAATTGGATACGTGTGATAAAGGCTGAGCAAATTCCCTCCTGGCTCTTAAAAGTGTAGTCCTGTCTCAGTTTCATTTAAACAGAGTGAACAGTAGTTACACATATTTAAACACCGAGGGTGTATTTGATACTGCTTCAATTATTAAGATTATTAAGAAAAAAAAGGAAAGCTGCCAGTGGAAAAGTGCCGACAATGTTCATTTGGTTTTCTATTCTATTTCTACCCTAATGAAAAAGACTTAATTGAAGAAAAAAAATAATTATGTTTTAAACTGTTTTTATACACATTTCCATCATTGGTAATATTCCCTATCAGCACAGCCCTACTGAACTTTTATTCATGTCTGAGTTGAGTGTTTGTTTTGAAACTGGCGTAAAGTGTTGGCGATTGTTGTAAGTATTAGAGCTTTGGTTCCTGTTTTTTAACGCTTAATGTCTGCTTTGTGTCTCAGTTCTGTTTTAATTGCTCTTCTCGTGCAGGTTTTCTTGTTGTTCTTCCCACCTGCAATTCCTTGATCATTTCCATTTGTAGCTTCCTTCCCAATTACCCCTGAACATATATAATTCAGTGTTTCCCTCTGTCATTGTCAGACTGTCTACACTGTCTGTGTGTATACCATGTGCTCCACACCTGTGCTTTTTGGCTTTCCTCCCCGTGCCATCATGCCGTTTGTCTCAAACATGTCTTTCTCACTCGATCAGCTTTGTGTTTGAAGCTTGTCTTTAGTTTTGTACTTAGTTTCTCACGTCTGCATTTGGAGCCTCATTTTGTACCACCCTGAGCACAAATGTATTTAGCGCCGGACATGTCATTGTGAATACCATAAGTACTGGAATGTGTGTGCAGTCGTGAACTGGCAAAGCACTGCAGCAATTTTGATTATTAATTTATCTCGAGCTTTGAATAAACAAATTCTTGCAAAATGAAAGTCAAAAGGTTAGTTTGATAACGTCAAACCTACTGCAAGTTTCATGCAGTCATCCAGGAAGTGTCTGCAGCACTCTTCCAGTGGTATTAAATATTAATCTCTCCACTTAGGATCTACTGATTCAGAGAGAATGTGCAGGCCATAGGGAACTTAATGGGACACTTATCACACTTACTGTGATAGGCCTAGTGCATGTCTCGCTATTTAACATTTTGCAGTACTCAAAGTCCCACAATATAGTTTTTCATCGGGATTACGATGAAACATCTGTTTTGGCTTTGTGTGTGTGTGTGGTAGGAGATGGTTTGAGCATATGTTTGTATGGTTCTGTGCCTTTATTTAAGCACGCAGGTAGTGCAATAAGCAAGTGTGTGGGTGGGTACATCTGTGCAGGGCTTAGTGCCTAACTGAAGCTGGATATTTACTGTAGCCTGTTAAACGCCCAATATCAAAAGTTGGTCTTGCAAAACTGTCAACCACATGGCGGGCACTGGACTTGAATCTCACATGGACCTTGGATTAGTTTCTGTCTATTGCTCAGGGTGAAATGTGTAATCCTGATTCTGAGAGGCGGGTGAGAGGAGGAGGAGTGGGGAGGCGGGGATTCTTGCTATTAATGTCTAACCTTTTAAAAAATGAATTTGCAAGTGTGACAAGATAAGGGGGCAGATGTGATCCTGAAAATATTTCTGCCCTGTCACAAATACCTTGGGAGAAGAGAAGAGCATTAGAGCCTTTATGATAAAAAATTAAATGCAGTGTGCTTAAGATGTTGCCTTTCATCTCATATCACATAATAACAGCGTAGAAAGAAACAACAAAAGTTGCTGCAATTAATGTGATTTCTTTTTAAGTGCATAGTGTGTTTTGTTTTTTTATAAATAATTACTTCCCTCCGGTGTGTGTGTGTGCGTGTGTGTGCGTGTGTGTGTGGAGTGGTGGGTAAACTGCCAAAGAAAGCTTGCTTTATAAAGCTGCCCAATGCCGACATCTTACTTTGACACGAAACTTCATACTTTCTTTAAAAGTAATTTAGCAATTACAACTGTTGCTATACTGGTGAATTTTCTCTTTAAATGGGAAAAAGCAAAAACAAAATGTTTAAAAACACCTACACCTATCCATGTTTACAGGTCTGTTCATATGAAATGAATATGCATTTATATGCTGTGAGACAATGATCTGGCTCCTCAGCAAACCCATCAGTGAAGCGGCAGGGCAAAATAAGAAATGCTTTTAAAAAAGGTTAAAATCTTCACTGTCTGGCAGATGGGGAGTGTGGCCTGCTCGTGAAGACCCTATAACAACCTCTCTTAGCTGCTCCTGGCCCACCATTACAGTATCTCCCTGATCAAATGGATGCCATCTGTCTGGCCGGGGTTCAGCAAGAGTGCTACAGCAAGCTGGTTTGCTGGCTCAGCCAGACGCATCCTACCTTGTTCTTTTGCATACACATAAGCTCATTTTCCTATCCCACTCTCTCTCACAAACAAACACAGGTGAACACAAAGAGGTGAGTTCAGCCATGCAAATGTCTAGAGGAAACTGAGTTAAGATGGCAACTGGGATCTTGCGGCAAATGACGTGTAACAGGTAAGTGGTAGATGATGATCGATGGTAGTGTAATCTCTGGATAGGGACGTGAAATTGACTGTCAGAATTTTCTGTTAAAATACATCGTTGCCTCCTCTAGCTGGCACTGGTGAACAAGAGCCGCACATCCACATGAATTTTAATTCACTCTTGTATCCAACCTCAAAGCATGAGGGAAAGCATTCTGCCTAGGTAGCAGTAAGAATTTAACACAATTACTGAGTCATTCCCTCGTGCTTCCTAAATGTTTCACACTGTTATCAATATTAAACCTACAACTCCTGCCTCTTATTTGGATTTCTATCTTTCACATGTCGAGTACACATGAAAGCCACATTCCTACTATAAGGCTCTTACATATAAATGATTCTATAGGTGGTTTTATTGCAGCTCTCCCATGTAGTTTAAGAGTCCCGGCAGAGAGCTGTGGCACCTCAAGGGGAAGTCTGCAATCATTCCCTATCACATTCAAGTTGTAGGTGTGCTCACAAAAGCTTGCAATGCCTAACTAGAAACTTGTATTCCATTGTGAATGCCATCAGTATCGCTAACATTAGCACAGTACACCTTTGGGTAGAAAGAATGAAAGAGGTCCCCTTACTTTCCATTGCTGTCATTGAATAACATCTGATAGGTTCAACTGTAGAGCTTTCATCTCCTCCAGATCCACAAAATCTCTCCTCATTGATTCAGTGCTGAAGTGGGACGCAAGTTAATTCCACATGTGTTTTTCCTACAGGTAGGTGATACATTCATCACACACACTTTGGAGCTAGAAATTTAAAATGTGCATCCGCTTTAAATGATTAAGGTTGTTACATTTCTCTATTGACCAATACATTTATTTTCTTTTAATTCTTTACATTTTATTTCTTTAGAATAGAATAGAATAGAATAATCCTTTAATTGTCCCACAAGGGGAAATTTGGTAAAGAAGAATTTGTTTGGTGTTAATCTTTCCACTATTCCTCCTAGTGTTTTATTTGTGTCTAGTAAAGAATCTCAATAAAATACTATTTTTTATATTTTTATAGGTTCAACTATTTGCAGAATTAACTGGATCATAGATTACTAGCACACTTTCCCGTAAGCATGCTGCGTGTCTTTGTTTGTGAGAGTGTCACATGACAATGATGTAGGCGTGCGTGACATCCGTAGCAGCACCAGACGTGTGTAGATCAGCAATGGATAATATGGAGTTCGGGAGACAGTACGACCCTGCAGCGTTTAAAGCTTGGAAGTACTTACATTACTTCAAGTTTTATTCCGTAAGAAGTGACAAAAGCATCAGCGTCCGCGGTAAACTCTGCGTGGGAAGAAAACTTCTTCTTCTTCGTCTTTGATTTTATTTATTCTTTGCTGTGCTTTACTTGCATCTGTGTACAAAGAGTGAGTGCAAACACAAAACATTTTATTTTACATGCTGGAATATGCAGAAAATAGGTTTAAATGTTAAACAATTTCGACTTCAAGTCAAAGACCGTTGCATATAATTTAATTTTTGCTTAATGCAATGTGCATAAAATTAAAAGATTAAAGCTAATTTAAAAAGCATTTTGAGTTTATTTTGTATTTTTGATTTTCATATGTTACATTGCAATAATGTTACATTCTTGTTGTGTTATTTAGTTAGGGTCTTAGTTGAGTTTTAGTCTAGTTTATGTTTCTTCTATAGTCTTTTCCTGTCCCCTGTGCAGTCTGTCATGTGTCATTTCTGCGTTAAGATTGTCAAGCTTGTGTTGTCTTGTCTACGTTCTGTTTCCTGTTTTACTTTGAAGGATCTGGTGTTCCCTGTTCAGTGTGTCTAGTTGTACTTTCCCTGTGGCGTTCAGGTTCATTTGTGTCAGCTGTTTTCCGCAGGTCTTCTCATTTCCCTCAAGTCCTGTCTTCCTCTATTCAGTGTCGGGTCGTCTGTTTTGTCAAGATTCATGTACTTAGTTATTTTAATTATTTTCAAGCTTCGGTTCATGTTCAGGTCTCTCGCCATAGTTTTTGCACGTACCTGTTCTGATTCATGTTCAAGTTTTCATGTTAGTGTTAGCTTATCCCAGTTGAGGTTTTAGTTTAGTTTCACCTTTGTTCACCTTGCCTTGTTTTTCTGTTTTGGTATTCAACCTAATAAATGGCTCACTTTTTGTAATACTTAGTTTCCTCTTTTCCATGTCTGCTTTTTGGGTCCACACCACAAACACACCAGCTGCTCAGCCGTGACAGTTTTTCCTTCCCACTGTCACCAAGTGATTGCACATGTCTAATTGTTGTAGTTTTCTCTGCATTATTGTACGGTCTTTACCTTACAATATAAAGCACCTGGAGATGCTGTTGCTGTGATTTGACTCTATATAAATTAAATGGAATTGAAATGAAATGAATTAATACTTTTGTCCACATTTGTGCAATTCATCTTAAATTTAAAATAAAAGCAAGCAAACACAAAATAAAAAAAAAATACAAATAACACTGTGAATGTTTTCACAGTTCTGGGACTGTGGGTAGAAAGCTAGGAAAACTAACTTCTCAAACTTTACTGTGCAAAACAATATATGATTACACCTAAGCTAACCTAACTGGTTATATGTGACTGTACCTGAATGGTAATGTTAGCCAACATCTGTCTTAGAGTAATAAATTAATAAAAATTAATGATGCATAATAAATAATGAACATTGGATTAGTATTTCCTAGTTCATGGGTGGTGTTTGTAATAACCATCCATCTCCTTCTGCTTATCCAGTTCACGGTCACAGAACAGCTGGAGTCTGTCTCAGGTATCATCAGGCCAGAAGCAGGGTACATCAGCTGGTCACAGGGCTAACACAGAGAGACACTCTCACATTCACATATTTAAAAAAAAAATCAAAACAAACAAACACAAAAACCCCATTCAAATACAGCTTGCGTGTTGATGATTAACATAGCAATGAAAACAAGTTCTTTTTATTTTTTTAAAGGTGTTATAACACTGAAAATTCCTGTGAGTCACAAAAGGTAACAGCATTTGATAGAGCTGGAAGCTGTATGACACACATCTTAACACCTAGATACCATCAGACCAGGGCTGTAACAAACAGAAGGTTCAAGGTTGTGAAGCCTTATTGCAAGTCAAAGGGTGCTGAATGGAACGGATATATTTTCTGTTTCCATCTCAACCAACTAATTCCTTGTTTGGAGGCTTCCTTTCACACATTTCCTTTCCTTTGCTTTCACTAAGTATGTCTTTACCGCCGCACTTTTAGCATTTACTCATCTACCCTTTGGTATATACCACCAACTGCATTATGCCAGAGTAACAAATAGTTATAGCTCTTTGGATTTGTACTCCCTTAATCCTGCCCTCGCTGATGCTTTGGGTGACATTTCTCATTTGCTGAACAGTTTAGGGAAAAAAAAAAAACGCTGTCTGCCCTCTCATGTGAAACATCCAAAATTGTAATAACATGACTATAGCAACGTTCTGCTGCACAGAGACACAGTCTGGCGTGACTGCCCTGCCAG
The DNA here is from genome assembly GCF_056152115.1 of Neolamprologus brichardi. Taxonomy (NCBI): domain Eukaryota; kingdom Metazoa; phylum Chordata; class Actinopteri; order Cichliformes; family Cichlidae; genus Neolamprologus; species Neolamprologus brichardi. Next base: position 7,832,284 of record NC_142108.1, read on the forward strand.
CACGTGCACAGCTCATCACCACCCCAACAAACTGTTAAAAGCAGCATCCCCTGCTTAAGCCATGTTTCATACTAAGGTTATTCTCAGTCATGCAAAGAAATGTGAACAAGATGTGAACTTATCCAATATGCAGCCAGATGGAAGAATAATGCACAGAAGTGTTGCTTAGGTTCATGGTCCTTCCACACGTTTGCCTATCAAAGGTTTAGTACGACTTACACTTTTTTAGAATAAATACACTGTAAACAAGATTTAAACAACTTGCGTTTGCATTTGTACAATAAAATCGTTTTTAGATAATTGCATTAAAATGCTTCAAAAGGCACTAAGATCACAAACATGGTTCCAGCATAGGGATGGAAATTAGCTGAGTGCCATCTAGCAGACAGCTACTGGCTACAGCTGCATGTGTTACTCTCAAAATATCAATACAGGTGTGCACAGCCCTAGTAAAACATATATTTAACCCTTAACACTATTTAAATTGATGTGAAGCTACAAAATTAGCAATAGAGACCAAATGCATTTTTAAACCCGGCAGTAAACTTTTCATTTCTGCTTTAAAGTTGTGCATTTTAACATACCAGACGTAACCATATGGAGACCGACTTGCTTTTGGAGCTTTTCAACTGGCCATGGCTTCCTTTTTAAGCCCCAGAGGTTGCCGCCTGGTTCTGCCTCTTTCACGCTCTACCCAGGCTCTACCCCTTGGCTTAAACCAAACAGTGCTTTTCCAGTATGAACGTATCTGACACAGAGACTCTCCTGTTGCGTGCTACATCTGAGAAAGGGCAATTTCGGACAAAGCCCAGGCTTGATTCTCTCTTTCGTGTGTGAAAACGGCTTAAGATAGTGATTGAATAGGCTAGTTTTATCCCTTTCTGCCAGCTCTCTGCCTGACATGCATTCTGCAAAAAAAAAAAAAAAAAAAAAGGAAAATGTAGCATCAAGCCAGACAAGTTCTTTTCAGTCCACTGACTGTATCACAAAACATTTTCTGTATTTTATTCAGCTAAATCAAAAAACGATGCTTTGATTGCACCCCAGAGAAGAGGGGGAGTTGTTTTGAGATATGAGCGAAGCTCTATGCAAGGGCTGTACCCAGTAAGGCGAGGGAAGAGGTGGAATGTAACACTAAAAGGTAAAATACAGTATATGTTAGCCAGAGGTTCTCCTTCTCTGTTCAGCAAAACACCACACAGATACGGTGATTCTTTGGATCTGCTGAGAGTGAAACTAAAGCCCTTTTATTTTCTTGACAAGAGCGGAGCACATTGGCTCAGCTATGAGTAGAATTTTCATTGCATGCTTATGCCAAGTCACCCACATATACACAAATGTGGGACATAAATGGCTGAAATACAAAATGACTTAGGAGAAATAACGCAGCAGTTAGCTTGTCAAAGGAAATCGTGTATACAGCATGAATCGGGTAGAGCATTAACTGCATCAAACCAGAGTATCTAATACAGCCGCTACATTGTTTTTTGTCATTAACCTTAGGTCTATACATTTGCCTGCACAGTATACCTGTGCACTAAATCCTTAATACAGACGTGCATCCTCTGTGTAGATATAAGCGAGGAAATAACTTTGAACCCGATCTTAGCTTCAATATCCCACAAAAACTCATCTGCAGCATAACAGTTGATGTTTTTGTTTGTCTTTTACGAAGGAGCTTAAGCTCACAGGCCTTGATGTGAACTCCACAAGGACACGAAGGGAAAAAAAATTGTATTATTATAAAAGATGAGGTGAGGGAAACTGTTTTGCATTGGTACTGTTCCAGCTCTCTTTATTTAGCATGCATGTGTGCCTCGCGGTGTATGCCTCGGAGAGGGCTGAAATCCACAAGGATGGGAAAAAGATGTTATGATCAAAGAGAGCATGCAAAGGTATTCCGTTCTATTAGCTCGGTTCCAATAACACTCTTCTTTTATACACATGTACGGCAACCTCATACTTTTGTTGATGCCTTTTGGGAGAAGGCTGAAAAAGTTCCTCAGAGCAGGCATTAATTCTCATTTAAACTCAACTCACAGAACTTACAGAAAGCAGGTCAAAAGGTCTTTTTGTTGGAAAAAGCTCAGTTCCTCAAACCACTTAAACCTCTGGGATGTGAGACGACGAGGAGAAAAATCCTACACAGCCTGCCTGGTTGCCTGAGGTTCTAAATATTATTTCCTTGCAAACAAAATTTTAAGATAATTGGAGCTAAGCACAGCTTTTTTGTTTTTTACTAACACCTCAAATGAAACTGACATATAGGGGAGCCTGCGTCTGTACGAATAAGACTAATGTGTATAAGAATAATAAGAGATCGGGCAAATAAATAAAAACAGGATGTCCGGGGCAGGAGAAAGGGCACAGAAGAAAAGAATGAGGCAGCGAGTGAGCTCCGCTGGGTCATTAGGCTAGAGACAGACACATGCAATTGCCACCTCATCCTTCATTCTCTGGCTCTCCTGGCCAAAAGGCACTGGGGTATTGAGCCATGTTCAGTGAACCTGACATGTGCTGCAGATACTGTGGCAAATGAAGATACACTACAGGGCCCATGGACACTAATTCTCCTCCTTCTTTTTCAGCAGTCTGTCACCATTGTTACTGTGTACAGTATGAGTGACTGGCATATTAATACGAGATGCAAAATAGCGAGAAAACTCTAAAACATAGTGGCTGGAGCAGATTAAAATATGATTTCCTGTCTGTTTATACAAGCATTTGGCTGTGTCCATCTCATGTGTCTTACTCTGTACAGCGGTGATAAATAGTTAGCTGTGACATCTCAACCTAACTTCCATTATTAGAGCGTCTGCTGTCAGATAAAGCTGTGATAAGACAATACGATGGTGCCTCGGCCCAGCAGTCGCATAGATTCATCCAGACACATCAGACAAGACAAATAGACCTCAGCTAATGCTGACAGAGCATCCCGGGTGGAAAATTTAGACAGACTTTCAATCATTTGTTTGACAAGTGGGGACATATTCAAGCAAGAGATTTCTGTTTCCATAATTCCAAACCCCATAATCCATTTTTGTCCCACGGTCAGGGCTCGAATGACTGGACTGGACTGAAAAATGGAGTCTCCCTGGCAACAAATATGCAACTGAAATTTCATGTTATTAGAAGTGTGAAAGCAATTTTTGAAACACAGAAGGTCTAAATATGAATATGGCATGAGTGTTTAGAAGTAAGGTGTGCATATAGAAGGCAACAAGACAGGTTTCATTCAGAGTGGTGTTCGTGTCCACTTGAAGTCCAATATTCATTGTGTTTTGGTCTCCTCTAATATCTGAAGAAGATATCTTATTTTAGCAGGCAATTCCTTCACTACATTCACTAGCTGGTAGCAAACACTGTTTGTTTGTTTACTGGTGCAGGGAAAGTAGCATACAGTAGTTAAGCCATTTCCTGATGCAAAAACAGCATTATTAGAACTCAGAAATTTCAGTTGCAATGCATATTATACACATATACCATAGATGAGAATGAGCAGACCGTTTTGAACTGACAGAAAGGCAAGATTAACTCAAAACACCGCTTGTTAGAACCAAAGTACGGAGAAGAGCATCTCAGAAAGTACAACCTGGCAACCTTTCTTTTTACCCAGTTAGCATCGGACCTTGAAGCAGAAGGACTACAGCAGCAGACTTAGATTTGCAAACTGTGGCAACAATTTACACTGACTCACCAAAATTGGACAGAAGACTGGAAAAATGTTGCCAGGTCTGATGAGTTTTGATTTCTGTTGAGACATTCAGATAGTAGCGTCAGACTATGGCATAAATAAAAAGAAACCAGAGATCCTCGTATCAAAGGTTCAGGCTGGTGCTCTTGGCATTACTGTGTAATTATTTTCTTGACACACGTTGAGCCCCTTGGGACCAACACCCCATCGCTTATACGCCACAGTCCATCTCTTTATGACCACAGTGTACCCATTTTTTAAAAGGCTGCGTCCAGCAGGATAAAGCACCGTGTCACAAAGCTCAAATCATCTCGAACTGGTTTGTTGAACATGACATTGAGTTCACAGTACTTAAATGGCATCCACAGTCACCAGATCTCAATCCAATAGAGCTCCTTTGGTGAAATGGGAGATTCATATCATGGATGTGCAGCTGACAAATCTGCAGCAACTCTTTGATGCTATCATGTCAAAAATCCAAATAGACCATGTTTCCAGCATTTTGTTGAATTTATCCCACACAGAATTAAAGCAGCTCTGAAGGCAAAAGTAGATCCAGCAACTTTTATTAGGTGTCTACTGAGTTTATATATTAAAATAAAGTTGCATACTGTCAAATGGAAAAATAGGATAAAAGAGCCTACAAATCTTTATGGAGCACTAGGAAACTGCAGAAGTTGTGTAATAATTCTCACATTACCTTTCATGATGTGCTTTAAAGGAAGATTTTTAAGTATAACTACTTAAGACACTCAAAAGGTAAACTCCCTCACCGCTGCTCGCTCAATAAAACGAAAACAGAATTGAGACTTCAGACTAGATGCAATGTTTTTATCTGTGTACACTGCAAACCATCAGAGGGGGAACTGAGGGGGTGGGACAAATCAATAAAATGGCCCTTTCCTTTGCATGAGCTTCGAGTTCATTGCTAAAACAGTGACGATGACATCATGACAGGATGAAACTCGTCTTTAGATTCTGTTTGCTGTATGTTCACATTTGCCGGACAGTGACGACAACGACATGTACAAAGCAATGCGCAATTTAAAAGCCTCACTGGAATGGCTTACCAGAAGAAGACCTGTAGCACGGTTAAGACAAACCTAATTTGACTGCCACTGGATAAATGAGTTGCTCGGGCAAAGTGAGACCTCTGCAAACAAAACACTGAATGAGTAACATTTGTCCCCTGCAGTGGTTTTAACTGATGCGGCGGAGTAGCTCTTTTGCATCACAATTACCTGGCATTGTGTCTTTTCGCTCCATTAGCATAAGCAACCCATTTCACTTCAGTGAGATGCTACTGAAGGGCTCGAGGAGCCCGGAGGCAATCGGGAAGCCGCACGTAGCTACTGTATGAATAAAGATGGCAGTGATGTATGATATAGTAACTATATGCTTTGAATAAATAGAATGGATGTGCTACATGTAACTGGACTACTCTGAGATAAACGTGGGATAATAAGACACAGATGTGTATCTCGGTATGCTGCTAGACAGCTGGGCGATGTGAGACTTGTCTATTTTAATGCTCTTCACATTCTTAAAAATAATTGGTGAAGTGAGCCACCCATGCTCGATAGCACCTGCTCACTCAGTGTGTCACAATTATCTAACATCAGAAAAGAACAGGATCTAATCTACCATCTAATCACTCCAGGATTGTGAAAAATACTCCCGAGCACACGCAGTTAAAGGCTTCAGATGGCAAAAGACCGCTCGCTGAGTAAATAAATCCCAATGACACTGCAGAACTGTCACAGGTGAATCGGACTACGTTTGTCGAGGGGGCACATGAAGCACTGAATCTTCATTCATTCATTCATTCATTAAACAGACGCAAGTGGCATTTTCAAGAAAGTCACAGCTGGTGACACATCTATCAGTAGGCAGATTGTACAATGCGACTGTAAAGTAAAAAAAGTTTGACAGTTACCTGAGATTTGGTCCTTTTAGAAGTGGTTAGTCAGGAAAGAACACAGAGAAGCTCATCTACTTTTCCAGTTTGACACATTAGTGAAGCTCACCTCTAAGTGAATATCTGATTATGTGTGGAGGGGAGAAAAAAAGTCAAGAAATGGTGCACAGGCGATAGAAAGCACCAGTTCAACCTCCAGTCCTTTCTCCCCTCTTGCCGGCCATAAAACGCAGTGTAATAGGATTCCTAAGCTTTTCCAGTGACTGCTTCCACTATCACACAGACATTTAAGTGCACTAATCCATGACAAATTGTCTCATCTGATCCATGACAAATCGTCTGAAGGGCCGATAGAGACGAGGAGATGAAGGAGGGGTGGGCTGGGGAATGGGCGGCAAGAGGATGAAGAGTTGGTGGTGGCGGCGGCGGTGGGGGTGACTGGTGTGAAGAGAGTGCTGCTCGGCACCTAAATGATCAGGCAGTTATTGCCTAGTTTTTTAGAAAGGTTGCTTTCATTACCTTGAAGGGCATGCTGTGTGATAAAATGTGAATGATCACATAGCGCTGATGAGCTCTCCACCTAAGCCTGCCATTTTCAAAGCAATTATAATCCCATGTGGAGGTAGATTATAGGATTTCACTTCCTTTGTTGGCAAAAGGCCAGATTTGTAGATGTCATGTTCGCAAAACGAATGGCTCTAATTGAATTTGTGTGATATGTAATTTATGATTTTCATCACCCGGTAGTTACATTTTGGTTCTTTTTTTTTATTTTTTGGGGAAAAAATGCTATTTTAAAAAAGACACAAACACTGACTAAATATTCATTTACAATAAAAAGATAACAGATAAAACTTAACAAACAAGAAAACTGAGCTTCATCAGAGGTCATACCAGAACCTTGCATATAATTGATTTAAGTGTGTGTGTGTGTGTGTGTGTGTGTGTCTTGTACTGTACTACGATGTATTTCAATATTCACCAATGCACCAACGCTGCCAAGCAGATCAAAAAAAATTCCTTTTCATCCACTTTGCAAAAATAAGATTAAGGCATCATCCATTCAAGTGATTGTAATTACATTGAATTTTCTTTTGCCATAAATTCTCACACTAATTAGTCCCCACCGTCTAATGAGGATGCAAATAAAGCTGATTCGATGACGAGAACGCAGCCTATGCGCCCCTACCTTCCTGTGGGTAGCACGGATGGATCGGATGTTCAAAAGCACCAAAGTGACGAGATTGCCACTGTGCGTTCCTCCGCCTGTTCGCGCCGCTAACTCCGAGCTATTGTAATGAGGAGTGTGACAACTATGGAAATGAGTTCCAAGTTTTAAAAAAAAAAAAAAAAAAAAAAAACTGTGTGTGCGTTTAGTTCTTGAATCTGTGAAGTTAATTTCTTAGAGTTCCAAAGTGCTGCAAGAGAAATTGTAAATCTTCTGAAGTAAAAAACTAAATAAAAAATCAGTTCATACTGTGTATATGTACAGCTTCCAGATGTCAGTGCTGTCCTCATTTACCAAACTGGCAGCTTTCCTAAATCAGTTTCATAGTTTAGGTTTAACACCCTGTATCCCGTCTGTTTTTCATCTCCCTAGAAAACTCCATACAGCTCAGTGTTACATAAAGTTAGAGTTAAGCTCTGTGGTGTTTTGACAGGATGTGTTCTCAGAACTGGAGACATGCTGCCTAATTTAACCAACATCCCTGCTTACAGTTATGCTGTTGCTCTTACTTGACCGTGTGATGCATCTTGGCTAATCAAAGTAATTACGTGGAGGGGTTTTTATTTTCCACCTCAAAGAAAACTTCTACAGCGACAGAGCATTATGCCACATTGAACAATGAGCTCATTAAAATGCATTCCAATCATTTGGGATTAGACTTTACAGTCCATTTCAGATCAATGGATTAAAAACATAACAGCAGCACCACTGCATTATTTATCAGCCTTTTCAGTTAGATCCTAGCCCCCTTTTGTGTTTTTACGTGTAACATGTTTCACGTCCATGAAAAAAATAAAATAAAATAAACTTTTTTTAAAAAAATCAGTGCATTTACAGCTGACACTCACAGTTGATTTCATATTCCAATTGTTTTTTTCTCTGACGATCAGCAGATAACTTAATTAGTACAAGTGCAGTTCTGTAACAATGCAGATACACCACAGCGCTGTGGCTGACGAGGAATTTGGAGAATAAAACCGGATCCTGTCAGGGTGTAACAGCCTAGTTAGTTTTACAGCTGCACCTGCTCTATTAGATCCAAGTCTCTCTTAAATAATAATAAATAATAAAACAAAGCAGCGGCTAAGGTGCTGTTATATCAAGACTGCCCCTCTTGGTATTGATATATTATAAACTGTACGCTGACTTCATGCATGCAGCAAGGGTAAATAGGTAGAGCACCTGCTAAGTATAACTTAATGACAAAACTCTTATCAGACAACGCGTTAGGGAGCGTGTTTCATTTTATCATTAGGAGGCACAAATTCTCCATTAACTTCTGCCAGCAAATGCACTGACAATGTAAATGCAAATTGGTTACACTGAAAACCAGTACTATTTATCAAGAGTGGCCTGGTTTGTGCAGCAGCACTCTTGGCAGTGAGAACTTGTGCTCACTGTGCTGGCAGGTGGGGAGAGTGCATAGCCAGGCTTGTGTGTGTCATGTCACATTCAGCTCATCTGTCAATGTAGTGGATTATTTCTTGAGAGACCAGAATTGGCTTCCCAGAATCAGGGCACCATCAATCTTCAGCCGCACGAGCAGGACGCGCGGGAGGCTGTGTGAAGCGGAGGCTCGCGGGAGAGAGTGCGGCGCCGCGCTTCCCGAGCAGGTGACGAAGCAGTCGGGCAACTCGTTACTCAATCGCAGCATCAGCCGTGACTATGGCGATTTGTCACTGAAAGGTTTGGAGAAATAAATAAACAAACAAGTGCAATGTGAAATCTTCGCCCAATCTGTGGTGCCTTATTTTAACGTGTGCTGTGAGTTACTGTTGCAGGAGGCAGAGAAGCTGATTTCTCAAAAACTGTTAGCTGCTTCAACAGGCTGGAAGATAACATGACCTTCACTTCCCCTCCTCATATATATACCCACACAGCCCCTTTGCTGTGGGTTTTTTGTTTGTTAGCTTTTGTACCACTCAGTTTCTCAGGCAGTCTGCCAAGCTGCATTCACAGAGCCACACAAAGTAATTTCAGGGCATGTTTTCTTTTGTTTTCTTTAAAGGTACCAACCTCCAATTTCAGCATCATCATCTCAATGAAATGTATCTTTTAAAAATTGTGACTTAATAGCAAACATAAAGCATGTTAGTCTAGTGTAACATTATACTTCTATTCACAAAATATGTTTCAGACCTTCATGAGGAAAGCTCTACTGAAACTTAACTTGCAGTAGGACCATGCAGCACATGATATCATTCTTTAGAAACACAGAAACATCCGCTTATGGAAAACAGCAGAGCGTGAAAGCCAATGGATTTTTCAAGGCAAGACATCTCTTTCTTGCCACGTCCTACATAGCCATATCTATTTATATCTGAGGGTTCTGGCCTCAATGAAACCAGAGAGCTTCTCAAATTATAAAATCAATTCTAATTCAAATATTCATCATAGCATTTCAATTCTGAGAGAGGAGTTCTGGTTAGATCGGTTAACGCAACTTCACGGATGAGTAAGATTGATGTCAGCTTAATCCTCTAAAAAAAAAACCCAAAAAACATGATATACAGTAAATTGTCCAGTCAGAGAACAGCAGCTGGAGAGGAATGCATTCTGTGAGCAGTCAGATGTGATAGAACAATGCCTGCTGGGAAGTCTGCTGATTAAGACTGTAAAACTTCAGAATACATTGGCAGACTACGATTATAAGTGCATTGTTCTGCACTTGTCTATTTGTCTCTGTTTGTTAAGTTTCAAAGTTTTCTAGAAAACCTCTAAATGCACCCGTCTCAGTGAGAATCACAGAAATGTTATTCAAAATTGAGTGGCCCAACCAGAAACACCCCAGTAACATGAATTAAATCTGGGTCAATCACCCATCTCTATGTTTGAAACTTGCTACTGAAATGCACCCTAAACACAGCTCCAGTATCCCCACAGCACCCATGAGGAAAGGCCGCATAATGTCCTTAAAGATGAGACTTCATTTACATCCCTGTACCCTCCTCGGTGCAGTAAATGCATGAGTTGATCTGTCTGACATGGAAAACCCTTCCCTATCACCATCTTGTGGTTGGATGCCTCTTCTAAATGTACAAGGAAGGGTGTGGAGGCCAACCACTACTTTTCCCCCCTCAGCCCCTTTGGGATCACTGCATTATTCAAAAAAGACATTTACTGAGCCATGCACTTCCTTGTACATCTTTGGCACCAAGCTTGACTTGCCAACAAGTCAAACCCCCCAAAAAAAGGGAGGAGGAGGAGAAGGGGAAGGGGGGTAAAAAAAAATGAAGGCAGCCTTTAAAAAATTCATTTTGAGCTCTCTATTGCTCATCCCTTACTGTCTTGTTCCAATTAACGCGGCTGGGATACTTTGAGAACTTTCTATCTATCATAGCTGGGATTCTCATGTGTCAGCTATTCCACAGAAAAAAGTACGCCAGCTCTCTGACATGCTGCTTAAAGCCACCAATGTTCAACACAAGCATAGAGAATTCAATGCTGGATTTTTTTTTTCCACTTGCTGTGCTTCAATTACTGTCTTTTTGCCTGGCAATGCAACACACACAAAAGGGAACCAAGCAGAAGATAGCATCAATGTTTAACAGCCGCTTGGCATCCACAGAAAGCTCCGCTCCGCACAAGAGTTCAGCACAGAAGTCGCACTTATTGTTAGAAGCTTAAGGAAAGCACTTGCTTTGCTCTAAAAACCTTCGCCTTCCGTGTAACAGTTCTACATACACTATAAGCGATTCTGGTAAGCTTCTCCGTAATCAGTGAATTAGAGCCACCTCTGTCTACCTCCCCTTTTGCCCTTACAGTGCAGCAAGGCGTCGGGCTTAATTGCCAAATGTTTCCAGTGCAAAAGAGGGGAACATAATTGTCATTTCTATCTAAGCCGCAGTGATCAAAGCTCCCCTGGCTACCAGCACAGTAATGGGGATTTCTCTCTACAGCTTGGCCTATTCGTAACAGTGTGCCAGGAAGATTCACGCTGCAGTAGTCAAGAATTCCACATCGCGACTGTGAATCATCGTTCCACTAGCTAACTCGGAGTGCTGAAAGGATGTCGTCCTCGGTGAGGTCTACACACAGAGATGGGGCATAGCAGCCATATTTCTCCAATAGGTTGCAAAAAATGTATATAGGTAGGTTTGATTAAATTAACCTAGGGTAACACGTGATTAGAGGTAGCTGTCTTTGCTTATCTTGTATGACTGCGAGCACAGTGAATCATCTTGTACAGTACCGTGGCAAATCATCCTGACATACTGCAGCAGTGTCTCGCTGTTGCCTTTTAAACAGCCAAAGCTGACAACTGCTGCCCCATGGAGAGGGCACCATGTTTCACTGTAACAGGGTGCTATGAAGCTGAAATCTGACAAAGAGGCACACGTACCCAGGGTGAGAATGTCAGTGCGACCAGGCCGGGCCACATGGTGCTGTTGGATGGTCTGGTAGAGAGTTGCCTGGCACAGCAGCAGGAAGCCGAGGCTAATCCACATGGCCAACAACCAGGACATGGTAAGGCCGAGTCTGCAGGATGGCACGCCGCGGGGGAGAAACAACAGGGGGACAGGGGCAGAGTTGTATTACAGCATGTCTCCATATATATTTACAACACACACTGTGTTTATTTCATGTGCCCAAAGGACAAACAATGCTGACATCAACCACACACATCAAGACCACCGCGTCGAATACTGTCACCTGTTTTTTGTTTTTTTTTTCCAAAGTAACACAGCTAATGGGAAGAAAAAGACGACAAAGGGGCTTTGAGGGAAATCCCAGCGGTCAAACACAAACTTTAACATGCTAATATCACACCACAAAAAGGAGAGCAAAGAAACATGAAAAAAAACCACCCTGCCTCCAATTTTTTTTAGACTGTAAGAATGATTCACCCCTTTTAGGAAAACCAGAGTTATTAAAAACAACAGCAAGACTGTGTTTCTAAGCACAGGCAGCCTTCTTGCAGATTTGTGCAGCGACTGCCTAATGGCTGGTGAGGGCCAGCATATGGAGACACGCCTTAGCCCTTATTGAATAATGAGGCTCTCCTCCTTTCCAGGTGTTATTAGGGCCTCTCTGCACAGCACCCCCCCCCCCCTCCCCCCAACCAAGAAATGTGTCTTAGTGTGTTTAGAATTAGTACATATAAGGCTGAGGAGCAAATTTAGTGTATTCAGCCAAATGACAAATCGCATGCTCTGAAGTGATGTCATGACTCTAATGTAACTATGAATTTAGTGTTTGATTCTACCTGTCCTTTTACACTCTTTACCAACACTAAACCTGCCAATAAAGAGAAATCTAAATGCTCCAGTTTTCCAAATTAAGTGCCAATGATCTGTTCTGATCTAATAATACACTTGCAGAACCCGCCACCCCCTCCCCCGGGTGGTTTGATGTACATCTGAGATTAAAGCCATTAAGGTATTAAATGTTACCCATGTGTTCTTTACCCTCAGTGACATTGAGGCTGCTTAATATTCAGCGAAAATTAAGCATATAATTATTAACAGCGCATTGTAAATCCCCACCCCTGCACTAAATCCATCATAATCCGGTTTTGTGGAAATATGAACGGGTCCTGTGGGTTTATTTTCCTTAAAAAAGAAAAAGAAAAAAAAACATTTAAAAAAACCCCATCGTGTTCTTCTTGCCGGGATGCATTTATTATATATTCAAACAAAAAAAATGCGCTTGTGTGCTTTGCTGTTTATTGCACAGACTTGGAGACACGTTCTGACCAAAAAAATAAAAACATCACCTGATGTGAACACATACAGTTTATCGTCGAAAGGAGGAGGAGTATTAGTATCATTTTAAAGGAACTCAAGAAATAAAAACACACACACAAAACAGCTTTGAGGAAAAGCAGACAGGAAAACTCACGTGCATCTCGTTTTCCTTGCGGGAAACAAAAGAATTCACAAGAGCCGGTTTGGCTCTCACAGTTTTATCGCCTTAAAAGAGAGGCGGCCGCTCATCTGTGCGTAACAGGTAAGTCTAGCGTGAGATTTTAAACGCGGTTCGGAGCAGAAGCAGCAGACACACCTGCGGGCGCATAACCTCCTGATGCACCTGCGTGCAGCGTGGATTTAACAAAGTGAGGCGGTTTTATGAGCCCGCTCGTCTTAATGCTGCGGAGACAAGTTTAAGCAGTGACTCCCTAACACATAGACCTGTCTACCTGATTGCAATACACCGGGAGGAAATCACTCACCCTTATCCGCTGGCTTGTAAATAGCCCACATCTTTCCAAGAACTGTATTTGTTTAGTGATTAGCCTGCTACTCCTGTACTGTTTATCTGGAGAGGTCACCTACCGCTATGTGGAACTATTCATTCTAATTCTAAACATAGGTGGAAACTTCTTGAGGCTAGAAAAGCTTTTCTACTTGGACTCTTGCATATCTTTACATAAACCAGATGCATTTTTCAGCAGGCAGTATACTGTGGGGAATTAAATCAACAGCCCTCCTACCCCATCCCCAAACACCAAAGGTGCTCCATTCAAGCCCCCCACGCCCTTACCTGAGCGCTGTGTTCAGAAGCAAAGGAGTTCAGTCAGAATCACTGCCTGCCCAGCAGACTCACTCCTCAGTCTTAAATCCATCCATACTTGGGAGCCAAGGTTTTCAGCCTGAAATTCCACTAACAGATAAGCCAAACACTGCACAAAAGGGAGCTAAAAAGGCTGTTCTTTCCTTTCTATATATCCTTTTGGACCCCTGCTGCTCAGGTTCTTTTTGAAATCCTTTGGCAACACAAACAGTCACCAAAAGCAAAACACCCAGGGGTCTTTGTTACAAACTGGCCAGGATTTGAGGGATGGAAGGCTGATCATGTCACTGCTGTCTCAGCCACATTCGTGAAGATGTGCTCTCCTTCCTTCAGTGTCTCTTCTCCGTCAGTAAAACTCCTATGTTCTGTTGACAGGGAGCTAATTTACCCTCCTCACTTGTCGTCTCCTTCTCACGCGTGCAGCGGAAGGCTCCAGTGGAATGACTGCTCTGTCTGCTCTTGGCTGCATCCCCCCATTGAGAAGCAGTGCTGATAGTGTGAGCTTCAGTCCTCTCTCCAGCGCTCTAAGTAGAGAGTCTGTGTCAGACAGGGAGAGCGAATGTGAGTGAGTGTGCATGTGTGTGTGTATTACAATGTAGCCCAGCTGGAAAGAAAGGGAGAGAGAGAAAGAGAGAGCGAGAGAGAGAGAGCTGAGAGAGTCAGATCACACGTCTTAAAGCAAGACTACCCACTTCTGCATCAAGACTTCATCGGCAAATGAGGCATGCTTTATTAACCCACCTCTCTTTACGTCCCCGCTTCCCATCCAGAGCACTGGGAGACGTGCGAGTGTAGCCTTCAGCTCACTTTGAATCTGTTTGCGTCCACGTGCACGCCTGCGAGTGTGAGTTGGAGAGAGGGAGTGCGTCTGTTTTAGTCATTGCCCTCCAGCAAATTACCGGTGAAAGTGAAATGCTCCGAGCACAGCACTTTTAATAGAAGGCAGGGTGCCTCATCTCAGCTCTGCAATCACCATATTACATGTTGTGAGCTGGCTGTGCTCTTCCTCTAGTTTCCCGGTGATCAGTGAGGATTTGTTTTTTCCTTCTTTTAAACCACGAACCCTTCAGAAAACATTTTGCCACCCTTGAAACAAATTGAATGGGAAAGAGCCATGACAATAAATCTGTTCCCTTTAAAGGAAACCCATCTCTTCTCTTCTTCTTCTTCTTCTTCTTTTTTTGTATGCGTGTGAGTTGGTGTGGGTCACGTGTGGCACGTGTGTTTGTATGGAGTGTGTGGAGTACCATTTCCTCCAATATACTGAATTTTCCTCTACAAGCACGAGTTCCTCTTTAATCCATCCTAATGTTAACCAGAGATTTATTGTATATGCCACTCCCACACACCTGCCATGACTGACTCACTCATAGTGTGATATTTCAAGTGAACCGTATGCTGCACACAAGAATACTCAGAGGGGCTAAATAAACTTGCAGACAGTGAAGAGAGTGTTACTGCGGAGGAGTAATACAGATGAACTTGATGATGACTATCTGGATAATTCTCAGATCCGTGTTCCTACACTTTGCGTTCTGTGATGTGCGAGCACAGTGAAACAATCTATTTCTCTGTATGAGAGCTTTGTTGCTAAAAAAAAAAAAAAAAATCAGCTTTCTGATTTTTGGGCTATCCTTTTTTTTTTTCGCTTCAGCTGCTGGTCAGGGTGCCATGATTCGGGGCATCCTGGACTTATTTGCGCTGCTGTGTTATCACCTCTGCTTGTTCTTTACACGCCATTGTGGGATGTGACAGCCAGATGCACACAGCCCCACAGAGTTAAAATCTGCAGGAAAAGGGCTGAAGTCAAAAAACACACAGTGTGACAAAATGCCACATGGGGATATTATTCCTGCAATGCAAAGTGCGGAGCAAGTGGGTAAAAAGCTGTTAAAATTACTCGTCTTAAGACTGAAAAATGTCGTGGATGCAGTTAAAGCCATGTGTTGCTGTTGTTTTTTCATAGTTCTCTAATAATCTATTGGGAAGACAGTTATGAATAGTGGCGCTGCCATCTGGATCTCTGTTGGGTAAAGCACACCACATGTTAAGTGACCAGATTCGCATTAGGCAGAAACTGCAGCGTAATTACCACAATGATTAGTGCGTCTACATTGTAAATGCGTATTTGCACAAAGTGGCTTGATTACTAATAAACAGGCTCATTTGTACATCTTTGTATTAGCTTATTTTTTTGCATGTGTGTAAGAATTATTAATAGTACCCATGCTTGGATTTCATTTTGTCCTCAGCACTTAATGCTTTTATGATCTGTCCCATTGGACTAAGATGAAGGCGTGAAATGAAAGTCCTACAAACAAGCCTCAGTGGAGAACTTAGGACTGAAGGCATCCAGTTATTATGGGTTTCTTTTCGGCGTTGTGTAACACAAGTCTCCCATTTATAGCTTTATTTCTCTGTCGTTGTTATTTTGTCTCTGCCTCCTGATTTTCATTCTGTGTCAGTCTGAGCTGTGCTGGAAGAATGGACCAGGACAACAGAATTTCACAGTAATTCTGGATTGTTGTCGCAGTCTCATTCCTTCCTGTCTCCCTTCTCAGGGGTTTCCATCATTTCCAAACAGCTGTCGCCGCAGCCCATGCCAAGACCTAACCACAACCGACCAGTCGCTGGCCAACTCTGTGTTTGGATCTGGGCAGACCTGTTAAACACCAGCGTTTGCCAGTATTCCTCTCTCAGTCCTCTTCTTTTTCATTCTGTCATTCTCTTTTTTCTCCCCCGCCTTTATGTTTTTTCCTCTAGCTAATAAAATTCTTCCTTTCAGATCAGCCAACAAGCTTCAATATGCACCCGCTAGCTGTACCAAAATGCCAATTTAAGCCCCCCACCACCACCCCAGAAGCTTTCTGCTTCTCTTTATTAAATGAGCTTTGTGCTTTTCATCATTTTAGACTAGGAAAACAAAGAATTTCTTCATCTGATGTGAGAAGTTGTCGTGTTAGTAAACCTTTTCTCCAGAGTTATCGTAGAGTGACACAGAGAGTCAGAGGAAAGAAGGGAAATAAAAGAACAGGGGGAAAAAAGAAGGAGATTAAGGCAAGCGGGAAAATTCATTTGGAGGAACTGTGCCGCAGCACTCTTGCTCACTGATGGATGGTAATGGGAAGAAAATGATTAATGAAATAAAGAAACCTGATATATAGTAATAATTTATTTCACATTTATCACAGCATCTTTTGTGTGCACTTCCTCACATGGGTACCTTACTGTAACAGCAAAGTGTAAAATGTAAGGTTAGTGGATATACAGTTTTCCAAACATAAGCCTTTGAAGCATTAGGTTTATCCTGTTTTTCCTGTGTCAGCAGAACCGCTGAGAGTAAACACTAAAATGTCAGCATGAACTCCGAAAGGAAGAGAAATACTGGTTCTCACAAGCAAATTATTTCGTATCTACAAAGATGAATGTTTTGGGTTTTTTCTTGTTATGGCCCTAATTACATTCTCATTTTCACTACTAGACGAAATCAAGTCAATTAGACACATTTTAATCCTGTAAAACTGAGTTATTTTTATTGATTCTCTGCTCCTGTTCAGTAGCAAATGCATACAACTGTATGTTGTTAGGAGGCGGTTATATAAACAGCAGAGTATAATAACACATGTGATTCTGGAGTAAATTACCATCATCTATCCAATTCATTTCTATTTTAAGCTGTGTTTGCCTAAGCCGCTTATTATGGCCTGTTTGCTTGTTGGAGCTCTTTTGATTCACCAGCTTTGATTTGACCTTATACAAGTTTTCAGTGGAAGGGTTGCAATTTTCCATCACCTAAAGGCGATAGGTCAGCTGAGGATCAAGACCAGTTTTTGCAGTCTTCACGGTTTGAGACTGTCAGCCTGGAGTTCCTGACGCGCTGACAGCTAGCATGCCATCATTTGCAGGCAAGCGACACAGTGGATAAATGCAGTAATATTTCTTTTTTTTTCTTTCTTCTAAAATGAAAATCAAATTGAAGAAATGGCATTTTGAGTGTAGATCCAGCACGCAGAGACATAATTACAGGAGTAATCAATGAGGCTTCCATTGAGTGATCTTAAGGTAGCAGCCACACTGAAAGCTTTCTGGACATGCCCAGATGGGCAGATTAGACTAATTCAAGGTTTAGAGTTAAGACCTGTAATTTTTATTGGCCTGGTTCTGGAATATTTCCATCATGGCTTCTAACTGGCATGCACAAGTTAGTATTCAACATTTCCTTAATAAGATGGATCTTGACTCATTGGCCACACTGCATTTGTTACAGTACCAAACATTTTGTCTACTACTGAGCTTTCAGTCCATTCTTCTGACATCACTCCATCCCGATATTTGTCTAATTTCCTTTTATAGCCGGGCATTTTTAATATTATCCTCCCAAGGCACGCTGAGCTACAATATGAACCCCACTTTTGAGGCTTCTGAAAGCAGGACACCAGACCTCACTGATGCTGATGAAAAGGTGCCAGGGAACTCGCCCAGCTACTTGCCTTTGTTAACAGTTGAAGGGAAATGCTCTGGCACATCACTCATATGTGGCACCGATACCACCCCGTGCTCCACCCTGTGCTCTCAGCCACTGTAACATGGTAACTTCAGTGCCTCAGTTTATGATGTACAAAGTTGCTCTGCAGTACACCCACCTGGTGGTCCATGTCAAAACTTTAAAAACTGATCAGAATGCATCAAACATGACCTCATTTGGATTCTGTGCTCTTTAGCTAAAGCTCCAATGCTGATGAAGGGTCTAATTTATTTCTACTTGACTTTGAGACTTTAAAGGAGTGTCAAGCATCCCTGTCAACTGATCGATCACCTATCTCTGTAAAACTGACACTGAGCTTTGGATTTGTTTATGTCTCTGCCACAGATCTTCTACAGTTTTGTATTGGTGTGCTGCTCCTTGGCTAAATAATCCATAGTCAGATGCCCTTACGCTGGCACTGCAATCATTTATCTCTGATCACCAATTAGTTTCATGCCTTGTAAGGTTTTCTAAAATTTTGGTTATCCAGCTCCCTCCTTACATTGAGTTGTTTTCTATATCCACATCTCCCCACACACACAGAGACACACATATATATTATTATGTATCGTGTCCTGATGTTTGGGAATCCTCATGGCTGTCACTCTGTATTTGTGACTAACAGCATGTAGTAAGCTGTGACAAAGCAGGCTTTTACATCAAAGGTAATGGCATTGGTAAAAAAAAAAAAAAAAGAAAGAAAGAAAGAAAGAAGGAAAGAAAAAAATCACTCATAAAAATAAAAATAATACATTTATAATTACGGCTTATTCAGCACCATTTTTTACATAGGTATTCTGTTGTATAATGGTAATAACATCAGACAACATAATCGAATGATCTCCGTAAATACTACACATATCTACACACTTAAAGTTCAACTCCTGGGGAATATTACTCCCCACATATTTAATCATATACTACAGGTAGAAGTGAAAATAATTTGTGGGATTTTTTGTGTTTTGAAGTAGGTCAGAAAATCTGGTCTGGTAATGTACTGGGACTCACCAAGTCTCAGCAGGGTATAGTTTCCTTCTCTTGCCGTTTCAGGCTGGAGGAGTAATTGAGCACTAGGTGCCTCTACTCCTGGAGACGACGGCGGCCATGGAAATGTCCCCTCACAGACCAATAAAAATGTCCTCTCCCTCTTGCTGTAATTGGACCAGGGACGGTGGGGTTGGGCTTTTGGCCCAAGGAGACCACCTGTGGAAATGCTTTGCTCAATACACCACTATTAAACTGATGAGGCAGGGGACTCCCCGGGAGGAAAAAAAAGCACAGTAAAAAGAGTGATGCTGATGAGAACAAGGAGACAAAACAACTGCAACAAAACTGGAACATTTCAGAAATGCTCACTGCTTACTCAAATTGACAGCTGCCAGAGTTCTACAAATCTACTGAAAAGACTAAAATTAATCTGTCTGCCAGTACAGATTGGGATTGTGTAGTGACAGGAGCTATCATCTGAATACAATTTCAATATGAACAATAGAATAAAAAACAAAACGCCTGAATACAGCCAGTGAGAAGTCAGGCAATAACAGTAACATTAACAATTAGAGCATCAAAGTTAAATAACCTAATGTGAAAAGAGAACGAAATATGCTTTCCTATGGTAAATGGACTGGTTCTTATAAAGCGCTTTTCTACTCATCTGAGCACTCAAAGCACTTTACACAACTTGTGCATTCACCCATTGCACAAGCACATTTTTCTAAGTTTCTTTATAGCTAACATTCACATACATTCATACTCTGATGGATGCATCAGAGAGCAATTTGGGGTTAATATCTTGCCCAAGGATATTTGGCATGCAGACTAGGGGAAGCCAGGAATCGAACCACCAACCTTCCGACCAGTAGATGACCTGCTCTACCACCTGAGCTACAGCCACCCCTATAAAAGTAACACTTTGATTACATTTTTTCAGCTAGGTTTTGGGATTTTATCTTCCAGTTTTTTATTTAGCAGTGAAAAAGAAAAACCTGATGTCAGGTGTCTTAATTTTTTAACTACCCATGACCTTTATCAGTTACACCCTATCTTTAGATTACATGGTAACATGATTAAAAAATACAAGACTGACATTTTTATTTATTTATCAGGGAGAATGATTCATATTGAGCAATCATTTATAAAACACCACACTTCTATATACTGTGTGGATATACTGAGGAGTTAAGTTGCTACATGCTCTGCAATTGTGTTTCAGCACCTGTTTCAAATCAAATCATTCTAGGCTATTCCCACAAAATAAAAGTGTGAAAAACGCTAAAAAGAAGCGACATCGAGAGCTTTCCAAAGCAGCAGGTGGTGATATAATCCTAACCATATAAAAAGTTAAGCCAATGAAAAACCTACAAATAATAACACCCGGTTTTACGTTATCGTATAACCATGTATGTATCGGCGCTTGTGATTGGCCATTAGGGGATTCAATTCAGTTCATGATAATTATTCATAATTATTTCATTTATTGGTTTTGCTACGTGTCATGCACTTTTTCATACATGCTATATGTCTGCATAATTTATGTTGCTCTCTCTTTAATCACTGATCACATTGGATGATAATAGCTGGAATGTAGCGGTTGACACCTACAGCCAATGATAATGTAACAGATGATAACAACCACTCTGTCAGGTTTTACAGGATATCTTTCTTGTCTTTATTGTCCAATCCATCCAACCATCCATCCATTCTCTGCCATTTATCCTTTTCAGGGTCGCAGGTGGAGGCTATCCCACCTGTCTTAGGCTGAGAGGCAGGGTACCCCCTGGACAGGTCACTAGTCTGTCACCAGGCTAACTCATAGACACAGAGTTTCCAATTAACCTATCTCCAGAGTACCCGGAGAGAACCCATGCAAACACGGGGAAAACATGCAAACTTCACACAGAAGGACCCCGGCCTGATGGTGGAACTGAACTCAGGACCTTCATGCTGTGAGGCTAGAGTGCTAAATTCTGCGAAATTCTGAATTTACCGGATTTGAGCTTGCCATGTAACGTATATGCACACTAAATCCACTGAATTTTTAAAAATGAAGTCAACATCAAGCTATGATGAGGTGGCACTGATGTTTATAAAATAGAAAAGTAAGAAACTGAGTCAGATCTGTTTATTCTGATCTGAACAATTGGAAAAACTGACCTTGGTTTAAAAAAATAAATAAATGCTGCAAATTTTCCCAGTAAAATTATGTGAACAGCTGCATTAAGAATAGGTGAAATATTTGGACTAAAGACTTATAATTTGTTATTTCAGCAACAGACATGTGGCCTGGCCACCGAGACTGGTGGCTGTGAACCTGAGTGATAAAACAGCTTTGAAGCACATGTCTTCTTATTTTATCTCTTTATCTGGCAGGACTTTGAAAATGTTACGTGTAAATTATATGTGCGAATTTAAAAGCTAAAATTGTTGTGAGACATATCTTAGACGAGTTCAGCATTACTTTAATGGTCTGATCTGTTTCTTACTGTATTCATCAGGATGAAGCGTTACAGTGTCAAAGCCTTTCAGTTACAGTCACCCAGGTCACACATGGATCAAAACCAAGGTGTTTTAACCCTCTGCACACAGGGCTGAAGAAGGTGTGGAAGAACAGGTTGAGATAAGAGGAAGAGGAGAGAGGGAGCAACAAGAGACAGAAGACAGAGAGAAGCTGCAGGCAGACAGAGTAAAAACGCTAAGGCATTCACACTCTAAGCCCATTTAAACATTCATCTGGCTTCTCTCTTCTCCTGCATTCATGCTGCACAGCCAATTCCGGGGCGATAAGCCAGCTGTGTGCTTCTCAAGGTAAGAGAGTGAATAGAGCAGTACAATCTCTGGCTGATGCTGAGGAGGGACAGAGCCTACACACTGACCTTCCGTATGCTAGCTTTACTTCAGCAGTAGAGGAGGGTTTCATAAACGGATTATTCCGCTCAGTCACCTTTGACCTGTCTGGCTGCCTTCCATAATGGCTCAAGCTGCCTGTCCATCACTCAAAGAGAAGCAGAAAGAGAGGAAGATAAGAGGGGAGATGGTTTCAACCTGTGGGAAGGGATTAAACCCTCTGTTGCTTGGCTGTGGAGACACAGGGGGGCCAAAGTGAGGGATCGGCAACTGAGTTGTCAGAAACTGCAGCTGCCACCGTCTGTGCTGGCGACTCAGTAGGTCAGGGTAATATGGAGGAACTGAAGTGACCTTTTTCATCAACTGTGAGACAAGGCTGTTCAACATTTTCCCTCTGCTGACAATTATGATCTATCAAATGTGGCAGAGAAGCCCGAGGAGAGCCACTGAATGCCAAACATCCCGAGTTCCACCCACAAAGAACTGCATTTTCCAATGTGATTCACAGGAGCTGGAAAGGAACTTCCAGCCCTTCATTGAAAAAAATACTGAGGATGACTCAGCCGTATTTGAAAGCATTGTTATAGAACACACATTTAGTGAGTGACTCACCAGATCTAGATAATGACTGCTATTTAATTGAAAAAGTCAGTATAACCTGGAGAAGAATTATAGAAGCACATTTTCTCATTGCTTAAATCAGAACACTGGATATGTTGGAGTGAAAATCCTCTATAACGTGTCAAAATGAAATTAACATGTTATATCACAAGTTTATATAGAAAATGATTACAAAAAAATATGTTCTTGTTGTCAACTCTTTGTATTCCTAAGGACCGTAGCTGGCCGTGACTGACAGTTGATGTTTTGGATGATGGTGAGCCAGTGAGCTGTAACAACTCACTCCAACAAAACAAAATCTCCTACAAGTCTCAAAGGAAAGCTCTTTGAGGGAGGCATCCAATTCCACCTTCCTTTCAGCAATCATCCACCAGGCACGCAGGAATAAAAGAAGCAGGACTGAGAGGGCAAGAAAGTAAAGGAGATTGAGACGCACAGAGGAGAGATGAGGGGGGCAGAAGAAGGAAGCGGGAGAGAATGAATGCATGAAGTATTGTAAGCAGGAATCTGAAAGAGAAAGAAAGGTTGTGCGAGTACAGGGGATTTTCTCCTCTCTACTCTCTCCATTTCTCCCTCTGGCAATGTAGCGGTTATTTACTGCGGCTTCTCCCCTCCCGGTGGAATGGGAGGGAAATGGGCTCTTAACTGGGTTTCCATACATCACCTGCTGACACTGATGCTTGTAGTTTTGGAATGCCTACATCTGATGTTTCTCTTTAAAATCAATTATTTACAGAGTATCTAAGAGCCTTACAATTCATCATAGCTAATTGCAGTGCATCACCGCGGCCCTAGATCATGTCGGCGGCGTCTCGCTCTGTTTCGAATTTGTTTTAAGTGGCAGAAAAGTGGTGAAAGCTTCTGACGTTCTCAGCTATGAAATTATAGAAACTGAGCTCAGCAGTTGAGCTTTCATCAGCCCACCCTTGATTAAAAAAAAAATCTGTCAATCATTTGCACCTGGGATGAAAGTCATTGTTTTTACACTGTTTATTGTGCACTGGCAATGCATTTTAATAAGACTTGTCATGCCATCAGACTATTAATAGAACAGAATAAAGTAAAACTGAAAATAGTTTCATTGGGCACTTATGTATTTAGTATTATGAAGCACTGATCCCCATGCTGACATGTCACATGTAGTCACAAGGCTTTCACCTAGGGGACAGAGTTCGTTTTTGACTTTCAGATTTCATTTTCATTGCATTTTTTTGTTTTTACATTGATGTTCTCTGTCTCAGCTGGAACAGGCTGCAGATATTTCCAGAGCGACAAGTCTCTTCCCATTTGTCTGTGTCCTTTCAAAGAAAGTGACAGTAGAAAAGCAAGTCAGTAATTGGCAACAATATAGTAAGGTGACTACAAACACATGTGTGATATGCTGCAATCAATCACAATCAAGGAGAAAACATGTTTCAGTTTGTTTTCATGAGAGTCAAAACTTTAGACAAACACCCGCATTTAGTCAGTTTGATCAGTTAATGGAAACGTCTTATTAACAACAGACAATCGGGATCCGTTTTTAAAATGCTATGACTTTGATTAATCACACCTTTAAGGAGGAAGCATGAATACAATTTTGGGTTTTTAAATAAGTGACTGCTGACTGATCAGCAGTAGTGGTGTTTGGTTGTTAGACATGTTGATGGTTCTTCAACAACCTTAGATGCCATGAGGACATCCCACAAGGGTCCTGAGGGATTATACATGGTGTTCATTAGATATGATGGAAATAAAGGCACCTGCTGGTACCCAGCTGTGTTTAGATACGAGGTATACATCAGTGAGATTGCAAGGAAACCCCAGCATGTGTATCCCTTTAGATCTTGTTGCTTGCTATTGACACACATGAGGAAATCCTTCCACTCTGAAGAGACCTCAGCACACCTGTAGCCCACAGGGTGGATGAAGTTGTCATCCACTGTGGAAATTTGTTTGAATTTTCCCAATGTGGCTGCCCCCCTCCTCCACCACCACCACCACCACCAGCGTTCACAGTCTGATTGCTTTTACACGAATCTAAATTAAATACAACTGCATTATGAGCCAATCCAAGAAATACATTAACCTTTACAAATCAAAACATGTCATATCCTTTGAGCTGGTGCTGTTTGCCTAAAACGGTTGGATTAAAAAGAACATAATTATGTTTTTTTTTTTACTTGTATTTAGCTGCCTATTGTTTATTGAGTCAGTGGACCTTTTAGTTACTCTCTTAAATGGAAACATCCATGTACAGTAAAATCTTGTGTTTATCTTCCCATTATTAGAGGAAGGATGTGTTTCCCTTTTTTTAATGATTAAAATGCCACAGGCATTAATGCACCGCAGTTATTCAGAAGTTGTTTGGAGATGACCTTCTTCGCTCCTTTTCCGAAAACGAACGACGTTAATGGCAGCATGTAGGGGCGGATCAAAACAGGGATAACAGAGAAGCAGGAAGTGGAGATAATATGTAAAATGCCGTGAGAAGATGAATTGGAGAGTGGGAGCAAGGTGAATGATGGCAAGATGATCATGGGGAACGAGGTGAAGACAGCAGCGGAAGATGGTCAAGCGCGGATGGGAGAGAGAGGACTGATTGACAATTTGCATCCTCTTCAGAGGGTATCAGGGGACATGATTGAATCCAGTCAGGCTGAACCCATTAGGGGTGCGCTGCTGTCGGAGGCCGAGCAGAAAGCCATTCACTGACACCCAGTCCCTGCTCTTCACCGGTCTCCATTTATATTCATGTCAGGGTTGAGTTATTGAGGGACAAGAGAGAGAGAGGCAGGCCTCGCCCAGCCATCCATTTGCTGTTTGTAAGCCATAAAGTTCTTACCCCCTGCCTAAATTGCTCACTTAACCTGTGCACAACTGATCCCATTTGCATGCGATTTTGAAGGTTCAATGTGTCTATAAATTGGATTCAAATTGCGGACGTATGACATTTCAAACCACTTAAAAGCACTGGGAGAAACTATTTAAATACCCCTCAGAAAATGCAAAGCATATTTGCATTTTAAGCAGTTTATGTGTCTCTTCTCATTAGCCCGGTTCGACAGTGCTGGCATAACTGAAACCTAGATGGTGCATATTCTTGGGAGATGGCCATGCAAGAGATTTTTAGTCGAACCGAAACAAGCGTTTTGCTGAAGGTTCTTCTTTGTGCTTCTCTGTAGTCTCGGGGCATGATGAAAGCAGCGGAGATATACAGCACTTGAGGGTGTGATAAGCCACAATGGCCGAGGGCTGCTGGGAACAGTTCCTGACAGCTGTCCCGCTGCTCGTGTCTCCATTCACCTCAGCCAGACAGCAGATCCAGGGCAGCCTCAGAGTTTGACTAGGTGACAAAGGAGGTGGAGTGTTGCGGAGAGTGGTCCACGTGTCGCCATTTATCTCGCAAATACAGCACACACGCCCAAAGCTACAATATTACAGCAAGCTTGGTTTTGTTACAGCTCGGTTGTCAAAGCAGAGATGATGGAACCATGCCGACAGACTTCTCTTTATTCTCTCGAGTGGAAATCAGACGCTAATAGAGAAGATTTCTTCCTTTGTGTGTGAGTGCTTTCAGTGGACCTTTTGTGATATTCTGCAGTTGTGAGTGACTCAGACGTAAGTACTAAAAAGGGACACTGTGGCATTTGAAAACAATTGTATTCATATTTTAGTTTGTACCTTAGAAGTGCACTCAGGATGCCAAATTGCCTATTAGGCTGTTTTCATAAAAGCTGCCATGGCGCCGCTAATCCAGTTTTTATACATTGGCTCCTTGCTTTGATGTAATTATCTAAACACAAATTTGATAAGTTTTTTCTGGGTATTTTAGGAGTCCAGCAGGAGTGTAGCTGAAATACTGTTTAATGTCATACAGTCGCCATATAAAGATCATGAGAAAGAGATGTGGTTAGTTGGTTCCTCCTGGGACTACTGTGGAAGGGACTGGTTATATGGGCACAGTCATTTTTGCTGCACATTGTTTCCAATGTCTCTTGCCTCGCCTCGCCCGCCTCTTCGTTTGTGTCCCTGAAGTTTAAAATAGTCACAGAGGGATCATGTTCGAGTTATGAATGTCCTAATTACCAGAAGGTAGAGAGAGAGAGGGTCCTGAAAGTGGTGCTCAAGTGGCTGGTTCAAAAACATTGCCAGGCCATAGTTTTTATTTAGGCAGGCTTAATGCAGGCTATTGACTTCTCAGTGAGGACCAGGATTAGGTCAGATATACTTCACTCACTAATGCATGCCTAATGGTTCTACTATAGATTAGCCATAAAAATGGATGAACATAAATATTGCTAGATTTTAAAACATTTATGAGTGAAATCCAATGCCCCGCTTCGAAAACTGAGAGTCACTAAGCAGAGTCACTGAGTGCAGATTTATGCTTTATGTTTAAAAAAAAAAAAAAAAAGTGGTGGAAAATGTTTGGACTCAGCATAGCTGCATTGATTCCAGTACCACTCTACAAGATGTGTTGTGTTTTTGTTTGGCTGCTGTGCTGCACATTCTCCAGCTGGCATATCCATCACAGAGTAATGAAAGAGCAGGAACAGTGGGTCTCGGAGCTTCCAGAGTTGACATGTTCGCGCCGGCCTGCCGCGGTTACTTCGGCGTCTGTGGCACAGCTGTCGACAAGTGCCTGCTTCACCTGTCACAAGCTCAACTGTCACCTTTGACCTCTGGCAGGATTTTATGGCAGGTGTTGAGATCTGCCTCTGAAATCTCAGACACACATAACGCTGTCAGTGCTGTAAGAGACGATTTCAGAGCGATAGCAATAGTGAAGACCACAGCACATGACAGGCAGGTAGTCAGCAGCAGAACTACCAAGAAGTAACGTTTTCCTGCTGACGGGATTGAGAGACAGTCTTCCTGATGAAGACTTCACTGCCTTCACTGCTAAATCTATTAAAACAAAGTCACCTTTAACTTTAATAAGACTCTTTAAATCAAACTACCTTTGTCACTATCATCACTGAACTAATCAGTAGTTCTTAGCAGTGAGGCTCTCCTCACATGGTGACTGAGAGTGCCATTGTCAGTTCAGCCACAGTACATTACCTTCTCATTAAAAGCTTATTAAAAGACCATGAAAGCCACAGAAACAGTCATAATATAGCTCAGTTTTTAATAATAGGCTGCTGAGCTTTAACCTTATGTGCTGTGCAGATGTAGTTTTTCTACTAAACTGAATATTAGAGTCTGGGCAGGCAACCGACTGAGCATACCCCTGAAATGAAGACATTTACAATCAGGACAGAGCACAGGGTTGTTTGAAAGATGATGATGATGATTTCACCGACTGATGTGCTGAAGTGCATTTCTGCAGTGATCAGAATGGCATCATCAGTTACTAAGAATCTATAGACCAAACAAGTAGACCATGATTGCTCTAGAGTCTTCTAGACTTCTTCTTAGTTGAAATATATTTTAAGCATAGATATAAGCATACACTGTATAAAAAAATATAGTTGAGTTAACCTACTGGTTTGTAGGCAAAGTAATTCTATTAAATATATGTGTCTTAGTTATTGTTATTCTCTGGCTCTCTTAGACAGCGGGTCTTTTTTCTTGTCTTCCTCCCCTCACCCCCCACCAGTCATGGCAGATGGCCGCCCATACTTGAGCCTGGTTCTGCCGGAGGTTTCTTCCTGTTGAAGGGAGTTTTCCCTTCCCACTGTTGCCAAAGCAGTTGCTCATATGGGGTCTGATGGTTGGGGTTTTCTCTGTATTATTGTAGTATTGTAGGGTCTACCTTACAGTATAAAGCACCTTGAGGCAACGGTTGTTGTTATTTGGTGCTGTATAAATAAACTTCAATTTGATTGAAGCTTTAGGACTATAGATTAATTAGTTAATTAGTGTTTAACAAAGTCAAAAACCAAGAAAAAAGCAGGGGTCACTTTACATACAGTGGGGCAAAAAAGTATTTAGTCAGCCACCGATTGTGCAAGTTCCCCCACTTAAAATGATGACAGAGGTCAGTAATTTGCACCAGAGGTACACTTCAACTGTGAGAGACAGAATGTGAAAAAAAAATCCATGAATTCACATGGTAGGATTTGTAAAGAATTTATTCGTAAATCAGGGTGGAAAATAAGTATTTGGTCAATAACAAAAATACAACTCAATACTTTGTAACATAACCTTTGTTGGCAATAACAGAGGTCAAACGTTTACTATAGGTCTTTACCAGGTTTGCACACACAGTAGCTGGTATTTTGGCCCATTCCTCCATGCAGATCTTCTCAAGAGCAGTGATGTTTTGGGGCTGTCGCCGAGCAACACGGACTTTCAACTCCCGCCACAGATTTTCTATGGGGTTGAGGTCTGGAGACTGGCTAGGCCACTCCAGGACTTTCAAATGCTTCTTACGGAGCCACTCCTTTGTTGCCCGGGTGGTGTGTTTTGGATCATTGTCATGTTGGAAGACCCAGCCTCGTTTCATCTTCAAAGTTCTCACTGATGGAAGGAGGTTTTGGCTCAAAATCTCACGATACTTGGCCCCATTCATTCTGTCCTTAACACGGATCAGTCGTCCTGTCCCCTTGGCAGAAAAACAGCCCCATAGCATGATGTTTCCACCCCCATGCTTCACAGTAGGTATGGTGTTCTTGGGATGCAACTCAGTATTCTTCTTCCTCCAAACACGACGAGTTGAGTTTATACCAAAAAGTTCTACTTTGGTTTCATCTGACCACATGACATTCTCCCAATCCTCTGCTGTATCATCCATGTGCTCTCTGGCAAACTTCAGACGGGCCTGGACATGCACTGGCTTCAGCAGCGGAACACGTCTGGCACTGCGGGATTTGATTCCCTGCCGTTGTAGTGTGTTACTGATGGTGACCTTTGTTACTTTGGTCCCAGCTCTCTGCAGGTCATTCACCAGGTCCCCCCGTGTGGTTCTGGGATCTTTGCTCACCGTTCTCATGATCATTTTGACCCCACGGGATGAGATCTTGCGTGGAGCCCCAGATCGAGGGAGATTATCAGTGGTCTTGTATGTCTTCCATTTTCTGATGATTGCTCCCACAGTTGATTTTTTCACACCAAGCTGCTTGCCTATTGTAGATTCACTCTTCCCAGTCTGGTGCAGGTCTACAATTCTTTTCCTGGTGTCCTTCGAAAGCTCTTTGGTCTTGGCCATGGCGGAGTTTGGAGTCTGACTGGTTGAGGCTGTGGACAGGTGTCTTTTATACAGATGATGAGGTCAAACAGGTGCCATTCATACAGGTAACGAGTGGGGGACAGAAAAGCTTCTTACAGAAGACGTTACAGGTCTGTGAGAGCCAGGGATTTTCCTTGTTTGAGGTGACCAAATACTTATTTTCCACCCTGATTTACGAATAAATTCTTTACAAATCCTACCATGTGAATTCATGGATTTTTTTTTCACATTCTGTCTCTCACAGTTGAAGTGTACCTCTGGTGCAAATTACTGACCTCTGTCATCATTTTAAGTGGGGGAACTTGCACAATCGGTGGCTGACTAAATACTTTTTTGCCCCACTGTATACTTACTGTATATATTTATATACGAATACTACAAATGGACTTCTTTTTGCAACCAAAGGATTCACCCTGCTCACCGTTGGAATTCAGATTTAAGGCACTTTTTCCTTGCTTCACTTTTCAAGACCCAGAGGCAAAAAAAACCTCCCCTCTGAGATCTGCAACGCCCCAGCAAGGAAATCTTTCAAAAAGCAGTCAAAACGTCACCTATTGACTAGAAGCCTTTGGCCTTTGACTCTTTTCCTCCGTGTGTGTGTGTGTGTGTGTGTGTGTGTAGGTGTGTGTGTGTGTGTGTGTGTGTAAAGCCTTGTGTTACCTCGTGTTACCATAGTCGGCCCTTTATAAATCTAAGTTATTATTATTAGTAATAGTACTAGTGGTAGTTTTAGTATTAGTTTTATTCAAGTTTTTCATGTGAGATTGTGCACACATTGCTCAAGAGCTGTCCACTGCCTGAAGTTTGTTAAGCTTTGTGACAAATGCTTTTGTGAAATGCTGACAAGCATGCAAACTTCTATAGGCCTTGAGATCTTGCTGTGTATAATTTGAGGGGTTGTTGAGAACATAATGATACAAATTGTGTGTCGTGAAGTCAGGGAGAGCGTCAGGGCTGCACTTCACTGCACCAGTAAACAAACCTGGTGACAGTAAGTAAATGTCCAACATCAGCCCTTCCATGCTCCATTTCATCACGTAATGCACAAAATGCTCACCCTGCAAGTGTTTTTGTCAGAGAGGGTGTATGCATTTTTTTTCACACACTGCAGACATAGTTTATCTTGTGTACATTTAATGTATTGCAGGTTTATTCACTGTGTCACTATCACTTGGAGAATAGTTAGCAAGCGTTTGCAGATAAGTCAATGTCTTCCAAGCAAATGTAAAGTAGCGTGTTACTGTACTAAATCAAATAATCACCTTACAGCCACAATTATTTCAGTACTTGTACTACAAAGGTTCTTCAGTCATTTGCACGCCATTCGGATAGAAAGAAGAAAAACATCAAACATAAGCACCTTTTTCTTTTTCGTATTGAGAACTACATACTTATCTATCATATATCATGACTGTAGGTTTCTAAATTTTCGCTGAGGAGTCTCTAGATCCTGCATTCACGTCCAAAATGACAAGTTAAGCTCAGGAAAACATATTTTATCAGTGTACTTATTTTACACTTATTCATCAAAAAGTGTTAAAACAGAAGTATGTTGCCTATGTGTCATAGATTGTGCATCACTGAGCAACCTAATCTTTACAAGTGCTTCTTCATAGCACTGATGACACAGTCTCACACTTACCAAACAGTCAAATCAGTGAGTCATCAGTTAATCCCATTGAATTCATCTTCAGTTCATTTATGCAGTAGACTGTTTAAAGTCGTTGCAAACATAAACAGAACCGGGGTTATCATGGGTTAACCCTTTCCCACTACACCAGTGCTTTCACACAGATGAGTGTTGCAGCTTCTGTCTTTGTCACTCGTGCACCTGATTCTACGACTGACAAGCCTGGAGACGTGCTCATTGCATATTTCTTTCTTTTATAGAGCTATGAATCAGTGCTGACTTGTATTAAGCACATTTTCCGACTAACATCAATCGCCACTCTCACTCTCGTACTTTTTGCTGCTGTTCTCATCCTCCCTTTACTCGCCTTGCGCCCTCTCCAAGCAGCAGATAAATACATGTTGTTGGCTCGTTCTCTTCTTCTTTGTCTCTGTATCATACACACAGACAAAAACAAGCAGTTTGTTTAAACAAGTGCTGCTCTTTTGTTCTCTGCTGTGAGTGGGGTCAGCAAAAGGTTGGCAGCAGATAGTGTGTGTCCAATGGATCGCTGCTCAGGAGTCAATTAACGAGGGTCTTTGCAAATGAACAGAACAAGGGCATAATCAGCTTCAGTCTCCTGCTAAGACCTGCCTCCTGACTCATCTGTTAAAGCATGCTGGTAAATTGACTGCTCTGGACTTTAATGGGATGAATCTTAAGTGGTGGAGGTTGGAGGCTCTTAAGACAATTGGTCCAGAGTTTTTAGAACAAGCGCGACCGATAAGAGTAATCGAGATGCAAAGAGAAGAGCCTTCTGCTCTCACCGTGCCGGTGTAATGTAATGGGTTTCTGGACATGCTCTGTTCAGATACATTGCATAAAACATTATGAGACTGAGCAGGGTGCGTTACCAACGATTTTAATTAATTACCTTCCCGTGGCCACAAACAGCCTCAACCACTCCACACCACTGCCCCCAAACACTAATCCATGAAATCCGTGCTGACAATCCTCTCAAGGCTGTCCTCTTCTCCTAGCACTCGGTTTCCCTGCCCATTTTAACATGTGGAAATTCACTGGTGACATTTTCAAATCGAGATGATTTCCCAAGTGGGCAGATCAATGAGTTCACTGCAATGCTACATCAAAAGGTGCAGAAAAGTATTTACTGCTCACTCCCGGTTTAACGAGCAACTCACACCTCTCCCTGTACATTTATGCATAACTAATCGGCTATAGTGTACATATAACTGAGTGGCCCTGAGCAAGGTTAGGTGCCATCTACTGCTGTTAAGATCATTTGTGTATATTTATACTGAATAACTATCTTAATATACAGCTTTGATCAGAAGTTTACATACACTCATTGTAGGCATGGATATCATGGTAACTTTATTGTTTTGATGATTTCTTTGAACTTTTTCAAGGGTGAAATGATTACACAGTATACATCTTTAACGAATTAAAAAAAAAACAAGGCTTATGTGGAAAAGTTTGAATTAATTCTCTCTAATCCACACAGGGTCAAAGTATACATATCGGCTCAAAAATATACATAAACTTACTTAAATCTTTTAATAGGGTTGTATATTGTCTTTTAACTTGACAAGGCCAAGACCCATTAACTTCTCATTAATGATAATGATTGCCCACAACTGGTAATTTCTCTTTCCCAACATAAAAAGGATCGTTTAATATCACTCCGTGGGTTGGCCAATACTGAGCAATGGGAAAGTAAAAGGGACTCAGAGAAGAGCTAAGAAGAAGAATTGTAGATTTACAGAAGTTGGGAAGGTCTCAATTTCTAAACAGTTGTAGACTCCTAGATCATCAATGAAAACACGCAGTTGTATCTACAAGTTATGCTTGCATGTCACCACCAATGTCTGGGAGAAGACCCAGGCTGTCACTCCCACATTACAGGGCAGGTCAGGCTCTTAAAGAACAACCCAGACTGAGTTATTTGGCCACAGTGACAAGAGGTATGCTTGGAGGCTTTCAAACCTAAGAACACTGAACCAACTGGGCTGTTAAGCTCCCAGTATCATTGGTACATTGCAGAAAGTGGATAGAATAATTAAAAAGGAAGTTCACCTCAAATAAAAAGCTAGATGGTTAAAATTTGGACACCAATGGATGTTCCAACAGGACAATGATCCCAAACACACTTTAAAACTGGTTTGAGGATGGATAAAGCAACTGACATTAAGCTTCTGGAATAGCCTTCCCAAGTCCGTAACCTCAAGCTTACTAAAAGTTTGTGGAGTATACTTAGTGTTTGTGGATTAGAGAAAATCCAGAATAAAACTTCAAACTTGAGCACCCAGTTCTTGTTTTTTACAGTCATTAATGATGTGCACTGTACGATCATTTCACTCTGGAAAAACAACCGCTCAAATAAAGAATTAAAAACCTAAAATTAGCATGATACTCATGCTCATGAGCATATGTAAACATCTGACCACAACTGTATGTTTGTCTCAAGTAAATCCATCATAACTGAATATCATTGGCATCTTGTCTACAATGAATCTATATCTCGCCTCAGTCTATTTCCCGCTGAGCAAAAGTGGCTGGCCTTTTTTCTTTTTTCTTTTTTTTTTAGTTCATTTTTTCTAGGCAACTGGCGAAATGACGAAAGGACGCCGTGAACTTCGCACGACCATCAACATTTCCCAGTGTCCTTTAAAAGTCAGGCTGCCCATTTCCTTTCTAAAATAGCAAAGTGTATTTAAATAGCTCGAGCAGAAACAAGCTTAAAAACTGAAACAATGAAAGTCCAGCCTCACGCTGAGTACCAGCTGTGACATTAGAAGCAAGTAAAACTTTCAAATAAAATATGTCTGCCTCGTTCCTCCTATATTTCATTTTAGTGGTGTTGTGTTCACTGAGCAGTGCAATAAAAGTTTGAATCATTTTTAAAGGCCTGTAAATCGAATCTGTGGATTGGACACAATGGGGAAAAGGGGAAGAAAGGGCACAGTCATCAGCCGGCTGCAAGGTATTAGAAGCTCCTCTTATAGGAAGGCTTGGGGCTTCTGTCAATGTCAGCTGGCACAATGGAGCCGGATAGGCCAGAGAATCGTCAATTATTTCATTGTTATTTTGTTCAGCCTATGTTTTTATTCTTCTCTAGCCATATATCTCCAAAGACATGAAA
Source organism: Neolamprologus brichardi (assembly GCF_056152115.1). Lineage (NCBI taxonomy): Eukaryota > Metazoa > Chordata > Actinopteri > Cichliformes > Cichlidae > Neolamprologus > Neolamprologus brichardi. The sequence goes on from NC_142108.1 coordinate 7,866,554, forward strand.
TGTGCAGCTTTGTTGTCCTTATCTGTCTCATGTTGTGTCTTCCTGTCATTTTTTTTTTCAAGTTTGTTAATAGCGTTGCACAACTGTTTTTAAAGTGCTAACGTTTACAGTTAAATTTGACTAAGATATGTGACATATTTTTGGCTAAATGTATTTAAGCAAGAGGTTTGTTTTTTATTTGACTCTATTATCATCACTATAATTAAATAAAGAGAAGAAGTCATTGCTGTTGTTTTATATTAGAGCATCTAAATTTGGAGCACATTGTCATATTATTTACTATATTATACCCTCAAAATAGTCTAGCAAAAATCTACAGTAATTTAGCTGCCTACCTAAAGGGACAAATTAATGAGAGCCCTAATTAACACGTTTGCGCACTATATTCTAATGTATTTGAATAATGGCAGTACTTAGAAATGGATGAGGAAAAATACCCAGACGTGTCAGTTATTATTTATTAATTATTATTTATTTATTTTTACCTCAAACGTTCTGGCCAGTAGTAAGAATGCCCTATAAGGTCACTGCTTACCTTAGCTGTCACCATGCCTGGTTTGAAGCGTCCATGTCTATTCGCTCTTGGGGAGGCTGTAAAACTTTGTGAAAGGAGTCTGATAGGGGTCAATGAGTATATCGAGCTCATGTCTGACCTATGACTGTGATTTTGAAGTGAATGGTTAAGAATATCCTGAACGTTTATGTCAGCAAGCACTGCTTTTTTTGCCGGTGTCAGTGTTACTAAAGCTTTCTTCGAAGTGGATCAAACATTGTCAGACTTGAACAATTAGAAAAAAAAATCCTATATGATGCGAGAATGTAATGAACCAATTTATCAAAGGAAAAGTGGGATTTTTATACACTCAAGCTTTGAGTTAGCTGGCCTAATGTTAACTTACATGTACATTATAGATGGCTCATTTTCAGCTATCCAGACTAATCTGCTGACAGTAACTGAGTGCAACAACGTCAGGTCAGAAGACAAGACTTCAGGTGGATTCAGAGGCAAATGAAGAAAAGAAGAAAGAGACGATCATTAAGAGAGTACAACTTTTAAATGAGTTTTGTAATTTAAATGAAGTATGTGTGACCATTAAATATCAAGGCTCACATATTTGAGACTCTTCGATAGATTTTAGCTAAATGTAAGTGTGCTTGTTCTTTATCAGATTTCCCTTTTCTTTTGGAGTCTGGAATAATCTAATAGAATAACAGTGGGCTATGGAGGGATAAAACTGGGCTGTGCTTGTAGGATGAGGGTGACTACTGTCAGCTTAGCTAACATTTAACAATTAACATTATGATGTATTAAATAAGAGCTGGAGCTAGTAACTAAGACCATAAACACATTAGGGAAATGTTTACTGGGGTAATAAGTCAAGTGTAAGATAAATTTTTATAGGCCTCCGTAGATCTTGCTTTCCACCAAATGAGTTCCCACCTGCTCACCATTAGAAAGAACATAAATTAATATACATTTGACATGGAAAACTATGACTTAGTCTCTTGCTTTTTCAGAGAAATGCACAAGCTCTGAAGTAAGAACAAGTGCTGGTTTCCAATTTCCCACCTGGAAAACTCCAGCTGTCAGTGCGCTGTCCATTTAGCAGAATATTATATTGAAAATCCACTTTCACCTGCTCCCTTGTTATAAGAGGTCACCATAGCAGGAAGCGCCACATCTTTGCTCTGCCAGGGTTTTATGCCAGATGCCCTTCCTGATGCAAAATGAAATGGGATTCAGGTCTCCAGCCAGAATTAAACCAGCAACCTTTTGCTTACGAAGTAAATGTGTAATCCACTATAGTATAGTACAATAGTATAGTTTGCTACATAGTACAATAGTATAGTATAATTATTATTATAGTATCATTTTATATCTGACCCCTGCTTTTCTGCCCTACCAATAAAAATGTTTAAAACTGTGTTTTTAAATTTTGGTGTCACATTTCTAGGATGTAAGGGATCTGTATTTCTTTTCCCACTCAGAGTACAAGCACAATCATACATGCGAGAAATTCTTCACATGTAGTACCTGTTCTTATTCAAAGAGCACAAAAAGACGGGGGACAAAGTTTAGAGTGCGTTCATCATCGTTTACATGCAGGAAAGAGTTGTCAGACAACAACTAAAGCAACACTGCAGAAATACCTATTGAGCTTGTCTGTGTTGGACTGCTGTACACGATCCCCACAGGATCCATCTATCTGCTACTCCAGCTCCCTGATGAGCTGTGCATCGCCGATCCAATAAAAAACTCATGGAACTCCGCTGACAGCTCTGTGCTGCTGCAGGCTCTGATCAAAAAGAGCTACAGCCATTCTAATAGCCACATCTCATTGCATTATATTTCACACAGTAAATATGGCATCAACCTGTCAAGGCCCAGTGAAATTTAGGACACTGAGCTGGCAGACATTTTTTTTTTGTCCTGGCAGGAGCTTTTCCATGTAAAAATGGGACAGAGTGATAGATTTTAACTTACTTTGTAGAAAATACCTCAGGCAGTAAGCACCAGGTTCATAAGACAGGCATCCCTTTTTGGCAAAATATGTAAGGAGTAGATATGTACACATACGACAGACATCAAGATGAAAAATAGTGTGTTGCACACATGTTACCCAGGGTAATAAAATCCCATTGTCTGCCCTTGGAACATGGGAGAAAAATGGACTTGGGCAGTTAGCACCAGCTTCTTTGGATTTCCCAAAGAAGGATTTGACACAGTTTATCTTTACACACCATATAGCAGCCTCCCTTTACCTTTTACTTCAGTGGCAGCATGAAACCATTTCTTTTGCATACTGTGTGTCATCATCAGTTCATTTGGCAGCAGAGTCAGACATAGCAGATACCAAGGGCATAAGCAGATAACCAGATAATCCCACTTCAAGCGTCATTCCGGTGAGGTAACACACAAAATGTTCAATTGTCTTCAAGAGATTCAGCTCTGAGGGAATCCAACGGCTCTTCTGACAGCTTGGCTGATACAGCTTTCTTATCTGAGGATGGTGTTGCTGGAGTTCATTTATTGCTGGTACTTTATGCTATCTAGTTTGAGAAACCGTATGCCATTGTCTGATATTTTAAATGTAGAACGCTGTGCAAAAGTTGTGAGTCACCCTTCCTTTCTTTATATTTTGCTTCCAAGGAGCCAAACGTTCTTGTAAAAGTAGTATTCAACATTAGTTTGCCAGGATTTCTGAAGGTAATTCAAAGTTTTTTCTTTGGCTGCTTTTTCACTCATTTTCAACCCATTCCTTGCACCTGACCATTGTGAGGACAAGTAGGAGGAATATTTGGTCTGTTTTTAAGCATGTAGCACATGTAACAAACATCTTAGCAAAGAAGAGATTTTCAATGTTATCTTTCAGAACTTTGTTATTAGCAACCTGTCGCAAAAACACATAACTTGTTCCCTTTACTTTAGCAGAAAATGACAAAGATAAAACTGTTTGAAAGACGTCAAATAGTATTTTTGCACCAACAAGATGATTCCCAAGGACTTATTACCCCAAAACCTGGCATCCCACAGCATGGTGTGTAGCGTGTCCAAGAGAAATTTGACAAGTGGAGGACAAAAGAAGAAGCAGCAGGCCTAAGAAACTTTCTACAGCAGATGAACACTATGTGAAAGTCATGTCTTTTCATGGATATAAATCCAACAAAGGAAGGACACAGGACCTGAGAGCTGCATCTCACCCTTCAGTTGATCTATTGACTGTTATGCCAGAGCTCCATCCGAAATGGTCTGTGGACAGGTGGCTGTCAGGAAACCAATCTTGTGGGAAACGGGCAGAAAAAGACTGACGTAGAAGTTTGCTAATCTGATTTATTGCAAACAGATTGGATGTAGTTTCCAACTTGAACCCACTCAGTTGCTTCAGTTGACTGACTCTAACTTAGTCACTTTGAAGACAAGGAAAGGAAATTTTTTGGTGATCTGGCCCCTGTATTCAAAACAACCATTTTAAAGGAAATGGCACTGCAAGTTTATTGAACACTAAAATACTGTCCTCAGAGTTCTGATTACAGATGAGTTCCTACTTGTAGGGAGTTTTACTAACAGTGATGCTAGGATTCATTGTGACATTGGAAGATGTGATGCCTCCAGTCTAACTGAATGATGATAACTGTTCTACGGTTGAAAGGATATGCCTGTCCAAGTCAGCCTTTGTTCAGGAATCTTTGGAGCAATATTCCCACACAGTTACCTCAGTCATAAGATGTGAATTCTAGGGGGTTACAGAAAGCAGTAGCAGCATGTGAACTAAGGATTGGTTAGCTATAGGATTCTGCAAACAAAAAATAGGCTGACAAAGCATATGAGAAAACAATAAGTAAATAATAAATATTTTCTGGTAGGCATTAGCAAAAACCTTTATTTAGCTTTAGTGTTATTAGTATGCTGAACATTGTATTTGTAAAAATCACTCAGCTGCATCATTGCACAGCGTTATTAAAGCATCTATGACTGTCTTCCAAGGCCTTAGTTGATATGTGTTTATCACCTTTTGCTTATCTCACTTGAATCTCTAAAAAGGGTGTCGAGTTTGATAGGAGCTTCAACTGAAGATAATTATTTATATGCTATGATCTGGCTCACTATCTTAGTTGTGAACATTATCCATATATGTTTCAAATATTTTGAGACTGCGCTTGTACATAAAAATATCGTTGAGTAAAAATATTGAAACCCTGACAGTGAAGATCTAATATTTTCTAAATTAAGCAATTTTAACCTTTAATGCATGCTGTGAGGAGGGCATTCTCTAATGAGGTAGGAGAAAAGGAATGATGGAGGCTCAGTGAGGTGTGCTGAACTTTGTAGGAGTCTGTATGCTCTGGATGAGACGAGGCGATCGCTTTGCTGGAAACGCTGGAAACATCTCTTTAATTAGCCAGCTGCTGTATTTTCTATCTTATCAAAGCCATTTGCTTCAAAAGCAACAATTAAATCAGAATTTAAACTTTTTTGAACTCGTCGCTGCCCTCGCTGCACATCAAACAGGCACATTCTTTTTGTCTTCCAAGCTAAAACCCTACAATATATGCGACGAGCTAGGACCAAAAGAACTAAAATGATTTCATTACTTGCAGAGACGATATGACAAGTCGAGAAAATGGCACTTAAGGAATCCCACGGGTGCCCCACGTTCCGCTGCCACATGTCCTGCACACTTAATGGAATCTGTGCGCTTCTCGGTTTCCATATCAGTGGAGCTGAAATGTCAAAGGACTAATGTGGACTTCCCCTCCTGACACTGCAGTCTTAATTAAAGATCCTGGACACATCATTATTTTGATGGGGATGTTTAGCTTATATGAAGGTGGCATGTTGGTCTGGCACATGTAATTGTAAATATAGCATTATACGCGAATATTAAGCCAGTGTTGTATTCGTTGTATCACTAATGATGTCTCAGGGACACCAAAGTCCCAACTTAGACTTTCAATTTTAGGTGTGAAAATGCGATGCCGAGGACATTACATGCTCTGCATGCAACCAGGTTGTTGCTATCATAGTGAATATGACTTGAAGACATATCACATCCCATCCAATTTCATCCTTTTTGTATGGAGCAGCAGCAGCAGCAACGGTTTTAAGTTAATGTTAGGTTTTAGCATGAATCAATCCCAGAGATAAAGTGCAAACCATTTTCAGATTATGGAGATTTTTGTACATGTTTCTGATACTTTTGCCTTGGTGTTATCATTTTGGATAAGCTCTGACTGAGCTAGCCCCTTGTTGTTAAAGGGCAGCTTCAAAGAATGAATAAATCTGCTGGTCTCTGCTGGATTTTTTTTTCTCTCAGACTGAGTTTTTGCTGTGGCCAGTATTAGACAGCTGGATGGCTGACCAGCTGCTTAACACTAGCTGTACTGCAGGAAACACCCCAAGGTTTCTATACCCAGAGTGCCAGCTGATAAATCTGCAGCTACATTGATATTCTTCCGCTCTCACCACCCAGTATGCCGAAGCACCTTTCAGCATATGGTGGGAGACCAGGAATAGTTCTGACCTAGTTGGAGCTTCTGTACTTCACCATCCAACTTCTCTCTCCCTCTAGATTCTGAGTTCCCGTGGCCTGGGCATCAGAGCCAAAGAGCTTCACTAACTTTACAAGTTGTTGTGTTGTGTGTGTGTGTTTTAGAAAGACCTCATTTTTACATGAAATAGTTACGTTTCTCTAAATGTAAACAAAACGAGACATTTTAAGCAACTGCTCTGAAGCCCATGAATTTAAAAACATGTAACTTTAATAGGCTGCCATTATTTAATCTGTTATATTGTATTGTTATCATCCATCTTTTAGAAATGTGAAAAATAGTATTAAGTTCAACATACAAATTTCCTGCCATGGCCACACCACCCCTGATGAGAAAGAAATACAGCTTGCAACAATTCCTATTTTTTTAGTGTATAAAAGGTCTTGGGCAGCACAGCTGTTCCCCTCATGCACTTCACAATATGACTGAAGCCTATTGATTGACAAGCCAGGAGTTCTAAGAGCTTTGACAAACAGATACAAGTGCAAATAATCCATAGCTGGCCACATTAAGGATAGTGTCCATTTATATACATGAAGGTCAGTCAATCGATGGTTGGTATTAAAACAAGAAACACAAGGCAATGCTTTGTCAGATCAATGGGAGAGCAATCCATCGCAGCAACTCCACAAAGTTCTGACCTTTGCAGTTTATTTTAAAATCTCCTTGGATCACTCACTCTTTCTTTCTTTCTTTGTTTTTTTTGTTTTTTTGCCTGTTTGTAGCTTTGAACATGTTCTCTGGAATCATCAATTTTTTAAATTTGGCTTTACACATAAAATATTTAGAAGTATATTTAACCATTCAGATGATCATAGATACGAACAAAGGAAATTAAGTATTCACGAGGCTTTCATAATCTAAATCTTCACTTTGTTGCTTCTGAAAAGGCACGTGTTCCCCCATAGTTGGACGGCACCAAGGAGAGCCCTCCACCAATCACTCGGCGTGTTGCACTGAGTTCAGCACCATGGACAGCTCCCTCTGCTCATTCTGCTCATGGAGGTGAACTGCACTCTCTTTTCTTTGTGCGGTTCTCATGGCCTGTTAGATGACTAAACACCATTATCAACAACCTTGCGGCTAAACTTTCGATTCCTGCTTGTGTCCTGGAACATTTCAGCCTTGTGCGCAGCCTCTGCGTCGCCATCAATATGACCTTTATGCTGCAAATGCAGCACCTGTTTGATGGGCTGCACCTGAACGCTCATGAGACAGCCTTGTGAGATGTTAAATTGACAATTGTCTAGTAAAAATCTGAGAGGATTTTGAGATAAAGCCCAGGCAGAATATTTCTATCCTTGCGTGTGCTGTGAATGCAGTCTCCTTCACAGCACTACAGCCTTGTCTGATTCTGATTCACTGTCTTGCCAGACACTATGAGTCACACAAACAAGCTCACTGCAGGTGTTTTCACTCTTGGTTAGTTCAAGCTATTGGTGAAATTCTTAACACACATATTTTAAGTTAGCAATGTGTGTCTGTGTGTGTTTGTCTACCTGTGTTGCATAGTAAATCTTCAAATCTATACACTTTTGTAAAGCAGACGGGAGCCCAGGCTCCCTGGGGGCTGCTAAATACTATTCCAGGTGCACATTCTAATTTCCTGACTTCTCACTGAAATGCTAACGAAGTGTTTCCAAAGACCCAAAGGCTTGTAGTTAAAGAAATGCTTTGTTGTGGATACCTTGTATAAATAGCCAATAAGTAACCTGGAAAGGTGAAAAGAGGTCTTGAAGTTGATGTAAACCCCAGGTGTAATGTCTGCTGCAGTGATAAGGACCTGTTTGTTTTTCCCCCCGTACTGCACTAAGCTAAAAATTGACTGGCACTATCTAAGCCTCTGGCGATTATCTGACGTGCCAGAGGGTTCATGCCGCAAAGACTAATTAGTTTCATTAACTTGCACTCCAGATAAAAAACAATTGCTTTCATGTAATTGAAATTCGGATTTTCTTATCCCTCAGCTCTCCCATCACCACTGCCTTGTCTCACTCTTCTCTGGATTGGATATCTGTGCCCTGACCTGCCCCTCCATCTCTGTACTTAAGGGGTTCACCATCAACGCACTCTTAATGTTTTTGCTACTTAATTTTATTCTACCATCACACTTGAAAATCACTTGAATGTGTGAGTCCGTTTTCTTTGGTCATCTCACCAACCAACTGTACAAATCTGTATTAGTATGTAGACAGTATATAACTTCGGGAAAACCAAACTGATCATAGTTTGGCCATATATAATGATTTTTGTTAAATTTTACCTTTATACATTAAATATTTTCAAGATACATTGTTTTGAAAAATGGGCCACTGACCCACTTTCAGGGCATGTTTTGGAACCCTGAATTGTTTGAACATGAATATTTTAAAAAGTATTAAAGCCAAGAGCCTGAAATTTTCAATGGTCTTTCATACCATAATTTAAAAATATAAATACATATATAAAAAATAATTAAAACTTTAAAAAATGATTTGACAAATGAAGCAAATTTTTTTTTACTGCATTCATTATATGTGTCCAAACTTTGGACCAGAAAACGTTCTAAAAATTGGCTGATTTAAGAATAAAAAGAAGCAAAGATTCAACAATCTGCAAAAAACTGTGTCTGTAGATTCTGGAAAATTTTCAGAATAATGTTCCTTACCCTAAAATTATGAAGACTTTAAATATCTCATCCTCTACAGTAGACATGGCCTGGGCCATTTTGAGTTTCTTGTGTTTTGGTGATATTTTGTATTATGGTTTATGCTCGGGTTCATTTATAGTCATAGTTGTTGTATTTTTGAGTTTCCTGTATTCCATGTTTAGTTCCTTGATGATTAGATTCCCTCTTGTGTCTTGTTTATCTTGTGTTCCATTCTGCTTCCCACAGCCCATCATGACCTCTCTCGTCTGCCGTTCCTCCACTCCTCTGTCACACTCGTGTGTCAGTCTTGCATTCTTTCATTTCCTGTTTGGTCCTATGTTCCATGTCCAGTGTGCTGAGTTTAGCTTCCCTGGTCTCGTCATGTCTAATTTGTCTCAGCTGCATTCCCCAACTAGTGTCTTTTAGGGAAACAGTAGAAAGTTGTTATTGGATGTCCCTGATCTTTGGGCCATCCGATAACACTAAAATTAAAAACAGGCATGATCCTGCCAAAGAAATCACTGCATGAGCTCAAGAACACTTTCAGCAATCATTTTCTGTGAACCCAGTTTGCCATGCTGTCCAAAACTGCAGGAAGAAGAAGCCATATGTGAACATGAGCCAGACATCTTGCCATCTCTTCTGGGCCAAAGCTCATTTAAAATGCACTGAGACTTAGATGAAAAAAAAAAAACAACTATTGTGCTGTGAAATAAATCTGAAATTAACAAATTTTCCTTTTGGAGAACATAGACATGGACTAAAAAGAAGAGGGACCATCCAGCCTGTTATCAACGCTCAGTTCAAAAGCCTGCATTTCAGCTAGTACAGAGGTGCATCAGTGCTTGTAGAACTGGCAACTTACACATCTGGAAAGGCACGACCAATGCTGAAAGTGTTTTCCAGCGAAGCCCTTGGACACTTCAGCAAGACAATGCCAAACCGCATACCTCATCTATTACACTGCTATTTTTGTGTATGCATACAAACCCCCCTAACCATTTAAATATATATATATATATATATAGAACAATCAATCCTTTTGTTATGAAGCTTTATGTTTAATTACCGTTTTGTTTAATTTTGCGCAACACAGCAGCAAACCGATATTTCAAAATGGATGTGAAAATGTCACAGATTGCTAATTGCATCAGCAAGCATGTTATTGTCACATTATTAGATCACGTATGATTGAAAGTCATTATTGTTGCTATTACCATCGCAACCCCCTCCCCAGCTAGCAAGCCCATCATTAATCATCATCATCATCGTCATCATTACTGTCTTCATAATGAACAAAAACAGAAGCAAAAGTTGCATCTTCCACAGCCGCACCAACTGCACCAGAAGCAGCATGATAGTGGGTGTTAACAGCTGGTGTCTTCGTAATGAAATGTCACTTTTCATTCAAAAGAAAATCCAGAGAATCCAGCCAAACAATGGTTCAATAATACAGGCTGAATAGCGTGACATGAAGCACACAGTTGAGGAAGTGCTTGTCAAAAGAGTTGTAAATATCAGCTGTGTTGTATTCAAGGTCGCAGTAAACACCTGTTTTCACACCGCAAAGAACAGTGAGAATAGTATTCTCCCCTGACTACTGTTCCTTTACACTTTTACCCCTCTCCTACATTTTCTTAAGCTGACAACATCTCTTTCACGTGGTCGCATGTACTGCCCTTCTTTACGAGAGCTAAATACCAGAACTGCAACCTGGTTTAACTGGATTCCCATTAACAGCATCTTTGTAGTGTATACTGGTATATGCAGTACTGCGTTCCTCCACTTAAAAAAAAAAAAAATTGACGGTGACATGACTGACATCATCTCAACCTGCAGACGCCCCTTTGAGACAAGGTGCACATTCCTCTTTATTTTCAGTGTATGCGATTTTCTGATAAGACAGTCTATTACATACACACCAGGATGACAATCCGAATTGGTATTTCTCAGGCGTGGTCGGAAAATTCCTATATGACTGTCAGAGTCTTCTGTCCTTTATGTAAATTTACAATCTACCTATGATCTCCCACAGAAAGCCCACCTGTGGGCTACGAGTCCACATAAAAGTTGTTTTTTTAGTTCAGCATGCCTTTGCTCTTTACTCTGTACTCTCTCTCTCTTTCTCTTCAGCAGTTTATATAAATGATGGTAGGTAATATGGTCGCAAAGACAGAGGCAGTCACAAAACTATAATTTCATTAAAAGGTTGCTGAAGTACACGGCATTTGTTACTCCCCACCTCTGAGAGGCTTCAGGTTAAAAATTTCATTTGCAGGAGCAATAAAATCCCTCAGTTCGACCCAGCTGGGGACCTTTGTTGCATATCTCTTTCCACTTTTTCCCCCTATAATCTCTCTGTTGGTGCCATATGATATGTTATAAAAGGCCCAGTGAAAACATACCTTAACCCTATGAAGCCCAAAGCACGAAATAAAACTCGAGTGTCTATTGAACCTTTTGACCAAACTGTTTTACAGTTTTGGTCATTGCATTTTTTTTTTTTTTTGCAAATATGTGTTTTCAATTTACACTATTTTTGCTACATCTGCATTTTTTTTAATGAAATGTATTGCTTTAAATTGTTTTGTGCAACTTATTTAGGTTTTATGGAGGCCGTTTCGATTCACACGGATGACGCAGAGGTGTCAAAAACTCATGTGTCAGATACGATACACTTGGCATCAAAGGGTTAATATCGGAGTTTCTCAGGCACGTTCATGAATAACTATTTCCTACAAAACTAATGGCATTCCCGTCACCCTGAGCTGCACAATGTGTTTGGAGAAGACTTACAAATGTTGGCACATCATTTGTCATAACACCCTTGCAAGCAGTGTCTTGTTTCACCTGCTGTATGAATAAAACTCCATTTGATAGCCCCAACCTGCACATGACTCTTCACCCAGCTTCACCTGCTCTTGCTGTGTACTACATGTACATGACTGCAAACAGGGCAGATATTGTACACTATGGAAATAAGCTTGCAGTTTACTGAAACAAACACCACCTACGCCACCCACCTTGCATATAAGTTAACTTTTTCTTCTCCTTCAGGGCTTCTGGTCTTTTATAACAGTGTAGGTGAGCAATGACGTGTGTGATATTGTTTGGTATTGTTTGGAAAGTGACACACTCCGGGGTTTGACCGAGAGGCGCAGCAGGGACTGGATCGGACCCATTCGCTCTGTGAAGAGATATTGGCGTTTTGACCGAAGGGGTCCGTGCCCATCATTAATGACCTTTTCAAACACGCAGACTGAATACATTTTATCGAGTCTGCACTGTTAAACCTCACGCTATCCCAGGGCTGCTTTGTTCTGTGAAGAGTTGGGCCCGCATAAATCACAGATTCAAATATTTTGATGTAGTTCCTTTTAACAACAGCACAGCAATGATGGGAGCAGGCATAAATAGAAAGAGAGCCGCTGTAGCTTTTCTGTGATTAGCGTGTGTAATTTGCCTGTAGCCATAAACAAAACATTGTCCTAAATATAAAGGAGGCCAGCTTGTGAGAAGATGAGTCATTATTTATTAGCAGCTGCATTCAACAATGTATTTGTAATTTTACAGTTTGCACTAAATGACTTAACGGTACGTTGTAAATGTTTATAGGCGTTCTATGAGGCTGGCTATGAGGATAATTAGAGTTGCTGCTTTGGATCAACCGGACGTCACTCAAACAGCATTCTCATTAAAGTGTGTTCAAATGACACTGAGCAGCCATATTCATTAGTTTTTAAGCATTGTTAAAGGAAACAAAGACTTTCCTCAACATAAAGCTTCCATAATGACTGAAAAAGTCTCTGAAATCCTCAAACTTTTGAAGCTTATGGATTTTAGAGCCGCGCCTGCGAAAGTGATTATGTGCCATGAATGATTATGGGCTAATGTGAACAGAAAGTGGCAGTAATAAAGCACCACAGGATGAACAGGGAGACTGACTGGCAGGCAGAGGAAGACACTTCCTCCTTCTGAAGCGTTACTTGCAGAATTTCCATTTCAATCATGGGCTGCCTCCAGAGAGGCCCCCAGCCCCAGAGCCTGAATGGGAGGAGTCAAGCCCCCTCTTTGCCAGTGGCACTTAGCATCGAGCAGAACAGCCTGATGCTTCTGCTTTGTACACCTCTATCGCACCTGTGAAGAGTTTGCATGCAGCACAGGCTCCATCCTCCACTTCGCAGTCTCACTATCGCTCCCTCTGCCTGTCTCCCTTTGCAAACGCCTCGGTATCTTCAAGCACAATGTGATAACACCAACCCTTTCTACCATGCTCCACAAAGAAGTTGGCAGTCTTTCTAAACTTTACTTTCACTTTCTTATAGATGCTATAAAAAGAGAAAAATAATTGAGTGCATCAAATCAGCAAACGTTTGTCCACCTTAAGTCATGAGTTTGGAAGAAACTCAGGAGTGGACAGAAGTGGATCATCTGAGTTTCTCATTGGACGCTGCATCCTTTCATTGTGGAAATGAAGATCCAATTTAGGGGTTTAATTTTTTAATACAATCTCGGTTGAAATGTGAGTGCAGCTCTCAAAACAACGTCTGAATCTTGTGAAAAGTTCTATTTTATTTTATTCAAAAACCTAAACTTTGATGTATTCTTTATTCATGGTAAATGAAGTGAAATATTTCAAGCTTTTTTGTCGTAATTAGAGCTTCTAGCTTGTGGAAATCCAGTAACTCAAATATCTGAACATTTTCTGAGATCGATCAAACAGAAATGTCTGCCTTCTCACGAGTATGTTATTTATTCACTATATAGTTAATTGTGACTCCTTTGCCATGAACTACTGCATCAGTGTGGTGTGATTAGAGAAGCTCAGATTGCCATGAGCAGCCCAGTGTTTCTCATCTTCCTATTTACAATACCGCACAGCTGACTGACTGCTTCTCTATGGGGTTCAGCTTGGGTGAGTTGGCTGGCCAATCGATGATGGTGCTACCATGTTCAGCACATATTTAGTAGTAGTTTTGGTCCAGTGGGCAGGTGCTAAGGCTTGTTGGAAAAATAAAATCAGCATCTGCATAAAGCTTGTCAGCAGATGGAAGCATGAAGTGCTCTAAAGTCTTCTGATAGCCATCCTGCTGCCTGAACCAACCATCAACATCAGCAGGTGACATGGTACCCTAAATCATCAGAGAATGTGGAAGCTTCATACTGGACTTCTAACAGCTTGGATTCTATGACTCAACACTCTTCCTCCAACTTTCAAAATGAAATGCAAAAGGTTTTTCTTTTTCTCCCTCCTGACACTGCCTCTGGTTCAGGAGCAGCTGATTGGATCAGGCCACTCCTGAATGTAACGTAAGAGTTGTAGCCCCTGTTTAAGAGCCTTTACCTGGCTCTTGATGCACTCACACCAGCCTCAATCAGCTCATTGTGAAGTTCTACAAAGTTCTTGAATTGACTTTTGTTGACAATCCTCTCAAGGCTGCTCCCATTCTCACTGCTCGTGCGCATCTTGCCACACATTGCCTTCCCAGTCAACTTTCCACTGATACTCTTTTCAGCAGTAACCTTGTTTGCTTTACCCTCATTTTATAGAGCATCACTGATCGCCTCAGCGCTATCAGGTCAGCAGTCTTACCCACGTCTCTGGTTAAATATACTGAACTAGACCCAGAGATACACAATATACTGTTGCTATAGTCATTTACTCATAATTTGAGATATTAGTTTTTTGACTTTCATGAACTCAAAATATTTCATTTTACATGCAATGAATGCAGAATATATGAAAAATGTTGAGTTGCTGATAGCAAGAATATTTGAAATAAAGATCAAAAAGGGAACTTTTTCAATCTAATCTTTTGAGATGTACTAGTATGTGACGTGCTGGCTGTGCCGAGGAGTCGAAGCAGCACTTTTTGTCTGTAAGTGGGATGTACTGATGCTCACTGACATAAATAGGTCCTGCATATTTGGTAACACATCGCCTGGGTATATTTGGATGTGTTGCAATAAAACCTCTGTTTGCTCTCTCTCCCACTCTTTCTCTGTGTTTTATGTTTTATATAAGACTGTCACAACTAAAATGTTTTATCTTTGTGCAAATGAATTCTGGTGCAACAACTTCTTAGGGGCAGTCACAAATAATATCCTCTTGAAAGCAGTTCTGCTTTAGAAGAATGCAGATAAAATGATCGGGGAAAAATTAGGCTCGAGTAAGTGGCTCACTGGCTTCCTCCCTCTGTGTCTCCTTCTCTCTCCCTCTGTGCTGTCAATACTGTAAGTAAGATGAAAGGGCTGTTTAGGTGAAATACAATAAAGACATTTCTACCTCCGGGTCCACTGGCTCAGGATCGATGGCTGCCAGGCATGTTTTACTGTAACTAACATGCACAAACAACATCAGATGATGGATCTTTCGTTTGTCACAAATATTTTTTTTGTCTGCCATGACACAAGAGAGCAGTCATCCACGAGGAGAGCATTACCTCACTGATCTTGATTTGCCTTTCTGATATGACTGGAACACGAGGGTATCTTCAACATGTCAGAGAACAGATTCTTTACTGTGATGCCATGTGTCTGATTATTTCTGTTTGCTCTGATAACCTCAGAAGAAATGAGTGAGCGTTCTATAACACAACGAACGTACACTGAGACTCAGTGGGAGCAAGGTTTTTAAACAAGGTTGCTTATTGCAGCTTTGAAAGAACTCAGAGTGCGGGTCATGCCCTTGATGACGTTTTAATACTTTGACAGTCTCTGACTACATTCGATTTATTGCCAATTATTAACTACAGTTCTATTAATTTTTTAAACAACACATCAGGCAACAAAACAAGCTCACCAAGGCTGAAAGATGCAATGCAAAAAGATGCCAGAGGAAAGAATCGATATCTTAAAGGACGGCAGACCCGCATGGGTGAAAGATACATGGAGGCTCCAAAGCTATTGAAATGCACTGTACGGTAAAATGATGTGATTTTACAAATCATAATCATTATTTTAGGAGAGAAAAAAATGCAATTTGACCAGTTGAGCAAATCCATGTATTTTTACACAGCAGTGGTAATGATGCATTGCACTTGAACATTCAGAATGCTGTAAAAATCAAGCGAAACCACCAAATAAGTTCATCCGTAATAATATGTTCCACTGCGCAGTTCTTTTAATTTGCTAAACTTCATTAGTAACAGTTGCATGGCTGCATTTAATAACATGACATAATGCATTATTTATTAGGTTTTATGTGCTCTTCATTGGACAGTTCACCGATAAGGCACCCAGGGTTTTATATATATATATATATACATATATATATATATATATATATATATTCTGTAACATTTAACGGGTAACAGATTGCTGGAAAGAGAGCCCGAATGGGACAATTGCACAATGCAAGCTTTTAATGGCTGATACCAAAACTAAAGGTAACACACTTCAACAAGCAGTTAGAACAAAACAAGAATCCAAAAGGTGATAGAAGAAGGTCAGAGGGTGAGTAAACAGACTAACAGCTGACAAGGGGAAAGCAAGATGACTATAGTAAGTACACGCACAGGCCAGACAGGATACAAGTGAACACAAACATGTGAAACTAGGTGGCACAAACAATCATAACGAAGGGAAAAACAAGCAAAAAAAAAAACCCTGGAGATGTGAAATATAAAATCAGAAGTAAGAATCAACAATACAAGGAAACGAATACATTAAACAGAGTGGGGCAAAGCAGAGACACAGGTGGCACTTGGAGCTCTTCTTATGTCATTAATATGCACTTTGCTCCTTTTTCGTCCCTGCTCCTGCCTGAGATGCCAAAAATCAATCACAGTCTATCAAAAAACGAAGTACACCTAGTGATCCAGTAGCTTGTAGAAGCACCTTTAGCTGCAGTAACCTGAAGTAATCATTTTTCTGTATGACTTGCTCAGTTCATCACATGGTTGTGGAGCAATTTTTGGCCCAGACTGTTATAGTTATGCAGCTCTGTTTGGGATCATTGTCCTGTTGAATGAACCATTTTCGTCCAGGCTTTAACTGTCAGACAGATGTCCTCGCATTTGACTCTGGAATACTTTGGTATACAGAGGAGTATATAGTCAGCTCAATGACTGCAATTTGCAGCTTTAACATTTGACATGCTAACTGAGGCCTGTAGACTCTGAGATGTAGCTCTTGGGGTTTTTTCTAATTTGTGTGAGCATTGCATGATCTGACCTTGGGATGAGTTTGCTGGGATTTCAATCCCTGCTAACACTGTAGTGGAGTCTTAACACACCCTTTAGTTGTCCAGACCAGCAAACTGCCAATACTTCTGCTTTTAGTCTTAATCTAGTGCATTTGATGAGCAGTAGCTGGCTGTTAACCTTCCTATGGAAGCAGTAAGGGTGCACCTAGTTTTTCACAGCACTTGCACAGAGTCCTTAGAAAATCTTTATTTACAGGAGAGAGGAAGCTTACCAGATAATCAAGGATGCACAGGTATATCTTTTTGGAAACCTCGAGTGTTTAAAAGAGGTGTGGTACACAGGTGCAATATACGAACCAGGGCGAGATGAGGACTCTTTAAACAACTAGTCCTTTTCATCTGTGTGAGACAAAGTCATTTAGCATGACTTTGTCTCATTGTGTGATTGAAAAAAGCTGTGCAGATATCTTTTCACTCTGTCTATGTTGTGAATTCAATTAAAATTAAATATAACCATAAGCACTGTTACCAATCGTAATATAGAGTTACAGCTGGGCTACAGCTAAGCAATTTATGATGCACTTGTGTCAAATGTCATGTTTAATAAAAAATGATTTTAAAATGATGGCTCCAGGGTAAGGCTGTCTCATTTTGTTGAGCGTTTGTTGCCTCAACTCTTTGCTCCTTGTGTCTCTTCCTAACCTCCTCTGCTCACATCTCTAGGAGCAACTAAGACACAAATAGAGGAGTCAAGCAGAGGAATCACACAAGAAGCGATGCAACCAAAAATCAGTCTAAAGTTAACCAGGAGTAAAGTTTCTTTATTTTATCCCAATCGGACATCTGATTTTTAAATAGGGACAACCATTCTTAGGTAAAGAACACACAGTGAATGCACTATTCAGTAAATCCCACCAGTGGTTATTCGCACATACAGCTTTATTTCTTGTACTTTTGCCATTCCTGTGCACCAAGTTGTGAAAGAAGTGATACAAATCTGGAGGGAAGGGAGTGGATGAACCCTATCAAATGTACAGCAACAACACTCTTTACGATGTAAAGAGGATGCGCCTGCGAGGTGCTGATGATTTCATTTGGTCAACACCATAAAAAGAAATTTGAGAGCGAGAGGAGAAATTTGACAGGAGACATTTCACAAGTGTACAGAGGACGACTGAATGTAAGTGGCTGGTTTAAGATGTGTGCACAAACCAACTGATCTCAGTGCAAGCATCACGTTTGAGGCACCTGAGTGCACAGAGAGAACTAAAGAGGTCGGTTATAATAATAACACTAATAATAATAATAAGCCTTTTAATGCACAGAACTTTTTAAAAGATATTTACAAAGTGCTTTACAGAACAATAAAATAGATCCCAATCAAAAAGAATCTCTACAAGACTGGTATCAGTTCTAAATATTTACTTGTATGTTGATTCTGTGCACATATTGGGCATATTTTGTTCCTGCTCATGTGGATTCTCCACGGTGTTGTTGTGTGTACGTTCTGTGTGGAAATATGCTAAAAAGGTTGGATTACTGTTTTTATTTCCCTTTCTGTTGGCAACAGAAGACATCTTATGAAAACACATGCCTTTTTAATAAACTGAGCAAGTGTTTGATGTGTAAATTTGTATTCCAGGCATGTAAATAGAATGCTATCAGCTACTCAACATCTGTCTGTCAGAGTTTTGACTTGTCACCAATGTTCTTCTTCTTCATCTATGTGCAGTTCTCTCTTATGTACATTTCCTTTCTGCCTTGACAAGAAAGCAAACTGGCAAGTGTAGCCCGAGGCAGAGCAATAGAGCCTTTGTTTAAAAGGTTATACATTTGTGCTCATGCTGATAGAGAACTTGCAAGCCCACTGGCTTAGCAACTGTTTCATCTAGGACAAAATAATCACATATGTGCACCGAAATTATATGGTGCAGCCAAAGTTCAGTCTTCAGCTATAGAAAAACTTTGTTGCCATAGATGCAATTATTTTCAGTGAAAAGTCTAATTTGTTTATTTCTAGCTATATGTACATCTCTAACTATAAATAAACATATTCCTACACATGTGGGCATGCATCTGTACATCTGTCTACACAACATCAAAAGCAATCAATATCATTTGGTCTAAATAAATATTTTAAGCAGCACAAAGTAATTTTGCAGTTGTTATTGTTAATCCATTTATCCAGTATTTATCAATCTCAGCAGAGCTGCCCCGCTCCCCCCCACTACCACAGGCGGTTGTGTTGGGATACCAAGGCATTCCAAGTCCATCTGAGACAAATCTGTGTCCTGGGTCTGCCTTACTGCCTCCTAATGGAAGAACCTGCCCAAAACACCTCACCCAGGAAGCATCCTAACAATACCTGATACCGGGCGTAGATTTGGTTTCGGCATTGGTGGGGACGGATGATTCAACCACCGAACCCTGCCCTGTTTCTTTTTTTTTTTTTTTCCCCTTTTTGTCTTTGCTTCTTGATAACAAAAGGAGAAATATACTTGCCTGCATATGCAATTCTACATGCTTTTAAACCATTTAAAATCACAATTCATAGTTTTATATGTGAATTATATCATGTTAAATTAATATTAAACAAATGACTGACTAAGTATTTTAGACTTTAGTTTACTTCTGCCATATTCCATATAAATCAGGTATCATACAAAAATAAAAATAGCTTCAAATACAGTCATGACAATAAAAGAATATGACTTCAAGGACTTAACAACATTACTTAAGTCATAGTACACCAACATCTCTTATACATTATCACTAAGGGAACACTCAATGACCTGGTGGTTTTTGTCCATCTAAGATTACCACAAAGTAAAAGATCTCTCAGCAAAATTATGCAACGTTTTAGGCACACTATTGCCCCGATCAAATCAGTGAGCTGGGATTTTTTATTCTAAACATGAATTACTGTTTGTGGCAGGAATAAGGCACGGCGGGTCCAGGGATCTGTGTTTTCAGACATTTTATTCACAACACCTCACACCACACCCCACACACACCTGAGTCCCCGTGTTTTAACGTGGCGGGCGTGATTGCGGCTGCCGTGCAGGTGCGTCCGCCCTCCCTGCACGCCACCGCAGACCACGCCCCACCACACACCCCCATCGCCCGATTGAGGCCGGGGAGTCATCCGGCCGAACCTACTCCCCACCGGTTCCCAACCTTGGAACAGAGCAAAGTCCGTTGCGGAGGCCGCCCACACCTCCAATGGCGGCGAGCCTTGTCCGGGGGTCGGCCACGCCTCCAGCAGCAGCGGCGAAACCGGTCCGGAGGCCGGCTACCCGGCAAGCCGGCACGACCCCGCCGGCCCCGGGAGGGGCTCACTACCCGGCGCATCTGACGCTCCGGGGCAGCTCGATCCTCGACCTTGGGCACCGGTCGAGCAGGCTCCCCTGGCACGGGGACCGCCATCTCCCCTCTCGGTTTCTCCACCTCTTCCGGCTGGAGCGGCTCGTCCGCCGCTGGCTGGAGCGCTGGCGGGAGCGGCTCCGGCAGCCCCTCCCACGACTCCTCTTCCTCCAGCCAGTGCAGACCCTCGCGCGCCTCGTCTGCCGCCTCCGGTCGGAGCGGCTCGTCCACCACTCCCGGCAGGAGCAGCCCTTCACTCGGCTGTTCCCCCTCCTCCGGCAGGCGCAGATCCCCGTGCGCCTCGTCTGCCACCTCCGGCTGCTCAGGTGCCCCACGCGGCTCCTCCACCGCTTCACTGTCCTCGGTACACACCTGTGGGGGTGCCGCCCAGGCCCAGAGCAGCGCCGCCAGCTCCCCAATCTGTTGCAGGTGGCGCTCGGACTGGTCCTGCAGCTCTGCCTGCTGGCGACGCACCTCCGCCGCCTGCTCCCGCTGGGCGGCCGCCATTTCGGCCACCCTCTGGGCCAGCTCCTCCACTCCCTGGCTCCGATAAGAACCCGCCGTGCCGCCTCCTGGGTTTCGGCACCACTGTGGCAGGAATAAGGCACGGCGGGTCCAGGGATCTGTGTTTTCAGACATTTTATTCACAACACCTCACACCACACCCCACACACACCTGAGTCCCCGTGTTTTAACGTGGCGGGCGTGATTGCGGATGCCGTGCAGGTGCGTCCGCCCTCCCTGCACACCACCGCAGACCACGCCCCACCACACTGTTACAGCAACAGACATGGACTACTGGTGTCCCACACAACAACTTAATGTCCAGCATGTGAAGGAGCCAAACACATGCCTGCTCCTCTCGTTAACTGAGATAAACTGCTGGCATATTTACATCTATACTGTCCAGTCTCTCCTGGCGGACATGGCAACACGTTATTCATGGTTACTGTGAGATTATTATATTATCTTATGCCACGTTATACCCCCAATTAAAGATTGTGAAATTATTATGTAGTTTTAGTTCGCATTATTCTCCTGAAGAGGTGATAACTATTAGATTTATTAGACTGACTTGTATTACATTAGACTGCTGATTTATTGTTTTATGCATAATAAAACAATAATGATGCATTATACTGCTGAGTTGTAAGAAATACTGTTTTCAGAGAATCATGGCCTTAGTTGTCTGATTAAAAGAGAACAGAACATACCGTTGAGGTTTTCTGCCCCATCTCATCAGGAGGAGATAAAACAGGAAGCCAAGGCCGTCACTTAGGCGCCGTAAGAGAGAAAGAATGTGAATGCTTAGTTTGGAGGGGGGCTGAAGCTATAAGAATGTGAGAAGTGCTCAGACACTTTGAGATCAGGCAGACACCCTCCCGCGCTCATCTCTCTCAATTGTATGGAATAAAATAATTGTTGATTGAGCATTTATACACCGAGTGTTGCCCTTCCTTCAGCCCAAAGATCAAAAGAACTGGAGATTTAACATTACATACAATTTTAGACTGATGTGGGCCAAAGCCTAGCACATACTTGCCATACTTGAGACCTCAGAATTAGGGAGACATTCAAAAGGGCTGTTTGGGATATACAGCCCTTTTGATATAATATCAAATGATATAATATAAATATGATATAATATATATATATATTAAAATTCGCCACTCGCCCCTGTGGGCGGTCAATCCTTCAAGCTCAGGTCCTCTACCACAGGCCTGGGAGCTTGAGGGTCTTAGCTGTTCCTAGGACTGCGCTCTTCTGGACAGAGATTTCCGCTGTTGTTCCCGGGATCTGCTGGAGCCACTCGCCTAGCTTGGGAGTCACTGCACCCAGTGCTCCGATTACCACTGGGACCACCGTCACCTTCACCCTCCACATCTTCTCGAGCTCTTCTCTGAGCCCTTGGTATTTGGTGTTCCTTCTTCCTGATGTTGCTGTCATTCGGAACCGCTACATCGATCGCTGCGGCCGTCTTCTCATGTTTGTCTACCACCACTATGTCCGGTTGGTTAGCCACCACCATTTTGTCCGTCTGTATCTGGAAGTCCCACAGGATCTTAGCTCGGTCATTCTCCATCACCCTTGGGGGCATTTCCCATTTTGACCCCAGGACTTCCAGGTTGTACTCGGCACAGATGTTCCTGTACACTATGCCGTCCACTTGGTTATGGCGTTCCATGTATGCCTTGCCTGCTAGCATCTTACACCCTGCTGTTATGTGCTGGATTGTCTCTGGAGCATCTTTACACAGCCTGCAACTGGGGTCTTGCCTGGTGTGATAGACCCCAGCCTCAATGGATCTTGTGCTTAGTGCTTGTTCCTGTGCTGCCATGATTAGTGCTTCCGTGCTGTTTTTCAGTCCAGCTTTGTCCAGCCACTGGTAGGATTTCTGGATATCAGCCACCTCCTCTATCTGCCGGTGGTACATACCGTGCAGGGGCTTGTCCTTCTATGATGGTTCCTCGCCTTCCTCCACTTTCTTGGGTTTCTGCTGCCTGAGGTATTCACTGAGCACGCTGTCAGTTGGGGCCATCTTCGTGATGTATTTGTGGATGTTCCTTGTCTCATCCTGGACTGTGGTGCTGACACTCACCAGTCCCCAGCCCCCTTCCTTCCGCTTAGCGTACAGCCTCAGGGTGCTGGACTTGGAGTGAAACCCTCCATGCATGGTAAGGAGTAGGGATGGGTACCGGTATCGGTTCTGTCATAAACGGTAGTAACCAGACCGAAAAGCACCGCACATTTCGGTGCTTTATTTTGGTGCTTTTTTTTTTCCTGAGCTGTGATACACTTTAGATTCTAGCCAATCATTTTACGTTTTTGAGGATAGTAGGCGGGTCCAGGTACGTACGTTCTTTTAGAGCAGAGCTACAGATTAAAAATGCCCAAAGCGAAGCGGTCAAAAGTCTGGCTGTACTTCACAGCAAAAGATGCAAACTCAGCAGCCTGCAACAAGTGCTTTAAGCTGATATTGTGATACTGTCAAATGAGATAACACCTCGAATCTGATGAAACACCTGGCGACGCATAGCGTTTTTTTTAAAAGCCGAGAAATGCGCCGTATTTGATAGCTTGCTGCGAGACCTCACACCGTGCACATCTACTGCGGGTGTGGTGCCTGTTATCGGACCCGGAGTTTGCAACATCCATCAAAACCCGAAGAGGAGAGTCCTGGCCCCTAGCCCTGCCAGTGTAGCAGAAATGATGACGGATGATGATGGCAGCAGCAGCCGTTCTTCTCTGCGTAAGTAGCTTAATGTTGTTCGTGTGTAATTTACGTTGAGTAGGCTAACCACGTTATTACATTAATGCATGTAAGGTGAACTAGCAAACATCATCATAGCTACATGCGGCTGTCTTCTTGTTTGTTGGCAGATACTCCCTTCACCCTGGCCAAAAAGGCTAAAATGACCAAAGAAAAGGAAAACAGTGGAAAACATGAGAGGTTTTTGGACAAAGTTTGTGTTTTTTCCATTGTTTAAGCACTGCTTCCAGCCAAGAGTGATACCATATATGCCCCATAGCTGCAGAAAAGGCTAACATTGTTATCTTTTTACAAAAAAACAGCTGAACATGAGAGGTTTTTGGACCAATTTTGTGTTCTCCATTCTTTGAGCACCGTTTAAGCACCGGCACCGTTTCAAAAGTACCGGTTTGGCACCAGTATTGGATAAAACCTAAACAATACCCATCCCTAGTAAGGAGTTTTCTTGTCTTGATGTCAGTGGCTTCTAGCTCCTCCTTTGGCCAGCCTATTACCCCAGCAGAATACCTGATCACGGGCAGGGCGTAGGTGTTGATAGCCCAGATCTTGTTCTTACCGTTCAGCTGACTCCTCAGGACTTGCCTGACCCTCTGCAGGTACTTGGTGGTTGCAGCTTTCCTAGCGGCCTCTTCATGGTTCCCATTTGCTTGCGGGATCCCCAGGTACTTGTAACTGTCCTCTATGTCTGCAATGTTGCCTTCTGGTAGTTTGATCCCCTCTGTTCTGGCTACCTTCCCTCTCTTTGTTACCATCCGACTACACTTCTCCAGCCCGAACGATATTCCGATGTCATTGCTGTATATCCTGGTAGTGTGGATCAGTGAATCGATGTCTCGTTCACTCTTGGCATACAGCTTGATGTCATCCATGTACGGAGGTGGCTGACAACTGCTCCATTCCGTAGTCGGTATCCGTAGCCAGGGCCAAGCCAGCTCCGATCAGCAAGAACCCTGCTATCATACTGAACTATATGGTTCCGAATAGGTAGATATCTTCAGCGTCCTCGATCGACAGTCCCGCCAGGCACATGACCCTCCAGTTCTGCCACCCGTCCATCGTGTATCCGGCAGGGAAAGTCCCTCCAGGGCAGTCGGGCTCTCCCGAGCCCAGACTTCTCGTTGAGAAGAAGGTGTCAATAGCATTCAGAGACCAGTTGATCAAATCCATAATTCTCTTTTAGGTTTTAGAGAACGACAGTGAGAGACTGTTCGAGGGAAAGTAATACACACGAGACAAGACAAGGACACAAGAGGCTAAGCAGGGAAGATAAGGGGAAGGACGAGAGGAGAAAAAAGAGCGACCACCTTCGCCAAGAGCCAAGAAAGAAAGTATGAGGAGGAGGAGGTTCAAAAGGAGGTTTATTGGAAACGGAGACAAAAGATGACAGGATGGCTGGCTGAACTTAATGACTGGTAGACTAACTGGCTGACTGAACTGAACACGCGACAGGAACAACATCATACCATCACATGTACATCAATGACACGACAAAGGCTGAAGGGAACAGAGGGCTTAAATACATGACTAACAATGACAACGATCGGAGACAGGTGAGTGAACAGCTGAACATAATGAACTAATGATAAATGGAAAGAAGACTGAACATAATGCACACAGACCCAGGCTAACACAATAAAACAGGAAGTGGAACAGGCAGAAGATAAACAGTGAACATGAACTGAAAATACTGGGTCAATGACCCAGAAACCCTGACATTTATCAACTTTTCTTCTGACGATGCTGTCTGTGTTGAGCGCTCAGTGGATCTGCGTTCGACTACTCCGCCTAGGCTGCACTGTCGAGCGCAGATCCACTGAGCGTAGTGCAAGCTAGCAAGACAGAAGCTAAGCTCATTGCAACATGGCAACTGCCTCAACACTACCTGAAAATGAACCTCCCCCACCCTCATTCAGATCTGGCGTTTGGAACTAGTTGGTTTTCATGTGAAGCATGACCCTGATGGTAAGCGCGTCATGGACAAAAGTAAAACAGTATGTCGGATGTGCCACGCAATGCTCAATTGATGGGAACTAGTGTGTTAGCGCAGTTAGCTTGTTAACATGTTGACGCCGTCCAGCCCCACGCATGGGGCGATCCGCGGTAACTCGTTAACAGAGATTTGCCGTGTTATGGTGTTAATGTCATTTTAACGTGATTAACGTTGACAGCACTAGTGGGAACACAATGAATATGACTGCACATTTACGCCGACATCATCCTAGTGCAAAGTCAAGTGGAAGCAGACAAAAACAAGCACAAGCATGCATGCTACAAACTTTACCCGAGTCATTTAGACAGCCGTTAGCACATGATTCTCCTTATGGGGACCTGCTATGTTTAATATGCTGCTGAGAGTATAGCCCAGAAGAAGCGTATAGTATAGCTTTTATTTTGGAAAGAGCCATTTCTCTGTAATAAACTCTTTTCCTCTTTTCCATGAGTGATTTCTCGATCACATAGATTTATTTTTTTATTATTTTTTTGTTTTAGCAAAATTAAATTTAAAAACTGTACTTTTGAGTTAAAATATATATTTATAATTTTAATAAATGATAAATTAAAAAAGGCATGAACATTTTTTTGTATCGAAAAACTATCGAGCTGTGACACCAAAGTATCGAACCGAACCGTGAATTTTGTGTATCGTTGCACCCCTAATATATATATATATATATATATATATATATATATATATATATATATATATATAGACCAAAAAAACTTGAATTTTACAATGTATCAGATAAAATAAGTTAAATGTCACCGTTATTATTGGCCGGGGCGAGAAACAGGCCGGGGGTGTCCAAATTCAGAGACTGCGTCCACCTGAGGACCAGGTGTTGTGACAAAAACTGATTGCTTGTATTTATACTGCTATAAATAACTTGTTGGTCTATAATATGTGAAACATATGTCAAATGTATCCCTCGTGAATGATATCAAGTCATCTTGAGCAACAAACAACATTCCTGTAACAAGGTAGAAGCCGCAATCAGTGTTGCCAACTCCTCAGTAAGGAAAATCGCTATTGGCTAGTGATGGGTCGTTCGCGAACGAAATGGCTCTTAGAGCCGACTCTTTGAAGTGAACGACGCGAACCGACTCCTTATTGGGAGCCGTGAGTTTTGGTTTTTTTTGTTTTTTTTTTCTTTCTCTCACCCTCTCTCTCGCCCTTTTTTCCGCTAAACTCCGCATGCGTGGCCTGTACTTTGCGCTGGGCAGAGGGGGGGAGGGGCGTTAGTTACACTCGCAGTAGCACAGGAGCAGAGCCAGAGAGAAAGAGAGTGAGGGAGAACAACGTCACATTAGAAAGGTATAGTAATCATCCACTATTTTCAGTTGCAGATGATAAAGGATTCAGAAATCATGCAGGCCCATATGACAGAGAATGTGCATCTTCTTTTTGTTTTAATATTTTAATTTATATTTAATTGTGTTGTGGTTTGCAGTGTTTTGTGTTGTTTCACGTTAAATTTGTTTAAAAGGAAAAAGCTGAAAATTTAAATAGTTAAAAGTTTAAAATGTAAATAGTTGT
This sequence comes from Neolamprologus brichardi, assembly GCF_056152115.1. Lineage (NCBI taxonomy): Eukaryota > Metazoa > Chordata > Actinopteri > Cichliformes > Cichlidae > Neolamprologus > Neolamprologus brichardi. The sequence continues at coordinate 7,893,549 of NC_142108.1, forward strand.
TTTTTGTATTATATGATTTATTTATTACATTTTATGTGGAGTGAATAAATAAAGTATATTTATTGTGGACCTTAGAGACAAAGCACGTACAAACTCCAAAACACGTACAAACTCCTAAGCATGTACAAACTCCAAAACGCGTAAAAACTCCAAAACACGTAAAAACTCAGAAGCGCGTACAAACTCCAAAACACGTAAAAACTCAGAAGCACATACAAACTCCAAAACACGTAAAAACTCAGAAGCACGTGCAAACTCCAAAACACGTAAAAACTCAGAAGCACGTGCAAACTCCAAAACACGTAAAAACTCAGAAGCACGTACAAACTCCAAAACACGTAAAAACTCAGAAGCACGTACAAACTCCAAAACACATACAAATGACAACAGAAGTGCTCCAGGTTTCTAGGGCGCAGTGTTGAGCTTTTGTTACCTAGTGGCTACACAAGCCAGGAAGTATCAACAACCGGATTTGGTGTGTGGTTAAATGAACTTTTTTTTTAAAATTATTTGAATAAATATGAGTGCTTGTCTATAAATACACAAACAATACACACATGTTTTCAATTGTGTAATTTAAGTGATCTGGGTAGCTCTGTTTTGGAAGTTCAGTAAACGCTAGAAATGTGTTTTGGAGTTTGTACGTGCTTTTTGGAGTTTGTATATGCTTTAGAGTTTGTACGTGCTTTGTCTCTAGGGGCCATATATAAACATATATAAATAAAACCACTTTTTTTACATTAGTAATTCCTTTTCTGCATAATTTTATATTATTGTTAATGATTAAATAATTAAAGCAACAAAACAACCTGAAGAGCCGGTTCGGAGCCGAAAGAGCCGGCTCTTTTTAGTGAGCCGAGCCGAAAGAGCCGGATCTCTAAAAAGAGCCGGAAATCCCATCACTACTATTGGCTGTCCTAAAAGTCGCTAGAAGTCGCTAAATGACATCATCGCCTAATTTGCATAATTGGTCATGCTAATATAATTGTAACCTAAGTTGTTGGAGAGAGAAGTAACATCGTGGAAGAGACATAAAGTGAGTAAAAAAAATCCTAAATCCATTTAGAGTTTATTTAGACCTACGAATTAAATTTATTTTAGCAATTATTGTTTTTTGTAATGTCACAATTCCAACCCTGCTGCTTTATCCGGGCTTGGACCGGCAAAAGTGACCTGAAATAGGCGCTCTGGTGGAGTTACTCTGTGTGTTTATAAGTAGTTTTAAACCTGATCCACAAAACAACATAACAGTAAAATAAGATCTGACTGCGTTACAGTCAGTGCGGGAGCAGCGGCTTCGCTCATGCGCGATTCATTTGCAGTTCGGACGCACAGGTGTGAACATCTCCTGCCCTGATAGCAGCTGGGGGAGGACTATCCTCCGCCCCTGAGCGCTTTGGCACTGGCAAGGTGCCAAAGCGCTCAGGGGCGCTTTGGCACCTAGAAAAAAAGTCGCTAAGGGGGTCTGAAAACTCGCTAAATATAGCGACAAAGTCGCTAAGTTGGCAACACTGGCCGCAATCAGTTTTTGGCAGTGACTTTTATGTATCCTTTATTTATGAAGTTTAAAAAAATTCTTGTTGACTTTGAAAATGTCTCTCTTAAGAGTAATCTGGCCAAGAGGACAGCTGAAATTGCAACACATGCAAAAATAGTTCTGTAAGTTTAAGTGGACAAAAGGGAGCTGATTGATTATAATGTAGGTACAATAACACAGTTACAAAGATACTTGAGAAACAGGTATTTTTTAAATTGTATATATAACCCCTTTGTAATACCTGTTCACAGAAGTCTATTTAGCATCATATGTAACGATATTACACATAAAAGACACAGGGAAACATTGGAAATCACTTTTTTTCTTTCTATCGGGTTTGTTTTTCTTTACTCGAAGAGATCAAATTATTGATGGGGACAATTCAATTGACTGTGTGCACGTTAGCATATGCTACTTCCGGTGCGGAAACTCCTGTGGGGAGCTTTGTTTCCGGTGTCCTATTCGCGCCTGGTTTACGGTCCAAAACAAGTTAAACAAATGAATGAATCAAGCGGCGATTTACATTTCTATAGATGTCTTTGGCATTTACCCAATATATCTGTAAATGATGTTCATCGACTTGTTGATATTTTTTCCCCGGGCCTCAGAGCAAAATAGAAAATGGATTCAAATGTTATATTTCTCAGTATCTGTAAACAGCTGTCCCTCGTTTATCGCAGGTGTTATGTTCTAAAAATAAGCAGCGATAGGTGAAATCAAGTAGCCAATTTAATTTTTTGACGGTGCAAAACGTTTCGTGGACATCGTGGACATACAGTACTGCACTTCAGAGTCACACTGCTAGTGATCGATGCAGCGATTCTGTACTGTACAGGCGAGACGTCACGGAGGAGATTGTCTGCAGCGATCAGGACGCAGGACGCAGGACACAATGTGACGTAAAAAAAAAGAAGCATGCAAACTTGCACTAAAAAAATCTGCGAAACAGCAAGGTGAAAGGTGAACCGTGTTATTAGTGAGGGACCACTGTAATTTTGAAGGTAAGTCACAACGTACCCTTCGTAAATACTAATGTATAGAAACCCTTACCAGCAATCATTCGTTTTTTGTGTGGCTTTTTCATGGTTTGTTAACATGCTGTGTAGGTGTGTACTTGCTGATATCGACATAACGGGGAAACATCTAGTTTGACTATTCTTCACCTGTAGTCTGAATGCTGAACATTTGCCTGTTTAAATCATAAGACCAGTCACTATACAGAGATGTGCTTCTGAATGTGGACGATGTGTCTTCTGCATGCAGTTCTGCTTGTGTTGAGTGATGTAAACAACTGATCGATCTAAACTCTTTAAACGTCAAAATTGATCATTAGATTTTTTATGACACAACAGTGGTGAGTGTTCCCACCTTCTACTCTTTGTAACTTAACGCGATCTTTCCGTTTTCGAGTTTTGGACATGATTTTGGAGTATATCTTCGCAGTAGCGATTGACCACAAAGTAAAGCTACTGGAAATGTACAACCCCACATCCGGTCTCAAACCAGGAAGTTAGCATTTTCTTGTGCACAGGGTCAATAATCGCTGGATATTGGTGGGGACATGTCCCTTCCGTCCATGCCAAATCTACGCCCTTGCCTGAAACACTTCAGCGGGCTCTTAGCAGTGCAGAATTGCAGCAGCTCGACTGTGAGCCCCTGGTGAATAATCAAGCACCCTTTCTCTAAGTATGAACCCAGCCCTCCTGTGGAGGAAGAGTTATGTCACTAACCACAGCTCATGGCCAGTGTTGGGGTCGTTACTCACAAAGATTAAAGTATTACACATTACTCATTACTTTTCTTAAAAGTGATTCTGTATGTTACCTAATTACTCACCATAATTTTTTACAGTACTTTTGCATTATTCCATAAATTATGTGAAACACATTGTCTTGTAATTCCTTGTTCCACACACCAACACAAATCGTTCAGGTAGGAATGAACAGTGTTGGGAAGGTTACTTTTAAAATGTATTCCATTACAGATTACAGAATACATGCCCTAAAATGTATTCTGTAACGTATTCCGTTACGTTACTCAATGAGAGTAACGTATTCTGAATACATTGGATTACTTAATATATTATCATGCTGCTTACAACTACATGAATGTACTATTGCTGTGATTTATTACTGTTACTGAAGGTCCGCGGCTCCGAACCATAGTAAAGGGACCTCTGGCTAATACGGTGGGTTCTGTGTCGGGCTCGTAGCTGAAAACTAGCTTTACTTTGTTGTCTGGGTCAACTTTGTTAACGAGAGACAGAGAGGCGTTGAAAGGCTGCTCCAACGGAACTTATTGTTTCGGAGGAAAACACGAACACGGTGTACAGTCGAGTCTTAATAGCTTACTTACAACTGGGCTCGTCAGGCACTCTTCTTGGCTGCAGTGGTTATTATTATATTTACATGCTTCCAGCTCCCGTTTTTGCTCGATGACAGCTCGTACTTTTCCTTTTTCTCCCTCCCTCGCTCACAGACACATAACGGGTATGGCAGTCCATTCTCCCTGCAGCACGGACTACACTGCCTATGATGCTACATTCTGCATTCTGCCTATTAGCTTAGCACAACAACAACAAAAAAGCGCTCTCTCACCCAGGAAACACGCAGAGCGAGAGCGTCACCCTGTAACCATGGCAACCGTAACGCTGCCGCCTGGAACTACAGAATGTAGCTGTCAAACAAAACCCAAACAGTCCTGACCCGCCACAATATGAAACAGGAAAGTACCGCCGTGTAATCCATTTATTTCAACCAAGTAACTGTATTCTAAATACCACCTTTTTAAACGGTAACTGTAACGGAATACAGTTACTCATATTTTGTATTTTAAATACGTAACGGCGGTACATGTATTCCGTTACTCCCCAACACTGGGAATGAAGGCCACTGACTGCTCCGCTTGTCTTTTTAGCCTGTTGAAATTCAGCTTCTTTTCTCGCTTTCACTCAGCTTTAGCATCACTCTGGTTTCTTTGCTAGCTTTGTGTTAGCATGCTGTCTGTGCAGATGCTTTTGGTAAAGACAGGAAATGAAGACTGACCAATAAACTGACTGCCTTAACTTCAGATTCCTGCTTTCTTTTCCCTCCTGCTATGTCACTAAAGTAAGTTTTGGTAGCTGGGAACTGGATCACCAAGTTCAGTCTTCTGCCAGTCCAAAACTCACCAGACCCAAACAGTTCATCCTGCAGGTGGTGGACCCAAAAGAAAGCAGCCCCGTGTGGTTTTTTTGACAGCTGAGCTGGCTAGGCCTCAGGAGAAGGTTCCCAGTTGTTCATCTCGTAGGCATGTGTGGTCTCTCACCAGCGACCGCATTAATTTTGGGATACGCATCATGGACAGAAGGCCTCTGAGAGGATAGCTCCTGGGATCAGTCAAGCAGCAGTCAAACCTCTCCACCATGATAAAATGCAACTTAAAAAAAGTGTGAGTTTACAGTTAAACTACTAAAATATACTGTAGTCCCCAATTTTCATAATTTCAGTATGCTCCCCGCAGAGAAACTATAATGGAGCAGGTAAGTCACAGCCTTAACTTATATGAAATGAAAAGTTCCGCATCTATAGATCCACTGCAATTCAAAGAAAAATGTTTAGACTGTAGACTTTTTACGTAAAACATATATTTTTTATCCTATTAAGCAAACAGTTTTTCATACTCAAACAAAGCCACATTTTATTTTTAATCCTGACAATATTGTTCTATAGTCTTACACCCAGTCGCATAAAAAAACTCACACACAGCTGACATTTCAAAGAACATGAGTGAAAGGAAATTGTTGTACAGTTCAATTCAGAATTGCTTATCGCTCGGAGGCATCTCTCTGTACACACGTTCTTCAAGATACAGAACTGCAGAACACTAGGAGAAAAAGGTTTGTACAACATCGACACATTCCTTTACATTAGCAGTTTTCCTGCATAGCACTAGTTCAAAACATATATGCATTCTGAAAGAAGATTAAATATCCATTAAATAACCTCAGGACATAATGTGCATGCTCCTGGAAAGAGTGTGGCTAGAAATATATATGTATGTCTTGTGTTTTCTTGTGCTTTCAAACACTCTGTGTTGTAAAACTCAGCCACTGGAACTAGCCTCACATGAGCTGAAGCCCCCCCACTGTTTGATATAACAACCATCTAAAGGTCACAGTCGGCTCAACCTCCCTCCCAAACCAAACTCCCTCACTCCCACCACTGCTATTGACTTCATAACCAAAAACATTTGTTCATTTCATTTGTGGCTTTTGTAGGAACTAAATATCCCAGAGACGTTTTAGTCCGTTTCGATGTCTAATCTTACCATGAGCTCATTAAAAATACATGATCAGTATTCCAGCTTTGGCACTTGGATAACTGCTTTTCTAATTCCCCTCGCCAACATCTCATGGAATTAAAAAGTCGGTATTAACACGACTAATTCCATCCTCAGGGGGATTTACATGCACACTGTATTATGGCAACTTGTCAGGACACACTGATTAGTGACCACTGTATACAGTATGTGCAGTGATCTATTTCCAGCCTCGGAATGTCTGTGAAATGTGCCGTGAAGTTAAATCAGACATTTAAAACTGCAACTTTGTTAACATTACACATAGAAACAGTTAGTACAGATTTGCTTTTTGGCCCTCAGGCTAAATCCTTTGTTTCTTATAATTTGATACATTTACACAAGGAAAATGGATAGATGAACAGTTAAGGAACACTCACAAGAAAAAGTAAAGCTTTAAAAAGTCAGGCAAGCTGAGAGGAAGGTCATTGCACCAGCAATAAATGAGATTGAGAAGGTGCAGCAATGCTAGCAGTTTGCTAAAACATGCTTAACCAAAACGCTAACCTGGTGGTGGCAGCCAATGAAAAGGTATGAGTTTAAAAAAAGTTGACATCAATACAGACAAAAAACATCTGTGCAAGAATATACAGCAATCCATCTGCTAGTTGTTGAGGTATATTATAATGTGGATCATGCTTTAGACTGATTAACACACACACAGTTACTGCTATCCTTCGAGAACTTTAGCTAAAGGGATTGTTTGTTTGTTTTTTATTGGGTTTTTTTATTAATTTTACAGTTGTAGCGTCAGTAGCCATAGTTTCAATAAAGTAAACCTGGAACATTAAGCCTGAGCAAACCGTTCAAGCTCATTGTACTTGCCTCCTGAACTGTCTGTGTGTGTGTAAGAGACAATGAGAGAGCGAGAGAGGGAGCGAGAGAGTCCAATTTCAGTATTGATATCGCAGATTTCACACACCAGGCACCAAACTGTCTGAACACTTTAAAAGAAGCCCCTTGCAGCAATAAATTGTCCGTCTTATGCCAGCAGAGACACATACACGTCCTATCAGTGACTAATCGTTTGAAAGGCTTTTGCCACACCACCGCAAAGGACAGAACCTTTGCTTCTACCATCGATTTGAAGTAATGACCTGTTCCTTTATTCGTCATGATCTTTTGGGGTTGTTTATACTGCCTGTCCGAGATACCTCACACAAAAAATACTCCTAGGTCAAAGGTCTGAGATCAAGTGTTGAACGATTAATAATACAGAGGAGGACAGGGAACTCTTCTCGCTTCCTTGTGCTGTCGCATCTATAATACATGACCCAATATGAAGGACCATCACAGCTAAGAGGGACAGACTTGGTACAGAACAACGGTCATTCCAGGTCTCAAATCCAGTAATCTATATTTCAGGAGTTATCTTGTGAAAGCGAAGCTGCCCCCTCTGTTCTTTATGATGAGTTATAATGGATTCCTTTTTTGTTTTCTTCTATACTTCTTTTAATCTTAGCTTTAAGTGCCTGATCAATTTTTTACACAGCTGATCTTCCTGTGTTTTGTGTGGTGGCTTTTGATGTTAGCCTGCACTTTTTCCACCTATGTATTTTTCATGCTCTCTGACAAGCAGTTAAGCATTTACGATGCATTAGTTTGTGATAATCAAATAATGGACTTGAGTGTGCTGCCATCCACTTTTTACAGCATGGATATGCATCTAACTTTGAAAGTTTTCATACCTTATTAAAGCTAAAAGAGTGATCATGCTAAACAGTATAGGCCAATATTGCAGCCATGAATTTCATTGTCTGTTTTCAGCTCCAGGATGGAGCAATGCCAGGCAGGTCTCTGCTTGAGGCTCACACCTCTCTTATTGTTGGATGTACAACTCAAAGTAGCACAGGGTCAGGTGGGGGCATCATTAATTAAAAGCATGTGCTCCACAGAAGCGCCTCTCTGCAATGCAATAAAGCAAGTTTATAGGTCTCAGCTGCCCATATTCTTTTCCCCCACTTTTCATCTCTGTGACAAAATGCCCTCTCCCCGCTCAGAGAATAACTCTCCGCTCACTGACAGCTCCGGGATTATGACTGTGGGGAAGAGGGTGAGGTGAGAGGGAATGGGAGGTAACAACTTGGCTCCTCAAAGTCATCATGCTGGCTGTAGATTACCTAGTATCCTCTCCCTCACTCTCCCTGGCAGGCGGACAGCGTGCAGCAGCGTGCATGCTGATCAGTTGTGGGAAAGATGAGGGAGGAAGGATGGCAGGACAGAATCGTGTAGCTTGGGCCTTGGGAAGAAAAGCCACCTGATCCCACAGCTGCCGGTGCAGCCCAGGCGCCTCGCACTATCCCACTCAATAGGTGGAGACAGGAAGGGCTGGTAAGAGCTGAGTGATGTGACTGGAGCCTTGGCTGTGTTAAGATCAGCTCTTTGTGTCTACATTCATACTGCTGGCTGCTCACATCTGGTTTCTGGACTAGCCAGTCATATCTATCCTAGGATATGTGGCTTCACTGTCAAATGTCATCACAGGTGTCAGACTAATCCTGCATTCCCGCACAAACAGATACTCTTTGCTTTGAGCAGCAGGCTAAACTGCTGAGGCCCCAGTGGAAATCTTCTTCAGGCTACCCTAATCCTGGTGCTTACTGGAAAGGTAAATGCTTTAGAAAATAATATGTGGAATAAAGGTAACAGATCATTTCTAGCTTAACTAAACTATAGACAGTATATAAACAACAGATCATTTAACATGATGGCATTTGCTGTGTTACTTATTTGTTTTCAATGTCTTTTAGAAGATCAGCTAGTGCATATTATTAGTAATGATCTTAGTGTTATAAAAATAATTACCAAATGCTACATAGATGAGATGCTACACTATATATAGTTTACATAGTAACTTTCATCCAAATTTATTAATATGTCTTACATTAGGGAACAGACACACATTATAGTGAGATTTACTGAAGTTTATTTTATGTCATGGCTGAGCAGCCGGTGTGTTTGTGCAGTGGACACGGGAGAAATTAACTGATGATCAAACAAAAAGCATGCCTGTATTATGGCTGATACAAAAAAAACCCAGAAAAATAAGGAGAGGCTAAACAAGGCTGAAACTAAACTGAAACCTAAACAGGGACTGAACTAAACTAACTACAAAGACAATGACATGAGACATAACATGAAACCTGAAAAGGAGCATGTAAAACCTTGAACTTGAAGTAACTTAAACATGACATGAGCATGAACCTGAACAAGTGAAAGCAAACACTCTGTGACCTGACCTGACCTGACCTGGAGACAAACAGACATCCCAACATTAAACAGAGGAAGACAGAGGACACCAGACCTTTCAAAATAAAACAGGAAACATGGAAAACATGAACTGGGACACGCAAGCTTGACACAAGAGGCAGAGACGGAAGCAAGAGAGAGAGAGAGAGAGAAAGAGAGAGAGAGAGAGGAAACAGACACAAGGGGAAATATAGGTGACATAAACAAGTAGACATGTGTCAAACATAAACTAGACTAAAACTCAACTAAATCCTAACTAATAATAACAACACAAGAACTTAGCATTTCCAATATAACATAAGAAATCAAACTAAATAAATTCAAAATGATCCTGACACTTTATTTTTTACTTTACTTTCTCACATAGCTTAATACAGGGCTACCATATAACACAAAGGTAACATACTGTGTCTATTCTATCATTCTGTTCAAAAAAGTTTGACTGGCATCAGTAACTTGTCAAAGAAATAGAAGCAGTCCCATGTGACCAGCGATTCTTCCTTTTACAGTGTGATACATGGTGTCATTATATCAGCCTGCCATATTGTCACAGTTCTGAAACATCTCATTTGGCAGTGCAATTTAAACTTTTCATTTTAAAGTCTGAATGTCCTACTGAGTCATTCAGCAATTCCTGACTTAAAGCTATAACTTTGCAGACACTTACAAAATATTATGTCAGCTGCCTACTGGTGAATTGTGTTGCTCACCTATTGTCATGTTGGCCCTGTCAATGTGCACATTGTATCAGAACCTGATTTCCCTAACCTGGATTTTCTGTGGTCTGTATGAGAAGTCATGCTGCATGTATCACATTTAGCAGAAAATATCAGATCTGTGTCACCCATGACGTGTGACAGAACTCCAAATGTGGAGCTTTTCAGCTGTAGTGTGACTGTGCCCTTGTCTTTCCATCTGTCTACCCTGGCTCTCTCTCTCTGTGTACCCTGTTGGTTGTGTCTGTCTGCCTGATTCTGTCACCTTTCTATCATTTTCTCAGTGTCTCGTTCTCCCTCGTCTGGTCTCCTTGACTGCCCCATTTAAACTACTTCTGCTTTCCCTCTATGCTGTCTCTACTTCTCTTCTTTCCTCGTTCTTTCTCTTCTGACACCATCATTTTGTCCCCTCAGAATTGGTCTCTGCCTTCAATCCCATATGGATTAACATACATTACACATTTCACAGGGTGCTGTGTAATAAAAGACTGGATTCAGCTTGTCACTCCGAGAGCAGAAAGCAGTATGTACCTCTCCCCAAGGTCAGGACAGACCTGAATAGCCCACCTTAATTCATTTTGGGGGTGTGCCAGTATAGGCTACTTTGGCATGCCGTCTTTTTTTGCATCGCCTAGTGGCCCAGGTGTTGCTTTTAGATTACACTGTATGCTCACAAAGGGGAAGAGGAGGCCTGTAATCAGGTTAGCTGGATAAAGACACACTACACCTCTCCTTCTTCATAAAATTACACCTATTGTCAACACTCAGGACCATTTACCTCTGAGGCTCTCTGACAAACAATATGGAGTAGTGCCGGACTATGTCTGGCTGTGTGTGCAAGGGTAGACATAAGAGTGATGTGGCTGGAGGTGCACTGACTTTTGGAAGAGACAAGACAGCAGGCCTCTGCGAAGGTGTAAATAGGTAGCTGGAACAGCAACACAACATGACAAAAGGATACCATGTTTGAACAACTACCCACACCCTTTTCCATCTTCCTGGGATTCTTTTTTATTTTATTTTTATTTTATCTATCTATCTATCTATCTATCTATCTGTCTGTCTGTCTGTCTGTCTGTCTGTCTGTCTGTCTGTCTGTCTGTCTATGAAACTATCAGACAAAATTAATTCAAATAAACTGGATCATTGCCATTTCACACCATTACTTCACCACCCCCCTGTCAAAAAAAATAATTGATAGTGTTATAGGAAGACCAGGCATATATCATTAACTTTTATATCACAGTGTTTCTGTGGGTGAATACTAAATTGAACAGACCTAAGGGCAATGTACAGAAAGACATAAATATTGCTCTGCTTTTTGGAGTGTAGGAAATTCCAATTATTTTTGATATTCCCATTGAGTTTGATTGCTCCATTAAAAAACAATGTTAAAAAAAAAACAATTTACAATTTAAATGTACAATTTAAAAACGAATAAATAAATAAATAACAGAGCGCATTCAAATTCTGTGCATTCATATTTAAACTGGAACCTTGTCTAGTTTATATTCCTGGAATTTACTTTCCATATTCTAAAACAAATCCACAAACACCTCTTTTTAGAAAATAATATCTTGTGGTGTTTGCTTTTGTCTGAAAACTTTTGAAGCATTCTGCCTTCTCATTAGGCTACTCGTCAAGTTATGCGCTGGAAATGCAGTATTTTGCTTAAAAGGCAAGGCAGGAAACATTAGTGTGAGGATCAGACTGGATTTAAGCTCCAGTATAACAACCATGTCAAACCTTCAACATTCAAATTTTTCAGACTGCAACTTGGTTTCATATATAAAGTAAATGCAGAGCTTCGATTAATGGACAAAATAGGTAAAAAAATATTTTACCTGTCAGCAAAAATGACTGAACCACAATACTAAGCAGACACTAAAACTGGCTAACACGGCCGGGGCAATTCTGAACAAGAAGGATCCCGATGAGGGTACAACACCTTTGAACTACTTCCCTCCTGTCTCTTCTCATTGCAGCAAAGCAAAGTAGGAATATTAGTCAGCCTATGAACAAAGCTTAGAAGGAGCAACATCAGCAGATCAATGCACAAATTACCAGTTGATGCAGTTGGCTAAGACTCTAAAACTAGGTAGAACAAGCTGAGCATCACCTGGATAGATTATAAGAAAGCCCCAAATACACCACACATTCAAGTGCTTGGCACTATGCAAGGCTATACAATGTTACGGATAACCTCCATCAAGAACTTGGTGTGGCAATGGAAAATAATGCTGAAAGCCAAGGTCAATAGTCATTGACCTTGGTCACCAGTCATCTCCAAGTGCAGTTAGCTCCTGTACACAGATGACATCATGCTTAAGTTAAGTTAAGTTAAAATGACCCATTTTACCAGAATCTACTGAATTCACAAAGAGGCTGAATGTGATCAGGACTTAGTTACCAAGTTAACGTTACCAAAGGGAAGGATAATAAACTTACAGGACTACTACAAGTTTGCTAAGAAGCTAAGAAAAAGACCTAAGCTATGAATGTGTTTTTTCTTGCCAGTCATCAGATACCCAACTTAAATGGCCACAGGAGGAGACAAAACCAACTACATGTCAAAGCAAAAAAAAAACCTCCTCATAATGCATGGAGGGTTTGTGAGGAAGTAAAATTGGGTGGGAGAGGATTAGTGAGTGTCAGAGTCACACTCCAGGACGAAACAAGAATCACAGGCTACATAGTAACAGGCTGTAAGATATAACCTGAGACAGCATAAACTCAGAGGCATAAGCAAGTGGCTGGGATAGTGGACAGAAACATCTGTGCCACATATGGATTACAAATCCCCAAGTCCCAGTGAAACTCACCTCGGAAAGTGGTTAAAAAGAGCAGAGCCAAGATCCTGTGGGACTTGTTTCAGACAGAAAAGAGGCTGCTGGCTACATATTGTATATATACATTAATAAAGCAATGTCAGCACCACCTATGTGTGTTTGCCTGATATAATTTTGTTGATGTTGCACTCGTTTTATTTATTTTATTGCTGTGCATTGTAAGATTTCTCAGGGTGTTCCATTTCCATTCAGTTTCTGTCCCCCGCATGTTAATCCTATTTTACAAAAACAGGTGAGGCTGCACGATGTAGGCAGGGAAGCAGGTGACATACATCTGCACCATTAAGCCTCATTAAACCTCTGGGTGTTCGCTTTATGCTGTAGATGTTTCGCAGCTCTTGTTTTCATACATCAAACCTTGTAATCACGCAAACAAAGGAGCTCACTAAGATTTGTTTTGCTTTCTGAAATAAAGATATGGTGGGGAAAAAAAGATTCTTATTGAATATTTTGACTTTTTTAGGAAGTTTTCTGATTGATTAATTAACCATAGCAACAATTGAAAGTAAAGTCTGAAATGGCAATCTGTGCATTTTCTTATTTTTGTAAATATGTGCCAGTAAGACGTATCAATTATGGATGATGAATAATGTATGTAAGCGCTAGATCTGTCTGCAAACTCCACATCCCGGAGTTGCGCATTAATTGATTTCATGTTCAAACTTTCTTTGCATGTTTGCAGCAACCCAGTGTTACCAACTGACAAACTGACTGGATTGGGGATTTAAAATGAATAACACAAATCAGCTTACTCACAATAACACAAAGGTCCGCTGAATACAGAGAGGCTCTGTCAGCACTTTGCAGCAGAGGCGGCAGCAGGAAACGAGTTTCACTGACAGTGTAAATCATAGATCAGTTCATTAACAAAATGGCACTGATGGATTTACACTGGGGTCAGAACATTACCAAGCGCCTGGAGGATCCTGGCTCTTTTCTACAACCTTGTGCAATGTTCCACCTTTGTATCCTTTTTCGCTGAACATTTTAATTCTCTGTTCCACACCTCAGGCACAAGTAGAGGAGATTTTCACCTACAAAGGCCACGAGTGTGAGAAGCTTCCTTTAACTGGAAGGATGGCAGAAAACTTCACAGCCCAACAAAAATGTAAAAAAGGAATTAATGTGGCAAATACACCACCTTACATCGGTCTATCCATTTTCTTGGGGTTGTGGGGGTGTTGGGGGAGAAGGGTGGGATTGAGACCCTGGACTTTCTGCTAATGGCTCAGTCACGCTAGAGAAAAATGGGACAGCAACCTCCTTGCAGCAAGTAAAAATCACTGATTGTCCAATTATCGCATTGAATTTTATCACCTTTGGTTACCGTGGTAACTAGTTTCAATTGCAAGGTCACCTGGTGGGAGACAACTGTTTACTGCTATGTCACGTCCTTGTCAATAAAGATTTCAGATCATTTTACACATTAATTCACCAGTTATTGACAGATAGAATCAAACTGTGCACTGCCAACTTAATGCATATATTTTTATGAGACCAGGTAAAGCTGAGCAGAGGATGAGTGGGCGGCATCGCCTCCGCATTGCAAGAATGTTCATGCCATGTGCATTTCAATATAAACAGGAGGCCTTGAATGTTACTGAATGCAATATAGGAATAAATAGTCAAACTCCCAAAGTGCCTTTTGTAAAGTGCATCTAATGAGCATAAATAGGTGAAAAGACAAAAAAAAACCCCAGACTGATGGAATGAATATGTGATGATTATCGTTTTACGCATTCAGTAATAATGTGTGGCTCACACATAACATATGGGATATGGAGCTGTGCATGAGTGATTCAAGTGAGTGACGAGTTTTTAGAAAAAAATGATGTGTGTATGACAAGCTGGAATAGTAACCGGTGACTCCCAGAATACTTCTGCCTCCACAAAAGCTTCAACTCTGGCATGAATTACCTTTGTTTTGAAAGTCAAAAAGGGCATTCATGATGTATACAGAAACTCTTCAGTAGCATTAGATTTCTATTATGAGATATAGTATAATGGTTTGATCTCTGGGCAATTAATTTATAATTTATTTTGCCGGTTTTTACGTAGCCTATCTGGCTGTGACTAATGACTTGCTTAATTGCTCTACTTTCATGATGTCACATTTATTCACATCTCTGTGCTTGCACAATCACGGTATTATGATCATTTATTTATAACCTTGTTTATTAGCTGTGTCTAAATCCAGCTTAAAATAACTTCCGGCCAACCCAAAAAGATGTGTGTGTTGTTATCAGAGCTGCTCAGTGTTGATTGTGCTGTTATGGGCCTGCTGTTGCTTTATTGTGGCAGCTTTTCTTCTTCTTCTGAGAAACAGCCACTGCCCGTTGAGAGAAACTCGGTCCGTGCAAGGTCAAGTAAAGGTGAGGCTCTTGGCCGTCTGGCCCCAGCGTATATTCTACTTCACTACTGTGTGAGAAGTGTATTCTGGGCTGTGCTCTCACTTCACCAGAGTGGAATGAGTGTCACTCCTCTGAGAGGAGCTGTCACAGGCAGGAAATGTGCTCCAGGAGGACAAAGGCAAAGTGTCCACAACTGACGGCCAATATCTGACACAGAGAGCTGTGAAGAAATGAACGGATGCACGAAAGAGAAAAGTAAAAAGGCAATCCCTCTTAACTAGAAAGCTGGTGGGGGGCGGGGGGGAGATTTTATCAAATCTTGCGGCAGGTATTTATTCGACATGAATTAAATTCTGTTCACAGAACAGTTTCTCCTTCAGGATATACAAGAGCGAAAATAGATTTACAGTTTACGCCTGGAAAATTCTGCACCAGCAATAAGTAAACATGATTAAAAACCATTAAGTAGAACGTGGTCGGAATTTCAGCTGTGTGTTTTTGTTTCTTTGCGTTTGTTTTCCAGATTGATTTAAATGTATTGATTGAGGTCTGATATGGAGGAATGTTTCCATCATTATAACAGTTTGATTTTGTTTCTGAGCTTCGCATCTCAATGTACCTTTGGAGCAAGATGCCCATCATTTCTGATCTGTTGGGTAAGTTTACCAATTTATTAAATGTAGAAAAGTAAGAGAACATACGCACACTTTATAGCAGTGATATACCTGATACCACAATGTTAGGGTTATTCCCATAATATTATATTAATGTTGCTCCTGAACTATCGCCGCAACCAACCAACCTCAGTGTTGGGATGTTAGAGTTCTGAAAAATATGAAATGCAACTTTGTAGTGCAAACAGTAAACGGGGGTGGTTAAAATACAGAACATTAACCCCGACACTGGTGTCGGTGTCCTGTGGGGGGTTTTTGTCTTCGGACCAAAAGAAAATGTGGAATTATTCATTTGTGCTCAGTGGATGTAATATTTTAAAAAGGATTTGGTTGTGAGTCCGAATTTGGTTAAGTTTAGAAATTAGAAATTAAAATACAACACAGTACAACAAAACTAAATAAGACTAAAAAAATAAAACAAGTTGGGTTTAGAAAAAGGTCATGATTTCCATTAAAATAGTCTTTTTTATGTTACCCATTTATTAAAAATAATAAAAACAAACCCCCACGTGCAGTCTCTTTCTCCAGGTTACAAACCTTTGTCAAAAGAGTTATCAGTCAGTTTCAGTCATGGTCCTCAAGCAAAAACGATGTTGTAGAAGCAAGACCATTAAATATCTGATATCTGATATGATCTGATAAATAATTTTGAATGGCGGACAAGGATGTTAGGAACAAATTATTTACAGTCCAGCTATGAGGCTTCTTAAGATCCTCCAGATGAGGCAGATTGCTCGAGCTATCAGCAACCAGTGCTTTTCTAATACAGGTTTCACAATATCCATCACACTGGTTCTTCTTTTGTAGGCTGGAGAGATTAAAAGAAAGTCAGAATTTCAGTAGTGAGCAAGCTTTGGTAGTTCAGAAGAGTAGAGGGATGATTCACATGCATGTATACCTGCTCTGGAAGCACCACGTCATTGCCAGCGGATGCTGAGACACACAGTCACCTGCTGAGGGGACAGAGATTTTTAGAGTGAGTCAGCGGTAACAGGATGTTTTGAATGAATCAGTGCACAATCTGTCCTCTGTACACTTGAGAAGCTGAGTGGCATCAATAAAAACAAATCCAAACAGGGCAGTGAGTCAGTGGGAGATGTCAGCAGAATCTCTCTCTGTCTTGGACACTGGTGTAGGCCTGGATAAAATCTATGGTCTGACTGATGTTATGGGTCAAAATATTCCATGAATAGAATAGTTTAATTTTGATCTCCTAAACCTGCTGCTAATAGGGCTACAAGCATAATCACACTACTCTAGCGAGGATTAAGATTTTATTCATATAATTTTCACCAAGTGTTGTATTTTTTAAACTGAGGTTTTTCTGTGAGGATATTGGTCTGAATAAAAAACCTGATGAGCCTTGATCCTATCTATATCACCTATAGATGGAAGAGTTTTTTTCTCCAATCAAATGAATATAAAAAGCACTCACTGTAAACCTTCATAAAGATCTTTTGCACCAGCGGCTCATGTGGAAAGCAGTTATCAGGGATTCTGCTGTGTCAAAGTAGTAAAAAAGTACTAGCACTTTGTTGCTAAAGTTACAGTAGCTCGTTCATGTCCTGCCAAAATATGTAGTATTTGCCTCGTGCTACCATCTTAGTTTAGAAAGCTTTGTATGATTTCTCTCTCACATAACGTCCTGATCCAAAGCAAAGTGCAATGTAATTATACTAAAAGTTTGTTTTGTGAAATATATGTAAACTCTTTACATCATTTAGCGCTTTTTTTGATTAAAGGGCATGTGCACGTGCATGGACTTACACATGTGCTCGGAGATGCACATGTGCACAGTGAGTACATTTCTGTTTGTGTTCCTTATGTGGTTTCGTATGCTCAAGAATTATTGTGCGCTTATAAGTGTGCACTCGATACTGAAGACAGAGAAACGTGCATTGGAAGCAGAGTGGTGGAGGCAAGGGCAACATGACAGCACGCTTGGCTTGTTCAGCTGGTGACCCCACTCATCACCTACCTCCAGGCTCTGCCTCTTCAAAAAACAATAGAATATTTACTGTGCCCGTCCAAGCAGTGGGCTGTGTGGATTGGAAGCCGCCCAAAAATTCAAGTTTATTAAAGTATCTGTATGTGGGAGACTTGGTGTATGTGGCCAAAAAAAAAAATTCTAGATTCAGCACCATCAAAGGCATTGAACAATCACATTACTGCATGCTTTGTTTTGGTGTGGGGGTTTGTACATGATAGGGATTGTTTCAGCCATGCCTCCGTTGTAATTTAACAGGAGATTATACTATTTTGTCATTCTTTATCTTATGTATGTTTTTAAAAAACAGAGAAAACTTTAAAAAAATGCCTTTTTGGCTAGTGTTTACAGTGATGTTTTAACTGAGTTTGATGTGTTTTCTGTGGTTTATTTACTCCAGTTTTATCTGAATGGAATCATTGAAGCATTATACTGTATTCAATTATAAATTCCCAGATAACATAAAAGTAATCCATTAGTTGCACTTATGAGACTATTGGTGTAAGGTGCTAATATAAAAATAAAGGCACTAATGTGCTGCCTTTAATTTGATACTTCCCTGCAGGACCTGTTATGTGCTCTAAAAGCATTTGCTACTCTACTGTAGGGTCGTACCTTTGTTGCCTTGGGTGCACTTTATGGTAATCAGACATTATCTCACAGATTAAATGGTGAGATATGTTTGGTATTGTATAGTAAGTGTGTCACAAACTCCATAATGCCATAATCATGTATGTGGTAGGATACAGACTTTGAAATTCTGACAGTAAGTGATAAAAGAAAAAATTCAGCTTTGTTTCATCTTGCTTTTCATCGTCACACAACCTGTACCAAACTGTCACAGCCTTAGAATAGCACAGTTTGCTGTAATATCTTTCAGTGTAACAAAAGCTGAGTTCGCACAAATACAAAAAGCTGAAAATTTCAGGCAGATAAATTGTAAGGTGAAGCGTGAGTGAGAGTGTTAGGGGTGTGTGTATCTGTGTGTGTGTTTGTGTGTGTGTGTGTGTGGGGGGGGGGGGGGGGGGGTGCAGGTCGCAAACATAACAGAAAAATGATAGGACTGAAATTCAGTTTAGAGGCCCACTCAAGGCGATGCTAAATGAGAGAGACAAACGGCGCCGAGTTGGAAAGGCGTATCTGATGAGATTCTGTGAGCATACACCACTCAGAAAACCTCTGAATGGTAGCAAATTGTTAATACAAAAGATTCAATGATATGACTCAAGCATTGGATGATACACTGTCAGAGAAAAATATAGCAGAAGTGTCTCTTTTGTAGTATAAAGCCAATGCATTCTCTAAAAGTAATTTATTTGGGCATTCATTTTGTTCTTTGTTTACACAGGGCAAGTTAAAAAAAATAACGATAATAATATCCAGAGGATATTGTTGGCTTCTCTAAAATATATTTTTTCTATTAAAATAACTTCTGGTTTCAATTCAAGTCAGTTTAATTTATATATCGCACAAAACCACAACAACAGTTGCCTTAAGGCACGTTGTATTGTAAGGTAAACACAATAATACAGAGAAAAACCCCACAATCAGACCACTTCCCATGAGCAGGTACTTGATGAGAGTGGGAACGAGAAACTCCCTTTTAACAGGAAGAAACCTTCAGAAGAAAAATACTTTGTGTTTTGTTTATTTTATTGAATAAATGAAGCATTTATTCAATAACAATGTCAATGAAATGAATATTCTTTTAGTAGTAAAAGCCTGGCATCAGAAGCTAACGTTGGCTGCTCAATAAATCAAAGCTCATTGACCAGAACTAGATATTATTCTGATCAGTTATGGTTCTTGATAAACTTTTGACCACTCAACTGGAGCTTTGTTTTCCACTGCAACAGGCACACTGGATAACAAGCTTTAAGGCAGACTTGAGTTGGGAGATAGATTAGTGTGCATGTTTTACTTTAAAGAGCGATCCATGAATCCATTCGCCATGACACATTTGTGCATTCAAAGATTTTTAGTTTGTTTTGTTGTTTTCTTTACACATGCCAGTAAAGCTGTGAAGTCACTAACAGAGAACGAAGGCTTCAGAAAGTCTAAGAAATGAAAAGAGGGCTGCAGCTACAGTGCACCATATATTTCTTCATCCAAAGTTTAACGTGATGGAGCTGAGATGGAATCACTGAAGCACTATACTGTATTAAATTATGAATTCCCAGATACCATAAAAGTAATGCATTAGTTGTACATATGAGACTACTGGCCTAAGGTGCTATTATAAAAACAAAGGCAGTTATGTGTTGCTTTTAATTTGATACTCCCCTGCAGGACGTGTTATGTCCTCTAAAAGCTTTTACTAGTCTGCTCCAGGTTTGTATTGTGGGTGCTTTATGGTAATCGCCGGGAGTGGCTACAGACATTCTGTATGTTAGTAGAAGTACAGATAATAGCGTTAAAACATACATAAATACATAAAGTGCTGATTCAACTTCTTTACTCAAGTAAAAGTGAAAAAGTACAGGTTCTAATATGTACTTAAAGTATGAAAGTAAAAGTAGGATTATTCTCAGTCAGTTTTAGTGGCTCAGTGTGGGGAAAAGACTGTCAGTTCACAATAATTTCTATTTAGAGCTCCAGCAATCCTCTGTTTCTATGTTTTTACATGCTAGTTTTTATTTTGTGGCCTGTGTGCTTGTGTAGAGAACACTACTTTGTGATACATGAAATAACCTCTCAATATTTTAAATGCTAACATGTAGCTAAATGTACTTTTTATATATTCATATTCATTCATTTTTATTGTTGCCATAGGATCAAGGGAATAAAATGATGCAGGACTTTGTCACGGCACTTTTATTGCACTCTTATAAATGTGAACTTGACTACAGGTGAAATCAGAGCCGTTCTTGTAAGTGTGCCCTAACCTCTGTTAATGTTCTTGTATGTGTCTTTCAACTCTCCTGAAGCCCAGATCATATTTCATGTTTTTATTGAAAAGAGCGCCCATTTGAGTTCATAATCGCCTCTGCATTACGCCAGGGGCTATTTCTCTCTCACGCGTGTCTGATTTATGTTTTAGTGATCTCTGCTTGTGGGCTCACATACTGTGTGAGTGCCGCTCGTGTCTGACCTGGATATCTCCGAGCGTTATAAAGTACTACAGGGAGTCTCGGGGTTTGAGAAATTGTGTGGATGGGGTAGTGCTGTGAGTATACATCTATTGTTAATAGGCCCTCAGCCCTAAGGGCTTCCTTCAGGGCCACGTTAGGGGCTTCAGTAATCTGTTAGCCTCAACTTATTGTCAGTAAAAGAGCAAACCGTGGATACTGAAAACCAGGCGCAGTAGGGATTTCTCCATCTTCCATGCACTGGATATACACCGGTAGCCCCCTGAGGTTGATGGGGGATTTTGTCTGGTGCAGTGAACGCAATGCTCTTGGTTAACCACGTCACATTAAAGTTTTTGTTTGCTTGTTTTCTCATCTTTCCACAGTCCATCTGAGGGAGGTTCGGCTGCTGTGTTAAAGCAGACTTACTTGTGGTTGTTTTCCGGAGTGTAATTTGCACATCAGGGAGAATGTTCCAGCTGTGATGAAAGGAAACTGATTTATAATTCATGAAGTTGTAAATGACTGTGCAACAGGCTAATGGGATATGCGCTGTTATGTAATGAAACGCAGCATAATGAAATTTAGGAATATTGTATGACCCTTTAAATGGCAACTCGAGTTTTTCAATAAATTTGGGCGTTAAGCTATGCGTGTCGAGTTTGTTCCGCTTTACTAGAAATAAAATTAGAATACAGACAACCACCACTGTGTTCAAAGTAAGGTGCTCTTTAAGAATTTATATCTACCTGGCAGCCTGAAAAGAAATCAGTGGTACTATAAACAAAACAGCCTAACTCCATTCTGAAATATCCAGTGCTCTCTTGTCACTGTCAGTGGCTACAATAGAAATAATTGACACTCTTTTGAAGTGATGCTTAAGACTCGGTTCCAGCGCAGGTCAGACATTCTTGAAAAATAAGTCATTAAAACTGGGAGATAAAAGAAAGGTAGAGAAGCAGATAAGCAGAGAAAGAATGGACCAAAAAAAGACAGCACAACACAAGCACAAGCATGCTAAGGAAGCACGACTTCTTTGTTCTAACACCACACTCAGGGAAAAAGGCTACATCAATGATGTTGGCTGTTTCCTTCAAATAGCATAAAAGAGAGGGGGTGGGGGGGTCTGAGAGCCAGGCGAGAGGAGGGAGAAAGAGAGTGTAATCCATTTGAGATTCTGGAAAGGACTCAGTCCTCCCTGTCACTCGTCCATCCTTCCCAGGAAACACAAAGAGCATTATGCATGAAGCCCAGAAGGTCTCCGAGCACGCACCATGCTGTCGCCCAGCTCCACCATACAAAGTCACTCTGACACCATTTCTCCAGGAATTCACAATGCTGCATAACACAATGAAATACATCCAAATCAATGAGGGGTTAAGAGGTGATAATTCTTACAGCTTTCAGCCTTGACCACCTCCTCAGCGCTCCTATTGAAGTGTGACTAACAGCCAGTCACCTTTCAGATATGACATCTCTTTCCCTGTGGGTAGAGTTTGAATAAAAAATAGCATGGGGGAGAAAGATATGAAAGATATTTAAATTCCATTGTCCTTTTCTTTTGAAGTCTCAAAGTGCTGTCTTGGGTTTTTCAGATTTCTGTGGGTTTTCTCTCGTGTGCAAGTGCAAAACTTCCTTATTCTGCTCTAAAGTTGAGCGAAGAGATACAAGATAGGGATGTGGCAACCACCCAAACATTGTGCAGGTACCTTTTACAGATAAAGTTAGAGTAAAATCCACAGAAGGGAGGGTAAATAAAAAAAAGATAAAGGCTGAGTCAGATCATATGCAGAACAAGCTATGTGATGGCATGCCCCGATAAGACGATGAAACAAAGAAGAGCTGCATTCACCTTTCTCTCTCTCTCTCTCTCTCTCTCTGTGTGTGTGTGTGTGTGTGAATATATATATGCATACACATATATAAAATGCTGGCATGTTAGGCAATCTGGGACTGAATCAGTCGTAGATCCTAGCGTTCCAGACATCCATGCTGATGGTAACATGTCCTATTTTTGACTGCTTCCCATAGTCATCTCAATGCTTAACAACCATGTAATGTTTTGTGAATCAACTTCTGAAAAAGCTACCCATTTTATAACACCTGAAAGACTTATGATGGCTTAGTAATGATAAGGAATAAGATGTTGTACTGATTAGACAAACAAAAAGAGCATGCAACACATGCAACTGTCACTCACTATTGTGTAAGCATGTGCAAACAATTTTACCATACAGTAATTAATTGACTGCTATATAAAAAGAAGAGATTTATATGCAAATTTGTATTATTATTAAAATCAACATGAGGTCAGTCCATCTCTTTAATCTGAGTATGGTTCCAGAATATCATAATCACCTCCTGAGTTTTTCAGATTTATAGTATACTAGAGATGGCACGATACCACTTTTTTATGTCCGATACCGATATCATAAATTTGGATATCTGCCGATACTGATATAAATCCGATATAGTGTTTTTTAATCAATAAAAATGTTTTTTTAATATCTTGCTGCTTTTTGTATAAGTTCATACTCAAGTTACAAAAACACAAACACTAAAGCTATTCTGTTATACCTGTATGCAAAAAATACACCGCACCCAAAATATTTCCTAGTTCAGCAATACTGATCAATCTAATAAACTTAAACCTACTCCATCCTCCCTATTCTGGTATTTTAAAGAGTACTTAGCAGAAATATTAAGCAACCTAACTAGTAGGGTTGCAAACTTCCAGCAAAAAAATAACCACCCTCCACCTCATGATGCTTAATCGACGTAATCAACTTTAATTTGATGCAGTGTGGAAAAAAAATGCACAGAAATAAATTATTTTTCAAGAATAATTAAATAGATTCCACATCTTTCTTCAACAGAATTGCAGACTGCACAGATGGAAAAAGTAGTATAGCTTACTAGGGTATATTAGACTTAATAGTTACTATATACAGTAATGGACTTCTATACATTTTTCATCAGATTAAAACTTTGGGTGTAAGATTCGGATAATTATTTATTTAAAGCTACACATTTTAAATGAGAATAAGTAAGAAAAGTATGTCTTTGTGCCCCCCTTTTCCCTGTTCATGCCCTATTGGCCCCCCTGGCTAAACTTTGCTAGATCCGCCCCTGCACAGTTACCAGCCCTCAGCTGCATAGAAAAAGATCCTGGTCTAGAAAGTAATAATAAATAAATTCTAACAACAGATTATCAAGCTTAAACGTGCTGCTGTTGTTCAGCCGCTGGTTTCCTCTTTCTGGCGCGAAGCCGATCAGCTGATCATTAAGCAGTTTCATGATTGAAGTAGCAGCAGGAGAGAGAGGGGGAGAGAAGAGGAAGTCGCTCCATATATCGGTTGTTAAACTTAACGCGGGAATGCTTTACAAACATTCAGAGATGAACTTACACACCTGCTTTACTTCTCTGGGATAAATTTGTCGGAGATGAAATGCCAGTTTGGTAGCGAGGCTCCAAATGCTCAACCAGACCACCGACAGGTCTCCACAGCCGCTCTATCACGTGATGCATACTGCTCCGACGTGCTAAGGTTATGAGGCGAGTTAAGTTTTGTGAGGTGCTTTTTTGATATAACGGATCGATTACATTTTTTATTTCTCTCCGATATCCGATCCAGTAATTTAGGTCAGTATCAGACCGATACTGATAAGTAATATCAGATCGGTCCATCTCTATAGTATACCTATTCTTTATGTTCAACTTTGTAACATTTTAATGATTTTAACCTTATTTTTTCCATCTGTGAATAGATTCATGTCTTTTACACACTTCAGAATATCCAGATATCAGGTTATAGAGCCTTTTCCACTCCATAAAGTCCACATTTTGGCTCCTTAGCTGAACGAATCGTCCACACAGGAAACAAAGTGCACATGGGCTGCGTTTAGGCTATTGGATTTTAGGGGACATCATTCATCAACCACAAAACAAATATTTAGATTAAAGAGATTACTTTTTCTGGTGAACTCCAGTGACATGTGCCAGTTAAACTACTGAATGAGGCATTCATTTGGTTTTGGGTTTAATTGTAGGACCCATCCCTACTCTTCATGCCGATTTAGTAGTTATCACTTTCATCTTGCTGCAAGAGATTTGCCTCCCAGTTTGTGAAAACATGCTCTTCCTCTGTTTACACTAGTTTCCTCCTACAGTCCAGGAATGTAGGTCAGGAGAACTAATGAATCTAAATTGCTTTTTGGATGTGAAAGTGAATATTTCTTTATTATTATTATTATTATTATTATTATGTTGTCATTCTTCAAAACTGAAATGCAGAATTTGAGCTTTGATTCAAGGAGTTTTTACTTTTCAATCTTTTTAGGAATTGCAGCCATTTTTATACAGTTTACACCATTTTCAGAGGCCCAAGATTAATTGGACGATTGACTGACGGGCAGTTTTACAGCCAGGTGATGCCTGTTCCCTTGTTATTTTGTGACAGATGAAGCAGATATAATATCAGAAGTGATTGAAATGTTGAACTTGTGCTTTTTAGCTTTTCACTATAATTGTAAATTTGAGGTCCAAAGATATGTTAGTGCAAGTGAAAGAGGGCATCATCAAGCTAAAAAACAAACTAACTAACAAACAAAACAAATAAACCTAACCCTCTCAGAGACAAAAACTGTCTGGTGCATTGTTAGAAGAAAAAAAAATTCACTCAGCAAGACCGACATGATTGAAAGACGACAGAAGACAACTGAAGTGCATGATGAGAGAATTATTTCTGCGAAAAAACAACTTCACAACATCTAAGCAAGTCATGAATATTCTTACTGAGGTAGCTGTATCACTGTGAAGTTCTACGATGTAAATAAAAACCACTGGATGCACTCAAGAACAAGAACGTGAGTTTGAAAACATCTAAAAGAGCCTGGATGGTTTACGAGAGTAATATTTTGACAAAGTAAACCATTATTATCTTGTACCTGAATGATGAGATGAGAAAAGTATGGAGAAGGAGAGAAAAGTTATGATCCAAAAAGTAACATATTGACTGTCAAACACGGTGGAGGCAGTGTTATAGCATGGGTGTTTATGGCTGCCAGTGGAACTGAGCTACTAGTGTATACCTGACTGCTGTTAGAAGTAGGTAGAAGAAAATAGAGTGAAGTGTACAGGGCTATACTCTCTGCTTAGGTTCACACAAATGATGCAAAACTGATCAGACAGCACTTTACAGGGTACATGGATAATGATCCAAAGCAAACTGCAAACACAACCAAACCTCAGTTTCTCATGGTAAAGAAATTGGATATTTTTCAGTGGAAGGTCAGAAACCTGTTCCACCTAATAGAGCATGCTTTCATTAATAAATACAAAACTGAAAGACCCGCAACTGAAGCAAGCTGCAGTAAAGGTCTGGCAAAGCCTCTCAAGGGAGGAAGCACAAACACACTAGTGATGTCTATGGGCTGTAGACTTTAGGCTTATGTTGACTGCAGAGGATATATTGATATATTGTTAGATTGTTCATTTGAGCCTCTAAAAATAGGAGCGTATGTATTAATTGAAATTTTTAAATGGTTAATGTAAACTGGCTTCTGTAAAACTGAAAGCTGAAAGCTGAAAGTCTGCACTTCAGTAGCATCTTGATTGCTTGCTTTAAACTCCACTGTTATGGTGTTGAGAGGCAAAATTACAAAAATTACAAAATTGCATAATTTGTTGGACAAAGCATCTTTACCCAACAGATTTTGGGCTTGTATATCTTTTTTTTTTTCTTTACTCTACATAGACAGCAGTGTGTTCCACTGCTCTTATATGACTTCTGCATTATGCTTAAAATTGGCCTGAGATGCACTGTTGTTAGCTGGTAATTACACAAAATTACCAGCTAATAATATAAACTGCAGGCTGTGCTGCTTCACAGGTAACTGCTTTTGTTACCTTTTGAGAATCAGTCCTTTGTCTGCTTGACTGGGCTGATCATACACTTGGCTTTAAAATCATTCTGAAAGAAAAATCTGGTGTTTGTTGCTAGAGGCTCTGTGTTGTCCTGACAATGTTTACAATGGCTCATTTTGTGAAACCGGTAGTAGACAGTTGTCCCTGGCCTGAAAGTAAGGTAAGAAAGAAAAAAGTTGCAGACCCTTTTGCTATTTTATCTTCCCTCCACAGCATGTGAAGAGAGCAGACTGTAATGCCAGTGCGCAAGAAAATATTTATGATTTTATTCTATCCATCCATTCATCATGCAGATGCTCAAAGAAGTTGAAACTAAGGAACGGCAGCTTGAAACACACATGTCACTTAGAATTCTTCTGTGTCACACCACAGCCCGAGCCAGTGCAGGCAAATATTGGTTTTGTGTCAAAAAGCTACTTGAAAGTTGGATGTGTTAATCTTCCTGCTAATGGCCTAGCAAAGGCCTCCTTATTATTCTAGTCCCAGCCTCCCTCTACTGAGGGTGTCTTCACAAGGTTAATTAGTGGAGGGTCCCCCGAGGTTCCCCACGCGATGTGGGCTTAGGATAGTGGAGGTGCCTCTACACAAACAAGGTTAATGGAGCCTCAGATAACTCCCTCCTACTTTTTCCCTCATCCACATGCATCCACATGGAGAGTGTTACTGTGCTTTATTTATTCATCTGCCTTTGAGGTGGAAGGGCTGTTTGCCTGGGAAGTCTGAAGTATAAGGTATTAGCCATTGAAATGACATTTGCATCTGCTTGTGGTCATTGCTTATTTAAGTAATGTTTCAGCTGGCAATGCGAAATGGCAGTATGGTAAACAGCCAACTGCTGTTTCCAGCAATAAGAAGTTAAATCATCATGTGTCAGCATGCAGAAAGAGCAGCAACGGGAGAACATTTTCAGGGCAGAAAAATGCATTTGGATATCATTTTTACCCGGAAAACCATTTCGGGAACCATCATCCATCAATGATCTCGCAGCGTAGCAGCTTTTCCGATGTAGGCAATAATGTTCTATTGAGCTAATCCCAAGCCCACGGGTGTATATGTCATCATTTCCCGAGAGACAGAGGCGGTAACACAAGGCTTAAATCAAAGAAATAACCCAAGAGTGGAGGAGGCCCTTCGAAGGTCACTATGTCACAAAAAAAAGCTTTGCATCCAGAGTAAATGTGAGCCCACTCCGAATAGCACCCCTGAATAAAGTGCGTCTTGAAGTCATTCCCTGAGGTGTACGGCTGAGCACACAGCACTCTTCCCACCTTCCATGTCCCAACTTCGTCCTACCACATCTGTGACCTTCATCAGGAAGAACATGACTCATCACACCAATTCCTTCATCAACACCATTCTGACTGCTTTCATGTCTTTATCGATATTTCCTACCGGCACGCATATCTGAACGTCTCTCCTGGGATAGCAGGCATGCAACTGCAGATGGTAATCGCGGCGACTCGCACTTGGATGATAGCTCATGTGCTATTAACGTGTTTACTTTACATACCACATGCTAAGAGAGCAGGCCAACGTAGATTTGTGTGTGTCCGCCTGCACATCTTGTTGTCCAAGTTGAGATAGCACCTCCGAGGGAAAACGACGGCAAGCGCCCCGCTGCTTCTTTGAGGTCACAGGCGAGGAGAGTGTTGATATGCTGGAGGTCTGTAAGGGGAGTGAAAGGCAGCAGAGGAGCAGGTAAAAGTTTTAAAGCATGACCCAGTCCTCCTTTGGTGACGAAGGTGGCACAGCATGTGGTGAGGCTTGTGAAGGGATCTGGCTCCTCTTACACTCATATGCACATCTAAGCATTCTCTCTGCCTCTGCTGGCCTTGCCACCACTGAGCTTTGAGTGTTGGTGTTTGTGTGGGGAGGATGTGCAGTTTTTTGTTTTTTTCTGTGTGTCCATGCATGTTTGTGTGCTTGGTTTTGTTTGGACTATGAATTCCATGCTCCCCAGTGCACTGAGCCATGCTGTGTGTGATACTGAAGCCTGAAATAAAACAGGGCCATCTATTGAAGCCAGCTTTTTTAGATGTCACCCCTCCTCGTGCTGTTGAAGTTGAGAGTTTGTCAACATTTGCTTTCCTTTGTGGGAATCCAAGTAAGCCTCTCTAACCCCCCGCTCCTTCT
This sequence comes from Neolamprologus brichardi, assembly GCF_056152115.1. Classification (NCBI taxonomy): domain Eukaryota; kingdom Metazoa; phylum Chordata; class Actinopteri; order Cichliformes; family Cichlidae; genus Neolamprologus; species Neolamprologus brichardi. Next base: position 7,922,377 of record NC_142108.1, read on the forward strand.
GCACTGCAGCAGAACCCCTTAATGCAAAGGATCTACTTAGTAGCTTGCTACATGCATTTACTCCCAAGCATTTATGATTAGCAGATCAATCACCTCCACGAATGCTCGGACTTTCTGCGATATCGCAATATTATCTCGCTCCAGCTTTGATCAAAGCTAGTTATTTCCACCCAGGAAGCAAATGCAAAACCTGCAGGAGCATCACGCGCTCACAGGCCCAACACTTCACAAGCTTTGTTTGATGCATCTGTCTCGAAGCATGGGACTGACTATGTTATTCCACAACACATTAATGGAGGGCCTCCAGCTGAGTATGGCTGACAGACATCTGGGGGAGAGAGGCAGCTAAGATGTGGCAGCTCCTGTTGCTGTATTGATTCCCTCTCCAGCTCTGACATTCAGAGCAGACACAAGCCAAGCTTTGGCAGTCTTATGTTCTTGGGCTGTTATGGATTTTACGGTAGAAAAGTGAAAGTTATGGAGGGTAATGCTGAGGTATGTCAGTCGACCCTTGGGAAAAGTCTACCCCGCTTTTCTTCCGGAGTAAAATATGTTTGCTGTGTCATAATTTTTCCAAACTCTCTGGGAGAAATGAGGATAAAAGGAAGGTCTTGGACTCATGCATATGCATTGTCGTGACATTGTGAACTCTAAGGGTTAGCACAGAAAATGATGAGTAACTATGTTTGCCGTCTGTCATATCAAAAGATGTGCTGAGCACAGGGTGGCAATGACCCGATCCCACTCTTTCACTTTCTCTCTTGTCCGATCTCTGTCACTCTCAGCTCTCCGTAGCATCTTCCTTGCCTATTTTAATTTCCCTGTCAGGCAGTCTGCTTTCTGTCTGTTTGGCTAAGCTGCAAGAGTCCTTGCTTGTTGACTCAGCAGTTAAGTGCATTAATTCTCCATCTCTCTCACTACTTTGGCATTCTGTCAGGTAGAAAACAAAACTCTCCTCTGGCTAGTCAATGCCACATGATTCTGTACATAAACATAGTATAAAACAGCCTTTAAAACACAAATTTTTACTGAGATCGCCGCTCTGTTACAAGCCTACTTTTGGAACTTGTATGCAAAGTTAGTCCCTTACTCTTAAATGCTCCGCCTGGACTTTTGGCCTCACTGCATATATATATATATATATACATTTATTCAGAGAGGTCACACTTAGTAAGTTGGTGCTTGTCCATTTCTGCTTTGCGTGAATGGAGACTGAATAAAATGAACACACTGATCTGCATTCAGTCCAAAAAATAAAGGGTCATTGAAGTGTCCAGGTTCTATGTCAGCGTGACACTGACAGACAGCCAAGCAAACCTTCTGGATGCTTTTAGTTTCATCTTTCTCTTCTGTGTGATCTGCTATGCTGTCCAACCAGTCACGTTAATGAGAGGGGCAAAGTGTTGCTGAAACGGCCTCATTGACGTTTGAAGAGGGTCCTATAGTCAGGATCACTGTGGAGAATTCTCTTTTGAGCTCACATGCGGGAAGTGTGGTTAACAGACAGCTCAGAGATAAGCAGAGACACACAGAGAGGAAGGGGCAGAGAAAGCCGAAACAAAGAGACACTGGAAGAACAACAAAGGGCAAGAAACGACTCAAAGTAGCACGGTCAGTGCAAACAGAGAAAAAGAGAGAGGCACCTGAGACATGAATTAAAAAGAAAAAGATGGCAGAGGAGCAGAGACTGACAGTGTGGTCCAGACTCTGGGCATGCTCAGTGTGTCAGCTCCTCGCCTGATCACTGCAGGTTGTTAGCCAACCACCCCTCTGCTATTTTGGTGACAGAAGCATCAGGGCTAACCGCACAACCTGTTGGGAACTGTGAGTTTTCATCCCTGGTATTTTCATGGCTGTCAAGTTATTGAGTGGAAACTGACAATGGATAATTGAGTGAAACCACAAATTAGTTGCCCTGCCTGCACACTTACTCATGTTGCTCCGGGGAGAAGAAAAAGGGAGGGGGGAAAAAAGAACAATAAGACAAGATCACATATGTTATAAGATAAGATAAGATAAGACTTTATTGATCCCACAACGGGGAAATTTTTGCGTCACCTCAGCTCAGGTACAGATATCAGAAGGAAATGCAAAAATACAAATAAGTACAATCAGTGAAAAAAAGTAAGATAATACACTATATACAATGGTAGCATACACAGTATGTGATAATGGATATGGTTGGAAATATAGAAGACATAAACTATATAGCTTAATATAGCTATTGTACCACTACTATTCCTATTTATAGACATGTACACACACACATGTACACACTAAATATACATGCACATGTCCATGCACATGGAAGGTCCATTATGCATGAAGTGGTGACCGTGGATGTTCACAGTGTCCAGTGACTTATGACATCGTGATTGAGGAGTTATAGAGTCTAACTGCTGTTGGGATGAATGATCTGCGCAAGCGCTCCTTCCTGCAGCGAGGGTGTTTCAGTCTCTGACTAAAGGAGCTGCTCAGCCTGCTCACATACTCATGCAGTGGGTGATGTGGGTTGTTCATGATGGATGTCAGCTTTACTAACATCCTCCTCTCGCCAACCACCTCCAGACTCCAGGGGACATCCCAGCACAGAGCTAGACCTCCGCACCAGTTTGTCAATCCTGCTCCTGTCCCTGTCCGTGCATCCACTCCCCCAGCAGGCCACTGCATAGGAAAGGGCAGATGCTACCACACTGTCGTAGAATGTCCTTAACAGAGTCCTGCAGTATTCCTGATCATTCCCGTCTGATACGCATCCAATGATGGCTGTATCGTCTGAGAACTTCTGTATATGGCAATCGTCCGAATTATAACAGAAGTCTGAAGTGTAAAGGCTAAACAGGAAAGGTGAGAGAACCGTGCCCTGTGGCTGCAGATTACCACCTCGGACACACAGTCATGGAGCCTCACATACTGTGGTCTGTTGATAGGTCCATGCGGTCAGCTGTTTGCCTACTCCGGCTCCCTCCAGCTTCCCTCTCAGTAGTGCAGGTTGGATGGTGTTGAAAGCACTGGAGAAGTCAAAAAACATGATCCTCACAGTGCTCCCCGCCTGCTCTAGGTGAGATAGGGATCAGTGTAAGTGGAAGGGAAAAGATGAGGTACACGGTGGGCAGGTTGCTAATCTTTCACAGAGCTAACAGTGTTAATTTAGAGTGACTAGTTATCCTAAAGCCACTAATTGCATGTCTTTGGACTGTGGGAGAAAGCTAGATTACTCAGAGAGAACCCACACAGACAGGGGGGAGAACATGCAAGCTCCACACCGAAGGGTCCCAGACCTTCTTGCTGTGAGGTAACAGTGCAACACACATCCTACCTCACGATTCACCTGAATCCTAGTGAAACATTTTAAGAATTTTACGTGTGATTAAAATGTTTTTTTTTAATTAACTTTTGTTTTAGTCAAAGAAAGGAGGCACAAACAGCAAATACCCTGCTCTTCTGGTGCATTTAAAAAGTATCACTGACTTGAAAATCAGCACGTACTTCTAGTTGTGTATTCATATATGTAGATATTGTTGTACTTTGTGAACTGCCCATTGAAGACACATTCAATTTGTGTTAGAAAGTTTAGGTAGTTTTGAAAAGAATACAAAGCAACAATAGCTGCTTTGTATTCTGGGATTAAAATGACATGATTGCTCCGAGTGCAGACAAAAACACAGTTTTTGTTCTGAGCGACAGGACAACATCTCAAATTTTTTTTAAAAAAAAGCTGAATTGTATTAGTTAGGGCCATTGATTTTCTGACATTCCTGTTTGAATATCAGTTCCTTGGAGAGAAGAAAATGTCCCTGGTGAGAGAGAGAGAGAATAAAAGAAACAAAATGCTTTAAAATGCTCACGCGAATCATCTTTTAGTCATTCTGCTGGGCTCCCACTCTCAGTGATTTTGTTTTTTTTAATACTTAAGTTACACACGCCACTCTTCACTGACACAAAGACACTGGGTGGACTTTTTATACATTCGGTAGGATTTGTTGACACACCCAGATATTATGCTGGTGCAGCAATTTTCACTTCATTTGTGCAGTTACTGTGCTAAGGTTTTTTTTTTTTAAAGCCGGCAACCACAGAATATTTTCAATGTGTGAAACATGGATCACTGACTTCCAAAAAGCTCTCACCCACAAGCTGGGGGAGGTTAAGAGCAAAAAAAAAAAAAAATCAAATAAACATGAGGCAAATTCTCTCCCCGTTGACATCAAAGTGGCTCACATTTGCAAATTTTTCTTCTTTCAAAGTTTTTCAGGGGTTTATCATTTCAACTTACTTATTGACCATAAAAGGTCTCCAGAAAAAAAGAAAAAAAAAAAGATCCTTTGGTTGTAGCTGTTCATCATCATCTCCTCCCCTCTGTCATGTCCTCTCTAGCCTGCTGACACTGATGGTTTCTAAGTGAGTATCTCATCCAACTCTCCCTCTCTCTCTCTCCTCCTGTCATAATCACTGCTCTTTATGATCGGTTTGCCCTCTCTGCCCTTTCAAGATGCGGCGTGTAATGAGGGCTCTGGAGAACTATGTGAGTGGGCTATTTAGCTATTCAGACAAGATCAGCTCACACATCCCACGCTCTCTCTCGCTCGACTCCCTACCAATACCTTTCAGCTGAGTGCAGTGATTGTTTGTCCTGCTCGCAAGGTCACACTGTGGATGGAGCCGGAGCAGCTCCCGCATTCAACATCCATGACGGGCCTTTTAGTGTCTGCTCACCACATGGAAATTGAATGATTAAAATGGGCGATTTAAATATTCAATTCGATACTACTGTCAAATTATTTTGTAGAGCTTAATAGCTGCAAAGGCAACATAAAGGGTCAGTTTTCTCAAATTAAAATAATAATTATAACATAAAATACATATTTCCTCCCACCAAAATCTGTGCACGCCGTATGAATCCATCATATTTTACACCAGCAGCAGCTTTTTTTTTTTTTTTTTTTTTGCAATACTGCCAGAACTCATTAACCTTGATTTTCAAGTACTGCTTGTACATGCTGTTTGCAGACACTTTAATAAGCAGCAAATAATATTATTTCTATTAAGGCCCAAAAAAAACGTGAAACTTACTCTGCAACCTTCCCCACCCACTAGATAAACAAATTATGTCCATGAGTGCTTATCGATGAACATGTACAAATTCTTCCTGCAATTCATGTCCAGTCTGCTTGTGTGGGTTTTCCTCCCACAGTGCAAAGCCAAGCATGTTACATTAATTGTGGAGTTGATCCCCAGTTAAGAAAACAAATGGATGCATTTCCAGCAATGAGACTGAAACTAATACACACACACATCCTCCCCATCCATCCAAGCAATCAACCCCAAACGAAAAACAAAGACTGTACGCACTACCTTATGTGAGTCAGCACATTATAAATCCAAGTTATACATATGCAGTAAAAATGTTTAGTTTGTTTGTGCCCTTTTCTTATGTCCTTTGATTCTTAATATTAGTGGAAAATTAACTCGTATCGCTGTTTTTAATAATATGGTTTATTATGATTTTCAGTTGTGATTGTTCATCACACATTAGTAACATAACTATTTTAAATCATATCTAATTTACCACATAAAAGTGTTAAATTAGAACAGATCGAAAGCGCATCAAATCTGACTTTTTTGACCCTATGCGACCCATATCCGATCATGCTATGACAGTGTGAACAGCACAAATCCGATATTTTCAAATCCGATCTGGGTCACTTTCCTATGTGGTACTGAATCCGATACATATCTGATGTTTTAGAAAGCCACTGCTGTTTGAATGGTCATGTCGCATTAAATCCGTCTTTTACGTCACTGATACAAGACAGACGCTAATTATCAGTGCCGGAGAAGACATGGTGAACGCTTCCTGGCCATCCAGTGTAGATGTTGAAACTGTTGGGAAAACAACGTTGGAGAAACGTGAACATTTTATTTGTACTGTATAATCTGCAGATTCTGACAGAAATCTGCAACTATCCTTTGAAGCACCGCTCCTCTCTAAAACAGCTTTAAGGATAATTATAAGGCCATATGTAAATAACAAAATAACTTTATAACTTAAAGCAAAATTGGGAAACGTAAAGTCCGAAACAAGTCTTTAAGGGTCTAAACAGAGCGAGTTGTGTGTGACGTCTTCTTTTGCGCATGCGGGCCGCTTTGAGGGTTCACACTAGAGGCTTTGCTGTCACATTTTATTTGTAGTGTGAACAAGCAGACAAAAAAAATCGGATTTGATCAAAAAATCGGAACTGAGCATTAAGACCTGCAGTGTGAATGTAGCCTAAGATTCAAAGCTCATTACATTAGAAAAAAAGGAAAAATGAAAAGAAAAAAACCTGCATGTGTAACATAAGTTTAATAATAGAATAAACTCCTCTTCAGTTGGTTAAAAACCACAAATTCCCAGAGATATTGTGAGGACAGAAACTCAGGGTCCTGTGTGGCAGTTGTAACACTGCACATGCTAACATGTATTACTTATGTAACGTGTAAGGGAGAAAATGAACATTAAAACTTAACAACAACAAGTTTTACAATCTTTGGTTTTACCCCACATATTGCTCAGTTACGGTATTTGGTCTAATGCTTAGATGACCTCATTAAGACCTCAGTAAGATCTAGATTGCTCAAAACAGCGATGCCCATCTTGCACAGTGTCCACTGAGGGACACATACCAGGCTGGACATTTCTTCCTGTTAGAAGGGAGTTTTTCCTTCCCACTGTCACCAAGTGCTTGCTCATAGAGGGTCATCTGATTGTTGGGTAATAGAGAATAGAGAAGTCACAAGTTAGGACTAGTAATACTCCTAACTTTACAATATAAAGCACCGTGAAGGATTTGATTTTAGACAAAGGGAAATTGCTAGATCGTTAGATTTTTAATCTGCTCTGTTCTCACCTCTGTCCCTGTAGTTTAGACTAAGCGCCAACAATGTCCATGCCTGCTAAACGTGCACACCTGACTCCACCATGTGCATGCGTCTTTTAGAAGCACCGCCCACCTCTGATTCTTGACCTATGATCGCTCACACGCTTTCAGCGTCATCTCCCGTTGGACTTGCGTGTCAACATGGCGGCTTCCATGGCATCCCAGGCTGTAGCGAAAGGACTGAGGATAGCTACTTCAAAGCACATACTTCTTGATAAAGCGAAGGTAGCGTTACAGCTTCTCTTGCTGATGTTACGGTCTGCTGCTCGGGCTGGGTGACTTCGTCGCTGTCAGCGTCTCACGGCTAGGGTTAGCGTTAGCAAGTTAGCATGTGTGAGCGGACAGAGGTTTGACAGATCAAAGTTGAACAGTGTGACAGTTCACAGGTGACGTAACAATGCCGTCTTCAAGTCCTGCAGTAGCTCTAATCGTGGAGGCTGTTAAATATACGCGCTGCTCTACAAATGATAGTTATTCGGAAAGAGCTTGTTTGAGTACAGCTTTTCTAATGCGCTCCTGCATGTGAATGTTACTCGTGTACACCGTCTGTCACTATAACTGTGAGTCTGTAAGTTTGTGCGTTTAAGGTATTTTTAATTTTCTTTATTGCGTATAATTGAACTGCAAGGGTCTTCTCGTCAGTAAGTTATTTTGCATGCTTAGGTTCAGCACTTCTACAGTGGGCTGTGTGACCTCTGATGAGTAAAAGTCATAGTGAACAAAACCTCCAGCCTGGCCCCATTTCAGATAAGACCCGAGTTTAACCTTTGCACTTTGAGCTTCCAGCATGTGTGTGTGAGCTGGCAACAGCAGCCAGCAGAATTCGCCTGATTAGAGTTGTCTAAGTACACAGTGGCAAATGCTTACAGTTGCACAGTTACTCATTTAGCAAACAAAGCATTTGGTCTGGTAATTGCAAAGAGTCTTAAACATGCTGCCAGAGCTGCAAGACATAAATCCCCACACCCCCTGCACTGTATTGACTAACAAACAAACCCAGTCACACAGAGTTGTGCTTTCATAATAAATTTCAAAGCTCCAGGACGAACAGATGAATAAATTAGCATGATATGCTGTACTGTCAGTTTGATGCAGTTTTGAAGCAGTCGGTATCTGAGAACTGGTCTTTCAGGTTGAGGTGCCTGCATAGGTATTTGGAACATTAGTACAAATCACCATAGTGGATGGACAAAGCAGGGACATCTCATGCTGTGTTTACCTTTCATATTTACTCCCAGATGGATTCAAATGGATGGAAACTTATCATCAAACAGATTTCATGTGCAGTGTGGTAGAGTATTTTTGGAAAGGTGATTGACTGAAAAATAATTGTGCTTTATGCTGATAGAAAAGAAAATATGTAAATTGAACTTCTTCTCTTATCCAAATTTGTCCAGATTAGCTTGGTAATCTCCTAATACTAAAGCTATTAGACATAATTACATGCTGCATCTCAGTATCAGAATTCATTATTATTGCTTTTCCGCATTAATATTATGACTTATTACAAAGTATTGTCAGAAACGCATGGAGGTTTTCTTTTTATGTTTTTGTTATGTCTTGTGTTAAACTAGTTGCTTGCTTCTCTGCAACCATTACAAAACTATAGAGAGGCCAAGTAATGGCCCACACTTTACTCCAATTATAAACCTGCATATATCTGTGCGTCAGGCCTCCCCCCTCCCCCCCGCCCCTTTTCTTCATGTGGCTATTGCACATAGCTGCATTATTTTCTGAGTCCTTCCAAAATGTGGGCAACCTGCAGCTTACCTTGCCGGAACATCTTGGATTGGATGCTGCTTTGATAATGTGCTGTTCACACTGTACCTTCTATTTAGCCATGTGTCTGTGTCTGTGTTGTTTTTTTTTCATGATTGAAAACCTTTGGTTAATATTATTACCTAAATAAAAAAAAATGTCCCAACCAAGGCAACCAATTGCATGAAACATTTCCATTATTTCTTTTCTCATTTTCCACCAACACATTCCTTAGAGCAGGGAATGGGAGCCCCTGTAAAGGCTGCAATTATTATAATTTTTTTTCCTCCAGCATTAGTTCATTATTTTTTTTATTTGCTCTACAGGATTACTAAATCTTCTATTATTATATATCAAATATAAGTGTTTTATTTATTTAAAAAAATATATTTTTCATCCATCTAAGAAAGCAACTGTCAGTTTGCTAGTGGACGACAACTTCGCTCTTATTTTGAAAGGTCATTTGGCGTTTAAAATCTGGCCTTTCCAACTCCTGTTTTTCCAACTGGCTATCTTGCTAGCCGGGGGTGGAAAAAGAAGTGTATTTCTTTTTTAGCACTTACAGCACCAACTATATGAAATATCTCTGAAATTGAGGAACCTGCATCAATAATCAGCCTATCTGCATAAGGTAAAATTTAGATATGTCAGTGGAGGCCTGAGACCTGGCCTGAACTGTTCCTTTAAAAAGTAAACTCTAACAAAAGTTTTTATCTCATGTTTACTGGCTCTTTACCTGCTCGTCTTCTGCTTCTTTCACTTCTTTCGCTTCTGTCTCTCTCTTTCTCTCGTTCGGGCCAGGTGATAAGAGTAATGATCGGGGATTTTCTCTGGTGTGTAGCACAGTATCAGGTCCTGAACAGATTAACAGTCAGGTATCGCTACAATAGAATCAAATCAGCTTTGACAGTATGTCAGCTAAGCTGTGGAATTCAATTTGCAATGATTTGTCACCAACAATGCACAGGACATTGCAATATTCAGATGGTTAGGCTCCAAGATACTCCTTAAAGGAGGAGTGAGATGTTGTTGTTATTTTTTCTCTCTCACACACTCTCTTTCTCTCTCATAAATCAAATCTCCTGAATTCTTGTCTGCACACCGAGATAATCCTCGGGTTGTTTTTCACTGTCGCTGCACAGGGATGAATTTGTAAACCTTTGCTAAATTTTATTTTTTGTGTGGCGAGCGTGCTTGGTAATACCCCAACTGTGTTGAAGCCCAGCGTGGTTTGAAGGGGTACACTGGGAAGAAAGGTGTCTCAATGAGACTCAGTCCTGAATATTTTACAGAACAGGGTGGAGAGCCCTCTGCTTGCAACGGCTTCTTTTGCTGGAACTTCAAACGACGGGAGGCTCCCCCATCTGTCTCAGCAAGAACACATTTACATTTCCTCCCCGCAAGGGATACTGGAGGACGAAGTTGGCTCTAACTGGATTTGAATATCGTTCGCCAAGGTTAATAGCCATTTCTGTAGCTGGTGAGGTGCTTAGGCTTTTTCAATAATTTAGAGCGGCTGCAGTCATTAGGAAATGTTGCCAGCCTCTGCAATGAGTAAATGCACTCCTATCAGCTTAACTTATGCTGTTGTTCCAGTGTCGATAATGAGGGAGAAGTGGGAGTAATGCTGAAAATTACTTGAGAAAACAATGTCAGTGATGGCTGACAGGCGTAATTCATTAAAAGTGCAGTATATTGAAGATCATGTTCAGCTTCTCTATCATCTGTGAAATGAGACCTTCAAAGATTGAGTTTTCCTGGAACTACCCTTTGTGCAAGTCATAGGAATGCGATTCATTGAAAATTCTGACGGGGTCTGGCTGGCTGATCTCTCTGTGCCATAAAGGCAGTGATTCCACTAGCACTGCGTGAGTGAAGAGAGTGTGTTACAGAGCACAATGGCTGCTGCCACTTGTAATAAGTACGCTGTAGTACTCTTTGCACAGTTTTGCCTAGATATCGACCATCTCGCCTGCTTAACCTTGGCATGCATGCCATGATCATTTTTAAAGTGGTGACGGCATATTAATCTGAACTTATTGATGAACGAGATAATTACGCCATCAGCTAAAAGCAGTGCGTGGCTATTAAAGCACAAGGGGAAGGCTTTTGCAATTCATGAGCTGTGACTGAAGGTTTGTGCCTGTGGCAAAGTTCACAGACATATGGGACTGAACTTTGCCACAGTTGCGCATCCTTGTATTAACTTCTCCTTATTTACTGCATTATCTTCCCTTTAGACCTGACACCTTTGAATTTGACTCCCTCCTCATATTAACTATGCTAATTACTGAAATCCCTATCTGTAGAGACACAACAGTCAGGTTTTCCTTTCTTAAGCCTGTCTGCAGGAGATTAGACCTGCCCTGCCTAAAGACCTGCCAATGATGCAAATCTCACTGATCTAAATCCTGGAGCCATGCTCTACTGCTTCCGTCTCTATCTCTGCTCCGCTGTTCTATCCCCGGCTCTGTAACAGGCAGATGTCATTTCTCTCTCCTTACTGAAATGGTCTGAGCGTGACCTTAGCTTTTTAAAAGGCAAGGGCAAAAAAAAAGCTACAAGTGGTTGCTAGCAGTAATAAGAGCAACAGCGCATCTTTTGTGCAATAACCAGACCCAAATTTAATTTACCACTTTTTTTATTTATTTGTTTTGTCCATGTGATCAGAAAGGTAAAGTCCTATAGTATAAAGTGCCTTTCTCTGGTAGCTACAACAGAATGAATAGGCCAAACATTTGAAACGCTTTAACATGCATAACTTTTTAAAGGGAGTTATGTAACCTGCAATCATTTATTTATTAATTTTTTTTTTTGATAAACTAAATAACCTATTCATGCTTTTCATCCAAATCTATAGAGGCACTGCCACAGTTGAGGGGTAGAGAGAGGCACTTGTGCCACGAACACTCAAGCACTATATTAATTAGAGCAGATAAGGCTCTTTGAATTAGTCCACTAAAGCTTCATGAGGCATACTCGTGCTGCTTTAAATGGAAAGCATGGCTGTGATTCATACTGGCATGTTTGTGAACACAGCTTCTTCGCGTCGTCCATCTCTCTTATTTTATGTCACCTCTAGCACAGCGTACTACGCAGCGCTTGTCTTATCGCAAGACAGTTTGTATTTATGAGATGCAACGAAGTAGCCAAGTGCCACCTCATTAACAGAGTAACACTGTGCAATCAGTATAGCAGTGACTCTGATAGTCACACAGAGGACTGCTCAATGTGATTCAGCATGTGCTCGTGCGAGTGGACACTATAAATTTCCCCTTTTAATTTTGCCTCGGATGGTTAGCTGAATGGATGGGGGAAAGAGATGAGTTCATAACCTGAATGGGAACAAATCAATTACATAGAATTGATGAACTGGCAATCTGTTAATTTCTTAAACATTTGATAATGCCCCTTAAGGAGCATTCTGGTTAATTAAGTCTGCAGTCATTTGTCTTAACTAATTAGGCAGTGTCATTTCAAAGGGTTAGGGACTGGCCATGACAGATAATGAGGATTTTAACCTCACCAGACATCTGGGAATACCACTTAATAATATGTGATATTCGGTGACTGTGATTCGCAGTTTGGAACAAGTGCATTGGTTTGTAATAGGTGAGAGTAAGGACTCATTTTTGTGCAGAAAGAATGGGACTTAACAGCCAATAATAACATGTCAGTGTGTTGCCAAAATTGCTCAAAAATGCTTAACTCTATTGTGATACATTAAAGAAGAATGTCCTTGTATACGGTCTAATGGATCAGTATTGAAACACACTGTTGTCCTGAAAAGTAATTGTTTCTGTACATAATAACAACAATAACAAAAAAGGTGTGCATGGGAGGGCATGAGTGGGGAGAGCGGTGTGCCAACCAAACCTCATTTAAAAATCTGGCCTTGTCAGCTCTTGTTGTGAGAAGTAGGTGCCACTTTTCACTGAGTGTGTGATAAGCTGCAGCTGCTTGAAGTACGTGCTGCTCCAGTCCTCAAGTTAGTGATATTGTCTGTAAAGTGTCTAGATAAGCCTGAAACTAGGTTTAACAGATATACAAAGCATATCTGATATCAATATGCTTATTTCTTATATTCTATGTAAAGTAGAATAGAATATATTGGTATTTTGTTATTCCCCCAGGCATATATGCAAATTGGGCACTTATTCTACTCTACTGTCCTTTTATAGTCTTCCTTAAAGAAAAACAAAGTTATCACTCTGAAGCTGTAGCATGGAATTTGTAAAAATAAACAAAAAACACTGATTAGTTTCTATTTAGAAGACAAAACCAGATCCAGCAAAAAAAAGTCTAAAAAATCAACAGTTGAATATGGAAGCCCGTTTCCACCACTAAAAAAAAGGATCCGTCATTCGAAATTCCGAGTTACTTTTCTCAAAACTTTGAGTTAATAACTCGAAATTTCGAGTTAGCACTGCCAATCAACAGTCATTGCTGCCAATCAGTAATCTGCGTGAATGACGTCATTTCCTTGTTACCCGGAAGCTGAAGCCCTCAGGTACAAATGCTACAGCTAAGCTACCGTTATTACATCCAGTCATGAATGCACAGATTGCTGATTATTTTCAGTGTGGCTTCAAAAATGATGAAATCCTTGTGTTATTAGCTGAATCACATGGCGTTACTATCAGCAAACGTACTCGCGAAAGCGCCAATCCAGTTTTGAGTGCGTGTTACTCTGTGCCATATGCTCCCGGGTAACAAGAAAGTGACCTCATTCACGTACTGATTGGCAGAGCTAAGTCGAAATTTCGAGTTAATAAGTCAAAATTGAATGAATGTAAAAACAAAGAATTAACAGATTTTTTTTACATAGAAAAATGAGATCCACATATGAGGATATCCGTTTAAATTTTGATAGAACAGTAGCAGTATAATGTCCTCGTGAGTGGATATCAGGCCCATGTAGAGCAGCATTGAGTATTTTAGTCTAAATACCCCAAAATGTGATGTCCACATATGTGGACGCCAGGTCCTAGGAGGTTAAAGACAATATATTCCGCACGTCTTTGAAACGCAACTGAAGTCTAATGCTAGTCTGCTTGCCAATGTGCCCACTAATACAATCTGAACAGGATTTTTGGTTTCGTTGTTAAATGTGCTGAAGACTAATTGTAAATGTTCTAGAATATTTTTGCCCAGTCCCTGATGACTGTGACCTGGTGTAGCTAAAACCAAAGAAATGTTTTTTGATGAGAAAAATGTTATTAGATTTTCATCAGAGCTCCCCTTTTTTCTGCCTGTGCATTATATGTGCTTAGGTTTGAGCATGTGGCAGCAGTGCATTCATGCACTAGATGAAACTGAATCCTTTTTGCAATTACAGATGCTGTTTGATAAAACAATCTGTTGTTCTTTTTACAGAGCTTGCACGTGGACTTGGCACTGAGGAATGTATTTTATCTTTAGTTTATTGATGCTGACCTTTCATTTTCTAGTGTTTGCTGGTTTGACAGCCTTACAAACTAGGAAAACTTCAGAATATGTTTTATGTGCCATAAAACTGCTGGTCTTGCTTTGAGGACCTGTTTCCCAGACATGTATTAAGCCTAGTTCAAGGTCTTTTCTTCAGTCGATATTTTTAAAAAATTTAATCCAGGACTGGGCTTAATACATGTCTGGGAAACTGGATGAAGATGTGCTTCAGCACTTGAACTAATAAGAATGATTTTAAAGGCACAGACCATTGTTTTTGACGCTCATTATTCTTTAAATGTTGAGTTCCAGATGTCATCAGGGATGGAAGTTTAGTGCTACCTACTGGGAAAACTAATGGATACAAAGTGTCCTTTGTCCTATCTTTAATTGGATCTTTAAAATAATTACAGCTCTGAATGTCATTGTGTCTGTCTTTCTTTTCCCCATGAATCATGGTGACAGTGTGGGAGAAGTAGATCTGCTGTTTGGTTTGTGTTTGATGTACAGGACATGCTGGTGTTCATTTACATTGGCCTGTTGGCAATTATGGTTTTACCATAGCAGCATCCAGTTATGTTTTTCTGTCTTCTTATTCAAGCACATTAGCATGCTAACATCTGTTAATTATTTCAGAATATCAAAGTACAGCTGGGGGTGATTGGCACATTGGTGATGTATATGTTCATAAATGTCCAACTTATCAGCGGCTCTCCTGAGATATCACAGCTCATCCTTAAGGGAGCGTGAATTCAATAGCTGTCAAATGTAAATCTCATAATGGTGCTTTATATGAAAAGTCAGGAGGTGAAGGTAAAACATTGTATATGTGTAGTTAAAATCCACTAGATATTTTGGCAGTTCATTGCAGACATACTTTCATGTAATAAGGAGGGGGACCAGCAGATTCACGTTTCCAGCTGCAGAGTTTTCTTCCTACTGGAGATAAGAACATAATTCTTTGTTTTCACTGTAATAGAGTCTAGGTGTAGCAGTGCACCTATGGCAGTTTGCTGCAACTGACAGCATATACAAACAAAAATTAACTTTTGCATAACTCCATTTTAATAATTGTATGACATTATTAAACTTCACAACTTTTCCCAAACTACTATAAATTTAAGGATCTTTTCTCACTTACTCATCTGAAAATAAAGTGCTCCGATATTAGAAACCGGCATAAATACTTAACTGAAAGTGAGCTGCTGTACATTCATCTTCACCTGACGTATTTGACTTTACGAGACTAAATCAGGTGCAACAGATTTATATAACAAAACCAATGTCAGTTTCTTACATCATTTATTTCAGAGGTAAGATATCGACCCTGTTTTCTTTTTAACTCTATAAATCTCTCTCCATAATTTTCCTCATAACTGCTTTGGTCCTTTGCTCATGCTGAGGCTGCTGACTTCTGAGGTTTAGATTGAGTATAGCTTTAGCTACTTTTCCTTTGTTAGCTTCTTTAAAATGTCCACGTTCAGGTGATGCAGAGGAGTTAAGCATTGGACTACGTTTGTCTTTATAAATGTTTTTCAGACTCGTCCCTCTGTACTTGAATTTATGTCCTCAATCACAGTAAAGAGTTTCCATGGTGAAGACATGTTAGCTTGTGGATTTAAATGTGCGCACAACTATAGACCAGCTTGCATCAAACATCTGGGAGGCTGTTTGGCTGGTCATTGGTCTGTACTGGGAATGCTGGAAATTGGTTGATTTAAATCATGGATTGATTGATGCATCTCTAATAAAAAAAAAAAAAGTCTGCTTTTTTCTGAAAATGGAGAATAAAATAAACACAGCAGGCCATTTCAGAATTTGGCAAGTTAGGAATTCTAAGCAGTCATTAAAAGAACAACAAAGAGGTCTTTCATAATGCTTAAATATTTCAAAAGCCCCTTTGAAACGTCCTGATTGGACTGTTGCAAACTTTAGAGCTCTTAAAGGAGCGTCACGCAGGTTGCATCGATACAGATTTGCAGTGTCCTCATGAATATGCCTGCTTAAAATTGCCTTAGTCTCTCTAATGTTGTCAATAGCCTTTCTTTATTTTTGCATAGAAACTAGTAAGGATCAATCCAGGGTTGACTTATTGAAAATTTCCTGTAATGGAACTCACTTTGTCCTGCCATCAGGGCTTTTGATTGATGATAGGCTTTTTGTAAGTGGGATGGTGTCTTGTTCAAGGTGCATTTCCTACTCAGTGCAGCTGTTTACTGCCTTAATGTAGCTCTTCACAGTGTATGTAAGAGATTTATCTGTGTATATATAATGTATAAACTTACTAAGTAAATAATTCAGTGAGATAATGTAAGGTTATTCGTTTTTATTTATTTTTATTGAGTTCTGAAAGGTGATGACTGACAGTGGCTCCTGTTAAAGTACGTCTCCTGCTTCAGTGCAGCCTCTTCACAAAGTCACTTCATCACTAGTGTAACAATAGATACCATTAGGTTCTCATATTGCTCACATTTCTATATAACAGTTTCCATAAAGTACTGAGTTTTATTACCGCTTTGTTTGTCTGTTTTTAAGAATGGTTTTAATATAACTGTTACAAAGGTAATATTTTTGGAAAGCTGCTGAGCTTGTTTGAATAAATGTTAAAATAGGGCTAGCTGGAAACGAGAGTTTTTTGGGGGGGAAATAGTGAAATTGATTTATCAGATGATTTTCTTTATGCATCACTGGACACTTTTTTAGTTACACCCTGTTAGTACTGGGTTTGGACCCCTAGCTGTCTTTGTGGCATGAATCCAGCAGCAATACTCAGATCGGCTGTACAAACCAAGTACAGTTCACACGGTCCTATGGTAAATGGACTGATTCTTATATAGCACTTTTCTACTCTCCCGGAGTACTCAAAGCGCTCTATACAACAGCGCTTTGATGCCACATTCACCCAGTCACACCCATTCTCACAAGCACTACCTCTATACTGAGTGCTTTCTAACACACATTCATACTCCGATGGATGCAACTTGGGGTTAGTATCTTGCCCAAGGATACTTGGTATGCAGACTGGAGGAGCCTGGGATCGAACCTCCAACCTTCCGATCAGTAGGTGACCTGCTCTACCTCCTGAGCTACAGCCACCCCTATGTGAACTGTACCTCAGTTTTATGTTTTTAGCTCGCACTTGGTGTGTGTGGTCTTCTGCTTTTATAGCCCTATGCTTCAAATTTGATGTGTTGAGCATTCAGAGATGCTCTTCTGCACACCACAGTTGTAACAAGTGGTTATTTGAGCCGTCCTATCAGCTTGAAGGATTCGATCTCCTGTGATCTCGGGCATCAAGAGGCCATTCAGACCTCTGTAAACACTAGTGATGGTTGTGGGGAAATACCCCAGTAGATCAGCAGATTCTGAAATGGTTACACCAGCCTGTCTAGCACCAACAACTGTGGCACATTAATAGTCACTTAAATCAGCTTTTTCCTTATACTAATGCTCAGACTGAACCAAAGCAGGTTCTTGACAATGTCTGGATGCCTAAATGCAATGAATTGGTTCCATGTGATAAGCTAATTTGTGTTAATGAGCAGTTGAAGAGATGTACCTAACAAAATTATACTTTGCATACAACATCTTAGTTATATAGATATGGGTAACTGGTCATTTTTATGAACTTTCCAGCAACCTCTTTGAAAAAATATTAACATAAGGTGAAGACACTGCTTAACTGTGCACCACTGCTACATGTGCAGCAGTGTGGGGAGCATTATAAACAATGGAGTCAGAACCACCCTTAATTTGATTTTTCAATAATCAAATGAATCGTTTTAAATATGCCATTTAATATTTTGTGAGTACATATGTATGAAGTAATTACTACGAGGATACGTGAATTTCATTACATTGCCAAAAGATAACGTGTGGCGGGGTCTTTCTTTTACAGCCGCAGTGCTGAAGTCTCTTGTAAGATAAATCGCTTGTGTTGAGAGATAATGTTCCTGTACTGTTAACACCTGCCAAGGCAGAATCACATTTTCACTCACTATTCCCTGGATCCTGTCTAGACTTACTTCCAAGAAACAAATGTGTTGTTTGACCCGCCGTGTCAACCCTTTGAATTTTTGAGTAACAGATTGACGAGCAGTGCAGCATTGAGTCTCGGCTGTTTATGGGCCTGATCAGAGGTGATTGCCTGCTTTGTAACCTTCCCCTGTAAATTAAGGCTTATGGCTCCAATAAATTTTCAAGGGAGCTGGAACTGCTCTGTCAGATGGTGACTTTTTGACATTGTTCTACTCTCATAGTGATAAAGACAACTGCTCTAAATTAGCCCTAGGATATTGACTCCTTAAGTTTAACAGAAGGGCAAATGACAAAGTAGTGGCATGTCTTGAAATGACTTTGCAAAGTGCCAAGATCAGACATACCCTAACTGTGGTGACACTTCTCACAACAAGTGTTGTTTGACATTGTGCATCCTGCTCTCAACTAAGCATGAGACTGCACAATTCTGTGCCTCTTAGGAGGAAGAGAAGTCCTGATGTTGCACGATGCAGCGCTGATAACCATATGGTCCAGCCAGAGAGGTGTTTTGGGACTAGTGTTGTACATACCAAGATTTTGTCCTTCAACACCACTGGTGGATCAGTACAGCTGCGACAAGGACTTGGCAATCTGATGCATCTGCTGCCATAGCACTATCTGTCCTCCCTGTGCCTCTTTGTGCGAGGGCACAACCAGTGAGTGTTTTGGAAAGAGAGCGCCTGCATGTCTATTCTGCTCATTTCAGTGTTGCAACTATTCTTGTTTGCTTGTTTGTTTTTTGCGTGTAAATCTCATCAGAATTTAGTGCAGGGAATTCAGCGTATGAACTGTGGTCTTTAGATTTGTTTACCTTTTTGCAATTCTTTCATTTATGTTAACTATATAATAAGGTGCCTTTGATGTGAATCGTTTTTGCAGATACTTATGGAGCAAAGGGCCATGTAAGGTTTTTTTTTTTTTTTGTAGTTCTCAAGGCTCTTTGGCACTTACACGTGAATGTGTATCATCTTTTTGTTTAATTACACTTCATCATGTCTTTCAAATCTAATATAACCACAGTACACTGAGCACTGACTCACTTAAGGCATATTTTTTGATTTTGAGATTTTTCTATTTTTGCAATTCCATCAGAACATAAGCGTGTGCAAAGCTCCTCTCTTTTACCGTACTTTTCTAGACTAATCTTATTCGCAGTTTACAGCAATAACCTTGTGCACCAATACTTTGTTGGAGTTTTACTTTACTGTGTTAAAGGGAAGAAAATTAAAATGTTGATCAAGTAAGTAAGCAGACAACCCATCAAGATATGGCTAGATGTTTGATGTTTGCTTTTAGCATTAAATGAAAAGCCCTGTTAGGATCCATCTTTTCTACAGTGTATTGCTGTGACATTTTCTGATCACTCGCTGAATGTCAGGACTCTTGCTGCAAGCATGCCAAAAGCAAAATCTTTCTCAGAATAAGTGCTTACTCAGTTTAACTTCAGCTTCCCTTTCCTCTGCCTAATTTAAATTTTATAGTTAAGTTATTTTTCCGTGCTTTTGCATCAAATCTAAAATGCAGTTGCACAGGTATAAAGAAGACAAGGTTGAGCTAATAATAGAGTGGTATGGCATTAATACTGTATGACTTTGTGGTTAGTTTGGGGTTATTCCTACCTCCTGGTCATTTGCGTGTTCCTGTCCTGAAGGGAAAACCGGAGACAATTTGTGTGGGCCTGCGATGGTTTGTCAGTGGGCCAAGTTCTTTGAAAGTATGGCTGGAGTGAGAAATAGGACATTTTTACTTTTTGATTTACAGAGGAAATTGTTCCTTCAGTTTTTTTTTTCTTCTGCCCCCTCTTACCTTACCTTCATATATTAATATAGAAGAGATCATTATTTATCATTGTCACCACTCCACCTCTCTTTCTCCAGTGTGCCCCACTTCCTTCACTTAGATGCATCCATATGAGAGATCTTGAGTGCTTTTGTCTGTAGAGAGGTTTGCTCTGAATACTTTATCCCATTTTGGGCCCATTGCATACAACTTTGTTTGTGCCACTGTCTAGTCTAGTCACCATTGTGCACAGCAAACCTTGTGTCTATTCTTGTCATCTTTGTGTGTGCATTAAGAATAAGTAGAGCAGTAGTTAGGCTGAAGGACTGTGTAGGATTGTCTCTAGAGTGCTGCTGATGATAATTACTGTAGAGAGTGTGTCTCGAGGGACTGCAGGCCAGCTGCCTGCTTGCCTCCCTGCCTTACTGCCATACTGTCATCCAACACTTGCAGCTTTTTTGGGTTTTTTTTCCAGGGCAACCATGCAGTACTCAGATTATTTCTCTTCCTGTCAAGATGTCAGCACTATCATGACTTTCTTGTCTGAGTGCAGGATTAGAAATGGCTGAAACCATAACTGTTTCAATGATTAGTCTGAAAGGAATTTTAAAGTAGTGATATCTTTATATGGTTCACAGTATCTGTTGTTAAGGTGGCAAATATATCTGTATTCTGAGTTGCAGAATCTGGGGAATTGGCTAGTATAAAAGGCTTTGCAATACTGTAATTCCCATTTGACACTTTTCTTTAAGCCTTACTGTTTTCCTGTTACTCAACTTTGAAATACCAGAGTTTATGCAATAGCCTTGCATAAATATTAGCCTTACAGAATGACAGTTAACTAAAATGTTCCTGTACTTTAAGATCTGTCAGTGATCGAATGTACCGTCCTCTCTGTTTAAATATTAAAAAAAAAAAAAAAAAAAAGAAGTAGTAGTGTAGGCCGGGCAGTTAATTGATGTTTCTTTTTTAATTAAAACAAAGTAAATTGAAAATGAAATGAAAGCAATAATTAAGAAACGGTAATTGCAACACTGTGATAAAGATTATTGTGCAGCATTTCCTTTGCAGTCACGCTGTTGTGTATCCTTGTTGTAAATCCATTACACTTCTTTTACAGCGGTACATTTTGTTGCTCCCCAAAACTCAAACTTGGTGTTATATTTAAAGTTCAAGAAAATCCAGTGCAAAATTTCCATGAATTTCTTTTGTTCACTTTCATAGCATTTCTTTTATGTCTCACCCATGTTACTGAGAGAACCAGGGTTATATTGATGACCTCAAGTTTCCAGCTTCGGCAACTAAATAAGCATCAAATAAACATGATTTAAATATTGACCTGCAAACTTTTAAATAAGACTTCAGCATTAATCAGCAGCCCTTACTTGAAGATTTTATGCCAAGGCACAGTGACCTCGTTATGGAGGTGCATGTTTGCTCAACACCATCCTACATTACTTCACTATGTGGATTTTTACATTAATTTGTCTCCCATTTTTATATTGTTATCGGCAGTAGTAAGAGCCCATCTTTGATGCAGACTATTTGTCTGTGGATCTGCGACACAGTAAAATGTGCCTCAGGTTTCTTTCCATTCTCTGGTGTTTTGCCCAAGGTAACTGTCAGTGCCTGGAGGGCCACCTCAATCCCTACCTGACTTTCTCAGTATGCAGGGGTTGTTATTTTAGGAAGTCTGGATATCTTTTTCACCCTCGCTCACCCTTTCTTTGGGTGACAGTGAAGCCTTATTAGTTTGAATTTATTTAACTTTCCTAAGTAGTTTTTCTAGACCACAACAGTGTTTCTAATAATATATGCATAAGTCAAAGATAGTTGAAGATGCCTCCTGTGGAGGAGAATAAACACTGACACTTTGGGTTTTTTATTTTCTTTTTTCAGATTAAGTGGACAAAAAGTAATTTACATGGTAACTGTTAATGAAAATAGTCACTGGTACAGACACTCAAACAATTAGTGTGCTGTTTTATGATGCTGATGTATTTGTGGATGACTCTTATCCTCTGTAAAAATGAAACCTCAAGTTACAATAATACACTGCAGACTAATACATGAAATTGTTTCATGCACAAACTTGCACTTGTGTAGTTGAGGTTGACTACACACTGGCATTACTGATGAGCATAAGAGCTTGGATACTTTGCAAGTATCTGTATACATACCATCTGACCATACTGTGATGCGTCATAGGTCACTCAGATCAAAGCATTTAGCTGTCTGGTTAATACGTGTTGGTGTGATCTGATGATGCTTCCTATTAAGGTGTTTAACCTGGCCCTGGGAAGGGTCCCATTTGCCACTTTCGTTTAAGCCCATTATAGGGTAAAAGATTGACAGATGGAGATATTCATTTAGGCAGCAGAGCTGATCCTCCTGGGGCAAACAGTTGGGTGGCAACGGAAGTGGATGTTTTAAGAGAGAGGGCCTGACAGCAGTCAAGTGAGTCGGCAAAACAGAGGAAACGTGTTTTGCAGCTTGGTTTGTTAAGGCTGTGTGAGATTTTCCGCTAAAGTGGACATAAAGGAGTGAGCAACAGGCAGAAAAAAAGAGTAAAGTTTTAAAGTCATACACGTCAGCCAAGTTTTTGGCCAATACCACACAGTACAGTTAATTTCCTGCCCTTCCTTTGAACTCCATCCACGCACTGTGAAAGAATGACATTATCAGAATGTGCTGCATTAGAGGGATATGGGTAATAGACTTGGAAGCATAAATGTGTACAGTACAAGCTGTAATAGCTAAAACATATAAATAGTGTAGTATTACAAACAGCACTGCAGAGGTGACCTGCACATGCCCCTGTTTAGTGTAGGCCAGTATATATCAGTGTGCGCTGCGCTCCAAGAAAACAACCTATTTTGGCTGTAATGAAGTCTCTCGACAGGCTCTCACAAGAGCTGGAATGGAGAAAGCATGCTAATAGTGTGCTGTGGCACAGAAAGGATTGGTTTTGGCACGAATTGTGGATTACTGGTCTTGCAGTTTTGTTTTCAGTCGAGGTCCACCGATGATTGTAGATTGAAAAGGTTTAACTTGGCTATTGCCCCTTTAAGGGACCATGTCAAGATCATTATCCTTTAATCACTAATAACCATTAAGTGCTAGTCAGGGTTACATTTTACTCCCTCTATCAGTAAATGGTTGAAAGAACATCTCTCTATTTCAATTCCCTCACTCTTGTGTGTTCCCCCTTCGTGAATGATGGAGTGACTGATGACTTTAAAAAACACACAGTGGCCTTTTCACGCCCCATGAACCACTGAATCAAATTGCAGCTTAAAAATGCGGACACAGTCCATGTGCGTGCGCTCAAGTGAACAAAAAATGGCTGCTATTGTTGCCTGTTTGGTCCCTACTGTAAGAAGCTTTCAAAAATGTCGTTTCTGCTCCTCTGTCTTTATTCCTCTTGAATTCAAGCTACATTATTCATTCACTGTGCACAGGTCTCATGCTGTTTGCAAGTGTGAGCAAGAAACATATAAACATGTTTGCTTGCTTGCAAATATTTTTACCATAATCTGAAGAGGTCCAAATAGTTAAACATGACTTAGTACGCAGAAGAACATGATTCTGTTATGGGTTTGTTTTTTGTTTTTTTAACCACAACAAAAATCCTAAGTCTGTTTATAAAAAAAGTCTATAAATAATTTGTTAGATCAGACTTATGTCATAAACTTTAGACAAAATGGCATTGTTTTTTTTGTTTTTTTTTCTTGCCATGAGTCATTGAGACATCGACAATGCTTCCTTGTATTGTCTAACAGCATCCCATCTCAGTTTAACTCGACTGAGTCAGCAATAACATATTGTGTTGCAGTCCTAATGTTATCCTGATGTAAGTTTAATCTTTACCGGGTAGACAAATAGAAATACTGAAGCATACTTTCTGTGCCGGCCGTGATTTAGTTCATAGTTCTTGTTTTTCCTTTACTTTAATGGAGTTTCTCTTCTTAATGACTCCCCAAAGACCTTTGCTGTGAAAACATTTGCATCCAGGCTCACATACAAGCCTGCTGGTGCAGAGGGAGTCTAACTCTAACACAGTCTATGTCTCACTGTCGCATTAAAAAGCCAATTTCTTTTTAATAGCAACAACAGCTGGAGCTGACAGGACCAGTGTCTTGCTGATGGAGCAAACGGCTCCTTAGCTGTCCTGCAGTTTAAGCCCAAATGCCTGCCTCATTACAGGAAAAGAGAGCGTAAGATAGTTGGAGAGGAGTGAGGAGAGGAGTAGAAGATATATCCTATACATGCTATGTGTTGTTAGACATGTTTTGGTATTGTTTAATGTAAAAAAAAAAAACACAGCAGAGTAGACAGGCTTGGTGATGTTAAGGTGAGGGAAAAAATTGCCATTGTTAGATGTGGTGGGAGCCTTTGAAATGGATACCTATTTGCACTATTAACTTTGTTTCATTTACACTTTTACTCTTTCTACCTCG
Organism: Neolamprologus brichardi; assembly: GCF_056152115.1. Lineage (NCBI taxonomy): Eukaryota > Metazoa > Chordata > Actinopteri > Cichliformes > Cichlidae > Neolamprologus > Neolamprologus brichardi. Next base: position 7,946,759 of record NC_142108.1, read on the forward strand.
AACTTTCATCTAGTGCACCTGGTTGAGTCCGAGGAGATGGCTGAATCTACAGGAGTACCAGAGCAAGAAGCTGATGCAAGAGAGTGGTGTAGCTGTCCAGCGCTTCTATGTGGCTAACACAGCTTCTGAGGCACTGGAGGCTGCAAAGAGACTCAGTAAGTAGAGGACACGCATACACAGAGACATGTGATTCACTTATGTCAGCAGCTGCAATACGTTGTTGTTTAATATTGGTTTGTACCAGTGCTCATTCGTGGATTTCACTGATACATTACTTGAAGCTGTGTGTTTAATGATTATTTGGGATTTGTCACAGTTTTTCACATTTAATGAAAAGTAGGTTTAAGGTCAGTCTCAAATAAACTGTGTTAGTCTGTGTTATAGTGGTCAGAATTGTGTTATTTCCAATTATTTTCATGCAGTATAGATTCAGCAACTGCACTAGACTGTATTGCATGTGTAGCTCTCTTTTAAACACAGATGTAGTGAGGCATAAGCTAATTCCTAATTATTCTCTTACTGTAGTTTTAATGAGTTAGTATAATGGTAAACGGTAATTGTATTGCTGTACCCAGTAAAACCTTAACGGTCCTATTTGTGCCGCATGGCTCTTTGGCCCTGCTACAGAATGTGCAAATGGCTGTGCTTGCAATTTAACAAGGGTCGAAGTTTTATCATGTTAAATTCCATCTTTGCTGTTTGCGTACGTGTGGGAGCTTGTGTTTTTGTGGTAGTGCCTGCTCAGTTTTTCATCACGGCATTCATCCATACTAATTTGTTTCGCAACCTCTCATATTAAGTTTCTCAAGCTTTTATGTTTGGGTCTGTGTGTGTTGTATAAAATTCAACTTGCTGCCTCACACAGTCATACAATGCTATGTAAGGTAATGGCCAAAATTGTGATTTTTCTTTTTCTGTTTTTGTACTTGTGGTACAAATTTTCACAGATGCATTGTAAGCACAGTGTTAAGCACACATACATATGTGTGTGAACCTACATCTGTCCTCTACCTTCCCTGTTCTACTTTCCTTTCACACACCAAATTGTCCAACACGTATAGTGTGTATTTCCACCCCCAGCTTTATATTTTATTCAGTGTCCTCTCTAGCTACAGCAGCAGCTTTCTGATAGTGCCTCCAGGTTGGTTGTCAGCCAGTGAGGTGCCACTCTTACTGCTGCCTTTGGGCTCAAGCGCCTGGGGCGCTGCTTTCAGTGGCCCTGGTTAAGATGCTGGCAAAGATAAACTGAATAGGGGGAAGAGAATATATATTTTCATGACAGTATCTAGAATATATTGCTTGGTAGGGGATGAAATGGAGAGTCAGAAAACTTGGACCGAAAAGTTTGAAGGGTGAAATGTAATTTTTCTGCACTTACATAGCTTATTTTACACATACCTGAATTTTAAGGCCATGTTTTTCTTGTTCACTCATTAACAAACACATTAAAACACAAATGGCAGCGTTCACCTGCCATCAGGAACAACTTGGGGTTCACTCTGTTGCTAGCTCTGCCATTAGTTTACATTCCACACTACCATCTAAATTACAGCACAGTGGAATGGATAGTCTAATCAAACCGTCAGACAGTCTTAAAGGCTTGTGTGCTCTCAATTCAGACAGCATTTGTCCATTGATAGTACATGCACTCACCAACCATTCACATATTCAGGTTTTCTTTGTCATGCAAATACTGAAAGGTGATTTAAGTGAGTTTCAATGTGGCATGGTTGTGAGTGCCACATTAGTTAATGGGCTGGTCCGCGTATTTCAGGAACTGCTGAACTACTGGGATTTTTCCGCACAACCATCTCTTGGATTTCATAGAGAATGATCTTTAAAAGAAGAAATATCCAGTGAGCAGCATTTCTCTGGAGAAAAATGACTTGTTCATGTCAGCAGTCAGAGGAGTAGGGATGGGTACCGGTATTTGGTACCATTATGGCACCGGTTCTGACATAAACGGTAGTAACCAGACCGAAAAGCAGCGCACATTTTGGTGCTTTATTTCTGTGCTTTTTTTCCCCCTGAGATGTCATACAGTTTGGATTCTAGCCAATCATTTCACGTTTCCAAGGATAGTAGGCGGGCCCAGGTACGTACGTTCTTTTAGACCAGAGCTACAGATTAAAAATGCCCAAGGCGAAGTGGTCAAAAGTCTGGCTGTACTCCACAGCAAAAGATGCAAACTCAGCAGCCTGCAACAAGTGCTTTAAGGTGATACTGTGCAAAGGAGGTAAGTCCCCGAATCTGATGAAACACCTGGCGACGCATAGCGTTTTTTTTTTTTTTTAAAGCCGAGAAATGCACCGTATTTGATAGCTTGCTGCAAGAGCTCACACCGAGCACATCTACTGCGGGTGTGGTGCCTGTTATCAGACCCGGAGTTAGCAACATCCTCCAAGAACCCGAAGATTAGAGTCCTGGCCCCTAGCCCTGCCAGTGTAGCAGAAATTATGACGGATGATGATGATGATGGCAGCAGCAGCCGTTCTTCTCTGCGTGAGTAGCTTAATGTTGTTCGTGTGTAATTTACGTTGAGTAAGCTAACCATGTTATTAAATTAATGCATGTAAGGTGAACTAGCACCGTAACACCGTCGTAGTTACATGCGACTGTCTTCTTGTTTGATGGCAGATACTCCCTTCACCCTGGCCAAAAAGGCTAAAATGACCAAAGAAAAAGAGGGAAACAGCTAAACATGAGAGGTTTTTGGACAAAGTTTTTGGTTTTTTCCATTGATTAAGCACTGCTTCCAGCCAAGAGTGATGCCATAAATCCCCTAGAGCTGCAGAAAAGGCTAACATTGTTAACTTTTTACAAAAAAACAGCTAAACATGAGAGGTTTTTGGACAAAGTGTGTGTTCTCCATACTTTAAGTACCGGTTCGAGCATCGTTTAAGCACCGGCACCGTTTCAAAAGTACCGGTTTGGTACTGGTATCGGATAAAACCTAAACGATACCCATCCCTACAAAGGATAATGACCAAAGTGCTTCGAGCTGACAGGAAGGAAACAAAGAATCACTCGTTAGAACCATGGTATGCAGAAGACCATCTCTGAAAGAAAAACATTATAGAACCTTGAAGAAGATGGGCTACAGCAGCAGAAGACCACACCGGGTGGAACTTTTGTCAGCTAAGAACATGAAGATGACCTGCACTGACTTATTAAAGTTAGAGAGAAGATTGGAAAAACATTGCTTGGCTTGATTCTTGATGTCTGCTGCAGCATTTGGCAGTGGCAGTAGCTCAGGAGGTAGAGCAGGTCATCTACTGATTTGAAGGTTGGTGGTTTGATGCCAAACATCCTTGGGCAAGATACTAACCCCAAGTTGCCCTCTGATGCATCCATCTGAGTATGAATGTGTGCCAATGTTAGTTAGAGAGCACTTAAAGCAGGGGTGGGCAACTCCAGGCCTCAAGGGTTGATGCCCTGCAGGTTTTAGATCTCACCCTGGGTCAACACACCTGAATCAAGTGATTAGTTCATTACCAGGTCTCTGGAGAACTTCAAGACATGTTGAGCAGGTAATTTAGCCATTTAAATCAGCTGTGTTGGATCAGGGACGCATCTAAAACCTGCAGGACACCGGCCCTTGAGGCCTGGAGTTCTCCCACCCCTGACTTAACGCATAGAAGAAAATGCTGGTGTGAGTAGGTTAATGTGACATGTTGTATAAAGCGCTTTGAGCGCTCCAGGAGAATAGAAAAGCGCTATATAAGAATCAGTCCATTTACAAATTACATTTGGATTGTGGTCATATGGCATAAACAACTTCCATCCTGCCATCATCAGTTAAAGTGCTAATAGTGGAGAAATGGGTTTGGGAAATTATCTTGGTGCACTCTTAGTATCAGTTTAGCATTGTGGCCTCCACAGTCACCAGTTCTCAATTTCATGTAGTTTTATTGATCTTATTTCTTATCATATCATAAACAAATCGCATGAGCAGTCACAAAATTATGAGCTGAAAATTAGTAGGAACACATTCAAATTACAGCTCCCGCAGCTGACTGGGACCTTTTTTATGTTACTAATGCATTTCCAGTGTCCCTGACAACAAATATGTTAACCCAAGTTTTTGCAGTAATTTCAAGTCAGCTTGGTTAACCAATCCCTTGCTTCCCATAGTCCCTCAGAGCAGCTTTGCCCTAATATCTCTATTCATGCACTGGGCTTTGGTTGGTCCTTATCTGTGTGTGTCTTGCACTTTTTATGCCCTTTGACTACTGCTGGCTCGCTAATAAAGCATGCAAGTGAGCATCCACATATGGTTCATTTCTTCAGACACACACTGACTGACTTTGTCTGGGCCATTTTAGGTCATACATAAATGTGTTAGAAAGTAAAAAAGACAGAGATTAATAGTCTTTAGTTGAGATTTGTGGTGCTGATATACAAGCCGAGGCTGTGCCAAGCTTTGTGTCTGAGGGTGTGATGGGAAGGCAGGGAATGGAGCCAGCCTAGGATGAAGATCTATTTCATGGTTTTCCACTGTAGAGGACACGTGGTATGGCTCTCTACAAAAGATATGGATGTTTGGGGTATCTGAGCTGATCAGAGTGACTCACATGGATTTCGGTATTGAGGCGATGTCCTGCTGTGAACCCCTGGTGTACACACAATTGAATGGACTCATCAAACATTGAAGCACGGGCACAGATGAATGACATTCACGGAGTAGGCTTGCTTTCTATGAACACACAAACATTCACATCAACTAGTACACTCCTCTGCTCTCCTCTCTTAACCATGAAGTGGTTAAATTGGCAGTTCAGTCACAGCAATGTTATACAGGAAAAAAACTCTCATTCCTCTCATGGACTGTGGAGTGGTCCAGCTCTGGTAAGGTGGGCACAGACTGATTTGTTCTATTGCTGCTGAGGACAAACAGAATTTATCCTTCTCTATCAAAGCATTAAAAACATGTATCTGGAGCAGACTTTTAATTCGCTTTAACTTGAATGACACTCTTAGGGGAGAATTTGCATTGCGTCAGATGGGTGATTCACTACCAGGTAATTGCTCATAGAAAGTAGGGTTTGATTTCTTTAGTGTTGTACTGGGTGAGTCCTGCAGGGAGCTTTTGTGATGGCTGGTCCACTGGGACACTGAAAACGTTACCACACTAACTGCTGCTGTCGGTCCAAAACCAGTGACCCACATCCACTATTCACATTCACAAGCTACTAATTTTTGTATTTTGTGTGTTTACAGGTTACAGTTTACATATACAAATTACACTTTTCCATCTAAGTATTTCTTAATCTAAACTTAATATGTAAATACTTTAAATGAAAGTTAGAGTTTGTACCATATTGCCTGATAATGTCTGATTTGGAACAGATTGTTTTCTTTAGGTAGATTTTTATCACCATAACCCAGAATTTTTAATATGCAAGTAGGAAATCAGTCCTGTCACTTTGAAGACTGCATCGTCTCAGATGCTGTGCCTGGAGCGACCCCCTGCTTGGGCTTACAGCAACCTGATGCTCGTATTCCCACAGGGATCACTTTGAGCTTCCACCTTCCACATCTGTTCTTTTTGTTCCTTGAGCTCCTGGTACTTCTCGACGTTCTCATGCTCCTTCTTGGGATTACCACATCTATCACAGCTAACGTTTTTTTGCTTGTCAGCCACCACCATGTCACCGTGGAACTGCTTAAAGTAGAATTCCTGCAGGATCTTAGCTCTGCTGTTCTCAAGCAGTTTTGCTTGTATGTTCCATGTGGATTTTGGTCCGTCTTGCCTATATTGGACAGAGATCTTTTTGTACACTATCCTTGCTACAGTGGGGCAAAAAAGTATTTAGTCAGCCACCGATTGTGCAAGTTCCCCCACTTAAAATGATGACAGAGGTCAGTAATTTGCACCAGAGGTACACTTCAACTGTGAGAGACAGAATGTGAAAAAAAAATCCATGAATTCACATGGTAGGATTTGTAAAGAATTTATTCATAAATCAGGGTGGAAAATAAGTATTTGGTCACCTCAAACAAGGAAAATCCCTGGCTCTCACAGACCTGTAACGTCTTCTGTAAGAAGCTTTTCTGTCCCCCACTCGTTACCTGTATGAATGGCACCTGTTTGACCTCATCATCTGTATAAAAGACACCTGTCCACAGCCTCAACCAGTCAGACTCCAAACTCCGCCATGGCCAAGACCAAAGAGCTTTCGAAGGACACCAGGAAAAGAATTGTAGACCTGCACCAGACTGGGAAGAGTGAATCTACAATAGGCAAGCAGCTTGGTGTGAAAAAATCAACTGTGGGAGCAATCATCAGAAAATGGAAGACATACAAGACCACTGATAATCTCCCTCGATCTGGGGCTCCACGCAAGATCTCATCCCGTGGGGTCAAAATGATCATGAGAACGGTGAGCAAAGATCCCAGAACCACACGGGGGGACCTGGTGAATGACCTGCAGAGAGCTGGGACCAAAGTAACAAAGGTCACCATCAGTAACACACTACAACGGCAGGGAATCAAATCCCGCAGTGCCAGACGTGTTCCGCTGCTGAAGCCAGTGCATGTCCAGGCCCGTCTGAAGTTTGCCAGAGAGCACATGGATGATACAGCAGAGGATTGGGAGAATGTCATGTGGTCAGATGGAACCAAAGTAGAACTTTTTGGTATAAACTCAACTCGTCGTGTTTGGAGGAAGAAGAATACTGAGTTGCATCCCAAGAACACCATACCTACTGTGAAGCATGGGGGTGGAAACATCATGCTATGGGGCTGTTTTTCTGCCAAGGGGACAGGACGACTGATCCGTGTTAAGGACAGAATGAATGGGGCCAAGTATCGTGAGATTTTGAGCCAAAACCTCCTTCCATCAGTGAGAACTTTGAAGATGAAACGAGGCTGGGTCTTCCAACATGACAATGATCCAAAACACACCGCCCGGGCAACAAAGGAGTGGCTCCGTAAGAAGCATTTGAAAGTCCTGGAGTGGCCTAGCCAGTCTCCAGACCTCAACCCCATAGAAAATCTGTGGCGGGAGTTGAAAGTCCGTGTTGCTCGGCGACAGCCCCAAAACATCACTGCTCTTGAGAAGATCTGCATGGAGGAATGGGCCAAAATACCAGCTACTGTGTGTGCAAACCTGGTAAAGACCTATAGTAAACGTTTGACCTCTGTTATTGCCAACAAAGGTTATGTTACAAAGTATTGAGTTGTATTTTTGTTATTGACCAAATACTTATTTTCCACCCTGATTTACGAATAAATTCTTTACAAATCCTACCATGTGAATTCATGGATTTTTTTTTCACATTCTGTCTCTCACAGTTGAAGTGTACCTCTGGTGCAAATTACTGACCTCTGTCATCATTTTAAGTGGGGGAACTTGCACAATCGGTGGCTGACTAAATACTTTTTTGCCCCACTGTATATAACCGATCAGCTGCAGACCAGTTTTAGTTCATATCTCCTTGAGTTTATTCAGATAAAGTGCATAACACGATCTTGTTACAATGGAATGTTCTCCTGGGAAACCTTGTGCCCTGGCATTCATGTGGATGTTAGTTTGACACATACTGCTTACCTAAGCATTGTGCAGACAAAGCACAGCACACTATAGCAATGACACTTTCCATAGGGACCCCAAGTAGGACAGCGTGGCCTGCCACAGAGTATCACAGGCTCACAATTGTGTACAAAGCCCAAGGTGTTGACCCAGCTTTCAAACTCATCAGAGCCACCTTTAATCCAAAATTTACAGTGCAGGCCAGAGATGATTCCTATCTAGGAGCCACAACCCAGCAGTTCACTGGACCTAAAAGATCTTTGGGCAACATCCTATGCCAGAAACAGCGCACCCCAGATATCGTGTGTCCATGCCAAACAGGGCAAAGTCGCTTTAGTGAAATTAAAACCTAACTAGAAGGACCGGTGCCGTCTTAAAAGCAAGTAATCATACTTAATATAAACACCATTGCTATTTTTTGTTCTGCATACTGCACTTTATAAAGACAGTTTAAAGAAATAACTTTTTAGTGCATTTTTGAAAGCGCTGTTTCTTATCTGCTACGGCCTAAAACTTTCATAGGCTGAGATTTTTCACAAATGCTTTGTTGGAGATGTCACAGTAACTGCAGTAATGAATATAGATTTTGTGTTTGCCTTCGAAGCAGATTTGCACGGCCATGCACACAAATATACAAACACACATACCTGTGCCCTGCTACTGCCAAAGAGAATATGATTATGCAGTCCACTTTGTGTGTCGCCACCCGCCTGACAGATGCATCTGCAGAGCAAATCTTGATGGATTTTCAGTCTGAATTCTAAATCAAAACCACATTTTCCCTCTCTTTTCTTGGTACGAGAGCCCTTCATGTCTGCCATTTCCTCTGCCTCCCACAGAACTCATTCATTGACAGAGCAGTGATGGGAAAAAACATCGGTCTGGATTCTTATCTTAACCGCATGTTGAGCCTGTGTGATGAATGGGGGCAACATATACTTGTGTATATGTACAGCTTATATCAGATGGCAAAGTGTTCTCTTTTAGCATTGTCATCTTCCTGACTTTCCTTTCAGAAATTGTGCTGCAGTCATATTCTCTGCATCCTTCCTTTTTTTCCCCCTTTCTTGTTTTCAGTTTTATACTTTAATCTTTTCGTACTCCTCGCTCACCTCAGTCTCCCTCTGCTGCTCTCTTCCTCTCTTTGTGCTTAGCACAGCCTCACTGCCAGAATGACAATTAACAGAGGAAGGAAATATTTTAATTTATTTTTTTTTCCCCACTGCTATGAATATTCAGTGTAAACAGTTTTTATGCATGGCTGTCAAATCTCATGTGTGCTTATTAAAAGGATGGTTGGTTTGATATGTTGGCTTACTGAATAATAGCAAGCTACCTTGACATTAGCCAACCCTTTGATGAGGCAGGTTTATGTGTGTGTTTATGCAGTTTTGCAAATTTGGTTATTCTTGTATATTTTGTGATGTTGCTGGATAGGAGAGGGAATGAGAGCTCTATGGGATGTTCCCAGCTCACAGACACATTTACATTGGTTTCCACTTTTTTTTTCCCTCTGAAGTTGAGGTACTTTAAAAGCACTCAGATTGTCAGATGACATAGACGTCAATCTCAGAATAAAAAACGTGTGTGTGGGTGTGTGTGTGTGTGTGGGAGGGGGAGGGGGTTATTCTATATATAGTGGTTTCTGTTCATAGAAGTGAAAGAGGCTCTTTTGTTAGTCAGGATCTATTGTACTCAAGGGAAAGAAGCTCATATTGTTTTTTGTACGTATTGTATCAATAAAACTAGCTTCCATACATTTTGTTGAACTTTGAAGTGAACAAAAAACCCAATATAAATAACAGCTAAATAACAACCTAATTACAGCTGCATACAATAGTTACAGGCGCTGTAAAAGCCAAAAATTCTGTCACATGTGGAAATTTGCAAAAGTCTTAAGCCACCCCTCATTTTTAAAAAGTATTTTGTTGGGAAGATATTTTTGTTTAATTGTTCTTTGGGAATCACCTTGTTGGTGCTGGTACTGTTTTTATGCTTGTCAAACTCTGCTGTTTTTGGCTCTTTTTTTTTCTAGATTCATTGCAAATGGGAACAAAATGGGAACAAATTAGTTTTTGTGATAGGCTGCTAGTATCAAAATGCCTAAAGCTACCATTTGTAATTGGTTCCCTCCTTGGTTGTGAGTTATATGTAGGTGCAACATTGGTTAGTCTCTCAAGTTAAGTACCTTTTTTAATTTTATGCTGATAAATCAGTGTTGATGGCTTAACAAACAGAGAAAAGCATCTCTCTGAAATAGTCAGATACAAGAACTGGACTGATAATTAGTGAAAAAGGTTCTCTCTTTCTCTTATATTTTATATAACCACACTATGGACGGACAAGCGCCGGTTTTTATGTGTTGTGGTTAGCAACAACGACGGTAAAACCATCGCGTGTCCGCTTGTTTATTTTCCATATAAACCTTTCACAATAAAGCTCAAGATCCTGTTGAGACTTTTCAAAAGAAACTGAATCACGTGAAAGATGCAGAGTATTTACAGATAAAAAGCAAAAAAGAGCCGTCAGGCGCTAAAAAATAAACCTTGGACTCAAACGTTAGAACAGGCTTTTCCCCGCAGCACGCTGTGTAATAAATACTCACAAAGAAAACGGCGGCCGTTACAACTTATGTCTAAAAATGTATCGTTTCATGCATCGGTTAAAACACTCGACTCCAGCTACATGACACCCAGCTGGAAACACTTCACGCAAGTCGAGCTGCCCGAGATTCACAGAATTTACAGAAAATGTTACATTTTTGTGATTTATTTCGTTATTAGGATGACAGATGTCTTATATCGGGATATGAGATTTTGGTCATATCGCACAACCCTACAGTATTATATATAAAATACTATATTTTCATCACATGCATGACAACATGATCATAATTCGGTCCTGGGGGGGGAAGTGTCCCGCTGTATTTCCAGTTCACTCCTTACTTGAATGATCTTTAAACCTTACAGCTTTCATCAGACTGTCATGCTCTAACCAAACCTTAACCGCCACATCTCCGTATCTCAAGTTTCCATACGCAGCATAACCTCATCAAAGCTCAACCTATATTTACGGTATGTTGAACTAACATGTTCTGTACTCTTCATATGAAATATGCTTAGTGTAGTGAATTCAGAAACTGTGCTTCTATCAGATGCAGTAAATGAATTAAATGTAGGTTATATGCTCGTTTAGATGATTGGTGTTTGTATGTGTAATGTTGCTCCAGCAGCCAGTTTCTGATATAATCACTGCAACCATCCTAGTTTTGTGTGACTGGTTTTGAACTGTCTTTTTTTTGTATCAGATATGCGTTTGATTTTTAGTACATGCTCCATCCGTTCAACATCGGAAGAAAAACAGCATGAATGAGCATTTTGTTTTTCATCCATTTTTCGTGGAATCTGGATTTTCAGGGTCGACTGAGTACTTTGTGAGTGCTTAGGTGATTTCCTGCACAGCAAGTTTAGCATTTTCTTTTTCAAGTTTTCGTCAACAAAATTGGAACAAAAAATAAACCAGTTCTTTCCATTTCTGAACTACTTGGCTCCTGTAATTGTTACTTGCAGGTGTATTATTTATATTTGTCTTTCTTCATAATTCAGCAATTGTGGAAATTCAACAAGAGTATATTTGACAGAGGTAAAGCACCGCTTTAGGCAAAGCACCACTTTTGTGTAGATGCCAAAATATATGTGGGAAAGGCTTGATATTTCAGTAGATGCTGAAACAGTTACTGCTGACATTTTGATTCACTATTTGTTTAACAATCAAAGAATTTGTTCTTAAAGTGAGGCCACTTACTGTAGAAGGTTTTATGTGGTCAGACGTGTTGATACATCACAATAGTTCATTAGTCTTAACTAAACTGCCAGTCTTACAAGGTATGACATAACACACACATACACTTTTGCTGGTGATGCGAATGGTTCCACTTCCTCTGGCAGGGTGCAGAGAAACATTTACACCTCCGACTGAGCCTGGCGCTGCTGTATGAGATCATCTAGAGGGTACCATATGCCTCTACACCAACCCCACACACGGCCTAGCCAGTGCCATCTGTCATGAAAATGCACTTTTCCACCATGGGCATCACCACAAGTCGTTTTGAAGAGTTCCTTATCCAACCATGACGCACCTCACCTGAGTCCTCCCTCACGCAGCCTCACACAGGGATATGGCAGCCTCGCTTCTGTCAGTCTGCCCCAGGGCAGCTGTGGCTACAACCGTAGCTTGCTTCCACCAGTGTGTGAATGTGAGAGTGAATGAATAGTGGAATTGTAAAGCGCTTTGGGTGCCTTGAAAAGCGCTATATAAATCCAATCCATTATTATTATTATTATTAGCTTTATTTCTTAATGAACATGGGACATCGTTGCATTGGATTAATACAAAAGAGTGAGCAGGAGGCATTCTTAAAATTCCCTATTTGTTTTTTTTCCTAATGAATAATGCAAGTAAAAATGTGTGCTGGTTAAATCTTAGTGAAAAATAATTTAACAGCAATTATTGTATGTGTAAAATTTCAGTTACTGTTCAATTATAAAGTGCCAGAACTGCATAAAGTCATTGGGGCTAAACTGACTGGCTAGAACTTTGTTGTGAAGGTCAAGATTTCTCATTCAGCTGATCACACCTTCATAGCTGATAAATTGTATGACTCGTCAGACTTGGTGGTAACACTCGGCAGCCGTGTGCTGTTCACACTGAGGATCTAAAAATGAAGCAAACAGATCAGGCTCAGGTGGTTTCTATTTTTTTCCAAACCTTCACACCTTCCTGACATTTCACCAGGCTTAATGCTCCGCTATGGTACTTTGTAGTGTAATTGGGGATATGACTAATTACTTGATTCAATGGTTAAACTAGGTAGCTTTTGGCTAGAAATACTAGTCTGTCAAACTAATGCCATTACACAGCTTTTTTTTTTTCTTTTCCAATGAGGCAGTAAATGCTACATTATAGCAGACTCCACTGATGAAAGTCGGTATTTTTGTTTGCAAAAGTCAGAAAATGGAGCACCGACTTTTCTAAGTGTTAAAAATTACTGCTTTAGTCAGCAAAGCCTGGCGGGTTGGAAATGAGGTCTTTCTTTTTCAGTATGTTATTTACTTAAGTAGCAGTGTTTCTTGCACTAATAGGTACATTTAACAGTCATCAGAGGGAAACCCAACCTGCCACCTTGTCTCAGAAATGAACATCTGCTGTAAATGGCACTATATGAAGCAATATTTGTAAGCAAGGTCTGGATGAGTCAAAATTGAGTACTTTGGCCATGATCACCAAAGGTGTGATTAGAGTAAATATGGTTTACAATTTTATGAAAAGAAAAGCTTGAAGAAATAAAGTGAAAAATTCTTGACTTTAAGCCTCTAAGGCAGCTACTGTAGTGGCAGAGGAAACATTGCACGGACAGAGGGAAGACGGCATTTGTTTAAAGAGCAGTAAATACTGGATGCAAATGTCATGCAGTCAGAGGATGAAGTAACGGCCTGAATGGAGAATTATCCGGAGAAGTTATGAGTGGAAACATTTTGGATTCAGCACCAGAGATCGAAAGGGTGTGGATGGAGGAAAGACAGTTTGCTCTTTTGTATAAAGGCAACTGTCTTGCATCGACACAACCACAATAATATATCCAACACTGCATCTTAGCTTGCCATTGAATTGAATTAGTGGAAATTACACTAAATGAAATGAATTCTGCATCTTAAGTAGTTTAAAATTAGGTTACATGAGATGCATTCAAATGAAGTGAAATACATTTCATGATCTTTTCTTTAATTCAAACTTGAATGAAAAATGAATGCGAGTGCCAATCCAACTGTGTTTTTTTCCTTGCTTTTTTGGATTTCAACCAGAGAAATGAATAGAAATCTGCTCATATTGCTGACTTCCTGAAAGCTTGTGCTTGGCAGCTACTACACCTGACCTGCATCAAACAGAATGTGAACTAACAGATTTTATATGCATAAATATACATTAAGCAAAAATGGTGAAAATTGAATTGATGAACAAACTGCTATGCATGTAATTGAATCTAACCCACTGTACAAACATGAGCTTTGATTGACTTGGTATCATATATGTATTGTAGGACTTGACAATCAGAAATATGTTGAAACCTTGTCGTGGGCACATTAGCGTTACTCATGCTTCAGTTCACTTGAGCTCTTTTATGCCTTTGTGTCCCAAAACTTGTGCAGTTATAGAGCTATTATCTGAATAATACTCAGCCTAAATTGCATGTTTTATTAAGGCTATTCCATGATTCATTGAGCAGTGAATTTGTAAGAAGCAACGCAGTGATATTTTCTCTCTGTTGCTTTCCCTTTTTGTGTGTGTGTGTGTGTTCTCTCCAGTTCAGATCCAATTTTTGCCTACCTTGATTTGGATAGCAGTGTTGTGTAAGACCTGGGTCTTTTGTCATCAAATTCTATTATACTCAGCTCTGTGTGTGATAACTCTCCCGTTCTATCAATGACAAATGTTGGGACATATCTTGCACTTCAGTAGAAGGTTGAAAACGGGGGAAAAAGGGTACTGTACACATCGCATGCACATGGGGCCCTTCTTCCTTTTCAGCGAGGGACAGACAAATATTTTACTGTCAAACATGGTTAAAACACGGAAAATGGCCAGACCTCTCCTCGCTGTGCACATCCTCCCTTCTCATTCACACTGTCCCCACTGGAGCTGCTTCATGCACTTCAACATTTCAAGCGCCTTTTAAGACCACTTTCATCTTCCCCCTTCAGAAAAGGAGGCAGAGTCTCTGGTGAAAAGCGCTGACAGTAGCAGTTAGCGTTGAGTAGTGTTGGCTCAACCACAGCTCTTTTTCTTCTGTCTTTGTCTGAAGTATTGAGAGATGAGACGACCCTCTCAGAAGTTGGTCTGTGTGACCGTGTAGACCAGCTGGAGCCCTCGTTGCGTCCTCTCCTCGTTGGTCTGCTGGACAGAGGACACCGAAGCAGCTGCTCATCTATCAAGCCACTTGATGTTACAACGGGTTCTCGCACTTCATGAGAATATGCAGCCTGAGCCTCTGAATTTCGCACTTGTGTCGCTGCCATCTTTGTGCTCTTGCTGCCAGCAGTTTCCATCAGAGTCTTTGTCATTTCCACCTCTACTGTCTCCAGTGTAAACATTATGTGGTGAGTGGAGCTGTGCTGAGATTGGGTCTGTTTGGCATCAACCATTCAGATGGGTGAGCTTGTGAATCACTGTGCGGAGAACAAACACACAGGGGAAGATGTATTTGCTAGCTCACATCTCATTTTTGACATACAAGCCTATATATGAAAGAGCTGTTTAAGTGGTTCATGTTTGGAGTCTGTGGCTTCCATTTTTTTTGAACACACCACTATCTTTTGGGTATTCTATGTTTGCTGACCAACAGTGCATAATTAGTAGTACTCAGTCTTTGTGTTGACTGCACAGTGCAGTGTATAGTTTGCAGTAAAAACATGATTGGAGAATCCATCAGGTCATTGGCTGCAGCTGCTAAGAGACTGATGTGAAATATTTGTGCCCAAATTATAAGAAACTGACAAATTTGTCTGTTAGCTGTAATTTGGCATGCCTCAGCCTTTTCTCCAATTTCCCTTAAGAATGACTTCTTGATTGCCATCCTACAACTGAGACCATTTCTGATGAGGGTTAAGGGCAAGTCTTTCAGATACAATTCATCCTTTGTCTTCCACTTGTCCAGTTTCCTCAATATTTTTTAAGAACGCACTGCACACCATGCTGAGATGTGCCACATGTTTGGGTGATAGCACTTTGGAAATCACCGTGCTGTTCCAAAAATATTTTATGCCTGTCAGACTGTTATCTTTGGCAGTTTTCCTAGATTCAAATAATAAAATGAGAACAAATTGTGTTTTGGCAAGAGGCTTAAGTGCCTAAAGATACAATTTAAAATGGGTTCTTCGCTAAATTGTCTGTTATGTGTAGAGACAATACTGGTTCATCTCATTTAGAACTTCTAAATGGGATGAGTTACATAGCTCTTAAATTGTGATTGTGAAGTCAAAACATTGGAGTTTCTTATGTATTGAAACCACACAGTGCGCTGTTGCCTTCTTCTTCTTTAGTCACTCTTTTCAGCCTCGTAATGTCTTTGCTTCTTTTTGTTGTCTCTCCTTATTTCTTTCTAAATAGAGAACTCACAGAGCTATCCAGTTATATGTTATATATTATATACGTGTGAAAATGTCTTGTTTCTTTTCTTCTACAATACGTGTTGACTTTATTCATATTTAAGTTGTGAGTGTATTATAGTATGAGAGTGTTTTGAGACGTACAGTGCAAATAAAGCAATTTTTTTTTTTTACTGTACATTTGTTTATTTTTCTTTCCCATATGAGTTTTAATTTTTATTCATCCCTTACTTCAGGCTGTTGTTGCTCACTCCTACTCGCAGCTCCCCCTATTTTTAGTATTTCCTAAACACCCCCTCAAAATGTGCCCAGACCTTCTGTAAAATCATCATAGATGGTACTCATTTGCCAGTTTAATCACATCGGAGGGGATAAGTAAACAAAAGCAGGTTGTTAGCCGGAGCCAACTGCAGATATCTGCGTGTCACCGTCTCACTCACTGCAGGGCTCCTGCTGATGGACTGAACAGCTCTCGCCCCTCCATAGTGCTGCTCTGTCACACAGGAAGACAGATGTTAGCCTGCAGTTTTTCACTACCTGCCAAGATAACATGCATAGCACACAATGAAGAGAGAAAGTGGGGGTGGGGAGGAGTGCAGGAGGGGGGCGGGTGTGAAACAAAAGGTTATTAACACAGACACAGCGACCCGCCGACTTGGAGACAAAGCAGAAAACCACCCGTAGGCAGCATGATAGCTGTGAAGACACGTGCGCATAAAAACGTCGAGAATTTTCAAGCACAATATGAGCGTTCCTAAATAAACCAGCAGATGCACATTATACTGCCCTCTCCAAGGACCTGTTGTTATCCATTACATTAGCTGGCTCTTAGGTCTTGCGTTGGTTTTAAAAAGGGGAAAAAAAGCAATGCATCTGAAATTGTCTTAACAGCTGTAAATAGGCTTTGCAGGGTAAAGCAGCCTGTCTCTCAAAGAGCTGATTTCCGTAAGCAGCTTAGTGTTTCCACCTCCTCATTACGCACCACAACCTTTTCATGTTGTGGGTGAGATGTGGAATTATTTTTCACACGTCTTCTCTATCGTATTAGGATGATACTAATGTGCCAGTAGAAGTGAGCATGCCGCCTATTGTTTGTTGTCAGGGCACATCGGGTAAACACGGGGCACCTGGTCGTGCCGGAGTTGAAAATAGTTCGAGCAGATACAGAAATTGTGGAGTAAAATGTGCAAACTCAGCTGTGCTTCGTTGTAGTGAGCTCCAGCCATTAGGTACGTTTCATTAGTCATCAGTGGAATTGGCATTGCGTTCCTCCTGCCCACTAATGCAGCAGCAGATGTCTGTAGATTTTAGAGTTTTTCTCTGCAGTTGTTAATGCTGAAGTGAAGAAATTGTATCAATCAATAAAAGGGCCTCTCAGCTAGTTAAACTTTTTTATTTTTAATTCTTTTTTACTCTTTTTCTTTTTTTTTCTGGCGATCTTGTCTTTAACCAGTTGATTTTTTTTTTTAGTTAACTGTTTCCCGATGAGCCTCGATACAAGTAAATGTCTTCACACTGGTTTTCGCTCCGAGACGAATGATTCGCCTTGCAGATATCTCCATGGTCATTTAGCACCCATTGCTCCACAACACCATTATCATTATGATCACCCTTCTGCTTGCATGGCAATTAAAAAAAAAAGAAAAAAGAAAAAGGGGAAAAAAAGACAGAGAGGAGACCAGGGGCATCTCAAGTTGTCATTAGAGGTGCTGTCCTGTGTCTGAAATTCAGGTGGACTTGTCCTCTAATGAGGACTCAGCTGTCATGCAAGCCGTGACTGGAGGAGTGTCACAAAGAGGTGCCATTGTTGGTCAGGGAAACTGATATTCTTTTTCCACTGAGTAGCACCGAGATGCATCATTAGATGCAGAGACACATGGACACTGGGCTTAACCAGACAAGACAGTGACATGATAATTATTTATTTAGTTGTAGCAAACAAAGAGGATAAATGTTGCAGTCTTTGGCTATTTTGGTGTTCAAATCTGTTTGTTAGAGTCTTGTTAGGCCCATATATCTGGTTGAACTGACGCGCCAGTAGCAAGAGGGCTTTTGCCAAGCGCGCTTATGATTTATAAATGTTGGTTGACTTTTCAACCTGAACTGAACAGGCAACATATTTTGCTTGAAGAATTTTAAGACCATTATATGTCAAGGTAGATGCAAAACAGAGAGATTTTATTTTCCTGTCTCTCCTTTTGGTTCACTTGCCATCGCTGCATGAATAGAAAACCATTTAATGTCTGACCTTTTCACAGTCTGGTAGAATTGGGGAAAAAAAGGTAAAAGTTTAGAGAAAGCGGAACTTTTTCCAAGATAATGTCAGCTTTATCTGCTGCGCTTACAGCCCCATCTTCTAAAAATCTGTATTCCTTTGTTGAAAAACAATGATTTTACTGTATTCGATTAGAAATTTGATGGCACAAAGAAAAATTGTCGAATACTGAAACTGGGAAATTTCATTGTTATTTAACGTGTTTAAAGTGTTAGCCCTGTAAGAGACAGGCTGTCCCAGGTGTATCCCAGCCCTGAATGGGATAAGCAGGGATGGATGGATGCATGCCGAAATCTTTTGCCGTTAACAAGTTATTTATGAGCACAGCTTAAAAAAACCAAAGAAAGTTTGATGATTTGTCTCTGTGTTGTTGTTTTTTAATTAAATGTAGGCTTTAAATGACTCGCAAATGATTTCCTTTTGTTTTGATTTACATTTTACATCGCATTCCAGCATTTCTGGAAATGGGAGTCGTAAATGAAATCATTATACAAGCAGTCATTAAACATGACCTGCTCTGTGCACTTGCCCTAATGGTGCCTAAGTGTAATTAAAATAAAATGTGTTGATAAGGCCATTACACTAAGCATTTTACAGAACTAAGCGCTGGCCCTAAATTTGCCTTTTAATACACATGAAAGGTAAAAACCCGGCGCACATATTCACTTTTGTGCTTAAACAATTAGTAAAGCTTATTAGATGGTTTCTTTGTTTCGGATCATTAGTTTCCTGCGTTGCCTATGGCGCTGTAGTAGATTATGAGTCCATTTTCACAATATTACTGATACATAGTTGTGACACAGCCAAAAATCACTGCGGCAAAGTGACTCATAAACTGGAGTCGACAGTCACTAGCTTTCTTGACATCAATATGCAGCTGACAGCATAATTGAAGTTATTTAAAGGTACACTATGTGCTTCTAGATGGAAGCAAATGGAGGTGCAGATTGTTTCGTTTTTTTCTCCTACTTATCGTAAAATAGCTCTATACTGGGAAAGTATAATTGTGCCTACGCTACTTGTTTTAATGATCCTGTAGACTGACATTTCCGGCCTCTTTTGTTTTTTTTCTTCTTCTAAAGAACAGATTCCACCTGTTCGACAGCAATCAGCACTGTCTGGCATCATAATCGAGCACAGATGTTGAGGGTTTGACTGCTTTTTATTTATTTATTTTTTTTATTTACTGTCTTTCCTCTGGTGTTGGTATTTATCCATAGGAAGGCTGAGACTCAGACTGGCTGTGTTTGATTGTAGCTGTTCGTGGCTTGTGTTTGTTTTCTCCTTACTCCCAACAGTTTGATTAGTCTTCCCCATTTAGCCGCCGCATTACTTTCATTACAGCACACGAGTGTCGGGGAGGGCCACCCTGATCTTTTTCTCTCTCCTTGCAGATGGTAGCCTCATCTTACTCTCTCCGGATTGGCGCATAGCCCGCATCTGTCCCTTACCAGGCAGCATTCCCCCTCATGGCGCAGCCTCGAAGGCTTAATTAAATATCAGACCAAAGCTAACTGTGCTGTTGGCCGCTCATGAGCTACATGCAGAGGGGGGAGGGTGGGGGAAGAGAATAGCCTTTCAAAGTGCACAGAAAGAACGGGGTGAAAGAGACACAGACTGCAGAAGTAACGTCCTCTTTGCCAGCTGCCGTCACTGGCAAGCAGACTGGGAGTTGATTTGCTCTCATTACTGGGAAATAAGTAAAGCCCGAGGATGATGACCGCATTACCCAAATTGCATACGATGAGATCGGAGATGTTGTGCATTGTTAATCTCCTTCCGTGTGTCCCCAAGAAATGGAAAATAAATGAAGATGAAAATCGAGCTCCATTTCTTCACAGAGGGCCATGCATGATACAAATGGAAGCAGTTAGCTGATTATGAAACACTGTCTCCCTCCGACTAAGAAGAGGATTCTCGTTCAGCTGATAAGCAAACTAATATCAGTCTGAGGAGGTATTTTTTAATTATTGTGGCTGGATAACAGAAAGAGATTATTCACTTAGCCAGTACTGTAAAGAAAACGTACAACAAAGCAACCTAATCAGAACATAGAAAATGTTCCTGTGATAAAACGCCCACCTGTGTCACCTTTCAGATGTTTAGAGCTAAATATTGCATTTTTTCCCACTGTGTGAACATCTTGAGCTGTGACTCATCAGCAGCGCTTGCTGGTGTCTTTATTGATTAACTTCAGACACGTGCCCTTGTTTCCACTTTTTCTTTACAGTTTGACATAAGAAAACTTTGACTTGTTTCAGATTTTCTTTTACATTTTATCACTCCTTTTCCATCCTGTCCTCACACTGCTCTCATTATGGACCAACCTTTTTCTCTCAGTGTTAGAAGCCATCTCTTGTCTGCTATACTACCAGCTAATGGTCACACTGCTCTTTTACTCTGATCTTTAAGGACATTGTTATAATTTCCATGCATTTCAACTGAGATTGATGTTTCAGTGTTAAACAGCATTATTTGTAAGATCTGCATTGTGTGTGTGTGTGTGTGTGTGTGTGTGTGTGTGTGTGTGTGTGTGTGTGTGAGGGAGAGAGAGACCGAGAGAGATGGGAAGAGGCAAGTGTGACCTTTTTAATCATGCTGTCTTTGTGATTGGTAATACTCACAGTTTATCACATTATATCTGCTTCTTCTGTTTTTCCTCTAAAGTTTTCTCTTATTATCAGCACATTACAGCTTCTGTGGCTATTCTTAAATGCTGAAATTGCTTGTATATCTTATTGTGTGCAGATTGGCTTCACTTACTAGTGCAGCAAGAATGAACACCTGCCTTGTTCTCACACCATTACCTTCCTTAACACGTCGCATACCCTTTTCTTCTTCTTCTTCTATATATTTTAGTGTACTTGCTGTGACGTCTTATCTTAGTTCTTTACCTTTCTTCACACCTCAATGATGCAACCTCCCTGTTGGGCCACATCCTTGTTCTTTAACTTGCTTCTTTTTTCTATATATTATTTCTTCTTTTTAAAGCAAAAGTCATTTCCTCTGTGCTGTCCCTCTCCGCTGCACATGCCCGCAGGACATGCTTTCTCATCTTGCTTTGAACTCTTTTTAATTTTGTGCAGTAGCAGTTTTTTATTAACATATTTATTCATTTATAACTGCTCTCAAAGCCTTTTGCATACGAGCTCACCTTTCATTCTCTCTCCATCTCTTCATGCTTTCGCTTCCCCTCTCCCCTCAGCCTTTAACTCTCCTCACAGGACGGGCCTCACTAATGCAGTGTTAGTTTAATCCCTGTCACCCTGTCCAAGCCTGTATTCCCTGGGTCCTCCCCCCCCCCCACCCCCCACCCCTTTTTTTTGTTCTCCTTTTTTTTTTAAACTACAGCAACAGTGAACATGGAAAACATTTTTAGCCCCTCCAGCTTCACCAGGTCCTCGATCTATTCCACCCTTCCCTTAGACGTTAAGAGTTGGTCAAGGTGTCTTCTTAGCCACGTTTCTACGCCCCCTTCACCCACTTCCCAACGTGCTGGCAGCCACCTGTCAAAGGTTGAACTCTCCCCACCTAGATAATGAAAACCTAACTGTAGACAATCTTTCATCAAGTGTCCTCTGATCCATTTGAATAGTGCGGGATTGTGGGTAAGATGCGGAAGAGAGAGCTCAGAGACCTCCTCCTGATGCGACTGCTTGGAAGGTGGCAGTGACAGCGAAGGGGATGCTGGGTGGTTAAGTAATTAGGGCAAGGTCATGTTTCCAAACTTCCAAGACTTCCAATGCTTCACCAAGTTTTTATTTTCCTTCTTCCTTATGTGGATCTTTTAATTATTAAATTTATTATAATGGCAATCACCCCAGAAATGGTAATCTTCTGTCAGTGTGTCCAACACTTTAGCTTATATGTCTTTTGAAATTCAATCACCTGAAATTTGTAGACATTTCTGTTCTTCAGAAGCTCTCCTGTACTTTAGCATAGCCACCAGAACTTTGACTTCTTTGGGAAAGTAGTTCTACTAATACTCTGATAACTGATCACAAAATGATCATCACAGTTATTTTGATCAGTACTGAGATCGCAGTTAGTGGCTCTACATTGTGTAGTGCTTTATACTTCCACCCAACAGCTGAAGCTCCCTGGTTTAAATCCCAGCAGGAGACACAAATTCCAGCGAGGTTTTATCAGGAAGGGCGTCTAATGTTAAATAAATAAATATCTGCCAAATCAAACGTGAAGCTACCAGCTGTGGCGACCCCTTTTTGAATACAAGAGCAGCTGAAAGGAGCTTTATTGACATTATGATTAAGCATGGAGCTTAGTGACAAAAATGCTTTGTAAGTATACCACTGCTTTTTCATCCAGGTTGTGTTCCTGCTAATGTCCCTTCATATTGTTCGTGTTTACCATTTTCAGCAGCTGAGACAGATGTTTGTTTGTTTTTTTCACATTAGTTTAGTATTTCTTTGACCTTTCAGCTAACACCAGCATCAGGTCAGAGGTTTTTATTTTCCTTTGCTTTTTATTTATTTAAAAAATGCATTTAAGAGATCCAGTTTACCTCAGTGAGTGAACAGGTGATCATATGCCAGCAGCTCAGGTTCAAGCTGACCTGTGTCTCCTTCTCTCTCCTCTGTCTCCCCACTTTTCTGTCTGTTTTCACTGCTTTACTATCAAATAAAAGTTAAAATGCCCCCAAAAAACTTTAAAAGATGCATTTTGCAAGTTAAACCACCTGTACTTTTTCTTTTAAAAAAACATTAATTAGACTTAAGTGTCCATTGATAAAACTGGTATGTTCTTTACTGGACTATAAACAGATGAATGTCTCATTGGAAGCCCTTAGATCTGGAATGCACTATAATTGGTGTTTAAGGAAGTCTTATCTGAAATGTATATGAAAGGATGTTGTCCATGAGTCCTGTTGGGTTGGTGGGAAGGTTAAGACATGTCACTGTCTGAGCCAAGTAGAATAACATTAGGTTACAAAAGATATTTATTTTGCACCATCCAGCTGTCTGTAGACTTAATAGAGTTAACTTTGTGATGCATTACAACAGGACCTTAGTATAAACTAAAGTCAAAGTCTTGCAGATGATCACTCTGCTAAGGAATGTTAGCCAGCCTTCTGTTTTCTTCCTCCCTCCTTCCTTCCTTCAATCATATGGACAAATAATTGACAGGCTCAAGGGTGCGTTCAAGGGCATGAGCTTATATCTTAAGTGCTCCGTCTGACTTTCTCTTCTCCTCCTTTTGTCTCGTTCCCTCTCTCTCTACCTCTCTCTGTCTGTCTCACTCTGTTGTTCAGATGCCAAAGAGATCGTGCTGAAAGCTCAGATTCTGGCCGGGGGCAGAGGCAAGGGTGTGTTCGACAGCGGCCTTAAAGGTGGAGTGCACTTAACGAAGGAGTAAGTATGCCCCTACGTGCATTTCACACTGTGAGTTACTGTAGGAAATAGATTGATGTTATTTTCTCCAACAACAGCGGCTTTTACAGCGAGGAGGCTCAAAGAGCTTTCTGAAGATGCTCCCTAGGCACAAAGACACAGTCAGGATTACTCGGGCTGCAAATAAACATTTTTCTTTCTTCCACTGTCTCGTTTTCGAACAACTACCCTCAATTAAATGTTGAAAAAGGGGCTTTAAGGTCGACTGAAGCATTACCCACCCCATTTTCAGTTTCCCCGCTCGGGTTTATTGGGTTTTGTGCCACTATTTTGTTCCTGCTCAGAGTTGCGAAGTGTGATGGATGTATTTCTTCAATGAGGGCTCACTCTGAAATCTTATGCATTTTTCAAAAGGCTAAACAAATCTTAAAAGAGCTTTACTTTGCTCAGGAACTGCATTTCCCTCCACCAAGTTTCCCCCGTATAAAATACATAAATAAATAAAAAAAAAAATGCTGTCTTCTTAGTAAAGGTAGCTACAACTTGCTGCCACCGCAAAGGCAGAAAGGTGATTTATGACAATTGTCCCAAGCATGTATCATCATCACCCTACTTCGGGGTTCGGAAAGGCCGGAAACTTTTTCAAAGTGAGATACAGTGAAGTTCATCGTCCCCAGACAGTGACATGAGTGCACAGTTCACCTTCCTCTCATCTATCAAAGGATGAGTACAACCCCGAGCTTCATTTGTATTCACTTGCAAAAGCAGAGCAGGCTAACAGAAGCAGCCTCAGCATGCGTGCTGCTTTTAAATGGAGAGAAAATGCGGAGTTTGATTCACAGCAATGTGCACGTGTACCCAAAAGCTGTCCTTCATCAGAATATTTTGGACTAATACCGAGAAAGTGCTGAGACATATTTCTTTTCAACCGAACAAAGTTATTGAGAGGGGAAGAAATGCGCTTTCAGCTGTAGACCCCTCCTGCTTTTTCCACCTTTATTTTAGAAGTCTTTCTTTTTATTTTTTGGCTTCATGATACAGATTTATTTCAAAGAAGTGATATTGTTTGACCTACAACCTCTGTCCTTTAGCCCTGCTGTCGTTGGTGAGCTGGCCAATAAGATGCTGGGGTTCAACCTGACTACTAAGCAGACACCAAAAGAGGGAGTGAAAGTGAAAACGGTGAGCCACTGCAGAGACAGAGGGAAGGAAAAGATCTCTACCCTCACTATATTTTCTTCCTTTTTTTGACCTCATTTCAAGTCATTTTGAGTCCAGTAATTAATTTCTGTCATATTAATATCAGTTTTGTTGTTGTTGTTTTGTGCTCAGTTTTAATAGTAGCTAGCCCCTGATGTTTACTGTTGGGTTGCACTAGCTGGTGTTATGGCTCATTGCATAAATTGAACAGAGCCCGCTGTGAATTTAAAGTGTCTGGTAAACAACTGTTTCTGTGCGCCACTAACAAGCAGGAATACTATTTTCTCTGCTCGCATGCTGCATGTCGTACCCCCTGAAAACAGACGTTTTCCAGGTGACGAAGCCGTCTCAGTCTGTGGCTTGTTTGTGTGTCCTGCTGCCTTCCTCTTTGTCTCTCCTCATCTCTGTTTCTGTTTCCCCTGTAAAGTTTACGTTGAATCAAATGAGCATCACACATCATTTCTATTGACGACGGCTACAGAAAATTCAACAAGCTCAGAGTCAACTCGCTGTCTGAGGCAGAAGGCAAAGGCGGATAAAAGACACAAACATATGGCCAAAACCTGGATTAGATCTGAGTGAGAAGAGAAGTGAAAACCAATTGGACATCTACAATCATTGTCTTACCAAGAAAATCTCACACAGCACAGAAATCTGACGTGGCAAAGAGGCGCCTAACGGCTCGAGTACAATAACGGTGTAGTCAGAACCCGGCGTTTCCGATGACAGCCAGAGCTCAGCTGTCAACCTGCCAATGGGAGCACACACCAACGCTCAACCCGTCCTACAACACAGATAAGGGGCAGCACTCGTGTATCTGTGTGGATTTTCACTCTCATAGCTCTGAATGAGAGATGAGGAAACGAGGCGGGACAGATGAGCGAGGCAGAGAAAGATAGAAATAGACTGTGGAAAAAAGAATATGTTTAGTTTGAGAGAAGAAACTGGTGTGAGTCAAACGACAGGCAACTTAAAAGGTTGTTTGAGTGAGTGGGGAAAACAACTTTCGGACAAGAAGATGGGAGCGCTGTCTGTTAACACGGAGCGCAGAAAAGCCGATCCATCCTCATTCACTGGGCGATAAGGTGGAAGCAGAACATAAGGGCTGTGCATGTTCAAACAAACACCCCTCCCACCAAACCTGCACCCCATTAACCACCACAGAACTGATAGTTTCCTGTCAAGTCATTTTTTCCTTTCCTTTTCAAATGGGCTTCTTGCTTGCTTCCTCCTGCCTCTCTTTCTGAATGAACACACAATTCCTCTCTATTTGCCTTTGTTTCTTTTATTTATAACATAACAGATGACATTTCCTCAGAGCTGCTGCACGTAGATAGTGCCAATCTCTGCACTCTGCTTATGTTCTTGTGTTTTACAGCTAGTTGTAAATGTGTTACTTTTAAAAGATAAAGTTAAACGTAAAACATTTTCGGAGTTTTTGTAAATACTGGTTGGAATAAATGGGAACACAAATGACTTTTTTCCCTTTTTTTCCCCCTTAATAATAATGTTTTCTTAGTGATGTCAGATCAGTAACATAGCTACCTTCTTCTATCCAGCCCCTCTGTTTTTGCTTTGCAATGTGCAGGTGATGGTTGCTGAGGCCCTGGATATTACCAGGGAGACATATTTTGCCATCCTAATGGACCGCTCCTTCAATGGTCCTGTCATGGTAGGAAGCCCCCAGGGAGGTATGGATATCGAGGAGGTGGCCGCCAACACCCCAGAACTCATCTTTAAGGTATAAAATTTCTGCTTTTCAGTCATTTCTAAGTTGTCAGTGATTACCAGCTACAAGAATAAGAAAGAGGGGGGAAAAAAACTTGAGAGCTGCCCAAAATTTAACTTCCTTGAATTAGACATCTTACCATGATGCTTGTTCTTTACTGGCACAGTGGAGCTCTTTATAATCCCCTCACCATCTTACTTTAAAACTGATAAAGGTTTTTTTTGAGGGGGGGTGTTGAAATCATACCGAGTTTCCAGATGGAAGCTGAGATCTGTTCGCACACACACAGCAGAAGCTGAACATGGCGCACGCATACAGGAACACACTGGAGTTTAACATGTGCAAACACACACAGCCTTCGATGTTTTCTTTTGCCATTAATGAGATTTTATTTACAGCTTCTCGACAGCACGGCCTCATCGTCGTTAACAGATGTAACCTTGAAGCGTTTACAGATGGCTACCTCCAAAAGGTTATATACGTGTGTCTTATTTTGCTAATGTGCGTTGTGAAACATCAAGCTGAGACAATTACGTTACATTAACTTCACCAAAGACTTTCTATAAATGAGAAATGAGTGGGTTTTACTATCAAACAAAATGATTAAAATAGTTATTGTCCAGCCCTGTTTGGTGCTACAGACTGTCTGTACAGATGGATGAGATGTCACCAATAGGTGAAGCAGTAATGATGTTGTAACTAGGAGACGGGCAGTGAAGATTAGGCTGCTGAAGTCATGTTTCCTACCAGATGAAATGCAAACACTTGAGTTTTGCTGAATGATGATGGTGTCAAAGTGAGCACCATTCAAGTTGTTTTTTTAAAATAAAAACCTAATTTCCACATTGATACAAATTATCGTTACTATGAGATTCATAATAAACTCAATCTGCTTCACTACAGTTTGATTTTGCACTTCCACATCTAACCAGCACAGACGTGCCTCCACAGGAGCGTGCACACAGGTTCATGCCCGGACTTTAGCGCTGCTTTGAAATGGATGAGTCTGCGGAGCAGTGACACTGATCCATCATCATCAAAAGAGAGAAAACAGGAGGATATATTAGACTGCCAGACTGACTTTTTGTCCTCCTTTATCCTGGAGCTTAATTTGACTGCAGTTTCTTTATATATGGTCTCCGTAACTTTTTGTTTCCCCGCGGGGGTTTCTGTCAGTGAAGAACGTGCATAGGAATAGTTGGTGAAGAGTGCAGAAGAAACAGGTGAGATATTTTAAATGGAAAAAAACTGTAGGGGTGAGCTAAATAAGTAAAGAGCCAGCAAGTCTTATTTATATATGTTCGGCTTCTAATCAGCCACCGTTTCTCTCTGAACCATGTGCTTTTTTTTGGGCCACACACTGTGCTTTATGGAGGATGGATAACCTCCTCTGCCAACAATGATGCTATCAGTCATCAGCAGTGCTAAAGAGGGAGGATAGAACGATTTGAATATGGAGCCAATTGCCCAATCCTAATAAACACACATGCCCAGAACTTCCCACAGATCAGTCGATGCATTATAACATGCAGGTAATTTATGCATAAAAACCCGGTGGAATGTGGGTAAAGGATCTAAAAGGATAGATCTGGATCACTTTCTTTAATTTTGCAAACTGGCATTGGTCTTGGTGATGGATATGCTCCCTGAAATTTTATTATGTTACACTATGTTACTGTACTCCTGCTTTGTGCAAGCTAGAACTCTGCTCTCTGATTCTGGTTTTGTACAGTTTACGTATTTTGTGGTCTACAAAGGAAAATGAATGACATGGTTTAGGAAAGGAACAGTTCGTACATGTGCAGATGCTCCACTAGTACCTCAGGGACTGCTTCAGCTACTACAAATAAGCACTCCTTAATAAGATAATCATAAGCATTTATAAAAAGTTGAGCCAACAAACATTAGCGTGATGTTTGAGTGTGATGAGCACTTTTAGATATATTTTTTGGGAGCTATTGTGATCATCTTCATAGACAGCCTATTGCTGTTAGAGAGTTGGTCCATTCTGTGTATGATTATCAGAAATATATTGCATAGTTTAATTAGGATATAGCCTAATGCTTACTTCTTGTCTTCATTTGTTTGTCTTCCTCTCTCTTGCATATTCTCTACAAATCTACCAGGAAGCCATAGATATCTTTGAAGGTGTGAGAGACGACCAGGCACTTCGCAT
This sequence comes from Neolamprologus brichardi, assembly GCF_056152115.1. NCBI lineage: Eukaryota > Metazoa > Chordata > Actinopteri > Cichliformes > Cichlidae > Neolamprologus > Neolamprologus brichardi. Next base: position 7,975,184 of record NC_142108.1, read on the forward strand.
GGCAGCTAATTTGGGTTTCAAAGGAGCTCTGCAGAGACAGGTAATGGGCCCATGGAAGGCTTTAAAGTCACAACGAAGGATCAGTGATTCTGACATTCATATATATGTAGGCAGGCAGATGCTTGCCCATTCATAAATAGGCCATACTTTGGCTATTATTAGTTTTCCAGAGGCAAGTTGTGAAGTGTCATTATACTATGCTGACTTGCCAGGTGGTCTGTTGTCATACTTGGCAGTGAGGCACAGCACTGTGCCAGGCTTGGGGAGCTTACACTACTAACGATATCATTATTTGGTAGAACATGGCACACACTGATTTTGTGAGTGAATCATGCGTTAGCCACTAAAACTCATCTCAGTGGGCCAGTTATGATTTTGAGGACAGCGAAACAAACATTTTCTCTCCTCTCCCCAAAGTTTTTTAGTCATGTTCAGGCATTTGCTCTGAAAATAAAGCTGAGGAAGAACAGCACAGCAGTAGGCCGAGCTCACAGTCTGAATAAAATGTGTGCTCGGTTAAGATTACTTTAGATCTTTCTTTTTTTTTTTTGCCTCTTAGTATTAAACCCCATTTTTATGGCAAAATTTCAAGTATTTATTTCTGGGCAAATTTACACAAAGCCACACGTTTTTATTTTTATTCAGATTTTCTATGTGTTGTTTCACATTTGCCGTCACGAACACTGGAAAAAACAGTTAATTTCTGGTTTGTGTGATTGCTATTGTTAGCAAATCCATGCAGGCTGTTGCCCATATACAGTATAAAAAAAGGCTGAACTGTGTCTGTGGGTTAACGGCACCTTGCCGGGGAGGTGACAGGTGTGTTTACAGTGTCTGTGAGCTATGAAAGGCTTCACAGTGAGGACCTAAAGCCACTCAGCAGACAGACTTTCAGCCTTGCATGCCATGTCAAGAATGTAAGCCGACGTCACAGCTTTGTGCTGGAAAAGGACAGAAAATCTGCAAGTCATGTTTCCATCACTGCAGATTGAAGGCAGAGCCGATAAATACCCAGAAACGCCGTCAAGCAGACTAGAGTCATTTGACCGATAATAAATGCAGCTGTACCCTTTCCCACTGTAGAGAAAAGTCAGATGTTTGTCCAGTATAAAAAGGGCTTAATTTGTTTTCTTTTGCACAAGCTCTGACTGGCATGAGAAATCAGATAACTCAAATCCTAGCACATAGAATAATCAAATACATAAATTACAAAAAAATCAAATCTGCCTTTGTGAAGCAAACTTGATTTGATGACATTTTCATTGCATCCTTTTTTATGGCCTGTTTTTGCTGGATACTGAAAGGAAATTGATTTTAAAGAGGGAATGGGAGAAATAGCAAATTATTGGTTAATTGTGTGCATTGTTAGTGCGCTTCTCCTTGGTTGCTGTTGGTCAGTTGCCAAGCTGTTTAATTCAGAGATAATTACAGCATTTCTAAAATACCTTTACTGTTTTGAAGGAGCTGTGTAGCGACGGGAGCTTTGTGCAGATACAATTTTTCGCGCGTCTGCACTGTCAGACTGCCTTTGTCACTAAAGAAGCGAAGCTATAGAGAATTAAAAAGAGGTTCCTTTTAAAAGGAGGATTTCATTGGTAATGTTTAAGTGCAGTCGTTTTTAATATCCCGTATTCTCACTGACAACATTTGTTTTCCACATTGTAAATATCAGCTGTTTCAAATGCAAAAGGCACATTAGCAAAACAGGTATGCATCGATACTACATGTATGTGCAATCAAGTGAAAGGTGTGCTAACACCAGGTAATTTAACTTTGCCTTCCTTGCACATTAATGCCATAAAAAGACACGGTGATGGTGAAGGTGATTTGCCATGTTTTATGTAGCCTGTGTGAGAGGCTGAGCAGCCTTGTCAGGGCTGACTACTCAGAGCCGAACCATCAGGTAATTACTGTCCTCTGTGGACCTCACAGGCAGCAGATCAGATTAAGAGGCTCTATGATCTGTTCCTGAAAGTCGACGCCACTCAAGTTGAAGTCAATCCTCTCGGAGAGACTCCCGAAGGACAAGGTACTTTGTATCATTTTTTTAAAAAACATACTTGTCTGTATGTTTGTGTGTTTCATGTGTGTCTTTGGATGTGTGCCGTCCTGCTGTCTGTAATTTCTATTAAACAGTTTAAACGCAGAACTCAGCATTTCAGCATCACGATGCTGCCACATATTAATCACCGACTGCGAGACAGAGGCAGCACATCGCTCCTCTGGTCTAAATGCATTTCAGAATGTGAAGTGTACTGTAATTGCAACACACTGACATCAGCTTCTTGTCAGCATGACTTTGTCTGGATCAAAATCCAAATGGCTTCAGGGAGCAGAGCTTTCCATATTCACAGCATGTTCATGTTTGTTGATGTTTCCTAGTTGCTGATGATTAACTGAAGGCATATAATCTATCATCAGCAAGTAATGAGGGACTACAAATAGCAGCAGTGGCAGCTTCAGATGCAGCCTTTTAATTTATGGTCGGCGAAGATTAACCACTTTGAGATGTTCTGTGAAAATCTTATGGGCTCTGAGTGGAGCATTAATGAAATAAAGTAAAGTATCATAATTAAAAATATATTGACATAGGTAACTTTGCATTACCGTTTGTAGTTTTTGAATTGATCAGCGTTTATTTCATATTTATTATTTCCATATTTATTTCATATTTTGCATGCGCACAAGATGTTCTGTGTAATCCCAGCAAATCTTTTTAGGAAAGCTAACAACAAATAACGCTGTTTATATTTATAAATATATCAACTATAAATGTTAAGATGTCCAAAATAATAGGAAGAAATAGTAGTTCCCAAGTTAAAAACTTTGCATCGGGGAATGCCCCTAAAGCACTTTAAAAACCACAAAAACAATCAACAATTATTGAATTTATCATACTGTTCACTGGTTCTATTCTCAAAGGAATTATTTTCTATAATTGTGTCGTTGTAAACTGGCCTTATTCCAAATGCATGTGCTCAGCCAAAAGTACTTAACTTGGAATATGTCTGTAAGTGTCTCTGAATGGATGAAAGGGAGATTATTAAAAGGTTGAGCAATTATCATCTTCACTCGACAATGTTTATTGGAGTGAAGCTTAGCCTATTACACGCTCAGTCTATTGAAATTAACTTTGGGTAATTATATTCAAGATAAATTTATTGTGTCGTCAAGCAATAAATATTGTCTCTTAACTCTTTGTACTTCATGTATAAATGATCAGATGAGACACATGAGCCAAATGAGAAACTGTAAAATAGTAATGCTAATTTTCTAAGAAACAAGCAATGATTAAGGTGTTGGCCTTGATCAACATGTCTGACTTTGTGCTGCTGCAGATTAAAAGTAGTTAGGGCTGCCACGATTAGTCGACTAGTCACGATTACGTCAACTATCAAAATCGTCGATGACTGATTTAATAGTCAACGCGTCGTTTGAAGCTTTGTAAGATCACAGAAGACGCAGGAATAAGTAGTAGAATTTAAGAGTGTAATAACAGACTGAAACAGAAGATGGCAGCACTGCATGTACAAGGATGCCAGCTGCCGTTAAACCCGGAAGAAGAAGAAGTAGCTCTGTCCCAGAATTCATAGCGCAGCCCTGCTCAGTTTCCAACAATGGCGGCAGCTAGTTAGTTTTAATATTACTCTTATTATTCTTTCTGGGTTACAAAATAAACGTTTAACATATTTTCAGGCAAGAATGTAGCTGTGTAAACTTCAAATATCTGCTCAGTTTATCAAGACACCACATATTTTCAAAAGCGCTCCGACGTTTTCGGAGACGTCTGTTACCCACTAGCTCGATAGCTAGCCGGGGGCAAGGCTCACTAGAGCCGTGAGAACACCGGACTCCCGGCAAATCGTTTTCAAACCCACCGCTGTCTTTGCTACTCAGGTTAAACATATAAGTCACTTAGATAACTTAAAAATGTTATTGTTTGGCTTCTTTTTGTATTTTATTTGTTCCTGAATGAATCGGTTTGGCTGAGATTAAAGTTATAGTTTTTGCACAGCTGAATAAATGTCAAGCAGACAACTGATTATCAGAAGTATGAGATGCTCGAGAATATACTCCGGTGTCCTGTTATATTTTAGATAGCAAGGAGTTTAGTAAACTTCACCAAAACAATCTGCAAATTTCATTAAAATTTAATAAACTATCATCTTGTCTTTATTTTTAGTTAGCACATACCTTAAACACTTAAAACTGTAAGCTAATTATAGTTATATAAGAGCAGATGCATGCTGGTGCAATAATCTATACGTCCAATGGATGCATGATCTGATTAGTCGACTAATCGCAAAAATAATCGGTGACTAGTCGACTATCAAAATAATCGTTTGTGGCAGCCCTAAAAGTAGTTAATAAAAAGATGGGATATTTCAACCATTGAAAAGTGTCTTAGATTAGTCATTTAGAAGTACAGTCTTAAATCCCCCCTTTATTTCTTTATATTTTGCTAGGACAATGGAAAAAGGGGTGCAGTGATTTACTGAAACACGCAAACATCCATGGAAATACAATATATAAGGCAAAGAGAGAGTTAATAAAATTCTACTAAGCTTAAAACTCAACATTTGGTAAGACAAACTTTATCTTGAGCACAGCCTGAACTCTCTTAGCAAACCTTTCTTGGCATTTCCTGAAGTAATCCTCAGAAATAGATCTCAAAACTTCTTGAAGGACATTCAAAGCTCTTCTTCGGATGTTGGCTGCCTGTTCAGTTCAGCAATGTTGCTGATTGGACTCCGGGGACAGTGACTGTTGTGTCTGAGTGATGGTGTTTCACTGTGTGTTTTCTCTATCCAGGTATATTTTTACTGCATTGACGGTTTGTTCGGGATCGTAATGTTAAAAAAAATAAAAGTGCTGCCAGTCAGATAGTTTCCTGATGGCACTGCTTGATGGATCAAAATTTGAAATGAATGAAATACAGCCAAAAACATGACACAGCCTCTGCTGTGTTTTACAGATGGCTCCAGACACTCACTGTTGTATGTTTTGTTTTTTGTTTTTTTTCCTTCCTCCAGACGGGTTGAACCAAAAATTTCAAATGCGCTTTCATCACTCCATCAGCCCTGCAGCCGCTAATTTTCAGCCCAGTGGTATTTGGCCTTTTCTACCCCGTTTCCCTTCATTAAGAATTGTTGATTCAATGAAGAGTGGATGGATCTCAAGTCTGTTCATTTTTTTTTTTAGGCTTGCTACTTCTTTTGTCCTCCATGTATCCAGTTTCCTTAATAATGCCAAGATACTCGCATACAAGTTACGTGAATCCACAACAGTAGTTCATCCTTGAGTCGAGTAACTTTTTTTTCATATACTTGAATGTATCATAGGTCAGTGTTAAAGGGCTTAACAAAACAAAAATTCCTCTGAAAATGGTCAGGTACAAGGACTAGACAGAAGACAAGAGAAAAGGAGGCTTTAAATGGTTTAATGAAAAACTTTGAAAGGCCTTCAGAAAGCCTGGAGAGCACTATTGATCAAAACAAATTTTTAAAAATTACTCCTGCTTCTTGGAGGAAAAAGATAAAGACATGACTCAAGATTTTTGCACAGTAGAATACAATTGGATCTAATATCTACCAGGATCGTTCAATTTTAAAGTAAAATACCATTTCAAGGCCCCTTACTTTATTTGAAAGTCACCAAGAGCAGTTCACATTTCTGTCCTCCTCTCATTTGTAGCAGGCACTAGCAAACTGTTGTGTCCAGTAAGACAGTGAAGTTTCTGCTTCTATAATTTCTCGATGTATTTTTCCCGTATGGCGTAATCCCTGTTGGAAGCAAGCACTTCCAGTCACACAGAAGAACAGAGATATGGGTAAATTTCAGTCACCTTGATTACCCCTAGTGACAAAAATGGAGGTTAGCAGGAAAACAATTCAAGTGCTCGTCATTCAGATGAGAAGGCTGTTATAGGAAGTCACAAAGCATTATTCCAGCGCTTGTGACGCTGCCAAACTTTGGTTTTTGTTTTTTGTTTTTTTTCTCTCTCAAAGAAATAAGAGTGATTGTCTTGTCTTTGGAGCTGAACACAGATTGAGTGTGATGTGTCATACACTATTACAGCGTGCTGAAGATGCATCACTTCTTTGATCCTTAGTTTCCTCAAAAAAAAAGATACTTGCTCAAAGTTATCAAACACTCACACGACAATGTTTTTGCGTGATTCGTTATGAATATTAATGCAGAAAATGAGTCCTTAAAAAAACTGAATTTATACGAGGGGTATGCTTTCTCTTTTTTTAAAAGAAGGAAGAAGCAGGTGTTGTGATTGAAGCAGGCTTTGTAGAAGGGCTTCACATTAACATCAGCTCATTCTTTGCTTCGATTTGTTCACACGTCGCAAGGGAGCACAGCTATTTTCTTGCAGGCTTTCGACAGACGTGTTTGGAGAAGGAAAATTTCTCAAGGGTGGAAAATTTGTATTTTTTTTTTTGTCTCGTTTGGTAATAGCTGAATACATTTTGTAGATAGACTGCAATAATGGATGTGTCAAAACAGAACAAAAAGGAATTGTGTAGTGAGGAAAACGCTTCACCTGGAGGACGCAGCATGCCGACTCCCCAGTCCCAGGAGAGTCTGCCTGCTCCATGTGTCTTGTGTCCATGTATGTTGTTCATGTTGCACTCATAAAGTATATTTGCACATTTCAATATTTTACTTCCTTTCCTCAGTTTCACATCAGGATTGCCTGAATGTTTAAATGTAATTAGCCATTAAGTGGAATAGTTAATATTGATGGTACTATAGAACATTACCATAGTTCATTTTAAAGCCAAGTGTGGAAAATACTGTGAGGCCTGAGACTGAAAACTGGACTGGAGAATATAAAGTCAGCACAAGCAGCTGGTTAGCAAAGCAAAAACTGGAACTAGGAGACGTGCTCCTCCATTTGGATGTCATTTTTATACTTTAGGTTTTGTATTAATTGTTATTGAGCTTCAATATAGGGGTGAATTTGTTACCTTTCCTCCTACTTTCCTGGTTTTAATCATAAGCTGAGCTAACTGATTTCTGGCTCCAGCTACAAATTTAGCAAATAGACGTGACTTTTTAAATTCTCACCAAGACGGCGGAATAACTGTATTTCTTTTGAATGTCCAGTTATCCCTTTCAGTTAGAGTCACTATTTAAGTGTAAGCGCTTCTACTAATTTGTTACATTATTAGTGTGCGGTATTTTCAGGTGGCTTTAAGAGCACGGAGTCTTTGAAATACACACTCTTTGATGTATAAAGGAAATGTCCATTTGCTATAATAGTCTTTTCCTTAGAGGCAGTGTCAAAACCACATACCTTAGTGAGCCTGAAATAATTAAGACCAGCAGACTGAGGGGACACCCTGGAGTTCATTACTTTCAGGTTTTAGAAATGGTAATTAGGTAGTTTTTTTTTAATGTCTGGATTCTGCTTCGTCTTTCTCACTCGTTCTATTTTTCCCCCACTGCTGTCTTTCCCACTCCTTACCGTAGTGGTTTGCTTTGATGCTAAGATCAACTTTGATGACAACGCTGAGTTCCGTCAGAAAAACGTGTTTGCCATGGATGACATGACGGAGGCCGACCCCACGGAGATGGCGGCAGCAAAGTGGGACCTTAAATATATCGGACTGGATGGGAACATTGCCTGCTTTGGTAAGGAAGCTAATCTCTCCATCAGACCCGACACACCTGCCTGCACATACACCACCCAATAAAGGAGTTCTCCCAAAAGCCTACCCCTCCTGCCATGTGGCTTTAATGTGTCTCTTAAGTCGAGTAAGCGAAAAGCTCGGACACAGTTAAAACTTAGTCAAACTAACGGAAGTCTGTGCTCTCCTCCAGTCCACATTACAAGCAGCTTTCTGAAGACTCCACAAGGATTGCTGCCGTAACCAATGCGTTCTAATTAGCTATAATCCACCCAGAAAGTCTCCTGTGAGCCAGATTGTTAGCATTCTCATTAAAGGCCCCCTCTCTTGTCATAAATCAAAGCTTTTACAGTGTACAACTGCACTAACAGGTGCTCTCACTTCTTACCCCGTAGCCTCATAAACACATTAGTTGTCTGCTAACACTTCTCCTCCATTCTGCACACAAACCCCATTCTGCATCCCCAGCTCCCAGACTCTCCTAAAGTAACAACAGCTTTTAAGGCCCCGCAGCTTCCTTGAGAGCTCCGTAAGCCACCAAAGTGACAGCTGTTAAAGCGAATTTCCCTTTTATTGAGACCTCGGTTGTGGAGCTTGCCAGGACACAAGTTCAGCTTGGCTAAACCAAATTATGTAGGACATTTTTGTGCACTTGGCTCCTGCACAACTCAGCAGTGCAGAGGCACAGGCAGTTGGCTAAATGATGACATAGTCCACAGTCCAAAAGCATAGCACAACCTCTTCTAATCAACACTCTCTTCTCTGAAGTCGGGAGCTGAGTTGTAATCAAATTTTCTCTGTGTTGCTTGACTTGAATGTTTCTGATTCGAAGATTTCCAGCAGATTCACTTTTTAAGTGTGGCATTTTTTTCCCAGCTATTTGCTCGTATTTAGTGGATGACTTGGCACTGAATTCCTTTGCGGGTTATTATAGTTCATGCCATTTTTCCTTCAGTGTAATGTTACTTTAATTAACTCGTGTCTGCATGTCACTTTGTTCTCAGGCACGTCTGTTTCAATATCCGAATATTAGCCTTTACTTAATGTTCAAATTGTTATACTTTAGTCTAAATTATCGTTAACACAAATATGTGAAAATGCATAAAAACGAGTGCCTAATTATTACATTACATTGTCGTAACAGTGAATGGAGCTGGTTTGGCCATGGCCACGTGTGACATCATTGACCTGCATGGAGGAAAGCCAGCAAACTTCCTGGACCTGGGTGGTGGAGTCAAAGAGAAACAGGTGTACGAGGCTTTTAAGCTGCTCACTGCCGACCCAAAGGTAGGAACAAACTCTTAACAAAGAGGTCGCTTGCCTGCTTCTTGAACAGCTTGACTGTAACAGTTGAGTACATAAGCTAAATTGGTTACTGATTTTTAAAGCACAGCTTGGAAGAAAAAGCAATTTTACCACCTGTTGAATTGCGTTTGATATTGCAGTCATGTATTTTGTCACAGTACATTCATAAAGCTCTATCTGTCTGGTTAGAGCTTTGTCAGTGCAACTCATTAGTCTGGGGACCTTGGCATATGCCCATGTTTAACTTGGGAAAACAGACTCTGGAAGGCTGTGTGATTATAAGCCATCATTTCAGTTACTGTGGCATGATAAATTGGCGCTCTGTATTCTGCAGTAACTGCGCTTGTAAAGAAAGGCTAAGACGTGCGAGCGCGTGCGCTCTGAACACGCAATAACGGGCGCATATGCAGCTCAGATTTAACGCACATATAAAACTTTAAATGAAAAGCATGCGACAGAAATTCTCGCGGCTGTGACTGAGTGGCAGCTCGGGGTGTTTTACAAGTGATTCTGCTCCATGTTCGGAAAGCTAATAATTCCAAGCTAAACAACGTAAGCCTTGTAACGATACCGCAGTGCTGATTGTGTGTTGACAGTTATCACATCGCTAAATCCCTCACTGCTGTCACTCCTGTATCCCAGGAATGATCACGGGTTCGCTCTTTGGAGCGTCTCTACTTGGTTGTGTAGAATACAGAGTAGAATTAGATTGAAATTCAGTCCTCAGCTCACTTTTTTAAAAAAGCTTTCTTTAAAAAAAGCACATGCTGACTTGACTTGGCAGTAAATATTTTTGAAGAATTCGCTTTGCATCTAGTTTAAAAAGCTATCTTGCCAGCTGGAATTTCCTCAAATGACTTTCCAGGACAGGTTACTAAACAATACAGCTACAGTACGCTGTATGGCATGTGATACATAGTCTTAAAATAGTTATTCTGTATATATTACACATACCAGAAAGCTTTATTTCATCTAAAGCTCATTCGAAACACTGAAGTAGGATTTTTCATGGTAGCAGTGTTGCACACCTTTTGTTGATGAATGTTAAAAACTTGCTAACCTTAACACTCCAGCAGGTGATACATTGCCTGACTCGAAAAATCCACTGTGTGATCGATTTTGGTCTCACAAAATCAGCCCGGCAGACTGTGGAGAAAAATAAAAATGAATATGGTGGTTAAAAAAGAAATGCAATCAACGGGGGAGATTTGCTGCTCTCTTCCCCTGAGGGAGCCACATTTTTATTATTATTATACCCTTTTAAAACAAGTTGGATATCTTCAAAGGCGAGATCAGGTTTTAGTCTGTATCCACTGGCCCCCTCACCATCAAACGCTCCTCCTGTTCCTCTTTCTCTCTTCTTTTTTTTTGGCTTGGGTTGATTCCCCAAATCCAGATGGGGGAGTAGACCTGCTGCCTGTCCCTCCTGCTGCTGTGTATGGAAACGGAGACGGGAAGCTCCTCCCTAACAGGGAAAAAAATAGAGGAGGATTGACATTAAACTGGGTTGGAAGCACCATTAGCATTTCAACCAGGGGAGCTGAGAAACCTGCTCTGATCTGTGGAGGGAATGTTAATCATTTCACAATAAGAGCATGCTGCTCATTTGCATTTGGTTTCTTCTTTTTTTCCTCCCCACAAATTACTACTCCCAAATCTTTAAAAGATATATGAGCGGTAAGTAACAGTAAAATCACACCCTGGGTAAACGTGGATGGGATGAGGTGCCGAGGCAAAATTGATCGACTCGGAGCGTCAGTAAATTCTGTTTTTCCTTATTTGCCTTAAACATCAAGGCTTCAGTGCTTATTTCCTTCAAATGCGCAGCCCTTTGTTTAGTATTTATTCAAAGTTTCGAGTCTCAGACAGCCTGGTCTACTTGCATTTCACATCATTATTTTTCTACTGATTTAAAAAAACAAAACTTTCGCTGCTTTCGCATAATAGTGTTGATAGAGTGCCTTATAAGAATGCTTACTTCCACTGGCACTGAATAAAATGAGTTTGGTAGCTGCTGTGAGGAAGGCCAGAAATGTTCTGTTGCATATGTGAAAATGTTTTTTATTAGGAACCACTGCAACTTTTGAGTGCCAAGATTAAAATGGTTTATGTCCTGCGAAGAAAAAATGATAGAAGCCCATTCAACAGGAAATATTCCACTGTAATGACAGAAAGAAAAAAGAAGGGGAAAAACAGGTATTTTTGGGGTCCGTCTCTTCTTTCTGGCTTTCTTCCTCAGTTGCTTTTTCCGCTTTTGTCTCCCTCCCTCCCCTCTGTCTTCCTCACGCTCTCTCCCTCTCAATCTCCGCTTTGATGTCTCAGGCTCATTGTGCTGAGAGGAGTGGATGCGACGCGAGTGTACCGCTGGCACTGAATAGCAGAGATGGAGCATGAGATGACAAAGGCTTCCTTTTCTTGTTTGCTCACTTCCCCAGAATCTACCCTTAAAGCATTCATTACCTTCAAATTATTATGTTGTGAATGAAAGGGGAAGAGAAAACAGATAAAATGGAGGGATACCGCATGAGAAGTGGGAACAAGACGAGAAAGAAAGTCGGAATGAAATTAATGCGAGAAAAATAAGCGAATCATAGAGCTGTATGTCACCCCCCACCCCACCCAAGTGTGTGCGTGTTCGCGTTAACTATGTGAGATGTTATGTAGCTCAGCTGGGTCTACTAGACCAATAAGGTTTGTTTGAATTTAGGCCCCCGGCTTTTTTAACAGGAACATATTTATCTTCCATGCTAAAATAAATAGCTCCACTTTCCTCACATCCACGCGTGGAACAGTTTGATGACAGAAGGGCTGAATTTATTAAGGTTTCCCTCACATCACCTGTAGGCACAGGAACAGGCAGCAAATACCAACAGCCAAATAACCTCGTTATTGCCTTGCGCCTGTGCCGTAAAGAAGGTGGCAGATGGATGTTTTGTCCAACTCAACATCCATTTTGTTCTCCGGGCTTAAGGCTGTTTTCTATCATTTTTATAGGCTAGAGTAAATGATGACATTTTCCTAAAACACACTCATGTTGTGGCTAGATGCCCGTATCAGGGCCGCCATTATATCAACCTACTAATTGTCATTGTTTTGTGATTTATTGTGTCGCCGTTACGTAATTAATATTCTATTCAAGTAGGCCGAGCGTTTTCGTAATACTTTAACCTTTCATTCCCATATTCATGCGTCTCACTGCGAGTGCATAAAGGAGCCCTTTTCAAAGGTTTATTACAATGCGAAAAGCCCTGATCTTATCTGCGACTACGGCAAACTCTGTGTTTTCAGATGAATGAGAAAATAAGCACGTACGGCAGCCTGTCGGTAAATGAACATGTCGTGCTGACTCATGAGTGTGTGTGGGAAGCTTGGTTAACATTACACTGAGTTTGTGCATGTCATGTGTTCACAGAGTCTGCAGCAGAGAGGCAGCGCGGTGATCCTGGGGATGAACACTGAGGTTCTTTCTGTTTCTTGACCGACAGTTCCCCATTTCCATTTTACAATTTATGAAAACTACAGAATCCAAAGCAGTCCGACTTTAAAAATGAACTGGCTTTCGGTGTAGATAACGTCTTCCCCTTCCAGAATAAGGTGGTGTTGCGGTGTTGCTCGAAGGAGAGTTAAATTTTCAGAGTAAGCGAGCTGTCAGGGTTCTGCCGCCCACTCAGTTGTTTCTGCGTGTGTTCAAAGAGATGGCGATAAGGAAAGAACAAAAGTATAATGTGTTTAAAGTTGTAAATAATATAAAACTGGGAAATTACACATTTATGTATCAGATATGATAATAATGAAAACAGCTATTCCTATATTGTGACCTTAAACATACGGGCGGTGTTTGTTTCTGCGTCTTATGACAGATTTTCTTTTTTCTTCTTTGTACATTGTTACCTTTAGGCTTGTTGCATACTGCAGTAGTTTGTCACGTCTCTGCGTTGTTTGAGGTGGAGCAGGCACGCTATGAGGTGAAAGAGGCACAGACGGGCACATTAGCATCAGTCAGCCGGGGGGACCCGCCTCTGAGGCAAAAACAAGAGTCGTGTACATATTCATTTTTTGGCGTTGCATAATCACACTGCCGATCGTGAAACATCTTTTAGCTCGCACTGGTTTGTGTGTGTGTGTGTGTGTGTGAGTGTGTGTGTGTGTGTGTGTGAGTGTGAAGGCAGTTTGAAATGCTGAGACTCACCTGTGTGTATGTAATTTCGAGTTTCTCCCTCAGAGAGCTCTCCCTCCATTCTCACTTGCTCTCTCCCTCCCTCTCGCCCTCTTTGTGTGGGATTATTATGCGTGTCGCTCCAGCCCCCCCATTGACCTCAAAGAAAACTACACACAATTTTACCTCTTTCCAGCTCAGTGACTCTGCTTTAACTCACCTGTGGTTCCCCTTTAACCACTTTCCTCGTTGTTGCAGTGACACTCCCGAGCCCTGCCGGCTCTAAGCCCCATCTCACCCTCTACAGGGAACACACCACTATTACTACCTCTCCAGCTCTGTCTTATGTTATCTGTGAAACAGTCTTTACTGGTGTTATACACCACTACTTATGTGCTGATGTATACCCAGGCATTTCCTGTCTGCTCCTGCTAGTCTGTCATTTCACTAGTTCTTCTTGTGTTTTCTGCTTCTCCTTCTCCACCTTTTTATCTCTCCTTCTTTGTGCTTCTTCTTTCTTCCCAGCAGACTTTCATCTCACTAAATCCTGTTAAAGTCAATGTGAAGAGCTTCCTTCAGTTTCATGCCTGCTAGTTAAATCCTGCAGGTGCCCAGGCACTGTTTCTCATCCCTGTATGGAGATGTCTGTACCCGTGTCCAGTGTGCTCCACATGTATGCAGACAGAGAAAAGGGAAGAGGGCTCAGGTCCAAGCCAGGTGAGCCAGAGAAATGTGTCGTGAAAAGCCCATCATCCTTTCCTCACTGAAAAGAAGGAAAAGAGCTCTGTGTTACAGGGCTGTTTCCTAAGGGTGTTACAACACAGTTTGCAATGAAAACCGCACAGCTCTTCCTGTCACTGTTAAGAAATGCAAATAGGTGCAAATAAATGCTTGTGTCGTGGCACAGCCACATCATACAGACGCACACACACGTAGACCTCATGGGAGCCTAACAACTTTTAATCACAACAGTCACCTGCGATATTAGAGTCTCATGCTGCGTTATTTTAGTAGGAAAGAAATCACCTTTCCGCCTGGAGCCGAAGGCCTTTGGGAGATTCTGGTCCCCTGTGTTATAAACACAAGCAATGCGAGCTGGTGAGAAAAGGAGAGAAAGAATATAACAAGCTACCTCAGTAATGGGGTTCATTCCCAGTGTGCAGAGTATTACACAAGTACTAAATAGGGGGCCAGACATAAAGGGACGCATGCTTAGTCCAGTCAATGCACTGGGGCAGCTATATTGAGGCCAAGCTGCAGGAAGAGTGAGCACTGCTCGAGACAGGCAGACAGTTTGTGCGCTCCGAGGGAGCGGTGGCTCTCTGTTTTCCAGTCATTGGTTGCGTAGGTCATTTGAGAAAGCCTCCATCTCATATTATGTTTTCCTGCAGATTTGCTTATAGTGCATTTAAGTCCCGTAGTGATGGATATAGGGTTAGGTTCTGTGTGCGTCTTTGAGGACCTTTTCGTCTCCAGCTCATTTAAAATCAGTGCAGCAATGTAAGAAGCTTCTATTATAGGCTAACCTTAGAGTACACTGACCCTGGCGATAGTCCGTGAAATGTATTCACCTTTTCTTTTCTATTTGAACACATAGTTTTTGAATGCATGTGCGTAGAAATTTCAGTGCTTTCCATTCTGAGCTCCCAAGATTGAGGGCAAAAGTTCAAAACCCCTTTGTGCAGCTTTATAAAATACACATGTACAGGCTGAGGCAGCATGGGTGAACATGCTTGATGAGACCTTACCTTTTAAGTTCAGCTTCCGAATTAACTTTTGGTGTTTCACAATTTTTAACATGACACCTAACAAGAGAAGTCAAGAAGAAGCAGATGTTCTTCTATTATTACTGTTTTTTAATCACATTTTTCCCAATAGTTTTAATGAGTGCACCCATGAAACCAAGTGAATACGTGTCACACACAGCAGCTGGTGTGTTGAAGTGTTGATTGGTAGAGACGCGAGATGGCATATGGATTCATGCTTGTTTCGGTTTATAGAGATATATACATTTTGTGTGTGTGTGTGTGTGTGTGTGTGTGTGTGTGTGTGTGTGTGTGTGTGTGTGTGTGTGTGTGTGAATCAATACCAGTGTTGGCAGAGCTCTGTTTCTGTTTTCCGCTTGTGCATGTTTAGCTTTGGCTGTTAGCTTTACATATGTAAACTCTATCTGTGCTGCAGTTGTAGCATGAGAGAATTGCAGATGGTGTCTTATATCTCTTTGCAGTGTGTTGGATGAAAGCAGTAGATTTAACTTCCACCTTCACTTAGACAGAACTACAATTAAACTGAATGCTTATAACCAGCCTAACTATATTTTCTTAATTTTCTCTAACGGAACATATGAGGAATTTTGAGAGGCCAGTAAAGATCCCGTAACACGTTAATTAACTATAAATGTTAATACGCCCGGAAACACGTTAATATTAGCCATTTAACTATTATTACTAGCCATATCAGCCACATGCTAAGTTATTATTTAGGTAGCAGTTGTTGGCAGTGGCTAACTATTAAACTATAACATTAGTGAGGAAGCTAGGAAACAAACAGCATCAGTTCTGCCTGTCTTTAACTCTAATAGAGGCAGTTAACAGGATAACGCAAGTATTTATGTGTATAAAGTTTAATGTTTTTCCTAAATTCCCAGAACGAAGTCTACTAGCAACTACAATATGTGCTTTACTTTTATATGTGTTGCATGAAAGAACAAGAGTATGATGATGAAATGCGAACTGCATCCAGAAACAGAAGCTACTGCACAGCCAGCATGCTAACACAAAGCTAGCCAAAAACTCAGACTGACGTTAAAGGGCCCACCAGCCTGACCCTGAATATCAACCCTAAATTTCCACCTGTGCATGTTTCTACAGTAGGATCACTGTGCCTTTAAAGTTTCTCTGCTAGTTCTAATCTTTACTTGGTGTTTTTAGTTTTGCTTACTTACGTAAAAGCTAAAAGAAAACTCGTATGTGTGTCCTCATTAGGATTGGGATTTATGTTGGTGTGTGGGACTGTAGCCAAAAATTTATGTTAACTTGTAGTTTTTTATTACAGAGTGCGTCTCGGGTCATTTTTCAGAGTAACATGGAAACAATGTAACAAATTACTTTCTCTGGTGAGTAATTAAGTAATATCCTGTGTCACTTTTATGAAAGCTAATGAGTCAAGTGTGATACATTACTTTTTTGAGTAACCCGACACTCAGTACAAACAATCTGGTGCCCAGTCACCACAAGCATAGAAATTTTTTTTGCACAAATACTTCATATGTGGATATCTTAGAGTTCAGTTACTCTGTCACTGTCATTGACATTATTATTTGTATTCTTATAATCTTTATTTTTAAAAAGTGCCTTTTCCCTTTGCTTTTTTCACCTCATGGTATCAGAAAGAGTTTCAACTATCAATAATTTTCTGGTCAGTATTAAGTTTAAAAATGTAGTATCATGACAACTCTGTACTAGTTTCTTATCTTAACCAGAATCACAGAAGTTCTCAGAAAACGAGTATGTTGTAGTAGATCGTATAAGCACACCATCCCAGAAGTACTTGACCTATTTGGACTTGAGCCTGAGTTACAAATGCATATCCTCTGTCGGCACGTTGATGCAGGTTAAACAAACACCGCGGGTCTGTCTGTGTGGTTTGACCCTCCTCTCCACCTGGGTTTGATGTGGGTCAAATGCTGCCCAGCTTTGGTCACTTTCTGTTGCTGTCTGAAGTGGAAAGAGTCTTAACTTTTAACTGTCATTTACCAATTGGCTGAAGGAGGACTGAGAGCACGGATGAGGGCAGAGAGAGAAAAAGCGATAAAAAGCTGGAAAGAGAGAGAGAAATTTTGCACACCTTGGTGTTGAAGAGAGAGGTAGGGGTGAAACGAACTTTTTCCTGCATGTAATTCTGTGTCATTTTTAGCCTTAACTGTGAAGTGTGAAGCACCTCGCTCCTAGCAAGGATAATTTACAGCTGCTCCGTGAGTGGCTTTAATGCAGATTGAACGAGAGTGAAATAGATCTGTGACACGCACAAGCGTGCTCTCTTGAAAGCAGTATTGAGTGGGTGAATGTTGAGACAGGTCAATGAGATGTGGACTGAGAATGAAAAAGTCAAATGTAGAGGCATGATGGATAAGCACAAAAATATATGCTTTCCCCCACAGAAAAGGGATGTTTAAGCCATAAGTGAAGAACAAATAGTACTTTTAGACTAACTATTGTATACTCTCTCTCTTATTTCTGTGCTTAATTTGTGGGCTCGAACTGTCCAGACATGTACAATGGAACTGATGAGTTGTCAGATTGATTTGCCCTTCAGGGAGCTGTCGTCTTCTCCACTTGATCTGGGTTGGAACGGCACAGCGTGCTTTTAAAGACTCATGTCATTTTCCACAGCACCATCAGCAGACAACACTATTAACCTAACCATCATGTATGCAAGAAGACCGTGGTTCGCTAATGTATTCACCTCATCCCAGCACCTTGACTTGGCACCAATTTGTCCCCTATTGAGACACACACACTCGTGCACACATGCACACAGAGACGAAAAGACAAAGAGGGAGACAGGTCCCATGGGTATGTCTGATTGAGCTTTCTCCTGTCTGCCATTCCTCATCCGAGGGAAATCAATAGAGGATCTGGGATTGGAGCTTGAGCTAATTGAGCTCTGCTCTCTCTGTTCTCTTATTGCTGCCAGGAGCATTTTGTCATCACAGCACCTGGTTCACACCACGGGGCCAGGGGGAGCCAGTCAGCGATCAGATAGGGCCTTTGGATGCCACAGGGAGGTGAGCTGCATGTGATTGAGCAACCTTGTGAAGTCAAGCACTCAGAGGAAGGGCATACCAAAGACGCTCTTCATTTATTTTCATTTGCTTCTTTGAAAGCGGCTTTACGTCTGCTCCTTTTCACCTGATGATAAAGGAAGTGGAAATACATTTTTAGTTTTGTAAAGTTGAATCATTTTGACAGTGATTATCACATTGGGCAGATCCTTGTTAGAACTGTATCGTATTGGTCATTGCATCTATCTGCATGTATTTTACATCTCACTATTGGCTACAAAAAATTCAGAGAATAATTAAAAGGCTTCAAACTTAAACCTGTTGTCGTGCCAGTTTAAACCCTGATGCTTTTTCGCCCTGAATATCACAGCGTGAATGCAGCAGTTTAGTTGTGTTTACACACCACACAGGGTTTCAACATAGTCACCCATCAAGGCTCGCAAAATTTCAAAATCTCTGGTAGCCCTTCGGGCAGGCATTCTTCTGTTTTTGGTAGCCCAAAATAAATTTAAGTAGCCCGAATAAAAAAGAAAGCAATTTTTTAATGTTTTGTTTCCGTTACAATATTATACATTAAAGTATAATATTGTAACGGAAACAAAAAATAATCAAAAAAATTGTTAAAATACAAATCACAACAACTGTATAAAAATTACAACCATCAACTCAAATACTTGGTTCAAATTGAACAGAAATTTCTATGAACTTGTAAGAACTGTGTAGGACATGAATCTGTCTGTGTCAGATCCTGAATCTGAAATTTCCACTGTAGTCACGGGTAAGAAGTAAGTGGAACCAAGATCTAGGCCATTTGCTTTTTGATGTTTGCAAAGGCTGCTAAATTTTGCCAGTGGTAGTTCACTCTTTGCATTATAGCACACTGTTCTAAACAGCTTTTTCAGGAGTTCTTGTTGTGCTTGGTTTACTTTGTTTTTTTGCAATTGCCGTTTGTTCTGGGAAAGATACTGCAGACTGGGCAATAATGCATTTCTTGCATTTCTCATGGGTCCTGATGGGGTCTTTCTTAAAATTACTGGTCCCAGTAACAAAGGCGCTTATCGACTCAGAAATCAAATGAAACTCACAACACACCTGGCAGAACATTGTTATTTAGCTTGTCATATTCCAGCCACAGAAATTCTTTTGTCCATGAAACCAAATAAGCTGCGCTTTCTTATAGCCTCATAGTCTGATTTGTCATAATTTTTCCGTTTTGTGGTAGGCTTTTCTTTGGCTGCCCCTTCTTCACCCTGACCTGTCTTATTTGGCTGAGCAGAACTAAAATACCAGCGTAAATCCTGCTGCTTTTACACACGTACTTACATAACGGTCAGCGATTCTTTGCGCACTCAACCTCTCATATGTTTAAGCTTGCTGCGAGAGATTTCACTTGTCGCGTTTGAATAGTAAGCTAATGAGTGATAAGACGATGTCAGAGGAATTGGTGCGCAAATAATCGTCACTCACCAATCAGTGCTGCTGCTCTCTACACACCGTTCGCGCGATCGCAAAATGAAAGTGAAAGCAAAAAGCAAGCGCAAATTCAAACGTGATTTCAATATGTCACATATGGACAGTGACTCATCGATGCCAATGACATAATTACTCAGCTACATTGGCGAAAGAATGTAAAAGCATAGACATATATTTTCCTTCCTATGATAGCCCGACGGGCAGGGGGTGAGTTAGATTTTGGTAGCCCGACTGGAAAAATCGCTAGCCCCGGGACGTCGGGCTAGCGATTTTGCGAGCCCTGCCCATGGTAATGCCTCAAATTAAATGTGACATGCTGTTGCTAGCCAGTGTTCTCCTCTTCTGAGTGTTGAGTAAATGAAGATTTCTTCCATCCAAACCATCTGCTGTCATCACTCCACCCTTTGCCTCCAGTTCCCATCCTTCCATCTGTCCATGTTCCAAGACTTGAGAGAGTATGACCATCACAGACTTTTCCCTGTGCAGCTCTGAGAGACATTGCTGCAGAAATGTGACTCCCTCATTTCATGCTCCTCTGGCGCGTATGTGTGCACACGGGTGTGGGAGGGGGTGGATTATATGTGGCCACTCGAACACTCAGTCGATGAGATCAATCGTGCTCGGTGAGCCATGTATTGACACCACAAACACTGTACCCTCTCCTGCTCTCATGCTATCAAGGTGGAGGTTGGTGGTGCGCAGGTTAATTTCAGTGAAAGCTGCCGAAAGTTTGACGAGTAAACATGGCAGCTAGCTAGCTCTTTTTGGCTAGAGGTGACCAAAGTGCACCTCATTAACTGCAGTATGAGTCACTGTAAGATGCATCACTCATCACTCAAGGAGATGCATGTACTTTAAAAAGGGCTAATAGTTTAATAGCAGCATGTATTTGCAGATGCTTTGTTGAACAAACTCTGAAATTTCATTCAGTTTACATTTTCCAGCTCCTGCAGGCTGCTGTGTTATAGGATTCTGCAGCTGAACACAATATTATCACACAATATTTTTGTTCAGTCGCATGAATGAGAGCTGAGATTCTGCACTTTAAGCACTTATTCATCATGAAATTGAAACTTGAATATGTTTTGGTACACTGCGAAAAATTGTGCCAGCTTCCAGAAATATGTGAACTTAACTGTCTTTTCTGGTCACGCTGCTCTTTTCTGTGCTGGATTTTCACTGCGGCTGGGGCTGAGGCAGCACCTCCATACACAGCAGACTAAAAATACTAAAACTGCATGAAATATCAACGCTTAGTTTAAGAATATGTTAGGTTTTATCTGAACATATTTAATCTGCACCACTTTCTGTGTATGCATGTGGTGTGTTTGCCTGTAGATTTCATTCTTGGGGATTGCGTTTATTCTAACAAGGCCCTAGGCTCTGAATAACTCACATTAACCTTCTGATTTTAGTCAGACATGGCTCTAAATACCTCCCCTCCCACTGCCCTCTCTGCTGTTGATGCCTCGTGAGCTTTGACAGGGTCACAGGTTAAAACATCATCTCTTTTCCTCTAGCTCCTTTGTGCCATGCACCTCTATAATGTCCTCAGAATGAGCAACATTAAAGGACAACTGTTTTAGCTTCTTTGTCCACACTGTAAGTAAATAAAAGTAGGATTGTGCTAATGCTTGCTGTTTCAAAAAGAAAGCCACCCAAATTCTGAAAATCCCAAAGCATTTGCTCTTAAAATGCGGCGTCTTCTCACAGATGCTGTCGCTTCATAAACCGTTCCTGAATACACTATCTGTTTAGATGTCCTGTCTCTTCTCAGCGCCCCTGCTCGTCATGTTTCAGGTAGTTGCTGCTTTGTATGGCGAGACATGCCGGCAGCAGTACAGCGAGAGATTATTGTCACAGTAATTGGCTTTTCCAGGCCTGATTTGATACGAGCCTCTTGTCTGATCCACACACTTCTTTATTATCAAGCGTAATGGAAAGACGATGAGGCTCCCATAAAACGCTTGGCTCGTCATATCTCCAGAGAAATCGCCTCTCGTGTTTTGTCTCCATGCTCCGGGTCAGGATAGATGGCCTTATATCTGTGTGAAGACTGAAAACCTGTAGAGGCACACACACTAGCACACACTAGCATTAGGCATACTGGATCTGCACACATGAGAAGAAAAATGGTCTTTTTCTATACTTCCTGTATTAATTTTAAGGTAAAGTTACATTAAAGGATATTGACATGGATAACAGTTTTTGATACCAATGCCTAAACAGTTCTGCTATAGGTCAGTTTGACTCATGTGGGACTTTAATGTCATTGTTTTGCTTTGTGCAGCTGTCAAATAACACAAAGTTTCTAGGAATATTATTTTAAAGGATAATTTAAACTCTGTTCTGGATTTCCATCCCTGTTTAGAAGCGCTGGTTGGTGCATAAGAGTGAGAGCATCAGGCCTAAACAAAAGGGCACATCACCCTCACCAATGAAATTAAACAAGTGCATGTGAATTAGATCAATAACTGGGTAACCACCAAATGATGATAATGATTGTCAGGCCAATACTGATGCTATTAGTATTTGCTCAGCAGGTGATACTGTTTCTTTTTTGTTTTGCTTTTGACTTTATTACTCTCTCTTTGATAACTAAAATACTTCATTAATATTGTTATTGTTGTTGTTTAAAAACAGACTGGTACTCTGCTATCTGGATTTCACAGTGCTGTATGTGAAGTCACTCACAAGGAGGGTGTACAGTTTCATTTCGCTCCATTCTTGTGGCCGGCTCGCCTATCAAAACTCCGATCAGATAAACTCTGACAGATTTCTTTTTTTTTTTTTTTTTTTTTTTTTGCCTGTCCCATTTGGTTCTTTGGCCGTCAGAATTGTTGTCTGAAGACCAACAAGGATACCCAATGGATTTATTTTGCCAAATGGATCATCATGGCATTGCCGTATTGGTCCATTTGATCGACCTTTGTTTTTATTATTTATTTTATTTAATTTTCAGTTGTTACAGATGCGACAGACATGAGTGAGGGATAGGAAAGGGAGAAAGAAAGAGGAAGGAAAAGAAAAACAGAAGGGGAGAGGGACAGTGAGAAAGGGGGAAAAAAATATCTCCTGGATCACCTGTTGAGAGAAAAAGAATAGAAAACAAGCAAAAAAAACAACAACAAAGCAACATACTAAACACAACACCATCGCATTAATCTAGCTAAGTGTAAACAGCAGTAAATACTAAATATTGAATGTTGTTGTGCAGCACGCAGGACAGACAGCACACAATGTGCTTTGAAGTAGCAGCCAAGAAAGGTGTGATTTAAGTCTACGAACAGTGAGCTCAGTGAGATTTCATTTTCTTCTACATGTTTACACAGCAAATTGTTGTGTGCGGTTTTATTAATGTTTAAAATGTCATATATTAAACCCTTAATTGCTATTTTGCTGGTACGCACTGCGGCACATTTCCCTTATCCAGATTTTATTGTCCCTGCGTTCCCCATAAGTGACAGCTGGTTGGAAGAATTTGCTATCAGATTGCATGATCCAGTTCAATTCCTGGTACTCTGTCCAAGCTGACATGACTGTCTGCTTCTGTGGCAGTCTGCCTTGTTCACCAAGCTGCAGAGGCAGTGTTGAACACGGCTCTCCTCCATTATTATCTCAGTCACTATCTGCTACTGCCAGAGGAAGATACAGATGGACAAGAGATTTTCGCAGGGAAAATGGAAAAGTACTGTGAAGGCACGGGAAAAACATGTTTTTATTTCTTTGAGATTGTTTGAAATAAAAATAAATATATAAATATAAAAATAAATATTTCAGTTTCATTTCTGTAGTTTGTGTTCGGGGCTCAACTTTACCATTACCACCTGGTGAAGTCTACTGGCAGCTAGGGTTTCATTTCTTATACAATGTCACATTCACACATTTTTAAGTGCTGATTCTACATTTTTATAGAATTTCCTCCGTGACTTTGCTGATTCACTCACTGGGTTTTAAAGTCCCTCAAGCTGAGCATGTTTGCCATTGCTGTCATAGTGGATGCAAGGAGCAAGGGTTGCAACAGACTGAGACCAAGGCCACTGCATGCTCATACAGCAGGGAGTAGGCCTGCACTCAGAGCTCACTTTGTAATTTAAATGTAGTGGCAGGAGTTTACAATATATCATGTATATTGTTTATATTGATATACCAGCATAGTTGGATGATGAATTACAAAAAGAGTTTCTTTATTTACACATCCAAGACATTGATGAGGAGAACCAACTGCTTACTTACTGCGTAATAATGATCTAAAGCAATCAATCAATCAATCAAGGCTTTATTTGCCCCCCCCCCCCCCCCCCCCCCCCCCCCGACCTTGCACACACAACACGGACATCACATGGGGATACAAGTCGGAGATCGGCAGCGTTACAGAAAAAAAACACTGAAATATACACTACAATGGGAAAGTACAAGTGGAAAAAAAAAGACCTCTACTCATGCTGGGCTCCTGGGAAACAAAAAAAACTCCTCTGCACAAAAAAGCACAGAAATGTGGGGGGTGAGGAGTGATCCGAAGCACACACAGCAGCCATCCTGCCCAGCGCTACCATTCCAGCGCGAGGGAACAAGCATCGAGGGCGTTTGGAAATGAGGGGGGATGAGTGTGTGCATATCAGTGTATGTGTGTGCGTGTCCAGAGTTCAGCTGAGACAGCGTCCTTCGCCCTGCCAGGCTAAGTAAACAGTCTTCCAGCCAACCCAGGTGGCCTTGCATGGAATGGGAAGGAACAGTCAAAACAAAGTCGTTATCAGGGTGTTTTTGTTCGGTTCCAGCCTTGCGACCGCAGCTGGCGCCGAAAGGGTATCCGCATGAAGTGATGGTGCTTTTTACTTTAGTGCGAACAGCTCATATGAATTTCAAAGCAGTTCTAGCAGTCCAACACTGGTCACTCAATCGTTGGAGAGCCGTGAGCTTCGACAAACTTGCGCTCTGTGATGTTGTCATTCTGGTGCTCAAAGAGCCGATTCTGAGAACTCACGACCGCAGTGAGCCTCCCCAAGATGTAATCCAATTTGCGCTCAGAGATGTTATTCCGAGCGAGCCCCTCCAAGATGTAATCCACTCTGCATTCAATGAGCCCATTTTGAGAAACTCACGCCTCTTCCCATCGTTCAATCCCAGTGGGCAGCCTTGTGGGGGTTTGAACAGCCGGTTCCACTTTCTTAATTCTTCGATAAGTCAGGGCCAAGCCAGCTCCGATCAGCAAGAACCCTGTTACCATGGTTCCGAATAGGTAGATATCTTCAGCACTCAGGCTCACCCGAGCCCAAACTTCTCGTTGAGAAAGGGATGTCAATTGCATTTAGGGACCAGTTGATCAAATTCATAATTCCTCTTTTAGGTTTTAGAGAACAGACTATGAGAGAGTGTTCCAGGGAAAAGTAATACAAAAAACACGAGACTAGACAAGGACATAAGAGGCTAAGCAGGGAAGCTACGGGAGAGGAGGAGAGGAGAAAAGTGCGACCGCCTTCGTCAAGAGCAAGAGCAGAAGCATACCACAAAAGCAATCAGAGAGCTGCTCAAGGCAACAAAAAAAGCGATGTTCTTCATGGCAAAGTCAGTCACTTGATCTCAACCCAACAGATCAAATATTTCCGTTACTACAGAGGAAACTAAAGCCAGAGAGACCCACAAATAAGCAGCACCTGAAAGTAGCTGCAGTAACAGACTGGAAGAGCATCTCAATGGAGTAAAAATGGCATTTGGCGATGTTCATGGGCTCTAGACTACAGGTGCTCATTAATAGAATAGAATAGAATAGAATAGAATAATCCTTTAATTGTCCCACAAGGGGAAAATTGGTTATAACAGCAGCAAGAAAAACACATATACAAACAAACAGGACACAGAACAGAAACATACAGTTTTTTACATTTACATCATGAACAGTAGTTACCAAAAACAGAGTACTGTACAGTAATTAAAATAAAATGACTGCAAATGATTTGTTGTTACAAACATACCTCATATTTAAAACGTTAGTCTGTCCAAATACTTTTGAGCCTCTGAAAATGGCACACTACACCACACTGATTGTATTCATAAACTGTTGATGCAGTGTGTTAGTTAAACCCCTTGAATCAGTCTATATTTCAGTCACATCTTGACTGTTTGAAATCCACTGTGCTGGTGTGCAGAGAGAAAACTACAAAAATTGCGTCATTGTCCAAATACTACTCGTGGACCTTGTACTGTGTATTTTTGGTTAGCATTAAAGGACAGGGTACAAAGCACTAACATACCTGGTTTTAAATGAATTGAATCAAATGCCATTGAAAAATATAATTATCTGAATCCCAAAGGGATGCACTCGCTATTGATCCACTGATATTTTTTGTTCATTAGCCTTTTGTTGTGTGCTTGTTTCCCTACCTACAACAGATCATTTTAACAGCCGTATGACACTCATTCTTTGTTTATATATTGTAGCAAGCACAGTGAGGAGTACTGTGAGAAAATGAGTAAAAGCAAGTCGGCGTGAAAAGAGCAACCAAATGGAAAGTGAGAAAGCGCAAAGGATGAGAAGAAAAGGAGGGAATGTGTATGTAGTGTGTAGAGGGTGGTAAAATGGGTGGAGGAGTGGGGCTGGGAGAGGAATTCTAGCAGTGATTACATTGTCCATCAGGCCACAGGACGGCCTGCATCAGCCCGCAGGATTGATGTTTGACAGAATAATTAGAAAACTGTCGCAGCCTGTAATCACTGGAGCTCATCTTCCCGAAGAAGACTTCCATTCACTTTGTGCCACACATACACACATACAGGCTAGTGGGAACCATCTGTGGTTGACTGGTATATGGGACAGTGGGTTGATAGAGTGGTAAGATGGGAGTGTTCCTGTTTATTCTTAAGAAAGTGAAAGACTTTATCTGCAGCA
Source organism: Neolamprologus brichardi (assembly GCF_056152115.1). Classification (NCBI taxonomy): domain Eukaryota; kingdom Metazoa; phylum Chordata; class Actinopteri; order Cichliformes; family Cichlidae; genus Neolamprologus; species Neolamprologus brichardi. The sequence continues at coordinate 8,001,427 of NC_142108.1, forward strand.
GTGGGGACAGGAGGCGAGCGTCGCGCCTCACTCACTGGTTGGCTGACGGCAGGAGTGGGGAATGCGCTGGTGATTTTAAAGGTGCCGCTGGTAGGATTTATGGAGTGGCAAAAAATGAATTAAATGGAGTTTTACTACAGTGGGTGGCAGAACGAATGAGATGTGGGACCAAGAAAAAAAACCTCACTTTGACTCTTTCATTCATGGGTGAATGACTGGTTGTGTGAAGCGCTTTGGGGTCCTTAGGGACTAGTAAAGCGCTATACAAGTACAGGCCATTTACCATTACTAGTGTGTTTGCTATAGGAGTGACTAGATCTGCAATGCTAGTCAAAGTGGACACAGCGTATTTGCAGTAGCCCATAGTGAATGGTAGGACATGAGTAACCCATCATTACTAAGCTGTGACACACCAGTGAACATGCTTAAGAGTAGTGGATGGTAACTAAAATCTAATCACACCTTAACTGTGTTTCCTTAAAGTTACAGGTTTACTTTTGCTTATCTGGCATTTGTTCATAACACCAACAATTAATCCTTACCGAGTATTATAAGCTATAATGATTAAGGCTTACATTTAAATAAACACACCAGTGTGAGATGGAGTAATTACAGTGAACTACACTGAGTCAGTGGAAAGTGTGTTGAACAAAGCACTCTCATTACAAGAACAATTTAGGCAGGTGCTCTGGAACTTTCAGTCCTTGCATGTTTTTTTTTTTCTTCATTTAAGCCTGAAAGATACATAACATCAGATATTGTAATAGATTATCTTGAAAGTTTGATATTGCTATTCAAACTCCCAGTTTCAATGCCTGTTGATGGTTCAACTAATGCAACTAGAACATAATTTATCAGCGGTATAATATTAAGGCTTTCCTTGATTCAGCTGCATGTTGAGTCTGTGACAGCCCTGTTTTGTGATTATTGCACATCAACTAGCATTAGCGCCTCCAGGTAAGAGGTCACAACATTAAACATGTCATTCTTACACTGCTTTTAAACAGGCTTGTGGAGTCTTTCCCAGCTTTGAGTGAGGGGACAGGATACACTCAGGATAAGCTGGCATATTAAAGTTAAAACACAACCAACCCCAATATCAAATAGTACAACAACCTCTGTTTCATTATTAGGCCAACACTGCAGGAGGAAAGACAGAATATCAGGTCAGCAAGATAGCCCAAAACATTCAAATGAAAGAACTAGATGTTGGTCTTGAAATGATAGACGAGCGGCACAGTTTCCATATTTAAACAGACAAGTTTATGTAGGATGAACTGGACGAAAGCAAAGCAACCTACAAGTGGAGCACTTTGCAGAAAGAGTATTGAGATCAACTTTAAACTGTTTTTTTTTTTTGTTTGTTTTGTCTTGTGTGTTTGTTTGCCACAAGTATAATTAATTATGAGATTTAAACCTTACAGAGATTTTCAGTAGATGCAGCCATGTCATTGATTTGAAAATTCTGCGTTTCCTCGTTCTTGACTTATTGCATTCACAAACTTGGGTGTCCACACCGCCCCGCTATATACCAAACTCAAAAGATTAAGAGGTGTTTTTCATAAAAAATTACAGCACACAAATAACAGAAATGGCAACACTATTTTGATGTTATCTAATGAAGTGCCCAAAACAAAAATAAATAAATAAATGGATAACTGATCTTTTGTGTGCACAGTCTGTCAACACACAGGGGAACACTGAGACTTCAGAACATTTTCACTGTGTTTGTCTCATTCAGCCACATATTTGTTTCAAATAACTTTCAGATTTTTCACATAACAAGCAGCGCGGATTTTGTCCCTCATCATTTCAGCTGCAAGCACTTTATAAGGTGAACATTGAAACTGAATAGATCAGACCTAGCTTCATTCTTGAGATCATTCTCCTTCTGCTGGTCTAACAGCACAGGTCACAGCTAGTCTTCTCCAGCATCATTGCTCTAGTTTAGTGTTTCCCAACCACTGTGCCATGGCACACAGGTGTGCTGTGAGAAATGATCAGGTGTGCTGTGGAAGATTATCTGGTTCCACCTGATTAGTACTCTAAGCGATCGGGGCGAGTAACAAGCCGAACAATTGTATTCTCTTCCAGTAGAGGGCAGTACAACTACCTGCTCTAATAAGGCATTTAAACACACACAGACATAACAATACTGCGTGTATAAATATGAATATATGAAGTTGATGACTGTGAAAATAAAATAATCATTGTAATCAATTTCTTGTTTGCTCCCAAACCTGCGACACATTAGCTTGCACTTGAAGTTCAAATGTCACATTATATGGCCTTCCTGTTATTCACAAGGCCCACAGACAAGACTTTCATCGATCTGAAATCTACTCTGCATCTTCCTTTTCTCCCCGGGCTTTTATTGGTTTCTCTGATCCCTTTAATACCTGAGCAAACCATTAATGGCTAATTGATATGCTGCACCGTTCTCCTGAACTCCATCAAAGTATGCATGGCAAAATGTCAGCCATAAAGCCATTGGTTGCCCCCACCCCCTCCCCCCTCCCTTCCTCTAAGACACACGAGAAATCCTTTGCATTTGCATATGTGAACAGGCCACATCTCTATTTGATGAGACTTCAGGACATGGGAAATTTTTATGTAAGAGCTCTCAGTGCAGGAGAATAAAAGGCATGAGCTGGGGTTGCTAACACGCCCAATCAGTGTGTGTATCTGTGTCTGGCTTCCTGTAAATTAAACCCTGATTGTGCCCATCTGTTTCGACCAGGTTTGGATGTTCCTGGCAATTTAGCACCCACTTTCCCAGACCTTGTTGCATCCACAGGGGTTGGGAAGGAGAGAAAGCTGGAATAGAGAGCAAATTGGGTCTATTCTATCAATTTCTGAATTACTCATTTAGCTGGGGCTGAGTGCCGTAGAGAAATCGTCATCTCCATTCATTGGCTGCTATGATTTGGTCATTGACAAGAATGATAAATGAATAAGTGGGTTTGTAGGAAGGAGTTCTGTACTGTATGCAGAGGCTTGCTTTTCATTAAGCTTTTCTCTCGATTTTGGCATTTATAATAGGACATATGAACTTTGACGTCAGTGCAACTACTATACTGTTCTCTCTAAGTATGTTCTAGGGATCTAATATGCCATCCTTTTGGTGCACGTAGCTGATTTCATATAGTAAATTCTCACTCTACACCATAATCACCTGCCCCTTGCTTAATTGGCTGCCCTTCCATTCTCTCACAGCTTAGGTACGGTTTGTGCTTATGTATTCTTAGAAAACTTGCGCTGCGTAGGTGTAGTACTTGTAAGATACGTTAAGGTGAAAATTGTAGTTGCAGTGCCACTTAATTGTGAGGGGGAGGAATGTGAAGTCCTGAATAAACACTAGAGAAGTTCTGTAAAAATCGTTTTCCCTTCCCTGACAGGTTGTTTAAGAGCAGTTATTCCACTTTAAAAAAAAGAATTTGTTTCTTTTTTTTTCTAACTATGCAGAGTCTTGGAAATTATTACTTACAGTCTTTTAACCTGAAGATTCTTCTGTGTTTGATCTCATTTACAATCACTCTTCTCTCCTGTGCTCCGTGTGTGTGTGTGTGTGTAAGCGCCACCCAGCTACACAGCAGAGCAGTTAACTACAGGAGTCACTAATAACAGAAGTAACTTATAACCAAAATATGAGAGCCCCTCCAAAATACTTTTACACTCCATAGATGTTCCTCAAGTCCACCACAATATATCCTCAATATGTAAAATCTATTGATTGAGCAAAAGAAACAAAATCTATACAGATTTGTAACCTTGAATGTTGTAACAACCCTTGTAATGGTATAGCACCACTAGGGGACGTCGTCCTATTATTGTAGTAGTTGGAGAATCTCCTAGTGTGAGTGCAGCGGCAGCCATCACAGCTAAGCATGCTTCTCTCCGTTCATCTGTTTAGAGAGACCGCACTATTGTAACGGGCTGGCGCCGGCGACTGCCTGACCACGGCACATGTATGTACGAACAGTGTAGAGATGTGGCTTGTATGGTCTTGTTCTGTTAATGCTAAATAAAGGCCTTTGTTCTGTTTAACTGACTGTCCTCCGAGTTGTCCGGCTAACTTCCACACCAGGATTACCTGTTGAGCATTTTTGAGCATTAGTGTTAACTATTTGTTTACACCAATGTTTACTTAGAAGTCATCTGCTCTGTTACTTTTTTGTTAAGTTGTTTATAGTGGAATGCACTTCACTGAAAGCGAGCAGTCAGGCCTGCTCTGTCGGACACGTAAATGGTGGGGAGGTGACTAAAGATGAGAGTTTGGGCGATGATTTGCCTTGCAAAGCGCACCCATCTGCCCTCTCGATGGCTCATTGGCTCCCAAGATCAGGTGCTATCTGAACTGGTATCATTTGGATAATTGACCTTCTGTGTGCATACATTAGAATAAATTAATTCTGATTGGCCGTGCAGCATTAGGAACAAAGCGGGAAATGTTGGCTCTTTTATATTCAACTGCTGGTTTGTTATACCCAGTCGCTTAGGTGATTATGTATGCCATTCCCCAAACTATTATGCATTTCTTCAGTTTAATAAAATAATTCTTGCTCTGAGCAGAGTAGAGCACAACAGACACACACCAGTACTCAACTTTTTAAAGCTTCAGCCTGACTTTGCAAAAAAGTATCCATCCCACCATATGTCTATGCACTTATGCAAATTTCTATACATATTTCACGAGTAAAGGTCAGTGATGTATACCAATCTATGTGTCTGGCAAAGAATAAGAATAATATTTCTGTTTTCATCATTTGCTTTCTTGTCTTCCAAGTTGTTGTTTAGGTTGGTTTTTTTTTTTTTAAATCTCCAAATGACCTTGCTATTCCAGTGAAAGTGGTTACACTGTGTGTGTGCACAAGACCCGTGTAGCTTTGTATGTGTTGTTGCTGCGTGATGGACAGCCATTAACCCTTGTTCAAGGGGTTGAGGAATATTTATGTCTGCCTGTCAGCAGTTGCACGACACCCTCCGGGGATGAATAATATGCCTGCCCTACACTGGCTCCAATTGTTGAGTCTAATTCACACCAAAATGGTTTGTGTGCGCATGTTGGTGCGCCTGCTGATAGGTTTACAGTGTGTACGTGCGCATGTGTCAGTTCGGGGCTCTCTGATACCCTGAGGTGAACAGCAGGAGATGAGTTCTACATCCCTCACTGACATCTGACAAACCTCCCGCTCACCACAGAGGTCGGTCTCTCCTCGCCTTGCGTCATGCATGGCATCTCTGTTGCCTCGTAACTGTTCTTTCCTTTTTCTCTTCCCGTGTAACCTTCAGTGTGCACAAATATATAAAAGGATTTTAATCCTGATTATGTCAACATTAGGATTGGAATGAAAAGGTTGTTCAAGGTCCCGAAACCTATAGCCTGGAAGAGTTTGCAATTTGTATGGTGACTGGATAGAAAGTGGAAAATGGTCTTAGGACCTTCATATCTAATTATCAAATCATTTCATTTTACTGTTATTAAATCTCGTGTCTACCATCGTTTCCAAATGCATGTTTTTTTTCTCCCCCTGAGTGTGACATATTTTCATAGATGGCTCTAAAAGGTCTCCCAAACATTGCTGTTAAAAATGCCTTCTGGGTTGCTTTCACTCACCGCAGTAAGCTTTAGGGCCTGTAGTGAATGACTTTTGCTGCCTATGGGATCATTTCTACTCTCAGCCTACATGCAGTGCTGCTCCAGCCTCTGCTGCTGTGAGGTTGTCAAGGTCTAAGAAGACGAGAAATTTTGTGGAATGAAATAAATACTTATACAGCTGACCCAGAATCAGTCGATACTCTGACACCAATCAATGCAAAAAATTACTATCAGATGAGAATACTCGTTTGTAGCAGTATCAGTACTAACAACACCATTATTGCCTCATCCAGCTGACCCACAACTTCACACAACACCTACAGACTTGCAGGCACACAGCCCCTCCTCTGACATTCATAACACTAAATAACACCTTACTGGTCTCTGAGAATAACTTAAAGCTCTCGTTTAAACAAGATTGAAGTATTGAATCATAAATGTTAACTTGGCCAGGTTAACATTTGTGATACCCACTCAATAGGTGCTAACTATTACCCAATAACCACAAACCCAGCCTCAGGTCTCAAAATGCCAAGACCTCCAGATCTCAACATCAGTCAACTTAAAAATAGTGTTGTTACTGATGCTTTTGTTTGTGTTGTTCCAATTTTTTAAATGATTGTTTTGCCTCTGAGGAATCAAAGGTAATATTGAGTCGTCATAATCGAGCTTGAAATTTTAGTATCATGACGACCCTAGCATGACCTTAGTGCCGCTCAAATCAGATTTGTTTGTTCGCTGTGACGATTTGAGTACTCGTCCCTTTAATGTAACATTAGCCCACCGTATGAATTTGTTGAAACGCATTCAGAAACTAAGTATGCATTTCTAGTCTAATCAAGCTCCTCTAGCCCAAAACGTGTTCCAGATAAAGTCACATCTAAACGCGTGAACATTTTAAAACTGTGCTTATGTTTAATGTTCGTTCACATTTTTAAGGTTCTTCAAAATGCTATCCTGGCTTTTTACAAAAAATGTGCTTCTTTACAAGGTCTGCTGTGGTGGTTTTTGCACCGGAGATTCATAAGTGAGACTTTCATCCTTCTCGGTTGTTTAAAAGGATTAACTGGCAGCGTAAAAGAATGTGGAGTAACATGCTTACTGCTCAACTCCTGCTTCATTAGAACTATCCAGTGCTTTCAGAGTATCTTAACCTGTCCTTCATAGCTTTCAACAACAAAGTTTTTCCCCGTCCGCACCTCTAAGCCAGCAACATCAGCTCCCTGCTCCTATCTGCATGACAAAGAGGAAGTATATTTTGTAAAGCTGACCTTCAGAGGCACCTTCTGGGTTTTCATGTACTTGAAGTGCATTTAAAGACAAATACACATAAACTCTGTGACACTATTCATAAAATGTGTACATTATCAAAGTTATAGGTGTTGTTGTAGGAGCAGTTATTCATAATTTTCCCCACTCTATTATACCCATGTACTCAAATAAAATGCTAGAGTTGACTCTGTAACATAGCAGCGTGGATAAGATTAAATACTTTACCAAATACAACTTCACAAACATTCTGTTTGGCCTAAGGCACTGAAATGTTTGGTCTTAAACTCAAACTGTGTCAAGATGAAAGCTTATTTTTGTGTATGTGAATCATAGTAATGTAAATGACAGCTGAATGAGTTCACAGTGTGTTGTTGGGATGTATTTCATAGAAAATACAAGGTTTGGTTTTTTTTTATAACTTTTTGTGTCTGATAAGTTGTGAGAGTCTCTCTTAAATTTGAAATTTGATTTCCATGAATACTAGACATTCATTCTGCTTATCATAAATCTGAGGGGAGGTCACATAATCATTGTGATGGTTTAGTTTCTAAGAATAAGAATAAAGCTTCAGTTACACAGTGACATCTTTTTTAAAGCTTCTTAAATGTTGGTACAGGTGATAACCATCACCTAACTGCATCCAGGAAACTCTTGATCTAGTCTTTTGTTTTTGCTTTTTGTCTTCAGAATCAGAATGTATTGGTCAAGTTTGTGTAAATGTGCAAGGAATTAGGCTTGAATTTTTCTTTGGTCTCAGTGGAAACAGAATAGACAAACAGACAATTGCAACATGACACGAACAACAGCTACATGTGTAGCATATTTATATTTAAATATTCAGTTGTGTAAAGTGCAAAAATATTGAAATAAATTATGGAATAATATCTCTTCTTATTGAAGTGATGTTTCCTGGAGCACTCCTGGACACTTGGCCTTTGGTCACTATTACTTATTAACTGACTGTCTCTTAGACAAAAAAGGACATAAGTAGTAAATCCAGAAGTACTTGGATTGTACACAGTTGCACTTGTAGTTCCTTGTTCCTTGTACAGCCATTTATTAAAACATGTGCAAGCTTGCATATAAATACATTATGTAAGGCAAAAGCAAGTTAATATATCAGCAATTGTACAAGTGGAAGCTTTCCAGATAGTATTGCATGGTTGCTGAAAAATTGACGGTGTATTTCTGTGTTCATAAATCCATCGATTTTGACAGGATCACCAACACCACTGGCTGAAATGCAGCCATGAACCAGTGTTTACAGCTAACTCCCTCACACTCACTGTTGTACCTCTCATACCTCAGCCTTTTCTTAATGGCTTCTTTACAGTCACCGTTCAACTCAGACCTTTTCTGATGAGGCTTCATTGAAAAGTAGACGGATCAACTGAATGGCCAGATGCATCTCTCAGGTCTAATAGCTAGCATGTTATTGGTACAAAATTACTATTTTTATGCCTGTTATTTTTGCTATCTGTCATAGATTGATCTAAAAAAAAAAAAAAAAAAGGGAACAAATTACGTGTTCTTGCAACAGGCTTTTAGTAACAAAGTGTCCAAAGATACAATTTCAGATTGGTTCTTTGCTAAATCGTCTGGTCTGTGTAGACAAAACACCGGTTCCTTTGATTTAGATTCGTTTTTTATGCTTGAATGGTTCACAGATTGGTGAAAAACAAAAAGCATCCCTCTGAAAATGGTCAGGTACAATATCCAAAGAAAGAATTTGGAGACCTCCATAAAGCCTTGAGAACTTTTAAAAAGTGTAAGACCGTCTGGTTCCTTGGAAGGAAAATATAAAGAAATTAGGGGCCGCTCAAGAGCTTTGCGCAGTACTGTACGTTGATCCAGTCATTTAACCCCAAGAAATGAGAGGGTTAATAGTAAGATCTGCTGTGGTGTTCACATTGGTCTGTCTACAGTTAAATGTGTTTGATTCTTATATTTAACAACAGAGAGAGATAAGAGAGAAAGACTCACATCCTGAATGACGGAGTAGAAAAAGTGGTAAAGACGTGTCACCAGGGATCCCCAAAAGTGCCACAAGAAGAGAAACTTGTCACAAAATGTTAGCAAATCACAAAATGAGTTTCATGAAAAAATGCTTTGCTTGTTTTTTCTACTTTACTCTACTTTAAATCAAAGAAAATCTTTAATTGTGGGGCGGTGGAGCCCCTCTAAAATAATCCTCTCAGTCACAACACATTGCACAGTTTTTGTGTTTGCTTGGCATATTAGACAGTTTTGGTTAATTAGCATTATTTGTGCCGCTCACACCTGTCGAACATGTTTAAACTAATCTTAATGGGAATGCCTGGCAGTGACTGGATCAGAAGGCAAATGATTACAATCATTAAACTCCACATGCTGTATGATTTTATCTCCCGACTGTCGACACCAACTGGCCCACACTGGAACAGATTTGATCCCACTTGGTCCAATCAGTCATTACATCCAAATCATAGCTATTAGTGCCCAGACATTGTAATGTATATTCACCTCCTACTCTTTTTTTTTCTTTATTCAGCCAGAGATTTTTGTGTACATACTCACTGCATTACTTTGACAAAACCACAGAGTGCAATGACTGATTCCAAAGCAGTGCAAAAGTTTGTGAGAATAAGATCAGAAGAACAATGAGAAACAAGATATGTTAAAGGCCGTTTCAGGATCCATTCTGTGGTCACACAGGTTACGCCAGACCTCAGTTTGGTTTTTTCCTCATTTCCCTCTCCCTTTCTGTATCTACCCATACCTTCACACAAACTGATTTTGGCTGGAAGCAAAGCCATCTTTTCCTTGATTGGTTTCTATTCTTTCGCCTGCAGGGAAAAAAAAGGAATCCCAGGGGGCTCTAGGTTGGAGGTGGCTGAGTGCTCATAAAAGACTCTTGGCCAGGACATATGTGAGAAGACTCAAAGATGTGGATGAATCCGTGCAAGACATTTCGATGCATACTCGAGTTAAGGCTCTGAAGTAGTGCTCTGTCGCGTTGCTCTCAGGATGATTTGTTTTCAGAAAAGAGAATTGCTGCCAATAATAAAAACTGTATGAATATTAAACTGCTGTTCAGTAGATGGTTAAAGTTGGGTTAAATACAGTCACTCTGAAAGCATGTAATCATTGCACAGCTTTTAAATTGGCACAAAAACAGGAACATAAAGGAGTATGTGTAGTTAGTAAACTTAGTTTAGTGATTACATCCTTATGTCCTCCAGATGTAACCCCATCAATCAGACAGGTATCCAGCTGCCTGTTGCGGTAGGTTTTTACCATCAGCTGAAACTTCAGACGCCACTGTCTGTCAAAAGGTGTCTCTGCCAGTGACATGGCCAATCTTTGACATAATGCTCAGTCTGTCTCTCTGCAGTCCCAAGAAGGGGCTGTCATGCTTCAGCAGGCCGGATAATTATTTCCCTCTTATCCCTCCTTGCCAGGGCCAATCCTAGCCTTCAATAGAAGTCAGGGCCTGCACCACTTCCCATCAGTTCTTTCTGTCTCTTTTCTTCTCCATCTCCCTTCTTCCATCTGTTTCACTTCACCTCACTCTCTGACTTTAAGACCTTCTTTTTTCCTCAGTCTGTCTTTATGTCATTCTCTCTTTCCTGTTCTGTACCGTCTCTAAGAATAGATTTGCATGGTAAAATAGATACTCCGTTTGACAGAATCAGCGGTCATAATGGCAAATGTTCCATAAAATTGCCGTGTGGGGTGTTTGATTCTGTGAAGTGGTCATTTAATGCAAAGCTTGTAGAAGAGTTGGGTTTCCCAGAGATGACAGTATTACATGATGGAGCTCCTTGATTTTTAAAAATGCTGAATTTAATTCAGTAGGTGCTGTCAGGAGTTTGGATGCTCATTACTCCTCTTGGCGTTGTTCACTGGACCACTCACTGAATGAATGAAACACTCTGATAGCATCAAGAGGGAAATACATAGCAGTATTCGGATGTATTGAATGAATGAATTCCTAGTTTTTGGACCTTTTTATTGGCATTTTAGAACCCAGCTGCCGAACCTGGACCTTTCAGATGTTTTTCTTTAAACGTCAAAATAAAGTAAATGACCCTGCTGCCATTCGTGAGATTAGGCTCTAATATGGAATTTATAAGCAATTTACTCATCTCAGTATCTCAAACAAGGCTAAAAAGAAGGAAAAGAAAGCATGCTAGAATACTGTGAACAGGCTCAAGTAACTCCTCATTTCTTTATATTTTGCATCCAAGTAGCCGGTCTTTCTTTCCATTTTTAAAGTGCTCTTCTGCAGTACTTTTAACGTTTTTCCCAACTCAACTTGCTGATACAGTATGGCTCAATCAATGCCAATTTCAAGCATATTTGGGGGAGAGCAAAGTAATCCAGATGCATAAAGAGATTATGGTTGAAACGAAGACCTTGGCATTAGTCAGACATAAAATTTCAGTGATGCGACTTGTATCATATTCAGCAGAGTCTGATGATGTTTCGATGATGTGGAGTGTCACCCCCCCCCCCCCCCCCCCCCCCCCAACCGGTTATACACATGACCAGAGTTAAATTACAGATCCAATTTGGCAGATCCAAATTTTTTACAAAGAAGTTGCTTGGGTTTACGGTCAGTGAGGAAAACCTCCTCCAGGCTCCAGGAACTAAGTTTTCTTTTTTATAGGCATGGTGAAAAGCATCTTATTCCATTCTTTGAAATGGATGATGACTTTGTTGATTGTGCTGATGGTGAAGGTCTTTTGAGTGCAATGGTTGTGAGTACAGTGCAGACAAGTGAAGGCTGTTCATTAACGAATCAAATGTAAATGTGTCTTAATGCATAATGGCAAAGACTTTGCATCTATGCCAACTGGTCTTTCTGTTAAAATTGAAAAAACAAGCAAAAGAAAATGTGCAGATCATGTTGGAGAAGCTGAAATCCAGTGAGCACAAATGGACCATATGTGAAAAAATTAATTGACATTTTGTGACAAAATTAGAATTTAATATTTTATTTGGTATTTTTTAACTTTGAGTTGTTCTTTTACAAAGTTTAAGCTATTTGAGTGTAGAAGCTAAAGATATACCAAGAAATCCAAAACAACTCTGTGCCCATCTAAGACAATTTAATGCTTTCCACTTCAAACACGGGCAGAAACAGAATAATCGTTTCTCGCCAACTGCCCCTCCTTTCATTCCAAGATGTTTTACCAGAGCCAGCAGGCCTACCTTGATTTGGAAGCTGTACATGTTAACCTCTGGCCCCAGGACCAAGAACTGGGCTCCCAGTGGATCGAAAACAAATAAACAAGACCTGCCAGAGCAGGCGGTGACAGTACAGGCTGTCTTCAGTAGATAAGACAGAACAATAGCCCTTAATAGGCCACAGAGAGACACACACCCATCTCCATTCCTGCCTTTTTTTATACTCCTATCTTGCTTCCTGGTAACAAAGGGAACAAGATTCTTTCCCTCTTCTATCCTGCTGAGAGATTAGCGGTGCTTAACAGCGGTATGGGCATAAAAATGTGTATTTGAGTGATAATTCAGCAACGCACGCACAACTCATGACAAGGAGCCTCGCAGAATGAGAAGGAATACAATGCCTTTATTCCCTTCTGGGCTAAAATTTGGAGGAGAAAAGTACATCATGTTTGTTTGCTACTTAACAGTGTATGGAAATGAGCACCAAGACATCCCCAACATGGAATGGTGCTTTCTAAAGTTGTCCTCATTTTTCAGTCAGTACAGATGACTGTTTTCAGTATATACTGATCCAGATCTGTGCCCATAATAATTACACACAGTGGGGGGTTTTTTCCCCAGACATGTATTCAACATATGTTTCATAAAAAGCTCAGACAGCAAGACTACAATGAAAGTCCACATGAGCATGGTGAATTGTCTGAGTTATAGCTTTCTTGTCCTAAATGCAGTTAGTGGGGTGTATAATAGCAGGCAGAAAAGCCTGTTTCTCCTGTGAAGGCCCCCTTTTTTTGACTTTGACGCAAAAAAAACCTTGGCAGAGTATCTCAATGCCGGCAGCAATGATCCTATTTTCTAAAATTTGAATCATTTCAGCGGCACCAGGTAGAAGGCAACAGCTCATGCTGCAACTCTGCCTGAAAGAACACACAAAGATCCTCTAAAAGAGTGAGCTGGCACATTATACCTGATGCCTTTATGCTGAGCTCTGATGAAAGAAATCCACCCCGCTGCCAACTTTGCTCACCTGAAATGAATGCCTTTAAGGAAAGAGACTGTAGCGTTTTGCCGTCTGTTGCAGAAGTACAGAAATGTAATGTTGAAGGTTTGAGGCGGATTGAGGGGCACAGCGCTATTTCACACCTTGAAATCTGGATTTCTGAGATGCTGAAAGGATACGTGGTGCAGGGGAGTTAGTCGTTTGATTGCACAGGTCATCAAACAAATGGGCTTGGCACTAAATTTGGCTCCCATTCTTTTTTTTTTTTCCCCCTGTTGTTGCATTTTAACCCCACAGCTCACTAACCTGCGGAGAAGCAAAGTAATTCATACCTAATGTGCCGTTTTCATTCCACCACAAAGGAACAGTACGCTTGACCTCACCATATTATTCATTTTGGAACCGAGTGACTTATTCCAGGGCAGAATATCTTTAGAGAAATGAATAGTTAGAACTGCCGTCGCTGCCTTGTTCCCTCCTGCCGCACGGTTCTGTATTTAACGTACATCTGCGATCTCTGCTTGGAACATATAGCAGCTGGAGAACATTTATATCAAATGTCTTTTTATTTGTCTCTTTGTACTAGGTGCTCCTTTGGGATGTACACATTGTCATATAACGAAACGGGAGAAGAAGGGAAAAAAATAAAACGAACTTTCAGCAAAGTGCAACTTATTCCTCGCCGCATCCATATTTCTATAAACTGCATTTACTTTTGTGGCCAGCAACATAAATCATGCCTTATATATCATTAATATACATGGGTGTCAATAGGAGATGCATGAATGGAAGAAATATGGTTCATCCCCACAGAGACAGAGTTGAAAAATGGGCTGTGGATGGGGTGAGAATAGAGGCTTCTCTAGTGAAGCTGCAAAAGGCGTCTAAATCTCTGCTGCCCCCAAGTGGGACTCCATATAATGGAGGGTGTGTGTGTTTGCGACACTAAACAACTGTGATACAATATGTGCAGCTTGAGCCACCAGAAATAAAGAAGCGCGCTGTTATCGTAAATCGGTGCCCCATTTTGCTGTTGCTCAGTGTCAGCTGTGTAACGCGAGGAGCACTCCAACAAAACTGTCACATTAAATGCGATACATTGTTAACGCACTGCACTGTGCATGCGAAGTCATGGCCGATGATACGAGCATTGTTTGCTCACCGGTAATACAAACAACTCCAATGATTATCTTCCCTCCTTTCTCCACATCTGATCTTTCTTTAAAGCTCTGTTTATGCATTTTATTTATTTATTTTTCATCTATTGTACGTTGCTGGCGGTCAGGATAAAAATTGGGTGCGTGCATCGACTCGAGCATTATAATTTGGTTGATTATGTTTTCTGTGGATAATATCCAGTTGTTGTTGTTGCCTGTTGTTTGCCACACCTGCACGGGGTAATGTAAAAACACACACTTTCATACTTGTGCCCTAAGGCAGGATGTGTGTGTGTATATGGCAAATAAGAGGAAAAAATATAGACAAGCATGGACATGGAGCTGCCAGTGAGTCTTTGTCTTTGATGGTAACGAGTGAGTAAATGTTATTGCTAATATAGTGCATATGTTTCCTTTAAAATGTATGTAAATTTACCCGTATTTCACTTCCACATTGACCTATATGTGATCCTTCCCCTGTAGACCCATTATTGAAAACACACAGGTCATACACTGTGTGGTGGAGCAGATTCATGATTGTGCAGTGATTTAGTCGTAAACATAGACAGTAATGAACAGCAGGGATAATTCAAAGCTTCTCCTTTAGATGTTTTACAATAGGTAGAATTTTTTTAACATTATATTGACTTTTCAAACTATTCATGGTGCAAAGTACAAAGTGAACATAAAATAAATAAAAAGACAGAAAAATGCGGAAATAAAACGCCCTCCTCACCTTCCTTTTCCGTTTCAGCTTCACATGAGGAAAATATGGATACTTATATGTAATGACATATAATAGCTTTCCTTTCTACAGATTTTTTTCTTTCAAAGCTGTGCCTTAAAGCAGAAAGCGCAGCCTTTGTTGCAGCAGTCTTTTCTTTTTTAGCATTTGGAGGTTATTTTGCAGCATTTTGCAGATATGGGTAACATAAAAGAATTGTAAGATTAATTTACAATAATGAAATTAGACTCATAGAAGTAAAAGAGAAAACACAATGATTATAAAAGTGAAAATGTGCTTTCCATTTTGAGCAGTTTGTAATTCTGGGAAAGGATGAGCAAGTGTGCTTGTAAATATTATCTTAATAAAATGCATTTAGTTTGTTACTGTTTAAATGCTGGGAATATTATAACAGGGAGAGATGAAGTACTAGAAGTACCTGAAGCTGCTGAGTGCCACAGTTATCATTGTTTAGAGTGTATCATCAGCTTTCCCGTAGACTGGGATTGTGACTTCATTGGAATCAAAAACTACAGCACACAAAATTCAAACTGCCTCTACCCCATCCATAATTTTCCATAAAGCTCCTCATCATACAGCATTACTCTCTAATCAGGAGTCCGTGTTTCATTTGATCACCTTTGCGTTTTATTGAAACATCAAACTGTTATTTTCAAGTTTGAGACGATCGATTCCCGGCCTCCTCCTCTTGTTTGTTTGTTTGTTTTTGCATTTCAGGGCGAATTCCCTGTGCGATGCACTTAATCAGCACAAAATGGCTCTCGGTGTGAATCGAGCCTCTTTCTCGGTGTCTTTGCGTGGTAAATGAGTTTTTATAGTCCTGCCTATGTTTGTGTTTGTTCGGGAGCGCTCTCCTGGTCTTGTGTCATTCTCCGCTGTTCGTACGGAGATGCTCATTTGGATAGCATATAGAGGACAATGCCATGGCGACACTCTGATAGCTATCCAAGTCCTTGATCTTCTCTACGCGTAAACATCATTACCACACACTGACAACATACACATGCACAACAGGCACGCACACACGCACACACAAACACACACCCACAAGCTGCTCATCCAAATCGCTGCTAACAGATTAGCAGTGATTATAAACAAACATGGAGGATTAATCCTGTGTGCTCTCAGTCTACTTTTCCACTGAGCTAGCTAGGGTAATTACCAAGTGCTAGATTGTCAGTGTGTAATCACACACACATGCAAACACACACACATACAAGCTGCAATGCTTCTCTATTTGGTGATATCACTTTTGTGCTTGTTTTGTAAGAAAGTTGAGAGTGTCTTCATCGATATTTTAGGGCAGCTGTGCTCTGGTAAAGATGATGGGATGTTAAATCACTTTCCAATAACCTGACAGCATCTGAACAGGTCACTGATGTGTTGTAATGCACAAACTGGACACTTTTTTATAAAGGTACAACATATATATCCATATATCATTTACACAACACTTTCCACAGAGGCTCAAACAAGATTATCCTAGTTCAGAAACACATACTGCTGTATCGTGCCCTAAACAGCCAAACACAACAGCCTTTTGTCTTGAGACACACTTTTGACACTGTCTCGCTGTCTTAGTCTGCCCGTGCTGACAGAACAGACAAAGCTGCTCCTTTTTGGAACAAAATGTGTTTTTATGCACACCTGACAAAGTGTGAACTTCACACTTCTTCCACCTTTCACTGCCAGCAGAGTGCAAAGATACACTCTGTATGTCTCTGCGTGACTTTGCCTTTTTCACTTTGCCCTACAACTTTACATTAAAGTCTTCACCCCTATGAAAACTTACCAGCAAGAAAAATAATTGTGATAAATTACCCCTGAGACACTGAGAGGATTGGCCATGTTGCGTACAATACTGTGTACTCCACGTAGGACATTTTTATTAATCAAAAAGCAAGACTTTACCAGTTTGTCACATCATTGTTGAGGACTTTCATCCCCTCTTCTTTGCAACATTACTTCAGTTCAGAGTGTTTGCTTATGCACAGCTCTCTTAAGGTCCCACTGCAGTTTTTCAGTCAGGTTGAGGTCTGAACTTTGAGTCAGCGCACCTACTTAATTCTTTCCTGTTTTAGTTATTCTGTTGTAGATTTGTTGCTGTGGTTGGGATCAATGATGGTTGTCAGACAGACTGCCTCATGTTTGACTCTCGAGTACTTTGGTAAACAGGGGAGTTCATGGTCGACTCAAAGTCTGCACGGTTCCCAGGCCCTGTGGCTGTGAATCAAACCCAAACCATCACCGTTGTTATGACTAGGGCTGGGCATCGTCACTGATTTCTAGAATCGATTCGATTCCGATTCACAAGGTCCCGAATTGATTCAATTCAATTCGATTAGATTTAAATCTAGGAAATTTTGCCTCAGACAGTCAGAAATATTATAATTCAGATCAGTACATTTACATATTTTTGTATCTATAAAAAGGAAGCTGACACTCACAAGACTTTATCAAAGGTGTGAGCATCACAGCAGATGCTTTTGTGTCAAAGTAGCTGCTGATAAAACACAGAAAAACATGAAGGTGATTTTCCTGGCCTGGGATTTTATAAAAATATTCTGCAGTACATCAAAAACGAAAGAAAACCATTAATCAACTTATGAACATTACCTCTGACATTACAGCGGTTTTATTAGAGACACGGCTAACAGCAGAAATTTGTCTTTCTTTTCGGAAGTAAGTAAAAGGGAAAAAAACAGCGGCCGACAGCCTGTAAACAACGGTAGTCTTGTGCGTAACAAGCAAGCGAATAATGCAGAAAACAGATTGTTAGACGGGAAACTGTTCTTGAAGTATACAGAGAGAGAGAGAGAGAGAGAGAGAGAGAGAGAGAGAGAGAGCTGTGCATGAAGTGTGGTGGAAGCAAAACAGCAAAAATCAGAAGGAATTCATGACGATGTTTTTGTGAAGCGTAGTTTGGATCTTCTTTTGCTGCCGGTTCGGTCAATAATGTTTGGAGAGATAAAACTAACATCTTTAGAATCACCGCAAAAAGGGCGTGAACACAAAGCTCGGACCCGCCGAAACATCAGAATCAGCGAGCTGTCAGCTTTCAGCCCCGACCGTGTCCGTGCCGTCGGGTGAGAAAGGCGACATCTCACTGATTCTGATGCGTCGGCGGCTCCGAGCTTTGTGTTTACGTCTTTGTGCAGAATCTGTGTTCCTGCTCTCATTTACTGTTTTAGCTGTTTGGTGGTTCTTGAAATTTTGTGAGGTTTAACCTGAGATTCTGGCGTGTCGGGCAAAATAAATTAATATTAAAAAAATCGATTCAGGATTTTAATGAATTGATATCACGTTATCCAAGCCAGAATCGATTTTAATCGATAAATCGATTATCAAAACCCACCCCTAGTTATGACAGTTGGTATGAGGTGTTTGTGCTTATACGTTTGGGTTTCACCAAACAATCTATCCAAAGGACATTAGAGTCTCTTTCAATAGTGTTTGCATGGACATTCTTACCCTGCACAAAAAGTCCATATGCAACATTATTTTCAGATTCATGAAATGTGCACACCAGCTTATGTGTTCTTTACACCGTGCATCTGTTAGTGAAACACAGTCATGTTAAACCAACAGGCTTAGTATTAGTAAAAGTAGTAATTGCAGCACTAGCAGTATTTTTATTCAGCTTTGAAAAAAACTTGTTTAGAGTTTCAAAGACAGCCAGACCTTCGTCATTGAAATGTGTGTATGCATAGTCCGTGCATAAACTTGTGCATACACATTGTTTCAATGAGCTTCATTGTTCCAAAATTTGTGGTTTGTGAGAAGAGGCTTTTTCTAATTGTACTGTCGTGAACTTTAACATTTAACAGCTTGTAGAGTCTGGGATGTCGCTCTTGGGTTTTGTTGCACTTTCTCTGATCGCTGCACAGCCTGGCCTTGCAGTGAATTTGCTGGAACATCCACTCCTGGAAAGATTGGCTGCTGTCTTGATCGTTTTCCACTTGTGAATAATCTTTCTCAGTGTGGAATGATGGACTAAAAATTGTTCGCAAATGGCTGTATAACCCTTTATAACCCATTGATGGACAGCAACAGCTGACATCTTTTTGTCCTCAGCATTGTACACACCTTTGCTGCTCTGGACCAGCAAACTGCCAAAGCTTCTGCTTGTTCAGAGGCGCTCACACTCACTAATTATCAGTTAATCAAGTGCATTTAATTAGCAGGACCTGGCAGCTACTTACTCTCTTTATTCCTATAGAAGCAATAAGGGGATTCTTGGTTTTTCATGTACTGCTTTTGCATTTTAGCTCAGTTTTTGACAAATAAATACTGACACGCAGTAATTTGTCATGTTTTGTTATCTGAGGTTGGAGTTGCCTCATTTTAAGACCAGCTAAGGACCAGATTATTTCTATTTTGTCTTTATAAGTAAGACATTATAATTTAATGATATAATTGAATGTCTTATTTAGTACATGTCTGAATGAAGCCGATAGGATTCCCAACAAGACATGCTCTGCTGTTTGTTTAAATGCTGTTGCTTGCTATTGCACGAAGATGGTACAGCTGAAACTTGCCTTTATCTTATTTCATTTCACTTGCTGTTTATTGTTGGGTTAATTCTTTTTTGTCTATTGTCTTCTTTCACAGGTTGAAGCCATCCTGGTCAACATCTTTGGGGGCATTGTTAATTGTGCCATCATTGCCAATGGCATCACCAAAGCTTGCCGAGAGCTGGAGCTCAAAGTGCCGCTGGTGGTCAGGCTGGAAGGTAAAACGGCACTTGACACTCACCCACACTGGAACACATGCACAAAAGTTTTTGTTTTGCCTCTCTGACGCTGTTAGTAAGTCATCGGCAGTTGGCACTTCCAGTTAAACCAAACAGACTGCATCATTTCTCTTAGGCACATCTAGCCTCCAGCGAAAGAATTTCACATTAATGAGCATTTAATGATTGGCGGTTAATACGCTATAACATGCAACTAGGATCACAGCTGTGTCCCTTGTCACAGTTTGTTCACCTTGACCTGGCGCATGAGTAACATCATCATCATGTAAACACAAGTTCTTTTTGTCTTGCTTTTACATATATGTGTCAGTAAGTTTTACTTTTCTTGAACTGTACCTAAAGTCTCCTTTGCTCAGGGTACAGCTGGTTCGAGTTTATATGGACTGAGAATATAGCTTGCAGTATCGTTTTATGAATATTTTCAATTTCAAAGGTACAAAGAAACTCATTCCCCACCTAGTTTTAAACTTTGGAGCCATTGTATTATTGCTGCTGTACTCTCAGGAGCATATCCATCTTCATTGTGGCCCAGTGTCCCAGAAAGAACAGCAGTGCATTTCTCATAGATGTCACATTCTGCTGCACCTGTCATTAGCAGCAGCCAGAATAACTGTAGAGACGGCACTGATTGGCTCACCTTTCACCTCTATATGCTAATAAAACCTGCTCAGCTGTGTGTGTTTGCTCGAGTGTGTGTGTGTGTGTGGGGGGGGAATGGCAGTGGTGACTCAGAGGCATAGGGCCAGTTGGTGGTTAGCTTAATTGTCAAGATCCTGCTGAGTGGTGTGTCCAGAGCACAGAGCAGGGGAGAGTGTGTGTGTGTGTGTGTTAGCGCTTAGCATTTCATGCTGTATGTCTGCACACAATCTGCTATTTGTAGGTCAGGGCGTGTAAGCTGTTTCTAGAAGCCAACTGTGTGTCGAGGTGCTGTGCAGTAGTGAGGGCATGGTTGTTCAGAGCACGATGTAGTGTGAGAATTTTACTCTTAACTGTCATTTCCACTACTTTCCCCTAAAGTCGAATAAAAATGTCATGCAGGTATGTAAATCTACCCCATGGCTGAAAAAACTTTGGGTCTGAACCAAAAATAATATTGTTGACTGGAGTTCAAACACCCCAAGTTCAAGATGCACATTTGTCTCTTTAGAATACACAACTACAGAACGAACTAGACTGGCAATCTGGACGGATCCTTAATTATCCACCACACATTTCTGATAGTAGCCATAATTCAACATGACTCTCAGACAGTCCAGAAAGTCACTTCTGGTGGATGCCGGATGGTCCAAACACGTCACCCTGACCGAGGCCTAATCCAAGCCTTAGTTGTGGGTCATTACATCCTGGGCTGCAGTCTTGTGGAGAGGATTGGCTCTGAATCAATCAGCTCAGCTTGCTAGGCTGACTGCCGGGCAGTGAAAACGGCCCAACGTTCTTCAACAGGATCAGAATGGATTAACAGGCACACTTTTAATTGGAAAGGCCCTAAAGAGCCAGGGTTGATTGCACTGGCAGAGAATTATGTGCTCCCATATGTGGGGAAGAGAGGCCATGTGGTCTAGTTCCTGATAGAGTTGTGTTAGTTGATAGAGTATGCATGAAGTGTTTGATGTGGGCTGATTGAGTTGATCTAAAACAGTCTGTAATTATCATCGCTAGCACTTAGACTCATCTGGTGAAAACTGAGCAGAGAACACGCAGACACACTGTCGTTATTGAACGTATAGAAAGGAAGCGATACCTAAGGAGGTGCTGTACTGCCCTCTTTGGCTACAGTGTGCGCATGGTCATCTTGTGTTTCTCTGCAGGTTTGTCTACCTCTTAAAAACCTTTGGAATCCAGAAAAAAGGTGACTACATTCATTTAACTCTGTTCTGAGGTGTCCCCCAACTCTCTGTCAAAGAGTGGAATATGTTCTGCTTGAGCTTTTCCTCATATATAGTTGAAACAAGATTTGAGGCCCTGTGTCAATAGATGAGATTTCAACATCAGTCCTGACAGCATCATTATAGCTAAAATAGCTGCTGCAGCTATATGCATATCCAGATACATAAATATAGAGTAATATACATTCACACACTGGTTGATTTGGGGGGATTTCTGTCTTTGATTTCACATATATTACACATTTTTTCATTTTTGTAGTGATTTTTAAAAATAGCTATTAACTTACCCTCACGTAGTGTAAATCTCGCTATTTGCCTCTCACAAAGAATCTGACAAGAATTGATTAAATCATGAGAATGAATGTCATGCACGTTATACAAGTATGCAAATAGGGAACACAAATCTGGTGCTGCAGTAAGCTGCTCTTAAATAACAGATAATAAAAAATGTAATGTGTTTATGTTTGTTTTAATCATGTAGACCAGGGGTCGGCAACCTTTCTGATGGCGAGTGCCATTTAAAATTTCCTCAGAAGTCAGTGTGCCGTATTATTGCATTAGCAATCAATTTAATAACGCTCTATATGAACAGTTACACAATATATAGAACCACTTTATAGAATTATATTTGTTTGCAGATGTTGCCAGCTATCAGTGAATAGTTATCAGCTATTTTGAAATAAAAAAAGACACTTTTTATCAATAACAGCAAATGAACTGTACAACAGAAAGTACAAATGCTATTTATGGTCTCCTCACAACAATGATAAGAAAAATAAACTAAGCCAATATGGCATGTTTGTTAATACAGAGACACACATGTTAATGTGATCTTTGGTCTCCCACTCAGAGACACAGGTCTCCGAGTGTCCAGCATTCAGACGGCTACCTGAGGACACTCATGTGAGAGAAAATCTGCTCACACAGATACGTAGAGCCAATAAGTCAATAAGGCCTCTGCAATGTTCTGAAGACAGTTAAATTTGTCAGGTAGTGATGTCCAGCAGGTGAAAATGCAAGCTCCATGAACACACACAGCTGTGGATTCCAGCTACTTCGATGTCGCATTAACTGGCATCAACTCAGCCAGTTAATGTGAGACAAATCTAGCTGCTCATTAAAGATTTCTGGTTTGAACAGAAAATAAAACATTGGTCTATACACCTGAAAGCACCGCTGGCGCGGCCATTTATTTTTTGATGCACTTTCTCAGATTAATTCACTGTGTGTCGTGCCCAGGGCTGGACTGGGACAAAAAACTGGGCATTGTGACTAAAGACCGGCCCACCAGGTATTAAAGCCATAAAGCCTTTGAATGAAAACAAACACTGTTGTGACAGTGATGTACAGTCTTGTTGGTATATGTATGATTTCTATACATTTTACATCAGATAAAAACTTTGGTTGTAAGCTTCAGATAATTATTTAATAACAGCCAGACATTTAAATGAGAATAAGAAAGTATTTCTTTGTGCCCCCCTCTCCCTGTTAATGCCCTACCTGGCCCCCTGGCAAAACTTTGCTAGACCCGCCCCTGCACAGTTACCAGCTGTCAGCTACTTAGAAAAGGATCCTGGTGTTATTTGTCTCTCAGAAACAGTTCATAACTTCCCTTCAACTCATTCATGTCACCTAAAAGGTAAACCTGTTTCTCCATCACCTGTTCAGCTCTGATGATTCAGTAAGGACATCTCCTGGTTTCATGTTCATGTTTCCCTCTCACCACATATCCAAACCGACATCATGACCAGCAGCTTAACAGCTGTGGCTCCAGCAAACATCAGCTGATACTAGAAATTAATACTAAATAAATTCTAACAATAGCTGATCAAGCTTAAACGTGCTGCTGTTGTTTAGCGCGACATCCGCTGGTTTGTTCTTTCTGGCGCAAAGTGGAAGATAAACAAACACGAGAGAAAAGCCGATCAGCTGATCATTGATCAGTTTCATGATTAAAGTAGCAACAGGAGAGAATGAGAGAAGAAGAGGCAGCTGTGCAGCGTAACGACAGAATAACTCCAGCTTTGTGTCTTTTTTTTCCATTCTAGCTGAAGTTCGGGACAAACTGTTCCTTTTCAGCTCAATACGAAACGCGTAATATTTTCTCTGAATGCGGGACGATTCCGTCTTTTTACGGGACGGTTGGCAACTCTACTAACTAACCTTATGAACAAAATAAAGTTCACTATCAGTAACATCATAGCACCCACCCAGCTGTATATAAACTCCGTCATACTAGCTAGCACGCAGTACGAGTTATTGTAACTGACTGTAAAAAGTCAGCATACCGAGCAAATGCCCGATGGCCAGTCCAGCTATGGTTGTGCCATCAGTTAACCCTTCGCGTGCCAACTGTGGCACGCGTGCCCAGGATTGCCGACCCCTGATGTAGACTGTCTGGTTGGGGCTGGGTTAAGAGTCGAGTGAGTATGACAACATGCAGTCAGTTAAATAGGTTTCTTTTGGGGGGAGGGTGTATATATCAGCTGCCTGTGGTTCATCTGGCTGGTCTTGAGGCAGAGCACCCTTCTTTGTTTTAAACTGCTTTTACTAAGTGAGTTACTGGACTGTAGCATTGTGACATTTACGCAGATTCCCAACACAAAAGATTATAATGTACGTTAGGACAGTGGCACGAAACAAAAACAGACTAAAATGTTAACTTTTGGTTTGCCATGAGATTTCCTGAGAACTGCAATGACATACATACAGTTTACATACATAATTATTTGCTTTATTTGTACCGAGCTTGTGTCTAATTTAAATAAATAAATAACTCCTCTAAGAACTTCTTTTACAGCGTACCCCAGTACCTTCAGACAGCTGACAGATGGTGGGAATTATGTTAGTGTGACACATCAAAAGCTCTCATTGACAGCCAGGAGATTATTACGTGGGGAACTAATCACTTTCTAGTGTGAAGCAAACCATAATTCACCAGCAGTGCAGACAAGCCACCAACTCAGGAAACCTGAAGAAAAACTGTCAGTGGACAGTCTTGCAGAAGCTGCCCGTCTAATTGCCATGTATTAATGACAATTATGATATTTAAAGGGGAAAAGAAATATCCAGACACACACACAGCCTTACACTGACAATCACTCAGTCACCACATGATTAATTAACCGGTTGGCTTGACTGTGAGAGAAGGTGAAGGGGTTGCCATTTTTTGTTGTGGCAAAGATTTTACCAACAGCAGGCGAAAGAGTTCATTTATCAAACTCTACATCTTTTTGTTTCCCTTATCTTCTCCTGCTAAGGAAACAGTCTTTATCGTGTCCTTGACATATAAGGAACCTTTACAGCTTCAGACTTTCTTTGTATGTGTGACTCTACAGCAACGTGTCCTTCTCTCAGATGACAGCAACGCTAAGCACAGCTTGTTAGGACAGAGCTGCTCACAAATGTAGGATTTGCAGCATCAAGAAAGCTCCAGCACAAATCTTTGGCACAGCACCAACCCTTATTATCCCACTGAAGCCTAGTGGCCTGTAAGTCACACGTTAAAGCGTCATTTTCCACAGTAGTCACAGGTACGCTAGTTAATTGCCATATAGATGTGAAAATATTGTGCTGTGATGCTTGCCACCTGCTGAATGCTCTTATGTTGTTTTCTTTGTTAAATGCTGAATCTAATTTAAAATCCTTCTCTTCACGTATCTCTTCACTTATATTAAAGACCTCACAGTACCATTTTGCCCCATTAGAGCACTTTAGTCTCAGACTGCGGGTTTATTTGCAGTTTCTAGTGTTCAGTTTTCAGGCTTCTCTTCTGTGGAATCAGCTCCCAGTTTGGATTATGGATTATCTAGTGTTAAGATTAGGCTTAAAACTTTCCCTTTTGATCAAACATATAGGGAGGGCTGGATCAGGTGACCCTGAATCCTCCTTAAGTTACTCTGCAATAGGCCTAGGCTGCTGGGGGATTCCCATGATGAGCGTGGGGTTTTTTTCTTCACTCGCCTCCTTTCACTGCGTGTGTTCATAAGCTACTCTGTATTTAGTCGTTAGTTATTATTAATCTCAGGCTCTCCTCCGCACTCATTGGTGTGGTCTTTCTCCCCTTAGCCCAACCTAGTCATGGCAGATGGCCGCCCCTCCCTGAGCCTGGTTCTGCCAGGTTTCTTCCTGTTAAAAGGGAGTTTTTCCTTCCCACTGTCACAACCTTCTTCCTCTAAGGGGTTGTCTGGTTGTTGGGGTTTTCTCTGTATTACTCTAAGGTCTTTAAATTACATTATAAAGCGCCTGGAGGCCACTGTGGTTATGATTTGGTGCTATATAAATAAAGTTGAATTGAACCTAATTAAATTTGGGGGGGTTTGTCGGTTTTTGATTGGATTGAGCACTTTTGAAAAGTGAATTAAGGTTTGATTGAATTTTCAGGAGTTGATTGTTAATAAAGAAAAAAGTTCAGACTAGCAAGTTAGTGTTCTTTGACATTTCTCAGTAATTAACAGGTCAGTTGGACTGATGATCTAGGTCTGGAGAATACGTGTTGTGATGAATTTCTGCAGAAATCTATATTTTTGCCTTCTCTAATGTTCATTTCTTATATTTAATCAAATAGAAAGTCATTTAAAACAATCATCTTGCTTTGGTTATTTGTGCATGCTGACTGTGTGCGTTGATGCCCTCTCCAGACTGTGAGTAGGTCTCTGGCAGCACCTAGTGGCTGCAGGTGAACACACACATATCCCCATTCTCCAGTTATACCCTACACTCACACACATATACTCCACACATGCCTTAGTAATTCTGTATCCAGCTGAGCTCAGCCCTTGCTGATGCTGCTGGCGTGAGCTATCAGTGCTCCCTACTGCTCACAGTGGAACTGCAGTCAGCTCTCACCCATACTTGTGCAGAAAAAGACTCCCACAAATGCACGACTCCAACACGACGTGTGATTCTTCCACCACACATGACCTGAGTAACACACAGATGCTGCACAATCTAAATAATACACTGAATACTCCTGCTGGTCATGAATATGTATCAGCTTGGGGAGAAAAAAATGCATGTTTACTTTTTGTTCCTGTATACACTTTCCATAGGCATATTTGTCTTTCAGAATACCTGCTGCATTATGTATTTGCTGGGCGCCCATATGGCTGCTTCCACTTTCGTCAGTTTTATCTTGTGTCGTTTGAACTTTGTTGTGCTGCAGCTTTGTTTTAATCTTGTGACAGATAAACCTGTCAGTACAGAAGCATAGATCCATCAATCTCAGTGAAGTTTGCGGATTAGCCTGTTGAATGTAAAGCATACAGTACTGCGTGTCCGAATCGAGACGCACACAGTCGCACGGAGAATATCCGCTGTTTGATGTGAAAACGACTTGAGACATCCGATCCCCTGTTTATGCAGCAGAGCAAGAGCTCTTCCTGCTCTTATTCTAATTAATTGCATTGCCGAATTGATTGTTTGGAGTGCGAGCCTGCAGAAATGTGTTTGGAATGACTTATTATACGGCTGGACAAAAGAGATGAAATATTAGGCGTTAAGTGGCACTGGTAATAGAATTCCTCATGAAAGGTCTATTGATCAGGGTGGCCGGGCCTCCGGAGAATTCACATATCATGCAGTCTTAATTACACGGCAGCCACGAGAGCGAAGGTCAACCTGTGAGCGTCTGAGCATGCACAAACACTCGCACATCGACTCGTTTAACACCCGGGCGAATACAGGGAGACACTAATATACAGAGAATCTCAACACACCCTTTGTCCATATACAGTAAACGTAACGTGTAAAGTCACTATAAAGTGTTTTTCCAGAACCTTTTTTAGAGACTTTTTCAAATGTGTTGTTTGTCTGAATAACACAGCATAACTTGAGTTTTTCATTGGTTTGAATTTGAAGTAAGAAAAGATCAGACGGGAGCGATCGTCAGTTGAAGTGTTCAGCACGGACACAGAGAGGTGCGTCCACTCAAAATGTAATAAATGAGATCTGAAATCTGATTAAGAAAAACAAACAAATGTAAGTAGTTCGGGGGAAAAAAAGATAATTAAATGTTTCAGCAGTGTGCTGAGTCTTTGATGGCACATCAGACAGATTCAGTTTTTGTTCTTCATGTGTCGAATCAGTAAATGCCACATAAACAGCTGGCTTTTGTTGTTTTTAGCTGCGAGGGGCCAATTTCGCTTCATTTGACCTTTTGCTCTGCTGCCCCACCAGCACCACCACCTCATTCACTCCCTCTCTCTTGCTCTCATCCACTCCCCTTCCTGCGTCCCTCCGTCCGCTGAGGCGCCCCCTGCCCTGTGTTGTGACAGGCTTGTCAGACTCGCATTTGGCCGAGCGGTGTGCAGTGCTGGGAGGCAGCCAGCTCAGTGCGTAGAGCCTCGGGGTTGCACAGAGTATCTCCGAGTGTCTTCCTCTTTCTCTCTCTCTGGTTGGTTGCGGGCCTACTGGGGGCACAGGCATCACCGTATCACCCAGCACCTGCTACCCCTGCCCTCACTACAGCCGGGGGAGCTGACACACACACACACACACACATAAATTGCCCTTTTGCCCGTTGTTCACACTCTACGACGTTCGGATCAGCAGTTGCATGTGCCACCATTGACCCATGACTCCATCTGCCTGTGTGGATTGATTCCTCCAGAGGAACTCTTCGTCTTTCACACAGTGTGGTTTTTAACATCCGTGCAGATGGCAGATCAGGTTCACCCTTGTTTAGCCATTTTTCTAATGTTTGTTGTCGCCTGTTGTAACACTGTTTTTTGGGGGGGATTTCTTCCCCTTTTTTGCCCTTTTTCAGGGACCAATGTCCACGAGGCTAAAAGGATTCTGACCGAGAGCGGCCTGCCCATCTTGGCAGCAGATGACCTGGATGATGCCGCCAAGAAAGCGGTGGCAGCTATCAAGAAATAGAGAATCCTGCAGGACGTCTCATTCCAGCCTCAGCACACCACCATCAGCCTTTTCTTCCACATGCAGACCTCCAAAACCTTGAGTCTTTGCGAGTCTTTGCGAGTCTTTGCGTGCATTTCTCACTTTGATTGCCAACTGAGATCCAGATCACAAGCACTTACAGGATTCTGCCATTACACTGGTTTCCTCTCTGCAGATCAGATCAGCTGCAGTTCCTTTAATCATTAAAATGTGCATTAGTTAGAAAGAACCACTGACATATTCATGCTAACATATTGACACTTTGTCCATTCCATTAGCTTTCTTGTCTTTATTTTTCAGCAAAATATGAAGTGGGAAAGACATTTTCCATCTTCACATCCAGCCCTGGCATCCACTGAGTTGTTGCCATGTTATCACACACCATTCATAAGCTGTGATATCATTCAGTGGTACTTGCTGAAACGGAGATGAATGGAAGCAGTAAACACTTTCGTACTTCGTCCACGTTGGTTACCAAGCCTCGTCTGTGTTTCAAATGAAGTAGATGGTGTACTCACTCTGAGTTTGTGCATCATGTCTTATTTATAAAGTGCTACTATGAGACGTCCATTATCTGCTCTAATCTGTGCCTGTCCAATGAAAGCTAATGAGGAATCATAGGTGTCGAGAAAATGAATAATTAAAAACAAAGAATTGTACTTTTTTATAATCATGAATGGATGTTGACAGGATGTCTGAAATACAATGAGAAAATGCAATTTGTGACATTAAACAAAAAATGTTTTAAAAACTACACTTTAGTGTGTTGAATTTGTCCGGCCCATATCGGAGTATCCTGATGGAGGAAAAACTGGCAAAAGGTGGAAAGTAAGGCGGAAAAAGAAATTCTGCTGAATTTCCCGGGTATTTCTGAAGGAAGCACACTCCCAGAATAAATGTGATGTCAGTAGGAAGAGCAGATCCTCAGCAGTTTGCAGTTTTCTTAACACTATTAACTGCATGAGCACATATTTTGAAAATGTGCAAATGTTTTTCCAAGTAAATCAAGCTGCTTTTTCAATGGCCAAGTCTTCTTTTTCCAACAGGGGAAAAAAAATTTAATTCTTGTAATAGATCTCCCTTTTTCTTTTCAGGAGGATGACACAGATGTAGACATCTCAAAAACTCATGTATCAAATATGACACAGTAGGGATTAAGGGGTTAAGCTATCCAGAGGCCAAAGCTCATCTTTGTGTTGAAGTGTCAGTTGTCTAAAGATATTTAGTTTCTTAAGATTTCTACCATATATTTTCAGCTCTTCTTTCTTAAATGTTTAGAATTTTACGTTTAGAATGTATAAATGTTACGTTTATTATTTTTCCATTCTTCGGTAGTTCAATAAATCAGGATTTTGACAGATCTCAGAAACTGTTGATTCCATGGTAACTGTAAAACTAATAAGTCACTAGAAACGCCCTCATGTGTATCCAAAAATATGACATGTCTACATGATATCGTTTAAATCTGTTTTTGTTTCCTTGCCATTTTCTTTTTGAACAACCCTGCCTTCTTTCTTGCTTTTCGTCTGCACATCAGTGTACACGTACACTTAAACTCCTCAAATCATCCACCTGCAGTCTTCTAATGAAACTCAAGTGTACGTCGTCCCAGGAGAGACTTGAAAAGAGTGATTGTCCTTCACAGGGCCCGTGTGAGCGCTACAGAAAGTTGACTGAGACCTCTTCCTGTCAGACACACTGACTGTGTGATGGATTATCTGTCAGGCAATCTGAGAGGGCTCACAGGATCGACTGCCACCTCCACGAGAGCACTTTTCTCGTCCTGCCTGCACCGGAGAAGAACACCAAGTGTGACTCAAACTGAAGCTTTTCTCTTCAGCGCTTTTTTTTCTTGGGCAAAGTCAGGAGGACTCCAGAAGGGCCTCTTGGAAACTGCTGCCATAGCTACACGTCTTTGTGAGATGTTTATTGACAGGCTATATTTAGAAACAAAAAAAAGATGTTGCCTAACTACTGAAATTTCTTTTCACTGTATTAATTCTTAGCATCCCTATCGCTAAGAGTCATCTCACAGCACAAACTCGGAGCTCTGAGGCTCTGTGCTGCATCGTGCCAGCCAGCCAAGCCGTAAAAATGGGCTGAAGGGTTCAATAATTGCCTTATTTCATGCTCTTCCCTCCGTGTGTCAGAAATATCCCCGCTGATGGATTGGACGGAGGAATTTAAGGCTTGTTAAAGCGGGCTTCTTGAGCCCTGATATTGTTTAATTCAGTGTCAAGCTGGAGGTCACAACGGAATGTGCACACTGATTTACTGGGCAAAATTAGTGCCGCTCCTTCATATAAATATAGATGAGGGGGGAAAGAAGCTTTGGAGGTCAGTCTGACGACTTCTATCGTGTAGCCCGCTGCTTTTAACTCTGCTAATACCTCCGGAGGTGGGAGACACGGGGGTGTTGTTGTAAATGACCCTTTGGATGGGCTGCTCCTTTAATTAAGTTGAATTATTATGCCGCGGGAGTTTTATTTTCCCGCTGTCGGTGGCTGGCTTTATTTGCCTCTGTAATTGTCCAGTTTGCTTTCTCGAAACAGGGCAGGTTTGTTATGTGCTTTCTGAATTGATGTCAGCATGGTAATTGCCACTTTACCGAAGCTGCTTTCAGTGTTTAAGCGTGTTGGGGGGGAAAAGCGTCCACTCGTGAAAAGCGTTTTTTCAGACAACAGGGTCAAGGCCGCCTCTGAGGAAGTATTGGATATTTATTGAGTAATTTGGAAGCGGCAACTATGAACATATTAGTTCATAAAAAAGCAATAGTGGGATGAATTGCCTCCGGCTATTGTACTTCATTTTTCAGGGACAAGGGGTTGCTCAATATTTACAATTTTCTGCCTTTGAATCTGTCGACCAAGCGGTGGATAGATGAGAACTGTGAGTCTGTGTGTGTGTGTGTCAATTGATTGTTATATCAGTTCCTGTAAGCGCTGTGAACACATGTTTATGCATAAGCTCTAAAAACCGCCAAGGTAGCTCTGCTCTGTGGGATCATACAAACACACAAACATTGTTTTCCTTTTCTCGGTCGTGGAAATGCCAAGTGAGATGGAAGGTCGGGCCTCACCCTCTCCACGGCCATTATTGTCTTACCAAAACCCTGAAATCATAAAAAAAAATAGCTGTCGACAGATTTTATGGAGCAAAAGCAATACAGCGAGGTAAAAACGTCAAGTGAAGGAGGAGCCTTGGCTGGCAGCAGCGTGCTTTGTTACAGCGTCGCTGTAGAAGTCCTCAGATTTGGCCTTGGCTCACAGATGAGCAGAAAAATCCATTTCCCCTCTCTCCAAACTGTTGTCAGTGTGTCTGTAATGGAAGGACTTAGAATCGATTTAAATTACCTTGGCTGTCTCGAGAAATTGAGCGAAGAGGAGGCAGATTTAAAAAGTTGCAATAAGCAACACTCCTCTTTCCATGACAATCTCTTGTTTTCAACCTGTCTCCCAGCTGCTTCCGCAATCAATACAATTTCTGCATCTCTTTCAGTTTCCAAAGTTTGAACACGCGAGAGAATTTTTGGGGGGATGTTTCCTGTTGATTTGGACCAAAGCATTTTAAACTTCCTTTCCATCCATCAAACACCAATTTGCTCCCTCGGTTTTTGTCATCTGACCCTCTAACCTGATTTATAATAGTTTTGCTTAAAACCTACTGCCCTCTGTCTTTGTTGACTTTCTCCTTTGGTTCCCTTTTCTTTTTTTACATTTCTAATCAACCTTATTACTTCCAGGTAGTGCAGTGGGGCCGTGGTTAGCACTGTTCCCACACAGCAAGAAAGTCCAGGCTGGGGCCTTTCTGTGTGGGTTCTCTCTGGGCGCTCCAGCTTCCCTCCAGTCCAAAGACGTACTTGAGGTTAGGTTAATAGGAGATTTTAAATTGTCTGTAGGTGAACATTACTTCTCTCCCTTCTTCTTTGTTTATCTATTCAGTCTTTGTCCTCTCTAATTTTTCCTTCATTCTTACTCCTCCCATCTTCATCTATTGTTTTTTGTTTTGCTTTGTTCTCCATCCAGAGGTATGTCATCCTCTTTACGTCAGGTCAGGATGGGCATATGACATGAAATTCTGCTTGTGGTTGAACCCTAAGTTCTGATGTAGGGGAGCAGTGGGGGGAAATTACGTAATTAGAAATACACTCCCTGGAATCACATGGGTGCTCTGATAGACTGAGCTCTGGTAACTGTGGAGGCCATTTGAGTTCAGTGAAGTCACTGCACTGTTCAAGACATCAGTTTGAAATGATTTGAGCTTTGTGACTCAATGTGTTATCCTGCTAGAAGGATTGACATGGTCAGTAATAATACTCAGGTAGGCTGTGGCGTTTAAGCAATGTTCAGTTGCTACTAAAAGGCCCAAAATGAGTCAAGAAAATAACCCACACACAATTACACCACCACCAATGGCCTGAAAGATGAGAATATTAAAAGAAGCATGTGTGCAGGCGGGACCGTGTGGTGAATAACTGTGTCCAAGGCATCAGCTGCAAGCACAGTCAGGCTGCTGCACATGAAAACTGAACTCGCTTGACAGTATTTTGTATTTTACTGCCTACAAAATTGAATTAGTTATTAGCTGAAGTTGGTGCAAAAAACTGCAGTTCTGATCAGAGTTGCAAAGATGCACTCAGTCTGGTAACTCTGGCATCTCAGATGAGACTTCAAAGTGTTTTCTGTGTCGCTCGCAACGCAGCATACAGTGATCAGATCAAATCAATAGTGCTGAGCAGACTCCATGAGTGCATTGAAGGACAGCATGGAGAACAACGGTGGGTTAACAGATGTCCAAATACATTATTTTGTAGCACTTTGAGGTGAGATGTCAACACAGGCAAAGCTAGAAGGAAAGCCACATCACCATCATACCTACGTGCTGACTGATGGCTTAACAAGGTCCTCAAAGCTTCTGTAATTACAGAGTGCAATCCAAACAGGAGGAACAGACAAAGGGAGGCAGGGGATCGGTGCTACATAAACTTGCTTTCTTTTTCTTATCTCTATCTGCCTTATAAACCTTCCCCTCAACGCATCCTCATTTTTTGGTAAGCATCCTACGATGCTGTCATCAACAAGCCAGCATCAGAAAACTGCGTGTCAGTGGGTGTAGTTAAAAGCTCATTTAGTTGACCTCTGAAAAAGCTTCCACCGCTTAATTAAAACAGAGTAGACAGATTACAGTTTCCACAGTTATCCTGGTGGAGCGCTCAGCACATGTGCCCCTGACACTCTCAAGCGCTCAGTTTTCCCACAATGCCATGCTTTGAGGCCGTTCTTTACTGCACTTCTTGCATTTTTTCCTTATCTGTCTTCAGATGGCTGAAGGTGTGTATGCTGATGAACATTAAGTACACACCTAGTGATGTGATCTGTCTCCGTTCATCGTACTGGTTGCAGTGTGCTTGCACACACCCCTCAGGGCTAAGGTGACTTTGGCGGTTAATAGGTGTAACGTTAGCTTTGCCGTCTCATGCCCAGGCTGAATATATGAAATGTGTGTGTTCGTGTGTGTGTCGAGCGTTATCACCATCAAATGATTCTGCCCACAACGCGCGCTGAACGGAGGGCACCAAAGAAAAGTGGCCCGTCACCTGTGATTTTGGCAACGATATAAAGCAGAGCAGTACCAGCAAAATGAAGGCCGCTCTCACAAATCCAGCTATGAAGAGAAACGGTAAATAAGGTGATGAGGTTTAGTAAGTGTGCTAGATGTGCCTTGTGGAGGATGCAGCGGAAGCCTGAATAGGTCTGATTGTGTTTATTCTTGTGTTTGCTCTGTGGATGTGTGTCAAAATCCACAGGAACGTCAAATTGGTGCATATTTGCACCTGTGTTTGTATGTGTGTGTGTTTATTCACTGTGGGAAGATTTGATGAGGCATTTGTGTAGGGAAATGTGCTTGAAGGTTTGTTTGTGTTCAGGGCTGCGAGTGAATTGCTTTCTGTAAAAGGGTAAACTCTTGACGGTTTAGTGCACGTCAGCCTGGAGTATTTAAATCATATGGTAGCGATTAGCATGATATGAATCCGCTGACTAATTGTAAACTTTGCCTCACCTTTGTTTACCTGCTGCAGTTTTGCTGAGTACACAGGCTCGCTGCATTCACGCTGGACTGCGCATTCATTAGTGGGAGCTCAAACTGTAGAGCACAGCCATCTTCTTCTTTTCTTGACTGCTTACCAGCCTCCGTGGAGCAGTTTGGGATTAAAAGCCTTGATTGTAAACATATTAATGGCATTTGGTCAAGATGGTGCTTACTAGAGCTGTGCAGGAGGTACACACTCTTGGTTCTGTCTTTACACAGACGTTTATTATGTAGGAGGGCATTATTTGTTTATTACAAAGCAAACCTTAACAGGTAATAATATCAGGCAAGACAAGTATTAAGAAAAGTATTAAGTAAGGATTCGAAATGTGTTGATATATTTCAGAAACTAGATTTTTGTGATTTTTTTTTTCCACCAGGGTAACCAGTAAACACAAACGCCCATTAAGCCCACCAGGGAGTATCAACTTATATATAAATAGCCCTGAAGGCACAAAAGCGATCTCTCCACTAAGACGTGCAGTTCTAAAAGTATGGTAGTTCCAGACAGAGTACTAAAGGAAAGAACTACTCTTCATTTTATCTGCCCAAGTGTATTTGTGCTGGAAAATCATACACTCACTTTGTAATGTGCACCCGTTCAATTGTGCTTTAACACAAATACTTAATCAGTCAATCACATGGCAGCAATTACGTGCATTTAGGCACAAGGACATGATCAAGACGACCCCATCAGAATGGGGGACAAAGGTGATTTAAGGGACTTTGAATGTTTCTGAAAATGCTGATCTACTAAGATTTTCCTGCACAACTATCTCTGGAGAGAAAATATCAATTGAACAGCAGTTCTCTGGGTAAAAATAATTTCTTGTTGTCAGTGTCCAGAGGAGAATGGCCAAATGCCTCCGAGCTGATAGGAAGGCAAGATTAACTCGAACAACCACTTTACAAGCAAGGTATGCAGAAGAGCATCTCTGAACATGCAACACGTTGAACCTTGAAGTGGACTGGCTGCAGCAGAAGACCACTCTGGGTATCACTCCTGCCAGCTGAGAACAAGAAACCAAGGCTACAGTTTTTACATGGGGTCACTAAATTTAGACCACAGAAGATTTGAAAAACGTTACTGAATCTAATCAGTTTTCATTTCAGACAGATGGTTTGAAGGGCCAGAATCATCCGGCCAAGCATCCATCCATCCATCCACCCATCCATCCATCCATCCCCTGGATAATACACCACATCATAAACTGGTTTCTTGAACTTGATAATTCTCTTAATAATTAATTAACTTAATAATTTCTCTGTATTTTAACTGCCTCTACAATCACCAGATCCTTGTGTAAATGTGCTTTAACCTTTGGTGGAATGAAAGATTATCATCATGGATGTGCAGCCAACAAATCTGCAGCAACTGTGCGATGCTATCACATCAGTACAGACCGAAATCTCCAAGGGATATTTCTAGCACCTGGCATCTGTGCCACAAAAATTAAAACACCAAGACATCAATATACTACTCAGTATATTAGTCATCTTTCAATCAATCAAAACCTTTGAAAAAAGGTCAGGATATTTCCTCCTGTGAATTTGCAAATCATGTGCAACAATGTGTGTGAGAAACAGACGTAGTTTAGGAAAGAAAGCGGAGCCTACTTTCCCTAGATGAACACATTACCTACATCCAAAGAATATTTCAAACACTTCCCCTTGTAAAATTCTCTATTACATGGGTCAATAGAGGGCAATGGGAGAAGAATAAATACCCACCCCTCTCCCGTAGACTGCAGCCCTCTTCATTGCCTGCACACAAACATGCACACACGCGCCGGCTGACACTCGCTGTCAGCCCATCTGATTGCCTGTTAGGCAGTCTCACCCACCACGACAAGTGCCCTTTATCGCCAAGAACCATTTTCTCCGCCATGTCAGATGTGGAGATATTAATAAATGCACAGTGACAGTACTTAGGGAGGCGAGCAGCTATCCTGCCTCTGCAAATTTACCTGCGGGTCACTTTTGTTCGACGGGAAAAAGAAACTACGGAAACAAACAGGTGCGGGTCAAAAACTCATCTCCTCTCCCAGATTAAAAACTCATCTTTCAAGGCAGTGCGCCGTTATTGAGGCTGATTCCCAGTGCTCTCCATGCAAATGGAGGTGTGATTAGACACATGGGAGGGGTAGGGAGGACGTGGCTGGGGATAAGGAGAACAATGTGTCCCTCTGTTCAATTACCCCTGTAAGGATAACTGAGAGATAGAGGGCCAAAGGCTGCCTCTGCCTCAAAACACTCATTAGAAGTCAAGGTTGTGTATTTAGCACAGGATTCAAAGAAACACACAGCTTCACACTATCCTTGCTATTTGGTAAATTACCAGTAATGCACATAATCATTTCATCATTAGTCTATTTATTAATTTTGTATTTAAGCTATATTAAGGGCTACTTGTGTTACATTTGTGCCTTTTTTTTTAATTAAGAGGGAACTTTTTTTTATTTATCTGCTATCACTGAATCTTTTCTGGTAGATAAAAACTTATTGTGTCTGTGAAGGTTCATCCAGGTCATCATAATCTAAGGAGCTTGGAAAGAAAAGTGTCTGGACTTCTTTAAGTTGCTTGAAGACGTTTCACCTCTCATCCAAAGCTTCTCAGATGAGAGTTGAAATGTCTTCAAGCAAAAATGTATTGTCTTTATTTATGTTTTCCATATTTATTTGTGTATGTGATCAAATATTAAATAAAATAAAAATATGATGACGATGCAGATCATTAAAGCACTGCTTCAACCCAGCCATGAGATGCCACAAGCCAGTATTTTCCTTGCGCCAGTCCCAATCGCAGATAAATGGGGAGGGTGGCATCGCAAAGGGCAACCAGCAAAAAAAACACAAACATGGAAAACATTAGTTTTCCATACCAGATTGGTCAGGACCCGGGTTGACAACCACTTCCTGTAATGTTGGCCAACAGGGTGCAGGTGGAAACTATGCTTCTCTTCCTGTTGGCTGAAGACAAAGGAAGAGAAAAAGGGGATGGGGTGTTAGCAGGTATCGAGAGAGAAGAAAAGGCAAGAATCTGAAACTGAGAGTTGGGACTAAATTGTTGGGATTAAATATAAAATTGACTGACTGGTAAAGGGAGAGAGTTGGCTGATGTGATGGAGAAAAAATAAGGTAAATATATTTTGTGTGCAGAAGACCAGGAGGAAGGGAAGCAAAGCCAGCAGCATCAGAGGTGGATTCAACCTGTTCTACCAGGGTGTAGATACGAGAGAAATAGAGTAGGGGTAACGTTCAAGAAAGAGTATGTGAAGTAGGTGGAACAGAGCCTGGACAGGTAAAGGTATGCACTGGAGACAAGAGGAGGGAAAGTCAGTAGAAGCAAGACTGAATATATGTGTCAGGGCTCTAGAGTGCGACCAATTTGGTCGCAAATGCGACCAAATTTTTCAGTGGTGCGACTAAAAACTATATTTGGTCGCACCTGTGCACCAACTGTTCGGGTAACAAAAAAAAAAATCTCTGCAACTCTCCATGTGGTCAACAACAGACACACATTATGCCCCTATCGTAGACTAAACCAATCAGAGATAGTCAGGGGCGGGACCTCTCTGATTGGCTGTGGTTCAGTTGAAAGTGCAGGTGGAAGAGAGAGGTGAGTAGCTTGAATAAAGCGATATCAATTCATTAACGGATTCCACACAAAGACGTAAACATAGAGCGGACCCGACGCATCAGAATCAGCTTTGTCTTTCTCGGCTTTCTCACCTGACGGCCTGAACACGGACACGCTGTCGGAGCTTAGCGATTGTGATGCGTCGGGTCCATGGATTGGATGGATTATAGAAATCAGTGATGATACCCAGCCCTAGTGAGCAGCCTAGGCCTGAGAGAAGTGGATGTAGCTGTGGGTAATAAGAAAAGATGAAAAGAACTATTGATAACTTTTTTGTTAAGTTAAGGCCTGATCTGTCTGAAATTCATAGCCAGTGCTCTGACACAGTGCCATCAATCTTTGAACGCTGAAAAAGCAGCAGTGTATCCAGAAAACACATTATATGCTGCAATAAATGCACTGCCCAAGTGTCCCTTCTCCCCACTGCCTTTCAGCAACAGACAGCAGCAAACAGGTCATCAGAGGAGGCCGAGATGATGATTAAGTTTAACATTTTCTACAATATTGACAAAGCACTTTAAGCACAAGTTTGTTAGTTAATAATTTAGAAATGAATATTGTCTGTATGGACTTCCCCCCCAAAGAAAGTGCACATGTAAAACTGGGGTGTTAAGCGATGCGGTTGAAAATTTTTAGTGCGCCTAACTTTTGTGCCGGTACGCCTAAATTTTTTAAGTTAGGCGTACCGGTGCGCCCATGTCAAAAAGTTAGTCTAGAGCCCTGTGTGTGGATGGTGGATAGAAGGTGGATACGATTAAATATCAAGGTTTAACCATCCAAGGCAAAGTGCAGGCAGGGTGGAGGGGGTGGAGATTAGTCTTAGGGGTGGTTTTTGACAGGATAGCAACAAGAGTGAACGGGAAGGTTTACGAGATGGTGAGACATGCTAAGATATATGTTTGGAGATCTTGACACTGACAAAAAGACAGGTTTAGCTGTAGGTGGCAGAGCTGAAGATGCTTAGATTTTCATTGGATTAGAAATGAATACATCAGACAAGTAGTGCAGGTTGAGACAGTATGGGCATGTGCACAGGGGCGAAGGCAGATATTTTATGAAAAGGATGTTGAATATGGAGCTGCCAGGCAGGAGGAAAACAGAAGACCACAGAGAAAATTTATGGAAGTGAAGGAGAACATGCAGGGGGTTGGTGTGATGGAGGATGTTAGTGTGAAATGGAGGCAAGTGATCCGCTGTAGCGACTCCTAAAGGGAACGACCCAAAGAGGAAGAAGATTAAAGCACTGCTTCAAATGCCTTTTTAATGAAAATCACCCAGGTCCAGCAAAGCTAAACGGGGGGAAAATGAGGGTGGTTTCATCTGCTGTTGTTTCCTCATTAACCTTAAATTATGCAAACTAGACTAGTTCCCATTCCAGTTTGTGGACAGCTCCCTTTGCTCACTCTTGCGGTACCAACCCCTTCCTCTCCTCCCCCTCCCCCTTCCTACGAGTGGAGTGCTTTCATGTTGGCTCCAACAATCTGAGGGTCATGTCTGCTTTTCATTGCCACCCATTCCACTGCTGCTTTCCTCTGTAATGAGTCCTGGTGAGCCGACAAGGTCAGGTGGCACAGACACATGGAAATATCGTTTCTTTTTCATGTGCTAGCTCTGTGTGTTTGCACTGGATCATTTCACCATCTCTGTGTGTTTGTGTGTGTGTACGTAGGGACGTACATCAAGCTGCAAAGCCACCAAGGTCGGTATAAACAGAAACTCATCCATCCTCACACACACATTGTATTTCGCTGGTATAACTCCCTCTTGCTGAGACTGCAGTTACCTGCGCTGCCTCCACTTAAGCCTCAGGGTACGGCTTCATAGTAAAGTCTGCATATTTATCTGCTCTGCTGTCATGGATGAACTTGTTTGGATTGATGTGGAGGATTAGTATTTCACACCAAATCAGATAGCTCCTTGGAACCTGCCCTTTAGCTTCTGGACTTTTAGTTTTTCAAGGGAAATAATATTAGAGAGAATTATAGATATGAGTGTCATTGTACAGGTACATGTCCCGAGGAGGCTAATGCTAGAATGCATGAACAGTTAGGAGTCATGGAATATATATTTTTTGTAAATAAGATTTGTTTCAGTAAGCCCTAGGGTTGTAGTGGTTCTACAAATCAAATGTTTTCTGGGTCCTTAAGTCAAAGCCTCTTAAAACATCCCATCTTTCACTGCAGCATCCTTTAGCACAACAGCTTCTCATGACTAATTAGCATGAGCAACAAAGCTAATTAGTGCGACATTATGTTCACTTATTACAATCTATGTGTTTGTACTTTTTTAAAATAGGGGGGAAAAAGCTAAATAGCGGTTTAGTACAAAGTTTGCCTAACACTCAAGTTAAGTAGTTCCATGTATAACTACACTATGTTGCCAAAAGTATTCATTTGTCTGCCTTCATAAGAATATGAACTTGAGTGGCATCCCATTCTTAATCCATAGGGTTTAATATGATGTCCACCCACCCCTTTGCAGCTATAACAGCTTCATCTCTTCTGGAAAGGCTTTTCACAAAGTTTAGGAGTGTGGGAATTTGGGAATTTCTGACCATTCCTCCATAAGCACATTTGTGAGGTCACACATTGATGCTACATGAGAAGGCCTGGCTCACGGTCTCTCCTCTAATTCATCCCAAAGACGTTCTATTGGGATTG
Source organism: Neolamprologus brichardi (assembly GCF_056152115.1). NCBI lineage: Eukaryota > Metazoa > Chordata > Actinopteri > Cichliformes > Cichlidae > Neolamprologus > Neolamprologus brichardi. The sequence goes on from NC_142108.1 coordinate 8,042,301, forward strand.
CAGTCAAGACTCTGTGCAGGCTAGTCAGATTCTTACACACCAAACATCCATGTCTTTATGGAACTTGCTTTGCACAATGGTATGCAGTCATGTTGGAACAGGAATGGGCCATCCCCAAACTGTTCTCACAAAGTTGGGAGCATGAAATTGTCCAAAAGATCTTGGTATCCTGAAGTATTAAGAGTTCCTTTCACTAAATCTAAGGGGCCGAGCCCAACTCCTGAAAAATAACCCCACACCATAATCCCCCCCTCCACCAAACTATACATTTGGCACAATGCAGTCAGGCAAGTACCGTTCTCTTGGTAAGCACTAAACTCAGACTCATCGTACTGCATCGTGCTTAGTGATGTAAGGCTTGGATGCAGCTGCTTGGTCATTGAAAACAAATCCATGAAGCATTCCACACTGTGTTCTTGAGCTAATCTGAAGACCAAATGAAGTCTGGAGATCTGTAGTGATTTGCTCTGCAGAAAGTTGCCGAACTCTATGCACTGTGTGCCTCAGCATTCCCCGACCTTGCTCTGTGATTTTACATAGCCACCCAGTTTGTGGCTGAGTTGCTGTCATTCCAGTTTGTTTTTTGCCACTAACAGTTGACTGTGGAATATTTAGCACATTTTATGACTGGACTTATTGCACAGGTGGTATGCTATCATGGTACCAAACTGGAATCCACTGAGCTCCTGAGAGTGACCCATTCTTTCACAAATGATAGTAGAAGCAGTCTGCATGCCTAGCTGCTTGATTTTATACACCTGTGGACACGGAAGTGACTGGAAAACCGGATCAGGGATCAATGGATGGTTTAGTGAATACTTTTGGCAATATAGGGTAGACAGATGCTTCTTTATGAGGTCCTTTTCACTGTGAAAAACTTCTACCACTACCATGTTGCTTACTAGACATCACCAGGACCTGTTTCTATCTCAAATTTCTGTCATGCTTTTGATGTTCCTGTAAAATTAAATAATAAAAATTAAAAACCAGCAAGTCACAGCTTTAAAAAGTTTCTGTAAAAATGTTACTGTTATGAAAGTGTTTAACTGTTAACAAAAGTGATTAACAAAAATAACAGGCATCCAATCATTCATTTATCATTGTTTTTAACCTCTTATCTAGTTCAGGGCATAAACAGCATTAAAAGATGGTTGTAGCTATTTAGACATCACACAGTGGTTTTGAAGCCTCCAGAAGGTTTCTACTGTCGCCATCATGGTTGTAAAAAAGAAAAGCAATGTGTTTGTGAAGCCACCCACTCTTTGGCTGAAGACTTTGTGTGGTTTATTTTTTATTCAATATTACCCTAAATGAGTGACTGAGCTGATAAGCTCAGCATGCAAGTGTTTACACAGGTCAAGACAGAAAGCCACTTTGCCATAAAGTGGCTTTCTGACCAGAAAACTTTTTGTGGCCACAGCTATCGCTATCTGTTGCCCTTCAGATAGACTCTGCAGGTTTAAGGCACTAATAGTGGCTTAATTGTTCTGACCTGGAAGACACATCTATGTTTTTTACTGTCTATGGTTCAGGGTTACATGGTGGCTGAAGCCTATCCTAGCCTCATAGGGTGAGAGACAGGTCCGGTCCATCAAAAAAAGTCATTTAGCTTTGTTACTGAATCAGAAAGATATTGAAGTTTAAAGCCCATTTGTGTTGTTTGTGTTATTGGCTGAAGTAGTCCTAAATCTACCAGATTCACTTGCCTACCTATATGCCGGTGCACCGCTACAATAGCGCTGAGTGGTGCACCGTGTTTTTCAAGTTATCCCAGAAGATAAAGTTAGAAGATATTGATGGACTGCAGCACTAAGGAGAAGAGACTTTGAGGCAAATTACATTCAACTGTCTGCAGTTCTGATTTCAAGTCAAACTTTGACAGGAAAACTTGTTTAAATGATAAAGTGATTCTGTCAGTTTTTATATATCATACAGTCAGTTCTTACAACAGGATATCACTGGAGCAGCTGCAGATTATTAGCATTCAGTTCAAACGTTATATCATAGGACTATTATGGTCAGTTTCAACATGAGATAACATGCTGGTACAATTCATAAGTATAATTTAAACATTTAAACAAGTCATTTGTAAATTGACTGAGGTATGATGATGATTGTTGGGATAGAAATTTGTTTCTCAATAGACTTTAGTGCACTATGAGGGGCGGCTCTCTCCAGTGCCATTGATGCAGTGCTCCAGTGAACAGCATCAACTAGTGTGGTGGCAAGTAGGTTATACTGAAAGATTCAATTCAAATTTAAGAACATGGCAACATTACAGTAATCGATTATGGCTATACTTGTGTAAACTGTGGTGGATAATCATTTTACTAATAATCATTTTATCTATTTTGTTATCCTTTTCCAATTCAGGGTCACAGAGGGGGCTGCAGTCTATCTCAGCTGTCAGAGGGTGAAAATCATCCTGGACAGGTCGCAAGCTTGTCACAGGAATCCCATCACATAGCGCTGTGAAAAAGTGGTTGCCCCCATTTTTTGCACATTTGTCAACTTAAATGTTTCAGATCGTTAAACATGAACATTAGACAAAGGTAACACAAGTAAACACAAAATGCTGTTTCTAATTGAAAGTGTTTATTATTAAGGAGAAAAGAAAATTCAAACCTACATGGCCCTGTATGAAAAAGACGTGAACCTGCTGGTGTGTTTTGGATCATTGTCCTGCTGCAGAACCCAAATCACGAACAGATGGCTGGACTTTCACCTTCACGATGTTTGGTAGACAGCAGAATTTATGGTTCCATTTACCACAGCAACCCAAAAGTCTTGGGGATCATCAAGTTTTCTGGCAAAACTGAGATGAGTGTTTATGTTCCTTTTGCTCAGGAGTGGTTTTCGTCCTGGACCTCTGGCCATTTTTGCCCAGTCTCATTCTTATGGTGGAGTCATGAACCTTGACTGAGGCAAGTGAGGCTTGCAGTTCTTTGGATGTTGTTCTGGCGTTTTTCGTTCTTTTGTGACTTCTTGGGTTAGTTGTCACTGCTCTCTTGGGGTAATTTTGGTTGACCGGCCACTTGTGGGAAGGTTCACCACTGTTCCATATTTTGTACTCCGTATACTCAGGAAGAACTGAAAAATTAAATTAGTCGAGGACTACACTAAATTAATGTCAGGGAAACTCAGCCAGAGAGACTATCAACCAACCAACTACTCATTGTGTACGGGATTTGAACACCATTGTACTGTAAAAATATTGCCTGCCTTTTATGGAGTACCAAGGGTGCCAAATAAATACACTATAAAATGATGTATTAAATGTGTCATGTATTAATCAAAATTGGAAATATGTGGAATATTTTTTTAAATACATAATAATTGAATGTATCATTCATTAAAAAACCAATTTATTTTATTTCTCTAATTCATTGTTTCATGGTTCATGCATAGGGATTCACTGGAAAGCCTTATGAGACAGTAAAGGAAGGGTCTAAGGTTATTTTTACATACGATGTTTAACCCTTTAAAGCTGGTTGGAGCGGACATGCTCGATTTTGCATAACTATTTTTAAATCCCGGTAGCACTGCAACCACGTAAGCTAGCGCAATAATTTTTTTGCATATGAAACCGGAGGAGTTGTACTTACATCTTATGCCATCAGGTTGTCCTAGGTCACAGTTTCCTTCCACATATAGCTTGAAAAACTGCATAAAAAGCACTTGCAGCAACAAAAACATAATATTCCAGAAACACGCTTTGCCGATCGGATGAGCTGTTCGTAACACTTCCTAAGTCCATCAGAGTGAACTATCGCGTGTCCGCCATGACCTGCCCGAAACTGGAAGTGACGTCATTTTTGCGGAAATGTAGGGGTTTTTTTTTACCATCGGGGCCTTATGAGCCTATACTGGTGTTTTTAAAAGTTATCTTTGACTTTATGACTTTCTGTGTTGTTTCTGGGATGCTTAGGACTCATATTGCACTGCTGGAAATAGTTTATTTTGATGCATATACTGTTATTTTGCAAATTTGCATTATAATATTTATTTTGGTAGATCTTAAAGGGTTAAGTTGAATTCATGTGCTAAGTGTGACAAATGAAAGAGTGCAGCTCAGCACACACTTTTAAAACAAAACTTTTTATACTGATGGTGAGTAAATGAAGGGATGGGAAAGGAGGAGACAGAAGAGAGGGAGAAATATTATTATGTAGTCTAGTTTTGTTGGTGTCGTTTTTTTGTGAGTGTCATAAAACACCCAGAACAGTTGAGTGTCAATTTCACAACGTTATTATCTGATAGAAAATCGAAATATTCTAATATAATAACATTAGGTTGATACAATAAACAAGACCACACAGCAATGGCTCAATGTTTCTGCATCACCCACTGTTCTTCATGAGTCATTTCACTGTAGCTCAACAGAGATGGAAAATGGGAATTTCAAAACAGCCCTTTCAAACAGTGAAACAGCTGTCAATTTACCGTCTTGGTGGAGCTATAAAGCAGTGGCTGTGAGCTGGGAGATCCCTCCTGTCTTTCTCCACCTGGATCCATCGCCCTTGATGCACACTTTCAAGGACACCTGGCAAACTCCATGGAGGAGCTCAATAATGTAGGCAACGACCCCAAAAAGCCCAACGCAGCAGCTGCTCGGGCCGCCACTCAGGGAGAGGCGTGTGTGAGTATGTGTGGAAAAAGTAACAGAAGCATCTAATTGAGTGAAAAAGTGTTTATATAGTCTGTTCAATAATACCATGCTAATACTGGCTAGGCTATTTGCTCTCAAAGGAGCATTAGCTTTTCAGTTCATGGATGTTGGGAACATTTCTTTTGTGTTCTGCTCAGTGTTTACATGTTTTTATCACATTATTTCTGTAAGTTCTCTGCAGCTGCACGTCAGTGCTGCAGATTTTCTGTCACTCAGGTCACTGCAATCATTGTCAAGCTAGCCTAAAACAACTCTCTTTAAGGGACACTGTTTAAAATACAATAGAAATGGTTACAGCAATATACATTTTTAGCCATAACTATAGATTTGCTAAATAACATATCCACTTTTGTGCTACTTTGTGACGTTCCAATGACATAAGTGCTTGTTGTTAGTAACTGCTGCTGTTTTTGGCGATGGTAGCTGCTGTTAGCCTATGTTAGCTGGTGTTAGCTAATGTTAGTAAAATCATCTTTGAAGGAGGTCTAACATTGCTGGACTTGGACAAATAAACTCTCATATATATATATATAATGTGAGAGGGTAATCAAATTGTTTGTGAGGGAAAGTATGATTTTAGGATACTCGAGCCTGATGTTAGCTGGCATACATGTTAGCTTGTATCCAGCTGTTGTTGTTATTTAGCTTGCTTGTTGTCAGCTGTCCAGAGATGGGAAGGTCACATGTCTTAAGTGCTAATAGTAAGTAATTGTTACAATATCAGCATAATTACGCGCTTTTATCCATGTTTTTATGTGTTAGAGCCCTGACTTCAGTTTAGGAGATGAAGCTTGTAGGAAGAGGGTAACATTTTATCCAGACGCGGTTGTGTTGTCACTTTCCTTCATCTCTGCCCTTCTCTTATAATGACACATAGGTGTGATGCTTCATCATCAGGTGCAGACACTAATTAAAATGTGTCTCCACAATACACAAATGACTACATATTCTCTTCTCCAAAAGTTGATTCTGTTCATCTGGACATAGAGTTTTGTGGGAGAAATGTTTCGTCACTCCTTGAAAGAGATGAGGATGTACACATCCTGGACATGGAGGAACGCTGGTTTGAGCGCGGAGTCAAGGAGGCCATTTACGTGAAAAGGGAAAGACCATCTCTGAATCGAGGAGGGGGCCTAAGGGTACGTCTTTTGCCATCTTACAATGCTGTGATTGCAGTCATTCCCCAACTCTCTGTGAATGGTACTCATGGCCATTGATCAGTGGTCTTTGATCAGTGGGTTTTGGTTAGTGGTTGTTGATCAATGGTCATGAGAATTTGCATAATTAAGATTAAGGAACTGACCTCCCAGCCCTTTGTTTCTTCAGTGGGCTGGTTTCAGTCATTATGCAAATGTACTGTTTATAAGATTTGGGGAAACCTGCAGTCAGCTGAGACTGAAGAAGTCACTTGGATGAGTGACGAAACGTTTCTCCCACAAAACGCTACGTCCAGATGAACAGAATCAACTTTTGGAGATTTACTTTTCTGGATGATTGAGAATGCATCAACACATATTCTCTTCTTCTTCTCAAGCTGGTGGGACAACATGGCAGCTTCCATAAACCAGCACCTGCTCCTATGTCGTTTTAATGGACTCTTAATAGATTAATTCTAAATTTGGGATAACGCACCAGTTTGTTGGATGATGTAATTACACACTGATCAAAGTATATTTATGAACACAACATTTTTCTTTCTATTAAATTACCTTAAAAATGGCTGTGTCTTTAAATAATGCTGCTTCTTAACAAGGTGAGGTTAAAATCATTAGTTCCATTTATTCAGCTGGTTAAGCAAAGGTAAATGTCTGTCTTTGAGAAAACAAGTGCACACAGACACACACACATACGCACGCTGTATGTGTGCAAATGTGAAAGCTGAGCCCTATTCTCACCTCCGCAAACCCACCACCACCTCCCACCACCTCAGAGCAGCAGATGACATTTCATCAAATATTTATTAAAAACAATCTCTGAACAGCATAATTAGAGACTGGGTTTAATGTCGGCCTAATCCTTGGGCTCCGATTTCCCCGCCGTGCTCGTTTTGCAGCTATGGAAGCCAGTGCCGCAGTGTCTACAGCCAAATGGGCTCCCAGTGAGCACCCTGCAGCGTGATGTCTTGTGGAGCACCTCGTCAGTTCCTCACCTATGAATCAACGTTTAATTTCCCCCCCTCTCCCCTTTTTCTACTGTCATTCCTGTTTATCTCAGTAGAAGCTCAAAAAGCAGCTGCAGTGTAATATGCTGACAAGATGCACGCACGCACGTACTTGGCTTCAAACGCTACAATCCCCCGGAATGGCTTGCAGGAGAAGAGCTGCCGCTGAGCACATTATTATATTTTCAGGTTATTAATTACTTTCCAATTACTTAAACAAATATGCTACATTGAGTGCCTAATTTCCCTGCTAAACTGCAGCAGATGGATGTGGCTTTGGCTCGAACCGGCTAGCACTTGGTGCCTCAGCATAAAAGAAAAGCACAGAGATGAGGAGAAATATCATGCACTGGTTGCTGCTCTGCTGTTTTAGCTCTAGAACATTAGTTAGTTGGTGAACCCTAAAGCAGGGCATCAGGACGTGTGTGTTTTCTGTGCAGCCTCGCAGAGAAGCAGCTGCTATTAATTATTCCTTGAAAAGTTGTGGCTGTTTGGCATTTTGGGAACAGTTATTTTTTTTTGTATCTAGTTGTAAATGACCTCTTAGACAACATTTTCTAACCTTGAATTGTAAACTTATTTTTCGGGGCGTGTGTTTGTGATGGATGTTCGTCTTTCATTAAAGAGGCGCACACCTACATATGCACGGAACGTGGCGCCCTATGGTTTTGCGGGCGCTCGTCTATTTACACACCCGCCAACTCTCGCTCAAAACAGCGGCCAAACTCTTCAGTCACATCTAAAAGCCTAATGGGAAATCTCTCCCCTAATTAAGATGCATGAATAATTCAAGTGGTGGCACGCTAATTAGTATTCCATCAGTCCTCTGTGGCAGTGACGGCCTGTCGAGGCTCATCACAGCTAGTTACGGCCCGTACGGGAAGGAGGCCGGCTGAAGAGAAGGAATGCAGACACCTTGAGAGCTGCTTGACAGAGTATCCTATGATTACTGCAGAGAGCATGACAAGCTTCCTATTTTCCTCCATCTCTGTAATCAACAACAACATGAATCCTTTGTCTGTGGAAAATCTGGTGAGAAAGATATAATTTAGGAGGAAAATGAGCCTTAGGAGAGGGAACTGGGTTTTTTTTCCCTTGTCTAGCTTCAGCTAGAGAAAGCGATGTTACATTTATTTGTCTGAGCATGAGTAGTTTTCTTGTCACCCAGGGTGCAGTGAAACTTCCATATACACATTGTACTGCTTTAAATGCATGATTTAGCAGTGTTATGGCCCCACAGTTATTGCCTCTCTCTCAAAGGGGCTGTTTAATGCTAGTAAAAGCAATAAAGAGGTGTTAAGATGGAAATTAAGTCTGGATAAATCACCGAGGTTAACTCTGCTTTAGCTCACAATTATTGTGTGCCTTCAGTGAAATTCATTACTTTATCCACAGCAGGAATATTAACCCTGTATGGAAATGTGCTAATGTGTCTGTCATCTTGTGCGATCTCGCTCCGCATTGTTTTCGCTGCGAGAATATCATTAAACAACAAATTATCTTTAATTTAATTACAGCTGCGTCGTAAAACAAATTAATGGCGATGACGCAGTAGCGTCTGTTCGTGCCCGTGGCTGTGTCACTGTATTTGAGGATTTGCCGTTTTGTTGCCATGATACGCACACACACACTGTCTCTCACACACATGCACACAGGAAAAGAAGAAAGGCTCCTGTGGGCCCTCGCCTGTGTGAGTGTATGTCGCCCCGGGGAGGCAGGCTGGGGTTTTGTGGTGTCTTTGTGCTGGGGTTAACCTTGGCTGTGGGCTAAACACACAGGGAATGTTCTGAGAGGACCTTCAGCCATCAGCAGTGGCTTTTCATATACTGCTTCACTCCTGTGGGAGTGCCGCCACAAACACAACTATTGATCCGCTGTCACGCTCTCACACACTGCTCCCCTTGGCGTTTCTCTTTTTCTCTTAGCCAACTGGATAGTGTGTGTATGTGTGTGTCAGCCAGGCTAAAAAACACTCTCCAAAGTGGTCACAGATCCCCCTGATGTGGTATTGGGATATTGATGTGTCACTGGTGTCCCGTGTATCCTGTGGGCTTATGCATTATGTTTTGCATCTTTTCTTTTTAAATCTATTTATAGCCACAAATGGCCTGCAGTGAATGTGTGCAAAATATGATCATATGTTGTAAATCACACGAGGATTTCAACTTCCTGGAAAAGAGTGGAGGGTGATCTCGTGCTGCATTATTAGTTATTACTGTTTCTGCTTCTATCAAAATCAGTTTTAATTTTTCCTTTCTTGACTGGCACCACACTGTTAATGCAAAATGATCTTTTATTGTGCGGCTACGCCCCGGCATTGTGCAGTAACGTTGCTCATTTTTATTCCCAGAAACGTTTGAAATTATAGGAGAAATAAAAAATTTTAAAAATTGTTGTCGTGGTCTTTAAAGTTGAGTTAGTTGTGCACTTTATGTTGATTATACTTTATGATATATATCTATGCTTTTCAGTGGACAAATTCATATTTCTTCATGTTGGGCTAACCCGCTGTGCGGGTCACACCAGCAGTTAATTCATCATCATCATTGTTAATTAGAATTTGTTTTTTGCATTCCTTGAATTTTAATTAGGGCAACATTTCATACGCCTTTTGTGAAACTGTGCAGAGTATGTCTGATTCCCTGTGTAGAAGAAGCAGAAAGATTTAGACATGCTTGGTTGTTTTGGGGGCATGTTTGACCCATCGAAAGACTTTAATTGTGAAAATTGTGAATTTTTAATTATTATTTTTGGACTTATGAGATAAAGTTGGACAATAAAAAACGTTTTATTTGCTTTTATGTGGATGTCTTCTCCTTCTAACCTCATGACTGTGTTATTTGGACTATGGCAGCCCACCTTTTTTTTTATTTTGGTCATTTGGGAGTCAGGTCAGTCTGTCGTGAGACTAAATGTGCAGCGATGGTAAAACAGAGTTCGAGAATTTTAAATGCACAGCTAATAATTTCAAATTTGGAGGGAAAAAAAAAGAAGAAGACGAAACCCCAACAGATGGAGCAGGAGACAAGTTCACAGGATTTGTGGAAAAAAGAGTTGGGGAGAGAGAAGGAGAGAGAAAGAGTGGTCTGAGGGACTACAATGATTCATCTCCACTTCCTCTGTATGCGGAATAAATAGCAGGCCATTTCCACATCATAAATATCACCCCCGCTTAATGTGCTGAGCTCCAGGGTGGGCCTAAACTGCGTTTTTGTTTTTAGCTTTTTTCTTCTTTCTTTTTTTTTTTTTTTTGCAATTTGGGGGGCGGCGTTGTTGATGAGGTGGTGCGATGGATCCCTTACCTGCACGCCTCGAGAGAGGGGGCAAAGGGCATTTAATCCCCGAAGCAGGTGCCATAGCTGTCATGGTCCCAGAGGGGCAGATGTGCTCCAGATGCCAGAAGGGACCAAAAGGAGCATTAATCATTTTCAGCCTGATGACTCTCCTCTTCATCTCCTCAACCTGGAGGAGCGCCTGTGTGAGGCTGAATGAGGGACGGGCACACCTATATTCGCATGTGTGGTGTAGCTATGTTTCCTTGCTGTAGAAATAGAATGAAGACTTTGGGGGCCAGCTGTCATAATTTGAAGACAAATTGAAGAGGATAGTGAGCGTACACACGCTTTCTCTTTCTTTTATCCCTTTTGAATGTAGACCTCTCGTGCTGAGCAAGTCAGTGACATTGGGCCCCGATTTGTCCTGACGTGTGGAGGGTTGAGCTCATTTTTCTGGATGTCAAGCGTTGTCCCCTCCGATGAATCCTCTGGCCCGAGGCCTGGGCAGATTGGCTCGCGCGCTGGCTACAGGCAGGTGATTGATGACTGGAGGAGAAGTCTTCGGCTTTGCTCTGATTTCCCCTGACCAGTGTATCTGACAGCACCAATCGCCAGGCGGACATTGGAATTGGGCCCTCCGCCATCGAGTGCCCAACCCCTGGCAGAGCTCACTGCTTAAGCTGCCCGTATCGCTCTACGTTTTGAAAACAGCGGAATAGCTACGCTTAAAATGCCCGTGCAGTAAAAACCAGTCGTGCTTTTGGAAGGCCGTGGTGTATTACACCCACGCAGACATGAAATACCACTAAGCTGGATGTTTTCCACATTCAAGTGCAATTAAGAGAGATTTTGTAGCATATCTGGGGTCCAATTCAGAATGGCTTTTCTCAGCATCCTTACAAGCGAGGAAAGCAGTGAGCCAACGCCTCCCTTCACAGCCCCGTCTGAAGCCCCTGCATCAGCTTTTTGGATGAATGCTTGCCTTGGAACACACATAGGTGGTATATCGTCTTCTCAATTAGCACCTTGTCCAAAGGCCCCCCATGTCCCATTCCCTCCCACAGTACGGGTGTGAAATTTAAAATCCTCCTCCAGCATGACTGCTCTTCTCTTCGGGGGAACTGCACTGCTGAGCCAGCATAATGACAATCACCACAGTAGCCCAGGATGGCAGAGCAACAAAACAGTGAGTGTTTACAGGGAGGGTGAAGGACTGCAAACCAAGCTCAGCGATGAGTGAAAGTGAATTAACAAAGGAATTAGGAGTGTTGGGAGTGCTGTACTGTGAAGGCTGAGTTAAGTCATCGGGCTTTCTTTGGCCACGCTTCTCATTGCCAGTTATGACCGTCTGTTTGTTCCATTAAAACATCCCTCATTCTTTTCCGCCCCTTCCTCATTTCATACTTCACTCTACCAGTCTGTGTCCCGTGGCAGCTCACCAGGTGGGCAAAGTTGCAGCTGGCAATTAACAGGTACCCACCTGGGAGCTAGTGTAAACGTCTGTTTGGTTTAAAGGAATGTGATTAGCTGCATTTTTTTTTAGACAGCAATCTCAGGGGGAAAGCAAGCAAATAAAGGAGGGAGGGAGATTTCTTTTTGATGTTTTGAATAGAGATGTTAAGTTGCTATTACCCACTGGTTTCTTTCTTTTAGTTCTTAGATCTGTTTTGGCTCTATATGGTGGGAATGGCACCAAAAAGACTAATTATAGTTGTTAAGGCTTACAGTATTCCCAATCTTTGTGCCTAACCTTTTGGAGCATCTTTTGGTTTTTATGCAGATGAGTATGCACAAGCCTTTGTCCAGTCTTGCATTTCTTCTTCTTTGTTCCTGCCTCTGTGACTGATTAGCAGAACTCAAGTTATGGATCTGGCGTAAACATCGATAATATCTCTAGAGCAGTGCATAATGCATGAGTGTAGTTAAAAGTGGAATTTCTCTGTCGCAACTAGAGCAATAGCATTGTGAATACTTAATGTTAGAGTTGCTGTAAAACCTGGAGGTCTTGGAGACACTTCACGCTGACCCCTTCTGATCTGATGCCGTTTTGACACTAGCTCAGAAGCATTCTCAGAACAAGGGAGAGGCAGAACCTCTGCAACCTCTTCCAAGCTCACCTAGCCAAACCTCTCATTCTCAGATTGTGTGACTTTAACCATAACTTGTGAACAACTGAGCTGCTCAGGAGGTTGACCTAAACTTCTATATGAGCACTTTGCAGGAGTCATGAGTGTTGGCACGATTAAGAGTGAGGGGGTGCCTTGTTTCGTGGATGGAGCTATTTTGATCCATAAACGCTCACCTGTGGCTGCTGTTGATTCTGATAGAAGTGTTGTAAAGCAGCCTGCCTGTTGTCACTTGTTTTGTCTTTTGGCACAATGGCTAAGTGTGACAAAAACACATCCTCTCCTTCTGAAGCACTTCTTTCGGCAGCGCCGGGAAAAGAAAGACACGGGTGGTGCCTGCCAAACTCGCCACAGTCATAATAAGCCAAGTCAGAAAATATCAGCAGCCCCATCATATACATGTAACAGACCAATCCTCTGAGTTTTTCATGATACATTGTGTGATATTTTTTTTACCCTGAATCATAAATGCAAATCAGTATTCATTTGCCAGGACGTGCGCTGCCACCCAATTCACTGAAGTCTGCAAAAATCCCAGCCAGTTCCCAGGTCCACTAGGTCCCTCGTGAAAGCACTAGGCAAGATATTTTTGAACAATTTGGCTTTCAAAATAAATTCCTAGGTTCTGCTTGTATTCTGTGACACTGTTTAGGAAGCAGCAGAGATCATTTTTCGTCGCACGCCTCAACTTTCCATAAAATCTTTAAAATAAATGTTTCTTTGGCCTGAATTTTGCTCTTCTTGAAAAAGTGTATCAGATATGGAAGAGGATTAGGGCCACCGGAAAAAAAAGTGGGCACATCTTCGTCTTTTTTTTTCTTTCTCAGAATTCTGGAAAGGAAGAAAAAAAGACATGCCCACGTTTTGTTTTTGTTTTTTTCTGGTGTGCACTGAGTGACAGATATTATTAAATCGCAACTTGAGAAAAGAAGGAGGGCAGTGAGAGAAGAGGAAAGAAGTGCACCTTTCCAGCAAAGCTCAGACACATTACTATGGCAGACTTCCCAGTGTCCTGCACATCAGAGCCCAATCAAATATTCTATTACATTATTCTCCAATTTCTGCCCCCTATCAACTTCTGGGGCCCAGGGGCCTCGCTAGCACTGTCGGCCGAGGAAATGTTTCCTCTGCATCCATCTGTGGTGATGCGAGGACATATTGGAAATCAAAGCAGGAACAGGAGGAGGGAGCAGAGGGCAAGTCCCCTGGCTCCAGGATGGCTCCTCTTCGGCCAGGAATTGCCACTCTGTGGAAAGAGGTAGTAGGGAGAGGTGAATTTGTATGTTAAATGCATACATGCACACACTCCTTACTGTACATACATCTGTTCATGGATGTGGTTGAGCCTTATGCATACAGAAGTAGAAATACAAGCCAGAACATTTGTTCTTCACTTTTCAAATTTGAACTTTATATATTTCCAGTCACCAAAGTTGAAAGTAGACATGGAGATTAAATGTGCATTCTCACCAAGGACAGCAAACTCTCACATAGGTCAGGTTCAGCAGAGTCAGACATTTTCAAGCTGAGGAATCAGACAGCAGCAGAAAAAAGCAGATAAAAAAATATCAAGAGAACAAAACCCTGCTCAAAAAACAAGGTCAGAGAAAACTGCAAAACTGAAAAGTAAGGATACTGTTGGTGCCAACCCACAAGAAGAAAGCAGTCATAAAAAAAAGGCATAAACACTGGCGAGGACACCCATTGAGGACTCACATCAATTAATAATCTGGCCTCTGCTCAAACTGCCTACTGATTCCCTCTGAGCGGGTTTTACTGAGCATTCTGTAATCTTCCCCTTCCCCAAAATATCCCCCTTCAGGAGACATTTCCTACGGCCTCAACTCATATCTCTGCAACACAGTTGGTCAGCAATGTGGTCCTGGCTTGGAACCACAGCTGCAGAGACTCGGATGGAGTTCATCACTGCAGAGGAGGGAAGAATTGTGGAAATCTGGTATTAACAGGCTTGCTTCTTATAATTTCTAATGAGTTAGTAAAGTTAGCCAAGAAGCATTTATAGATTTAGAAGCTTTATGCAATAAAAACTTTCTCTCAAAATGTGCAGCTACCCCTAAATCCACTTCGCAGCTTTGTGGTTGGACTGGAAAACATACAAACAAACCAAAATACTTGCTTCTGACATGTGAGAGCTTCATGCTGTATTCGTTCTAACTGTTACCAGCTTCTTTTTTTATCATATTTACATTTATGGACTGGATCACAGGTCCCACAGTTGGAACAACAGGAACCACTTTTTTCAGAACCATCCTAATATTACATTTTAATATTGCAGTTGTCTATTTGCACAATATTTCTCTGTAAATAGTCTCTGGATTGTTCATTTATTTAAGCAAATAAGTTATAGCTCTAAATATCTGACAGTTTTCTTATCCATCTCAAAAATTGGTACACATGGTATTAATGTGTGTACATTATTATCTGCCCTAATAAGAGAGCAAAATGTTATACCACTACTCATATGAATCCAAAAACCAAATCTGATTTCACTGTGGCGACTATTCTCGTCAAGGGCTTCTCCTTGTGCACCAGTCAACCCTATAAACCTCAGGCTACAGTTCTCCACATCAACACAAATCCTCATCTAATGAAGACAGACATAAAGGCTTTCTTTTAGTGTTTAGGTATGAATATGTGTAAATACAAAGCTGACAATACAAAGCAAAGATGAAATAAAGAGATTTTAAAGTGATCGCTACAATGATTCTACAGTGGTTGCCAACTGGTTGCCAACTGGTCTCTAGTCCAGTCTTACCGTATCCCCCCATCAGTTTATGATCAAACACAAGTGAAGAATGATGGGAAGCTTTTCCCCTCACTGTCATTCAAACTACTACCAATGGGTGGCGAGTGATCACATGATTCACCCTGGCAGCTATGTGCATTATGCACCCCGAACGAAAACAAACAAGCCACTGGCTTCTGTTTAACCTTTGGAAAAAATGAACAGATAAACAAATGAAAGGGGGAGAAGTGGAAATAATGAGCAACTGATAACCGTCAGCTGGCGGTCAAACGCTGGTGTGCCACGTACGCTTTTTTTTCCACCTAAACACACACTCACAGTGTGCCCCTCACTCCAATCACCACCTCCCGGCTGCCCAGCAGGAGACTCAGGTTGATCTCACAGCAGTGTGACAGGACAGCAGGAGCGCCTAGGTGGGTGGTCAAAGGAACAACAGAGGTTAGTGAATAGAGGGGCATGATGAAAGCATGTGTGTGTGTGTGGAAAGAGTGCAGTGTGTAGCCACTATGTCCACTGACAGTGGCCTGAAGATCACGCCAAGGGCACTCCAGCCAGCTACTCCTCTAGCCAGCCCCCCTGTCTTTAGCGGCTCAGTGTGCATATGGGACTGTGTGTGTGTGTGTCACAGCACATGAGGCTATCTCTATATCTGTGTGTGTACGTGTGATTCACCTATGACCAGCTCTGCTTGCTCGGAGGCAGCTCTTTGTCTTTGTGCTGACAGGGTGAAGATGATCGACTGCTCTGCACCTCCAGTTTCACGCCAAAGAGACAGAGAGGTTTATGCAGTGAACACGTTTCACAGTATATGTTAGAGCTTTGCTTTGTTTCAGTGTAAAGCGCCAAAACATTGGATTTTTTAACAACTAAAAGTCAGCTATGTTTGATATTTGGGTAAGTGACTCTCTCAAATGAGATTAAACTAAACTGTGTGTCCAGAGGGATTATATAATATCAGAGTATTATTAGTTATCTAAATTGAATAAAGCTCTCAGAAATGAAAACCATATGTCTAAGAGGGTTCATTCTTCACATGTAATCTCCCTTTTTTGTTGCGATAAGGCTGAATAGTACAATGTTTAAAAGTGGAGAGGGGAAAAAAGTACCACGAGGGGATATGTGTGTGTAGGCAGGAATGAAAGAAGTCGTGATATGATCATTTGAAATGATAAGGCTAGACTCATGAAGACTTAATTGGTTTTTTCTTTATATATCTGAGGCTTTATGGACAATGTTTTCCTCTTCTGCTCTCCACATAAACTGCAAAGATTTCAGGTCATGCATATTCTCTGTATTCGTTCAAACATTCATGAGTAGTGAACCCTTTTCCAGGACATGTCATGAAAATAATTGCACACTTCCTCATCCAGAAAGATGGTCAACACCAAGATCAGAGGGAAAAAAATGAAGCCAAAATGAAATTTGATCTAGCGTAATATAAGAAAAAATAAAAGCCAAAGGGAAAACTCTGAGTACAGAAATATCAGAGCCAAACACCAGTATAACAGAACGATAATAACCAAACCAAACTTTCCCTTAACTTGGTTACATATTTGTTTTTCAGGACATTGCAGGTGAGAAGATCTTCACCCACAAAACTTAATCAACTGATAGGAAATCAGTTGAGCCCCTAGTTCAACATTTGACTGGTTATTAGGGTCATTATTTTCACAGCAAAGATGCCAAGCACTGTATACTTCAGATTTCCACTTTGCTGGTTGACTTGAGTGTCTGTGGGGTTTGGACATTCAGTTTTACATTATTTTTATAAATTGCACTGCCTAAAAGAAATACAAGTTAAAATATAACCAGATTAGTAAAAGCAACTGTGACAGCCCTTCATGAGTTAATGTTTTACGATGACTGGCTAATTGAAGTTTCTCCATTTCTTTGAGGAGGCAGGAAATCATGCCAAGACAGTGTTTCTCTTCCTCTCCTTTAATATCATATTTCTAAGGCCGCTGATACCATTATGTCGACAAGAGTGTGCTGAATTACGGAGTTTGGCTTGCGTCCCTGGAGAGCATGAGCTGTTGGAATGATTAGCAAAGCATGTAACCAGCCTGCATCTTGTTGAGCCAGACAGACAGGGAACATATGTATGTGTGCCGGGCCTTTTAATCAACACATGGGCTGAGAGGATGCTTGCTACTGCCAAGGAATGAGTGCGCTTCTTCCCTCTGTGCTTTGAGGGAAATAAGGTAAACCGCCACGACACGAGTGAATCCAAAATAAACGTGCGCTCAGATGTAGAAGCCAAGAAGCAATAAAAAAAACAAAAACCTCTCAACTGAAAGTGCTAAGCAAAATTATATTTACAGAGTGTGAACAGACAGGAATATTCAATCAGTTTTTATAGCCCACAGAGACACATACAGCAAAACCCAGCAGTCATTGTAATATCACTGGCCCTAAATAGTGTTATTAAGCTGACAGTGGCTAATTAATTTTATTGGCGGCTTCATTTTCTCTTTCTCCCTGCGGTAAGAGTCCAGGGTGTTAAAAAGATGGTGAGTATTCGTCGCTGATCGTCGATAAACTGTGAGAGCGGCGTGACAGTGACCCTCTGGGCGCACGCAGGCCCCAGCGCCTCCTTACGCCGCCTGCCGTCACTCCCGTCCCGCCAAAGGCTCCCTGTAATTAAGAGCTACGCGCTGGGGAGCGCGTGCGTGCATTTATCTATGGAGCGATACATGAAGTGAGTATTATCAACAGGGGTAATAAAGCATGCTGTGGAAGATAACAGGGACAGATTAAAATGCTGTAAAAGTCATCTGAAAAGTCAGTTTGTGTAATAAAGGGAATCTTGATTTGTAAGATAGCATATGTCATGCCGTGCTGAACTGTAGTCGTGTCTTCTTTAAGTTGTGCACTGAAAAGCTGAGGCGTTCAGGTCACGGCGTTAAGTCGCATTAAGTCTTTGAGTAGACTTAACTTAACCACACTCAAGATCAATAGCATAGAAACTGTTTACTATGAATTCAGCAGTATTTCGGTGCTGCAGTATTCGGTCTTCAGATTTCAACATCAACACACGTCACCTGCTTCTTCAGACAGTAGTGGGAATGTTGAATCTTATTTGGGTATCAGGAAAGAGAACAAGGCAGACTGTTATTGTGGTAAAACTATATATTATGAGGAAAGCAAGGCTATGGGTTAAGTGCAGGGAACAGGGTCTAAAGTCACAATACACTGACAGAAAGATTAACCCACAGTCATGCCCATCTTTTTTTAAGTGATTTATTGCATGAAAACAAATACACTGGCTTCTATATTGTGCCTCATCATTGGCTTCACAGTGTGATTTTAACAATGGCTTAACAAGCAAAAGATCTCTGCTTCAAACCCAGGAGGAGACGTAGATCCCACAGTTTGTTGGCCATGCATGTTCACTGTATATTAACAGGAGTACATAAAGGTTAAATGTGTGTGAGAGGAAAGCTGAGAGCTATTTATCCCCGGAGCTTTGCTCCATATTTTCCCTCCCACCTCTTCCTCCTCGACATGGACGAAAGGTGAAGTGAGAGAGTGAGATGATGGGCTTCGCTTCCTGCAAACGTGCTCATCAGCGCGTTGCATTGATTGCACTAATATCTTCTCCGCAACAATCAATGACTCCGTGTGTCGTCCTGACACCGTTGCGTGTCTCACAGGCTGTCTCACAACTGATGGAGACAAAACAGGCACATGTCCTTAAAAACAGCAGTTCTGTCTCAATCAAAAGAAATATATATATGTTTTTAAATCATTCTTTAAATGTCAGAATGACGTATTTTTTACACCAGTTTGTCTTTCCACTAATTCATTTTTGTTCCGTTATCACACGTTCATTATCCAGTAGAAAGAAAACACAGAAATTGCCGGTATAATTCGACCCTAACTGAGAGCTGGTGTCTGTGACTCTCGTGCGCTCTCCATCTCTGACAGGGTGGCAGGTGTTAGATGAAATAGAGAAAATGAGCTCAGTGGAAAGACCCATTAGATGCCAGCAGCGGGGGCTCAATTGAACAAATAGAAACACTTTTGTCATCTTGGGTTCACCGTAGCCAGCTGAATGCAATCCTATCAGAGGCTAAACAGGAATGTGCAAACGTGCACATACATATGGGTTTGGATGTAATCCAATAACTACCCCGGCTAACTCGCAGGAATCACACAGAGATGTACGTTCACATACAAAATACTCAGTTTTAGATCTAAATTGGCTGAATGTTCCCCACGCAGCAGCTCTTTAGGTAGGATGGAAGATTTCACTTTCAGAACTCCGTGAACTTCAGTGGAAGCCTGTAAAAAATACAAACTTTTTCATTTCAACATTTGATTGTCTTTGCTCCATTTTCATTTTCATTTATTGACAATAACTACTCTTCATTTTGAGCAGATTTTACATCATATTTTCCCTTATTTACTGCAGCTGTGTTCTTCCTGTCCTGTTATCCATCAACGGCTTCTGTTTTTTCACCTACAGGATTACCAGCCGTAACGTTACCCACCTTCAGGTTATTCAAAATCAATTTTTATCCTGACCTTCTTTCACTCTGTATTTCCAGCACAACCTCAGTACTTACTGGACCATACTGTATGCCATCTCTCCTCCTCCTCCTCCTCCTCCTCTTCTTCCTTCATCTGTTGACTTACTGTCACTGTCCCGCTCACCTTCTGGTGCTGGCACATGTGCTGAAATCCTCAGAGCAACTTCACCCCTCCTCCCCTAACGCTCGCAAATTTATTAATATGATTTACATAAAGTTAAAGTTCTCCTGGCAGCCAAGGAGGCCGCTCTAAAATAAGCTGTGGCGCTGACAGAGTCAATGTGTTATGTGTGTCATAGGCCCGAGGGGCTCGGGGGGCTGTTGGGCAGGGAACGTTATAGAGGAATCCCCGAGGGTCTGCTGGCCTGGAAATGACATGGAGTGAGGGAAGAGCCCCCATACTCCAAAATCAGTCATCTCATCTGCAGGGGGAGAGGAGGAAGGACAAAGACGCATCGCCCCACCGCAAGGCACGTACGCGCACTCGTGGGAAAGGCACGCATGCACTCTCACACACACTCACACATGCGCGGACACACTCACCGGAATATAATATTTTATGTGTGATTTTTAAATATGGCTTTAGAGAAGGATTATGCAGGAGATGATGCGGGCCGATTATGGTTTCAGGACATCGGGGGCGCTTGAGCTCTCTAGAGAGGCCCAACGCAAGAGTGTATTTTTTTCATACCGCAAACAGATTTTAAAATAGGGTGGAAAAAAAAAACATTAATTGAATTTAACATTAAAACGGCCTGTTCACTCAAATGACAGGCATACAATGATGCTTTCTTTTCCTGTATTAGCACGGCTCGAGGGTAAATTTAACAAAAATTATATATTTATTAGGAGTTTATTAATTAAAAGCAGACATAATAAAACAAAACTTAAAAATAAAATAACAATTTGAAGTATTTAAAGTTTCTCTATTAATAATGGAGCACTCATAACTCCTTTCAGTTACACTGTGACTGCAACAAAATCTGCTGTTAACATCGTCGAATGACCACCACATCTGAAAATAGCAGTGTGTGGTGTTGCTTACCTACCCACAAGGTCAATATCTGCCCGCACCTGATGACAACCAGCTGATGTCAATCCATGCTGACAGCTTTTGGGCTTTTGAGTGGTTTGGGGCCAACCCCACATGGGAAATACAATCTAGTGTAACCAGTAATGGAGCAGAGGTGGTTAAAAGAAGAAGAACAGAAAATCCAACCCGCCGCCACACTCGGAGCTATCCAAACAAAACTAAAAGAGAAAAATGTGAAAATCAAGACCTGCGGAAAAACCATTTTGCGCCTGCCTTCGATAAGCCGAAGGCCCGCTTTTTCTTTTTTTCCTAAGGAAGAATAAGTATGACTGCATGGTCTGTGTTACAGCTGTGAAATTATCCCAGCGTGTCTCCTCTGAGCTGCATGACAATGAAAAGGCAAAATGTCAACACCTTGTTTTCCCCGCAAATATTTAAGAAAGCTGTGACTAAAGAAGTCCTCGGAGAGGGGAAAGGAACACAGAGGGGAGAATTAGCCGAAAGATTCGCGTACCGGTTTTCCCTGATGCTTCATCTTAATTACCGCCGTGCAAGCCATGCAAATCCGATTGGTCGTTTATGCCAGGAAATTCATAACCACGGTGCGATATTAATTACTCCGGTAGGATTCGCGCCATATTTGATATGCACGAGGCATTGGCGGTCATTACCAGCCTTGTGTTTCAGCCCTCAGCCCTGCGTGTCAGCGGTAATCAAATCTAAACGTTGACAACAACACATTCACTAATCAATATAGGATGGGAGGGATCCTTTGATGCTGGAATTTTAATCTCTTTTCCTTTCGTGTGTGTGTGTGTGTGTCAATATGCCATTAGTATCTCTCACACATGCACACACACAACTCTATTAATGTCTCTCCCAGGATGCTCATTGGATTTCCTCATTTAAAGCACGTCTTTTATGTTCCATTGTTCCTAAAGACATTAGATTAAGTGGAGTCAAATGCAATTACGGCACACAGTTGTTCAGCGAGGGCAAAGTGGGGTTATGTGTCACATTTGGGGGGCAGTATAGGGAGAGAAGATGTATGCCATACTGCGATAATCACGCTATGCTCCCACTTCTCCTAATGCATGACCCGGAGAGAAAGATGAATGGCGGGGGGAGTGGACGACGACGTGAGAAAGAGTAATCTGAATGAGACACCGAAGAGAGAAGATGATGGACAGAGGAAGAAAGCCGGCCCTTAATTCCATCAGTGGAGCAACACTGACCTCTCCTGGCTAACGCACCTCTCCTGTCGGTGTCACTTTGTCGCTCGAAGTCCCCGGCAGTGGCTTTAAAATTGCTTTCTTAAATCATCCAGCGTGTGAGTGAGAGGGAACAGAGATCGAGCACGCTGAGGAGTAGAAATAATGAGGAAAAACACAAAGCACGCGGCCAATTACTGACTTGGGTTCTACATTGCTCTTATAAAAATGTAATCAATCACTCGCTCCAGTGTAGGCCACACACAATGCAACCCTCCCACCCCCCAAGTTTAACACTCTGCCTGCTACAGCAACAGGGAAAGGTCACCCAGGGGAGTGGGGGTGAGAGGTAACAGTGCATTCCAGTTTATAACACAGCCACACTTTTAGTAAATATAGAAATGATGGTTAAAGAAAATGAAGCACCTACAATGACAGTCAGCATTTCACTCTCATCCATATTCAAGAAGAACATGCAGGTTTTGCCTCTGAGAAACCCGAGCAGGTCTCTGTTCGTCTGTAAGAGCTGCAGTGGGTTTTCAGACCGGCACCGAGGATGCCACCTGAAACTCACAGCAGCTTGAGCATGTTTGGAGAGGAGACAGGGTGGAGATGATGGTCTATATGTGAGGAGAGCACGGATAACAAACAAAAAGTGAAAAAGAAGCCGTAAAGTGGAGGCAAGTACACTGATGTGAAAGCATGTGGCCTGGTATTCATCCACGAACCCCTGTGATGCTTATATGTGCTCATAAGCAAAGATGAAAGATCCAAACAAGCATGGAGACACACACTTTCATGTCCCACTCTGAGTTCAATTTGACCATCTGCATACTGAGTTTATTCAACTGCAGGCAGCTTCTGTGCAAACAGTTATCAGAAATCACTGAATTCAAAAAAAAAAAAAAAAATCTGTGTATGTTTCTGTCTCACAGTCGTCCTCTGCCTCGACTAATGATGTGTTGGCATGCGCATCGCAGCCACATAGCCATTCACAGGGCTGGCGCCTGTTAATGGTCCTGGCACCCCAAGCCACCCCAGTAAAGTGATCCGTCCAACTGGCTTAGCGGGTGCACACGCAGTCGTGGACCGAACAGATGCCACTCATTTCTGCTGGCCAAAGTGACCCAGCAATAAGCTGGCTAAGCACCTAAAAAAATCTCAGCAAGCTAGTAATGAGAGAAATGAAGTCTCTGCTGTGTGACAACGCAGCGTGGCGCCCCGCCACGGTGACCGCCTTTCTCGCTCTCCTACTTTCTGTTTGTCCTTTTCCTGCTCTTGCCAGTTTTGGGGCTGATCCTGGCTTATTTGATATTTTGCTGACCCTCGCTCAGCTCCTCTATCGTTTCCCATGCTTCTTCTGCATCAGTGTCCTCTTTTTCCATTTGCTTTCTCCATCACGCAAAATTCAATAATTTTCTGCACCACTGTCCTCTCACTGGGCAGCACTGGTATGTTTTGTGTGTGTGTGTGTTTCCATGTACTTGTGCACCCGCGTGTGTTTTGCTGCTAGCTGATGCGCTCTATGACATATTGAGGAAATAAAAAGCTCCTCCGCGGGGACGGCTGTGGCCCACTAATTAAACACCTCCTATGCGACCTTATTGCAGGCGCCAGTTGCCATAGAATCGAGCTGCATCTTCTGGGCCCTGCGTCAAACTGCATCTCCTCCATCTCTGAATCACAGGAAAGAGGGGGAAGGAGAGGAAGGGCAGGAAGCTGCAAGGTCATTACTTCAAAAACAAAACAACAACCCTCAATTACTAAACAAAATAAGCTTACACAGAGCAGAGATATTGGCAGACTTGCTTCCGCAGCTCTGTGAATACTTTTAAGGTGGCAATTTGAGAACAATTTGTCCATGATCTGTTCATGTAAATTGCATAATGTGTAAACAGCGGTGTGTTTCAGTCTTTGTCAGCTTGCACAATGTGAAGCTATTTAATAGCTTTTTAACGGCATATGTTCTTAGGCAGCTTACTCTGTACACAAGATTATGTTTATCTCACAGACGGTGACTCGAAGAATGCAACTCAAATATTTAAAAAAAGGACAAAATTCAGGATAAACTTTATAAATCTTTTTGATAACATTAAAAAGCAGCAGCTTTAGCAGAGCTCTTGTGAATTAGAGCTGGTGACACTACATATTATAATGCATGGAAAAAAAAATAGAAACACAAACATCAAGGCCCGAGGGGAAATGTGACTACCAACGTCTTCCTGAATTGGATAACCAGGGACTCATTTGCACAGTCTCATTTGGCCATTCAGGCTTACTCCTGACAACATTGCATCTTTAGTCATTAGATGTACTGTAAGAACTTGTTGTGACTTGTCTGATTTTCCCCTCTGGTCATCTTTTTTTTGGTCAAGAACACACCGTGAATGCAGCAAAAAGGAGGGCAGGGGGAAAAAAAACACAAGCAAACTGAGGGTTGAAATACACAAGAGGAGACCTGGGAAACACAGCTGAACAGAATCTAACTACAGAGGCTAGGGGAAGCAAAAATTAAACACAAAACAGACAAGACAAGAGACTACCAAAATAAGACAGGAAGTAACTGAACATGGAAACAGGAACACAGACCTGATGCAAAGACAAAAAAGGGAAACAAACAATGAGACAAGACATGCTTCATACAGGAGACAGACAAAACAAATGACAACTAACAGAATCAAACAAGGAGCCGAATGTTTTTAATGTTTTGAACCATGTAATAACCAATGAAAGTCAAGAATGAGGATACCACATGCGCACTAAAGACTGAGGGATCCCCAAAAGCTTTTTATTAATGCTATTCAGCCAGCAAATGAATGTAATAGTTGGAGAGATCCGTAGGTGTGTGTCTGTGTGTGCTAGTGTGCGTCTTGTGTGTCTGCTAGGGTCAAGCCCGCTGAATGAAGGTGTCCTCTGATTTGGTCCATTGTGGTGCGAGGGTCAGCGCAACAGACGACTCAGCACCTGTCACCGGTCGAGTCCCACTCATCACTCACCGCCTCCATATGCTGCCCATTAAAATCAGACATGCGGGCACTCGGCTGGCAAAGTCCACACACCCAGTGACCCTCCTCACATCTGTTGACAAAGTCTTTAACACATGCAGCATGGAGAAGGGGGAAAGGACAGTTGGCAGGGGAGGCAGAACAAAGGGAAACGTTTACATGCTAAAAGTTCACTTTTGCGAACGCACAGCAAACTAAACTGTGTGACAGATGTGCTCTTATCACTCACATCATCTTGTGTCAGACAGCATGTCCGAGCTTGACACTTTTTATAGAGGGCTCCCCAGGCTGAGGCCATTACTTATAACGAACAGAGAAACTACTTTTTGTGTGTGTGTGTGTTAGGGGCAAATCTCTGTAGCGCAAATACTCATATTTTGAGTCACTCATTCATAATTCGTTTATGCAGACATGACCGCCACGAGGATTCATCTATAATAAGCTTTTTATGCAACCCTAAACTGATTAAAGAAATCGGGACAGATGCCAAACCTTTTAATCATTGAATAGGGTTATAAGATACAACTTCAGTGTGCAGTTGCTGTGTTAAAATGTGTCCACGTGGAAACAATGGGCACAGCAAAGTGGTTGCGCTATAAAAGTAGCAGATACTGGATGCAAATGCAGCTATGTGCACAATCCCCTAAAGGGTTTCACGATTTGCTTGCCTGAGGTTGCCAGAGGGACGGAGAGGAATTAGTCTGTGGTGGACGTGCTGCTGAGCCTCTCTTCCCTTAAAATTAGTCATTTACAGTTTCTCAGTGAAAAGAGTTAATTTATTCAAAAAGCAGTGATAACAGCCAGAAAACCCCTCGTGTTGTATTGCTTTTAGTGGCAATTTTAATCCAAATCTTAAATGATAAAATGTTATTTTACTTTTTTTAGAGTCAATACTTTCTAAATTGCTAATTTCCACACGATGCTTTTTTTTTCTTTTCTTTTTTTTTTTACCTGCGACATAAACAGAATAAACTAAAAGCCTCTTGTTTATTACAACATCTGATCTGGTTTGTTTTTGGACATTCACAGCAAAGGAGCACAATCAAGCCTTCAACTGATGCAGCAAGAGTACTGACTGAGATTAGAAAGAGATCATTTTTTTGTCCCTTCTATTCTTTGGCTCTGTGCTAAATCCAGAACTGAATTGATAATCCTTCTCCTCACATCTTGATTAATCAACCCCATTCATGTATTAAAGACCTCATAGTACCATATAATCCTAACAGAGCACTTCACTCTCAGACTGCTGGATTACTTGTAGTTCCTAAAGTATGACTGGGAGGCAGAGCCTTCAGCTCTCAGGCAGCTCTCACTTTGGATTTGGGAGACAAACGCACTCTCTACTTTTAAGATTAGGCCTAAAACAGTTTGATAAAGCTTATAATTAGGGCTGGAACAGGTGACCCTGAACCCTCCCTTAGTTATACTGCAATAGACTCAGACTGCTGGGGTAATTCCCATGATGCACTGAGCATTTCTTCTTCACTCATTACTTCATTAGCTGTGTTTTTATACACGACTACTGTATTTAATAAATAGTAATTATTAAACCCTGGCTCTCCCATAATGTTTCTTTTATGCTGTCTCTCTGCTCTTTCCTCTCACCCCCAACTAGTCATGGCAGATGGCCGCCCCTCCCTGAGCCTCATTCTTCTGGAGGTTACTTCCTCTTAAAAGGGAGTTTTTCCTTCCCAAAGTCGCCAAGTGTTTGCTTAAGGGGTTGTGAGTTTCTTTGTAGTGTGCACTTTATATTACCTTACTAAGTGCCTTAAGGTGACTGTTGTTGTGAGCTGGCACCAAATACAAATGAATTGACTTAAACTACTGTATATTAAACAGATGCCTGAGAATAGCAGTAGGTAAAGTACCGAATATCCACACAGTTATACCAAACCAATAACTGAGGTGAATGATCTGGAGTCTGAAGACTGCAAGCTAGTTAAGGCATTTCACTCCATTTTCACTGCTCCACATGCACATAACATGCCTCAGTCTCCTCGCATTAGATGCCAAACACACCCTCAGACTTTGGTGGCCTATTTAACCATTTATTGGGTTAAAAAAACATTTGGTGAGTTCAGTGGGCATCCAAATAGGGTTCTATCCCATTTTTGCAATCCACCAGCAAAGATCAGGCTGTAACCCTAACCTTAGTTATACGTAATTAACCTTAATTTTCAACATAAAGAATGAAAAATGTTGAAATGAAGTCACAAAAACTTCCAACCTCTCCCTTTGAGGTGCTGCCCTGCTCTGCAACACTCCCTGCAGTTTACAGCCACTCCACTGCCGAAGTGCCCACCTGTAGGCTCTGCAGGGATTTTTGCTCATTACTGACTGAGCTTGAATGTTAGACAGCAGACTCTAACCATATTCTACTGTGGTTATAAATGATTTCAAACATGAATAGCGTAACTTACCTTTGAAAATTATCGGTCGCAGTGATAGCAGCATGAAAAATGCATTTCTAGCTTTGTATTTTGTGTGATCAGATCTCAAACCTTTACCTGATTCTGTTCATTGCGGTCAACCTTTGTGCACAGTACACTCAATCCATAGCTATTTTGTTATACTGCACTTGAGAACTTACTGTTTATTCAATGTTAGTGAAGATATAAATTTCTTACTTTCATCTTACTGTTTTCAAGCAGTAAACCAAATTATATCTGCATGCCTTGATATGGTTCTAGCTAAAGTTTAGTGATGGTTTTTTAATAGAATCAGCCATATGACTGCTTTGCAACAGGAATAATCAGCTGTACGGTTTAAAAGCTGCATGTAAGCAGTTTAACCTGAATTAGACCTTTACTGGAGAATAGCCAGTAGCCGAGGTAAGGACATGCATATAAGTGCGGTCTGAGAGAGAAGCAGAGAAATCAAATGAGGGACTTGGAGTTGAAAGTAAAGAGAGTCTCTGTAGAGATTACACGGATGGAATTCTCTGCGCTAGGTGTGCACGCGTGTTTAATTTGGTGTAATAAGTGTACGAATCTGAGTATGTATGCAGGCGTGGTTGCAAAAAGTTTAATGTGTGTAATAAAAAGATTCTGAGAGCATGCCTGAGTGACTGTAAAAGAAATGCAGAGGGCATTCTCTTCAAACGGGTGGTATTCAAAGAGCAGGCACTTTCAAAAGGAGACAGCACTGAGGGCAGCCGAGTTTGAACTGTGTTTGTGCAAAGCAGTCTGCCTTTTAAAAAAAAGACAAGCAAAGAATTAATTCCTGAAGTGCGTTCACTGAGTTTTCTTAGAAAGGGAGCAAATTTTAGGGGATATAAAGAAGGAGTGGTGGAGCTATGAAGACGTGAAGACAGGGGGTTTACTAACCGAGCAGGGAGCAGGGAGAGGAGGGAAGTTGTGGACTGGAAGGCAAGTGAGAGAAATACATGGAGGGTAAGAAAGGGATGGAAAAAAGGGACACATAGAGGGAGAACACTGGCCTGGGGCGCTGCTACGTGCTTTGCCTTCTTTCTCCCCTTTCTTCAGGAGGCTCTCAGAGAGACGGAATAGACACGAGATGAAAAGAACAAAAACCCACTTTCTACATGGACCTATGGGAACGCTTGAGCCAGTGGTGCCACATATAGCTGCACCGATCTGACCTCGGCGCTGCAGGAATGATGGCTAGTGAATTACCATGTCAGTGGCCCAGTGCCCCGTCACTCCAGCTCCCTCACACGCATAATAAACACACTCTATCACCCGTTCGGCCCAACCACACCGCCCAAAGAGAGCATATTAATTATAGATACACATTAAATTACTTTCATTACCTCCCCTGCTCAGTCGACGGGACAGAGACAGGGATGATGGATGGAAAGGGGTTTGCTTTACTTCCCCAAGTAGCAAACGCCCCTTCTTTTATCTTCTCTCACCCTTTTCTGGCGTGTTCATTCTTTATTTTGCACCAGTTATCCTGTGACTTGAATTTCCCTATTTGTCTTTTGCATCTTTCCCCCAATTTTTTTGTGACAACTAGACAATGGGAATGTTTGTTCTCTGTCACATGGAAGAGAGCAAAATGTGTCGTAGTTGAAAGTAAATGAAACGTGAATAAAATCTGACTCTACTTTTCTCTATTCATATTTGCTCATGTGTCCAACAGCACTGACTGAAGTACAGCCAAAACATTGACAGTTATACCTTTCTAATGACCTCCTGCAATTTGAACCAAATTTTCACATTTGACTTCATCGCTCCAACAGACCACTGATTTTCTGATGTATACCTCAGCCTTTTTTCCCTGTTTCCCCTTCTAATAAAACCATTTCCAAAGAGGCTTAAGCAGACAGTCGATGGATCAACACAAGGATCAGATGCATATCTCAGTTCCTGTGTCTGGTATTTATTTCTTGCTGACATCATTTTCAGATGCTGTTCATCTGCTGTAGGCCTGCTACTTTTTCTTATGTCCTCCACTTGTCCAGCTTGTCCACAATGCCAATATAATGTTTCAGCTAACAGCTCTTTGGTATTCACCTTGTTGGCGCAAAAATACTATTTTTGAAAATCTGGGTATGTTATACTTGACAGTTTTTGTAGATTTAATTCAAGAGATAATGTCCTCTTGTTGCAAGCTGCTTGTAACAAAGTGCCTAAAGATGCAATTTAAAATGTGTTCTTTGGTATGTGTCAGCACAATACTGCCTCAACCCTTGTGTTAGGTGCCTTTTTTATCTTTGAATGATTTAGTGTAAAGTGGTTAAAAAAATATTACTCTAAAAAAAAGTCAGATGCAGGAACTGGACTGAAAATAAGTGGGAAAAGAAGCTAATATCCAAAGAAAACCTTTAGAGACCTGGAGAACTGTCAACTGTGGCTCAAGACTTTTGCACAGCACTGTATTTCCAACTGTACTCAATTAAACTTGATCTATAATCTCTCTGATTTCATTAACTTTTGAAATCAATCACAAGAAACCTAGCGTCTGCATGCGCTAATGAAAATGTGGCTAATGTGAAAATAGCACCTCTCCAGTGTCATCTTCTCTCATCCTATACAGTGCAGTCCCTGAGCAAATAACCATGCACCACATCTCTTCTTTAACCCTAAAGGCCACTGTAGGCTTCGCAGTGTGTCTGTGTATTTATGTGTGTGCACACTTGTCCTCCTTCGCTGCCTTCTATAAGTTTGATCTCACTGCAGCGAGGAAACCATTACATCGGGTGCCTCTGCTTGCTCAACAACCCCGGGTCTATCTAATCTCTGCTGCTCCGAAACATCCCATTCAATTTCTTCTGTTGATAGATGCCAGTGCTCTTTGAGCCCTTCGGGAGTACATTCTTTCTTTCCTGCTCGTCTCCAACTTTTCACTTGTGTAAGACCACTCTAGATTCATCAGGTCAGTCCCCCTTATTGTAAACAACTAGGATCTGATTTGCACAGATCCAAAGGTCAAGAGAACGGCTGACAGTCAGCATCCACACGCCAGTCTAAGAACGTTTCGTGGCGTACGTAGGATGCTTTATGAAGAGTGATACCCACTCGCTCGCTACCTCTTTAACACCGACTGACAGTTACTGTAACTGAGAGCTGCCAGTTACACTTAGAACAAGCGGATGCATTCTAATTGTAGTCGTCATAAACAGATAAGGAAGAAGCACTCTAACACTAGCACTACTCTTCCTGTTTATATTTACAGCCACCGATGCTACTTAGTGTTTCCAGCTATTTTGCAATTATATTACATTTTGCTGTAACCTCAGCAGACCGCAGCAGACAGAGATCTAATGGGCAAGACACTAAAACCCATGATGCAAGGAGAAAGAACACCAAAAGAACCCTTTAGTAAGGACGTAGCCCGTGTTTATTGAGATCATGAGCACATAACATTGCATTAACTGTGAAATTACTAAACAGCAATGCAGAAGTGTAAACTACCCTAAAGCCATTTTATTCACGGCTGTTTATTTTTTGCTCCACAGCACTTTTCCCAGCATTGCCTAGTCATTGGACCACCTCCAAGACCCTCTGGAGATCCAGAAGTCTTGTGTTTTTTTTTACCATTGGGCATGGAGGACAACATTTATGGAACTCCACAGGAACAAACATTATGAGAAGGGCAGCCTGTAGAGGAGGGTCAGGAGGCCAGAGGGGAGCACGAGGTGAGAGTGAATATAATAATGACAAACGGATTCCTGGCCGCTGCAGCCGCAGCCTCGTCTCTCGGGTATTTTTCCACCTTGTCATGTCCAAAGACCTTGTATAATACTCAGCAAAGGGACAGGAGATAGCAAACACGTGTGTATCTGTACTCGCCTGTGCATTTCTAATTTATTGGCCCACTGATTTGCTGATGCGTGTGAGGCCGCACACAAGAGCACTAGCCTGGAACAGCCGGGCTTTGGTTCATTAGGCGCTCACACCCTTAAGCGGCTGACATTTCCAAACTTGTTCCCCAGTTTTCTAATTGTCGTGAAAAATTGGACACAGGCGCCAACATTGAAAAAGCTGCACGCTACATCTTGATTTGATGGCATTTCTTGAGCATCGCCGGATGAAAGTGAAATGCAAAAAAAAAGCACGCTGGATAGTGCAAAAAGTGAGGAGGGAAATTAAACAGGGCTATTCATCCTTCCTAAATAATCATCTACATAGATAAACCACATAGTGTCATGATAAAAATACGTCAGATCTGGTGTGTAAATTTCAAAAGAATCAGAACAGTTTCGAAAAGTAATGTCAACACAAAATTATGGCATCATTAGCACTCGTTAGTTTGTGTTTCAGCTTGAAATTAATAAATACTGACAAACGGTTAAAAAGGTGTTATCATGTGCTGTTGATTACAGAATTAAAGTCAGTTTAAGACTCCAACAACAGGCTTTGTTAGTGTATGTTTAAACTTTACAGACTTTACAAAGACCAACCAAAAAAAAATGGAAAACTATGGACCAGCAGATACAGCATTTCACATACAGAAAGTAGAAGTTATAAAATGTAATCACTGCATGTGCAATACCACAACAAAATATGTTATCAGTGTTTTAAGAACGGTGAAAACAACAATGGAAAAACATCACAGGTTTAAAGGAAAGTACACAATTCAACATTGCTCCAGAGTCCAGGCAGGTGCAGTTGTACAAATGTCATACCTCTAGAGAGCTGACAGAGTGGACAGAAGACTGTAAATAAAGGAGAGAAATTAGCTGTTTAGAGCAGCTAAAGTTTGACATATAGCTAAAGGTCTTAGCTTTGTACTTTGTGACAGTACTCTTTTATTTCTTTGTTGTCACGGGTAACATAACACATTTGCAATTCATGGCATCTTTTCCATCCATTACTACTCAAATGTAACTTTTTTTTTAGCCTAGTAAACAAAAAAGAAAATCCCAGACACATCTGCATTACTAGCGCATTATATAAAAAGATAGAAAATAAAAAATTCTCTTTCATTTTAAGAATCACTGTCACAGTTTTTCTTCCTCTGTGTGGCCTTAGTGCTGTGGGATAATTTACTCATTTTCTAGAAAGTGTCATGTAACCTTGAAGCATACTGAGGAAAATAATAAAAACCTGAGATTTGCTGTAACTTACTATAAAAACAGAAATCTCTGTCTGTCCACAAACCCCTCCTGAACCATCAAGAGTTCAACCAAACTTGATGCACAGGGTAGCATCATATCATTTTGACAACATGACCTGATCAACAAACTGTAAATTCCAGAATTTACATTTTTTTACAGTAAATATTCGCATCACTTTTCAATTGTGCAGAAAAAAAGAACAATACAAGAAATCACAGACTGTGTCTGAGAGAACAATGTCTCTCAGCTACAAACAGCTCTGCTTGAAATGTGAAAAAGCACAACAGCTTCACAACACAGCTGCTGGCGAGGTCCACTGATAAAGAGGATGATGCCAGTGTGTCAACTCAGAAATAATAACTTCTAGTTTTAGTTCCCCATCCTACTCTGTGGAAAAACAAACAGCTTTTTGTTGTTTACAGAGTAAAAGGCGCTTATATCAATTTGCAATGAGGTAGATCAATACAAATCAAAAGGTTAATGTATAATAAGATTTGTGCCTTCAGAACAAAATAACTGGCAGGATCAAGAATGAATTGCCTAAAGGGTTTTGTTTTTGGTAACACAAAAGGTACTCCAACAAGATGCATTTCTCATTTAAAAAAAAAAACTTCACCCAATACTGATATTTACTTACAGTCTGCACAAACTCACATGCACAGGAAAGGTAGCTAATCGTTTTTAAACTTTCAAAAACATTGGTTAACCATCTTCAAATTCTTCATCAAGAGCCATAATCAGGTCAAAGTTGTTCATGTGTGGCTTGTGCAGCAAAACTTCCATCAGCTTTAGCTCTACCTTGTGCTAATTAGCAAAAGTAATTTAAAAAAAGTAAACACACTAAGCTAACATGGTGAATATAGTCAAATCTATACCAGTGAGAAATCTCCACGTTTAACAACGTTAAGCAGCTTTGCGCGCCGATATTAGCAATTAGCTCAAGTTGCTATACAACCTGTTAGCATGGCTGTAGTCTCTGTGTTGTCTGCTGGTTGAAAGGCTGTACAGTTCATCAAAAGTCAAAGTAATTGCCGACTGACTGAACGAATAAATCAGTCTGTTAAAAATGAGTGTGAGCGAGCAGAAAGCAATCTGTGCTAAGATCAACCTGTACTGCTACAACTATCACCCCGCTGCATTCACGCTAAATAAAGCAATCACATTTCATTTTGTTTCGGCGCTCTCTGGGTCCTGCTGGGCTGTGCTCATCTCCGTCTCCTCAGCTTCAGGCTGCTCCATCTCTGCCGCTGAGACGCTCATCTGCTCCTGGTTCTCTATGTTAGTTTGGTTACGCTCTCGGTCTTTAGCTCTCTTTTCTTTCTCCAGCATGTGGTAGTTGTAGATGTTCATGACGAAGAGAAAAAGCCCACCAGTCGTGATGACTGAGCCACACATGAGGAAAAGGTACTTGTAGTCGCCAAAGATGTCTACCAGTAACCCTGTGTGAAAGAGGCCAGAAAGAATATTTAAAACTAATCAAAGAAAACACAGCACAGTGAGAGTATAGCGTCTAGACGGCAAGTGTGAAGGTGAAGAGGAAGATCAGACTCAGATATTGCTTATGAGTGCGTGCAAGAGAGCGAGAGTGAGCATAGGCCAATTTGAGAAGAGCCATCTCGGAAATGACGGGGCCATTACACCCTTCTTGGCTCTCCTGAATCGCCGGGAAGGCAATTTGGATGGCTGCTACCAAAACGAATCAGAGGAGAGGCATATTCTCAGAACCATAACAATCCAGCTCAAGTCTGCAGAAAAGTGACAAATGTGGTTTAGATCAGATTTGAGCCTGCGGCTTTTCTGAGTCCTAAGTCCACAAGTCGCCCCGACCCCCGTTTTCCCCACCAGACACGGATCAATAGGCGAATGTCGCTATCTCTCTCAGTATCGGCATCTAGGACTGTCCACCTCACTGCATTACAATCCCCCTTAAAGCCGTATGGAATCATGGCAGCTCGCCTCAGAAGCTGAAGTATTTTGAGCAGGATTAGTTTCTGTTTATTTTCTCTTGCTCCTAGAGTCTTCCCTTCTCTTTCCACTATTAAACATCTAGTTAGTAAAGATGACTGTGTTTATTCATCAGGCCAGTTTTATAAAATCCTGCGTGAACCGAACACCCAACTTTCAAAAGACATTTAAATTTGATGTTTGTCAAACATATTAGGAAGCACATTTAGTACAAACATGCTACCGTCTCCTTCTGAAACCAATTAAAGACGATGTTAAACTATAAGGAAATTAAACTGATTCCCTTAGCAGATCTCCTTAACTATACCACCTGCCATCTTTGCAGTGGAAGATTGTGTTAAAATAATGTTTGTGTGACTGAATGCAATGTACTGTACTATACTAGGAGGGGGTCACTTTGCATTTGGATCATTTTCAACCATCTCAATGCCGCCTGTATTATCTGATTGATAGCACTCATCTGGTGCCTGTACTTCAATGACCATCACCCTCATTAAGACAGCCCTTGATTGGCTAAGCAGTAATTAAGTCCATCTGGCATAGTCACCTCTTTTTTAATGTATTCACAGCTTAATTATGGCCCAGGTACAGGACTTTAATGACGAGAGTTTGAACTGAGCGTCATTAAACACCCAAAGCAAAAGGGTAATTACACCCGCTTACCTCACTTCCTCCTAATTGGATTGACCCGAAGGTTTGGGGGAGCAGTAACAAGCAAAATAGGGGAGACATAACGATTGAGCCCTCTGGAGGAGATTGTTAGACGTGCAGGGAGGCACTTATTTACCCTATTAAATGAGCGCCTCGGAACACGGTTGCTCTAGACTAACTGGGGGGCCTGTAACTTTTCACCTCATTAAAAGTCAGGTTGGAGGCAAAGGACGCGTTTGTCAGCAGGATGATATTCACAGCTGATTAAGTCATGTGCAGCTAAACTACTGTACATCCTCACCTTGTTTATGTAGGACATTAGGCCTGTATGAACACTGGTGAACAAGTTGAGCAACAACAGAGAGAACGGCTTGCTCACTGCAATACAGTATGTGTTATTGACAGACATCACCAAAAATGATAAATACCTTCCAAAACCAAATTTCTGAAAACACTAGGGAGCGTACACCTACAAGTATTGTAGTCTATCCTTACATGCATGAAGAAAGATGGCCACAAGTTAAGAAAAATGTTACACGTAGAAGATGGTAAGTAGTTTATCGGACAAAATAGGTCCGCCTCGACTTGTTAAGAAAAGCAGTAAGAGTCGGGGAATAAATTATTTTAAAAAAGCATCATTTCTTTTGACAAAAGGAGGAAACACTTTGACTGATATTGCAAAATCAACTCTAGGCTAAAATGGCTATTACACTGTATTTCATAGTAATGTTAGTAGCTTTTTTCTTTTTGTTTTACAGGGACAATGAGCCAAAATGCTGAACAGGTGGTCAGTGTAGTACTGTGTGCTAAGGTTGGGGGATATGTAAAAATTTTCCAGCCAACATTCGTCAATCCAATAATTCGTGCAGGTGACTTTTTGATGGGCGGGGAATGTAATCGCGCACCGACTGATTTACGCATTTAGAATTTATTCGTAAGTTTCGTTTGGAGGGAATACTTTACCTTCTTTTCTTGTTTGTTTCAGTATTAATATAGCTACTTTTTGGATTATTGAATCATTTATTTATTTATTTGAGATGCACTGAATTGCACAAAAGACTTTATGTCTGAGGGTTTGGGGTTTTTTATGTTCGCTCGAAGAGATATTTTGATTTTTAACGTACTTTTTGTTTAATTTTGTAAGTGTGTAAGACAGACAAACACTGGACCGGCCTGTAAACACGGTTATAGTGGAAAAAAGAATCCAGTTTCTCTTTGTTTCCCTCCCCACCATGGTGGGTTTTATTAAAATTTAAATAAAATGTTTTTGTTTTTTCTGAACATAGGCTACTGCCGTTCTTTCTTTCTATTATGAGTTTAAGTAAATGAATCGCTGCATTTGGGTGACTCTGAGGAGGGTGGGTTTGTTCGCAGCTGGAATACGGTGCTGCTAAAACAGCGCTATTATTTTTTCCATTGACTGCTTTTGTTAGCTTCAACCAACATTATTAGCAAACTTACTCGTGGGCAAATAAATGAATCGCTCTTGTAAAAACGATCAAAGGCTTTTACAAGAGCAGTGGGTCCAATCGCCCAACCTTACTGTGTGCTTCCTAATGTGACTTTTATACACTATGATGTAGATTCATGCATAAGTGAATCAATCTTAAAGTTTGGCATTGTTTTTCCCCCATCAGTTTTGCAACATGATTTTATAACTGCAATGAAAACCAACAATACCACCCTAACTTTCCCTCGTAAAGCCTCAACAATGAAATATCTGTGGATGTTACAGCGGGCTGCGTTTATAGATATATTTCTGGCACTGCAGTGAAAAGGCATTATACACTGATTTTCGGCCTCGTCTCATGTGCACAGAGATTCTCTGAATCTGTTGATGATAGTATGTACTGTAAATGATAAGATATTCAAAGTCTTCACAATTTGATGTTGAGAAACATTAATCTGAAATTGTTCCACAATATAGACACAGTTTGCTTCTTACTGGTAAACTGCCCATCTGTATTTCTGAGTGCCTCACTAAGATGCTCTTTATACCCAACCTGTTGCTATTGCAAATGTTAGTCAGACTGTAAATAAAATGCAGCTTTTTTTTCTTATCTTTAAATGAAGCCTGGATTTGCCCCAGATGCTCCATTATGTCATGAAAGCCTGTGCCCATGAGCATAGATGGCTTCTTTCCAGCAGGAAATCACCATGACGAACTGCATCTTTGTGTGGGCATCTCATACAATACAAAACATCCATACTCAGTGATAATGCGGCTCTGTCTTACAGAAATGATACTGTTACCAAGCTTTACTGCAACATAATGCACAGCCTGTGAATGAAAGAGATAAACAAACAAATATTGTTTGCAAGGCTGCTCTCGCTTGAATGCGGTTATTTCCTCTGTAACGGCGGAAATTTCTCTTTTCCCCAAGTGTTTCTCAATGTTTGTAAGTATATATTACCTTGCTCTTTGCCTCTGTTGTAGAAAGAAGCAGCGCAAAGCAATCTTAAGTGATCTAAGAGTAAATATGTGTACTTGTGTAAGAGAAAGACAGAAAAAGGATTATGTATGAATGAAGGATGTGTTACCTGCAGCAGGTGGTCCCAGCAGCATGGGGAAGCACTCCACGATCGTGACAAGTCCAACGGCGCTGGGGAAGCGCTGATTTCCCATCAGATCCATAAGGCATTCAAATATCAGGGCGAAAACCATCCCGAACCCCACACCAAAAAATACTGCGTAGACCACCAGGAGGGTATAGCTCTTCATCAGAGGGCACAGCAAATGGCACGTTCCATTAAAAACCATGGCAAAGCTGAAGAAGTACTGAATTCTAGGCCTGATCCACTTGCTGTTGGCTACCAGGCCGGTGCCGGGTCGAACAAACATGTCAACAAAGCCCATAATGGAGAGCAGGTAGGCCGCAGAGTACTTCTCAACACCTTGGCTAACAGCATAGGTAGACAGGAACACAATGGGTGCATACGCTCCAAAGATGAACATGACATTTCCTATTAGGTAAATGACAAAGCCCCTGTTCCTGAAAAAAGACAGATCCACAAACTTCTTTGTGTTCTTCACACAACTTCCTTTTATCTTAGTCTTGCACTTATTTGGCCGATCCACGTTTTGCTGCGGTGCACAAGCGAGTGTCTTACAAACAGGTCGCATGAGGGCTCCAGCAACACAACAGTTGAGCATCAGACCCCCCAGGATAAGGAGGCTTCCTCTCCAGCCATATGTGCCCAGTAGATATTGGTTAAGAGGAGCCAGGAAACAAAGGAACACTGGACTGCCAGCCATAGCAAGTCCATTGGCTAAAGGACGCCTGGCCAGAAAATATTTACTAATGATGGTGAGAGATGCATTCAGGTTAAAGGCGAGTCCACAACCTGCATGTAGAAAGATTGAAAACATCTCAGTCACATTCCAAAAACCCTCAGGAAGAAAAACCCTACTGAACCTAAGCTCCAAAGGGTACTTAATTAAATTAAGACTAAATCTGCCGGCTGCTCATTAAGGTTCCATCTCATTTCACTTTTGCCATCTAAAATCTCATTACAGGACTCTGGAATTATTTCAGAAATAATTTCTCCATTCAAGTAGAAATAAATTGGAGAGCCTGGGTAATACATTTACTCACTTGCCTTTCTATGCATCTAATTGGACCTTATTTTGAAGAAGATGAAGAGTTACAGTTAGATAGCTACGGTGTTTAGAATTTCTCCCTCTAATGTCAGGGTATTCTTACGATGCATAAAGTTTTTGTTGTTTGGTTGGTTTTTTTAATGCATTTAAATGGGGATTTACTATATTAGGCTTTTAGGGGGACATAAAACGTGTAATTTAGCATTTTTTTCTTTCCTAATGAGGAATTTCACATTATTTTGACTTTAAATTAAAAAGACTGACTGTAATCACAATAAATGTGACATCTACAAGTCACCGAATTATGACACTGTCCCCTAAAACTTAAGAGGAACACTTAATCATCACAGTATAGTAACATATGTTAAAGCTGCTGCCAGACTTGTTTTGGTGCAAGTGAAAGTGACAACAGGTTGTCTTCATTGGAAAGGCAACCTCCAAAAAGCCACATGGCACCATTTAGTTGTAATCCAGCTCCTCCAGGATGGCACATCACCTTCTCAAAATGGTTTGCTGTGTCTCCCAGCACAGTCTCAAGAGTGTGGAGGCCATTACACAAGGAGACAGAGCTGCAAAGGGGTGCCAACCCAGCAGGAGTGGTGTCGGCTCCTTTGTATGGGAAGGAACAGGACCCAGCAAAATGACCTCCAGCTGGCTGCTCATGTGCATGTTTCTGACCAAAGTGTCATAAACAGATTCCATGAAGTGTTCATAACCAGCACCGTGCAGCTCCAATGGCATTCGCCAGAGAACATCAGAACTGGCCGGTTCGCCGAGAGCTCATCTGACAGATCTGAAAGAGTCTGGAGACACCATGGCAAACCTGTGGTCTGTGGCCACCACATGCAAAACAGTTTCTACGTTCCTGGTACCCGTCCAGTGCACCTGTTGCCATGTTCATTTGCACCGAAGCAGGTGAAATGGATTCACAATGGTTCATGCTTTCTGACTGCACAGACTGACACCCCTTTAGGTTCTATTAAGTGTTCTATTTATCTTATTTTTAATGCATTTGAATGCATAACAGTGTGTTTTAAATGATCACGGAACCCCAAATCATGACGTACCAAAAATAGTAATAGAGGAATTTTCCATGCATTTGTGCTGTCACACCTGGATTATTGTATTGCCTTATTTACAGGCTTAGATAAAACATCTTTAACGCCTCCAAGCAATGCAAAATGCTGCAACCACACTAACACATTCTAGTAAATGAGCTCACATTAACCCTGCTTTATCATTTTTAATTTGGCTCCCAGTTGACTTTAGAATTTGTTTAAAATTTCTTGTATTACATACGGAGTACTAAATGGACAAGATCCAAACTATACATCTTGTCATCATTCTGTCTGTGAAAAGCACTATAGAAACTATTTAAATGATGCTCTTAGTTCAATTATAAATATGTACTATCATCAAAATGTCCTAGAAAGTGTTGAGATTCAATTATTTGAAGTGCCTCAATTCTATGCTTTATATTAACTAAAATGCCATATAACCATATAGTGTAGTATTAAGTGGACACGGCCCTGAAAATAAAGGCATTAGATTACATGTCCTTGGGGGGTAGAATGCTGTAGACTCTCGCTCACGCTTGCCTGGGAGAAAGTAGATAACAGGGGACCATCTTCTAGTAGAAAGTTACTGAAACACTGTTGTTTAGACTAGAGAGGGACCAGCAGATTGATTGTTTGATTGTAACTGATTGTTTATTCTGAGAAAAACAGGTATGGGATATTAAACTGTTTTGTGATGCATTATACTGCTTATTGATAAGAAATACTCTTTCCAGAGAATCATGGCCTTATTCTTCTGATTAGAAAGAACAGAACATACTGCACAGGAAGCCCAGGTCATAACTTACGCTCACTGAGAAAAAGAAAGAATCTGAATGTTTAGTTTGGAGGGGGGCCGAAGCTTTGAGAATGTGAGAAACGGTCAGACACGTCGAGATTTGCCGGACACCCTCCTGTGCACATCTCCCGTCCGCACGTTTGTAATGCTCAAAGTGTTTGTGTGGAATAAAGAGAATTGCATTGATTAAAGAGATTGTTGATTGAGCATTTATACACCGAGTGTTGTTCTTCCTTCAGCCCAAAATTCAAAGAGTTGGGGTATTTAACAAAAGTCCACTGTGTGTATAACCAATGCAGTCAATCTTAGCAACACAGATTGTTAAAGCTGAGGTGTGTGCAGAGAGACAAACCACGAAACTGTTCATGTGATCTTGTGTTGTGCTTGAACAGTGCCAGGCAGGTGCTCCAACCAATGAGAAGGAGTCATTATTCCAGTGACA
The DNA here is from genome assembly GCF_056152115.1 of Neolamprologus brichardi. Taxonomy (NCBI): domain Eukaryota; kingdom Metazoa; phylum Chordata; class Actinopteri; order Cichliformes; family Cichlidae; genus Neolamprologus; species Neolamprologus brichardi. The sequence goes on from NC_142108.1 coordinate 8,083,118, forward strand.
AGGACAGCATACCTCACCAGCTTCTCAGCATCACAAACACCAGTGAGAGAGTGAATGAAGGAGTATACGAGGAGGAATAATTCTGAGATGTATTTCACTGTGTGTGGGGTGCTTTTTTATTAATGTGCGGGCGTTTGTGTATGTGTAAGCATATGTCTGTATGACTTCTAGGCAAAACTGCCTAATGCCTGTGTGTCAGTGCACTAGGCACAGGGGAACAGTGTAGAGCCCACACATGCCCCAGGCACCACACATGGCCCAGCCACTCGCTGTGCCTATTAATCCTTCACAGGGGCCCTTGGCTGGGTAATGAGCCTCTTAGGATGGCAGAGAGCCCCCATGTGACGAACCTGATTGGAGCTTACGGAAGAGTACAGAGGGCCATGGAAGATCATGCTCTCTGGGATCAGAGACAGTTCTGTCTTAATTACTGTCCTGGTCCTGGTCCCCTCGGTGCTCTAACTGCACCCTAGGAGCCGGGGCAGATGCCCAGGGCCTTCAGGAAAGGCATGGCAGTCTAGTTATGGGGAGCAGATCTGAACCAAGAGATTCTAAAAGCGATGTGAAAAGATGCAGACTGCCAACATCCCAATCCCACTGGGACCAGGATTGATGGGAATGCAAACTGAATGGTAAACAAGTATGGCATGATATCTTGGTTTTAGTCTGTGATCAATTATGAATTCCCAAAGTGAGACCACAAAAAGTAAAAAACTGTTCAAGCAGCAGTAACACATACAGCTTAGAAATAAAAGTACTGTACCTCCAATGACGCCAATGCAGAAGTAGAGATAAGCGATGGAGCTCCCAAAAGATGCGGTTACCATAGACACTCCACACATCAGTCCACCCATGATGACAATTGGTCGGCTCCCAAAACGATTGACCAACATGCTGCTCACCGGTCCTGCAAAAAACAGATGAGCACTGAGAACGAGCGGTACATTCTTGTATTATGTTACTTCTTAATGTCGCCAAAGTTTTAGTAATCTGGGTACCTACTACTTGAAGGTAAACTGATGGGTCTAAACCAGTGAAATTCATCATGTGATCATAGGGCTAAATTCTGCCACACAATTTTGTAATGAATAGCTCATTAAACAAAATAAATAACTTAAAAGATGAGTTTCATGTTTGTTTTAAATGTCTGTTCATTTTATCTGAAAAGCATTATTATTTGCGCATTAGCTGTTGAGCATCCCTGATCTAAACCAAGGGCAAAAGGACATGACAGAGGGTGACAGAAGACCTCCACAGCAAAGCAACCTGGCAACTCATTAAACATTCCCCTGATAATGTAAAACACTACACCCAGTGATCAATCAGCAATTAAAAAGCCTTTTATATGCTGTCACTCTTTCCTTCATTCATAACCTTGCCTGAAAGAGTGACATTGAACCACAAGTCGTTCTCCAGAATAATGAAAACCTCTATATTCTTATTGCTAAAAGACAAACTGAACTTACACACACTTCTCGAAAAAAAAATTAAAGGAACGCTTTGAAAACGCATCAGATCTCAATGGGGGAAAAAAGATATGTATACTGATGTGGACTGTGTTAGGAATGAAAAGTTCACACATTGTTTGAAGGCAATAAAAGTGATCAACCTGCCCCCCAAAAATCAAAGTGGAAAAAAAACGATGCAGCAATGATGCTCAGTTGTATGTCCCCCATTACCCTGTATGCATGTGTGACAACGTTGGGGTGTGCTCCTAATGAGACACCGGATAATCTCCTCCCAGATCTGGACCCGGGCATCACTGAGTTTTAGCAGTATCCTATTTTAGCAGTTGTCTCATTGTTGCCCCTCTAGTGCAGCTGTTGTTAATTTCATTAACACCAAAGTGGGTGAAACTGATTAACAGCCCCCTCTGCTACTTAACTTACCTAATCAATATCCCAGCAGTTTAACTGGACTGATGCTATACTCTGATTAAAAGCTGTTCCTTTAATTGTTTTTAGCTGTGCAGTTCAGTGGTGGCAGCAGTGATAGATTAAATCTTTTTGCATGTCACAAAAACAAATAATTTGTTCCAATTTCTTTTATTTTTGCACTAGCAATGTGATTCTTAAAGAGCCATTAGCTGAAGACCTTGCATATCTCAACATGGTGCAGTTTGTCCATAAAGAAATCTAGGAAAACTGGACAAGTAGAAGTTGTGTCCTTGGGAAATAGGGAAAAAGCATTCTTAAGGGAGGCCGTAAGGAGAAAAGGCTGAGGTATTCCCAGTTACACAAGAACTGGACTTAAAACCAGTGGCAACAGGTCTTATGGAGTGATTAATCCAAATGTGAAACTTTTGGTTCAGATCAGTGAGTGTCTACAACCAGTGGAGGCTCTGTTATGGTTTGGGGCTGTATATCAGCCAGTTGTGTTGGGCATCTTGTCAAAACTGATGGAATAACAAATGCAGAAAAGCATTAACAGATTTTGATCCACCACACAATGCCGTCTGGAAAGTGTCTGATTGGCAAAAACTTCATTTTTCAGATCATGATCCAAAAACACACCTCCAATGCAGTAAAAACATACCTGAATTTAAAAAATAAAAATACAAACTCTCGACAGAAAACAACAAAAGGCAGCCAAGATCCAAACAACAGCTTCAAGAAGCCTGGAGAACTATTCCTGAAGACTACTTAAAGAAATTAAGAAAGTGTGCCTAAGACAGATCAGGCTGTGTGAAGAACAGAGGGGGTCATACCAAATACTGACATTCATGCTTGTTAGAATGATACAATATTTATTCTTTTTACCAGATATACATATTCCATGTATGATTTGACATGTTTTAATAAATTGCTGCACCTGTGTCCCATTTTTCTAGCAAAATATAAAGGAATGAAGGGTGACTCAAGACTTCTGCACAACACTGTATGGGAAATCAAATATCCACCCAGCTGTTTATACAGTTACACAGGTTCCAAGCAGGGTCAAAGATAGATCATCGTTTTCGCTGTAGCCGTGTCACAATAGGGCATCTCTTGTTCTACCACCGTATCCATTTCCATTATAAGTTTATCATTGTGACTCGTTGAGTCAGAGGTTTCCTGAAAAGGCTGTCATGTCTTTCCCATGGGGGCCTGGTGTCAGACCCCACTGTGCTGAACCTTCCTCTGATATATTCCCCTCTTTCCTTCTCCTCCGCTAGGTGACATTGTTGAATCCTTGCCAAGGACAATATGATAAAGTCCTGTGCCTGAGCCACATTGGAGGGGAATATTTCACTAGTTAGGCCACTCTGATTTGAGTGCAGGTGAGTAACATAGCGTGCTGTCCTGCAACCTTGAAAGCAGATACTAACAAACTCAGGTAAAAAAAAAAAAAAAGACAAGAAGAAGAAAATCACACTAAATAAAAACTCAAGATTCTACTTTTTTCTTTCAGGAGTAAATAAAATATTTATGTCTTCACAAAATTGTAGAGAATACAGTTTTTGTTACCTTTATTTATTCTCAACGTTAGTATTTTGAAGACAGTATATAATATATCTAAGTAGGGTCTGATTTGTGACATCTGACTTCACTTCTACAAACCCAAATGTAGATGTCACATGCAGTGGTGCTTACTTCCATAAATTCCCTTTGGACCTCAGTGAAGAGACTTAAATTTAGGTCAGGTGACTTACATGGTAGCAACGTTCACTTTATTAGGCAGCGGGTGCAGTCGCTCATGTGAAGCCAGTTATACTCGTTACTGTATTTCTCTAAATCTAAATTACACCCATACACAACAGTCGTGCCTTTGCAGCGGACACAGACACCACACAAACGATCTTTATGAAACTGGGATTTTTGTGTTTATGATGCTTATCGCCAAGTGCAAATGCACAGAGCAGACTTCTCAAAATACTGATCTGCCTGCTGTCGGCTGGTTTGAAGCTGTGCTTTAGTAATGCTTGATGCAACTTCTTACAGAAGGTGTAGAGAAATTCTGATCAACAGACCATGATCGGAGCTAGTATGGGGTGTACGTGGTATGTCAGAACCCTAGGACAACTAAATAAAACACAAAAGAACAAGAGACCAAAAAAAAAAAAAACTCAGTCTGGTTAACCTGCAGGCTATCATTTACCAGCCAATACAAATGTGTTCTCTAGTAGTGATAAGAGTACTGATTTAGAGGTGCTGACTACAAAAAGTGTGATGGCCTAAAGGTACGAGGCCACACTACACTGCATTCCAAGCAGCTCTGGGTTTGAGATTATCATATTTATGCTAAGCAAGTGGTTTATTGATGTAGCATCACATATCACAGCTGACAAAAACAGACTGCAGAAGACTATTCAAATTCAATTCAGTTTTATTTATACAGCGCCAAATCACAACAACAGTTGCCTTAAGGCGCTCTATATTGTAAGGTAAAGTCCCTACAACAATAAAGCATACAGTAATGCTAACTATGTGGATAGGAAAGCTTAGAAACAGTTTAACCAATAAAGCACACACAGAGTTAACTCACCTCCTGCATACATAGCAGCTAGCATAATAGAGGAAATCCATGCTATTTCACTGTAGCCAGCCTGCAAGTCTTCTTGAATGTCTTTAAAGAAAATGGAAAGGGCTTTGGGTGTGGAGTAGGCAAACCCAATGGAAATATGGGCCCCAATCACCACCATCCAGCCCCAACCGCCATCCAGGGGCTTGGAGCCCAAAACATCTGCTGGAGCAGGAGGCATGTTCCTGTTCAGAGTACAGTGTAGGGGGACACAGTGTTACACTCGCTGCATGCATGAACAAAGCAGTACAATCTAAGTAAAACACACAAGCGCATATTAATTTAAAACGAGGAGTCGGATTTCAAAATAAAAGTCTCAACATCATTCTAAACTTGCTGACAGGTAGTTGAGACATGGACTCACACCGAACTTAAACTTTGGGCTGTTTTCAGATTCTGCGACATGCTAGACCACACCGGCCATGTTTGTAAACAGAAGCGGGGGAAATAACCTGCAAAACTACGCAACAAAGCAAGCTCTTGTGTAATATACTGCTGCTGCTGTTGGTGGTGGTCATCATAATGGGAAATGTGTGATTTCTTCCCTAGACGTATTAAAATACAGCAATACCCAAAGATCTGACACTGCAATTCCACATTAGAGTTTTTTACAAGCCAAGATAACTTTTCCGATCACTCCGTCTCGTTAAACCGTTACGCGCGGAGTGGAGCAGGAACGCTACTCACCACCACGTGGACAAAGAAACCGGTTTCCCAGTGTGTGTGGATATACTGCAGAAAGCCTCACTGCATCTTACCGTTCGCTGAGCGTCTGCGCAGCCTCTCTTTACGAAGTTCTTGACCAAAGTTTCACCAGCCTACTGCTTTATTTGACTGCTGGTCACATGTCGCACACATGGGCCCGAGGTGATCCGATTCACTAAAATCAATGGGACATGAGCTTTGTCTCCTCTGCGTTTTTCAGCCACACTGCTGTCTGCGGCGGCATTCAGTATGACAGCCGAAGGAAAAACGAAATTCTACAACTACTAAGCTATTACAACAGGAAGAAAGCTGTTATGGCTGAGTGTCCTTTACCTTTGGCAGACATAAAATGTTTTCATGTACTTAATGATGATTTTCAGGAGTTTTCCAAGCCAAAATGAGTTAATCTGACACATCCCATTATAAATTGAGGTCATAATCTAACTACTCAAGATCCGCCTCTTCTACCGGGTGAAATACACACAGACTGGACACTTTATTAGGTATAGCTTTCTAGTACTGGATTGGACCCACTCTTGCCTTCAGAAGTGCTTTAAAACTTCATTGCACAGATTCAACAAGGTGCTGGAAATATTTCTGATCTCAAATGTGCTTTACTGAACTGAAATCTGCTAACTGTGGAGGTCATTTGAGTACAGTGAAGAAGAAACCAGTTCAAGATGATTTGAGCTTTGTGGCGGTGGTGGTGGCATGTTATCCTGCTGGGAGCAGCCATCTGAAGACAGGTACATTATAGCCATAAAGGGATGGATATGGTTGGCAATAATACTCATGGAGGCTGTTGGTGTTTAAATTATGATCAGTTGGCAATAAGGGGCTCAGGATGTGCCAAAAAAAAAAAAAAAAAAAAAAACCCTGACACCATTACACTACAAACAGCTGCCTGAACTGTTGATACGGGGCAAAAAGGATCCATGCATAGACCATGGGCAGCAAACTCTAACCCTACCAAATGTCACAGCACACAGCATAATCTTCCTGTTCTTAGCTGACAGGAGCGGTCTTCTGCTTTTCTAACCTATTTGCCTCAAGGTTTGACATGTTGTGCATTCAGAGATGCTCTTCTGCATACTTTGGGCCTAACAACTGATCATTTAAGCTACTTTTTTTTATAATCCTATCAACTCAAAGAACACTAGGCATTCTCCTCTGACATCAAGGCATCATCCAATAGTGGACACTTTCTCTTTGTTAGGCCATTTTCTGTAAACCCTATAGATGGTTATGCAGGAAAATCCCAGTATTTCAGTAGTTTGAAACACTGAAACAAGCCTATCTGGCACCAACCATTGCACACGCTAAGCCATTAAAACCACCCTTCTTCCACATTCTTATGCTAAGTTTAACGTCCACCAGGTCTTCTGGACGATGTTTGCAAGTCTCAAAGTGTTAAACTACTGCCATGTGATTAGCTGAGCAGATAACAGTTACATCTGTTCAACTGCTCACTAAGTGTCCAGTGAATGTAAATGACCTGGCATAGCTTTCCACTATCTGTGACACAGCAGCTACAGTATAAGTATCAGAGAAGTTCAAGGTAGGAAACATTTTTAGGATCAAAAATATCACAGTGGAACACAACAATATACAGTTGAGGTCCAAAGGCCTCAGTCACTTGAAAGTTAAAAATAAACAGAATAAAAATAAAACATTTCACTTTTAATAGTTTTATTTTCAAATTATGTGCAAGGTGAATTTCACAGTTGAGCTCAACAACCACTATAACCTGAAACCCAAAAAAATAAAAAAAAAAACAACAGAAAAATAAATGGATTAAAAAGACACAATGGAATAGCACCCATAGGTGATGCATGAGGATGACCAGAACGAGCTGTGTTTGGCCGCACAGGGCAGCCAACTCTTAGGAGAAAGCAGGTTTTATAGCTTTGTGTATTACATGACTGGTGTTTGAAATATGTTGTAACAATTTAGTTACTTCAACTGTAATGCTTAGTTTCAGTGAGATGTTACAAAGATACTACTGTACTACGGGTGGAGGGGGGGGGGCAAATCAAAATATATCACTCGTGCGGGTAATTTTTTTTTTCCCCTCAACAGAACAGGATTACTCTATTATAACTAAACAAATAATTATGTAAAGAAAAAACAAAACAGCCACTAGAGACGACAAAAAGAAATCACATCTATTTTTCAAGTTATAAAAGAAACTGAAGATAACTTTAAAAAACTGTGCAAGTACAGCAAATCTATAGTACAGTATATTACACATAACAAAAACAACTTAAATACAGTACTGGGTATCAGTAGAAATCCTGAGAGTTCTCCGTTCCTGGTTCGCAAATGGCTGTCTGTGGACAGTTGAGTGAAGCCCAGACCCACTCTGACCCTTTTTCGTGGGAAACATTGTTCAAGCTGGGTCGACTAGAAATCAGGTTAAAGTCAGTCAACAGTGAATCTTCTCTCGGAGAAGTTAATTATATCCTCAAGTCCTTAATGAATGTGACTTTTCCTGTATTAAATGCCAATGTAAATCTCTTAAGATGATTGCTATATGGTTGCTAAAATGTTTTCACTTAATAGGAGGGCACTCCTTGCTTAGATAAAATACACAAGAAATGTGTAGTGCAACGATGAAACAGGAACCTGCGTGAGGAAACTGACGGCACTAAAAATGTCACACTTTGACAGCAAACGCCCTCCAGTGGTGGCGTTCTTCTGTACAAGATTGTCAAAAAAAAAAGAAGAAGAAAAAACAGAAAAAAGCACCAGCACCAAAAGTTTGTATCCTCTCTGTGATGACGTGTAAAGACGGATTCATTGCTTTACGAGGGTGCTTCGTAAAGTTTGCAGTTAAGGACCGCTGAAGTGGCGAGTTATTCAGTGCAACGCTGAGTAAGACTTTTCAGATATTCTTCATCAGGAGGAACAGTTTTTGATTCTGATGCCCCTTTTTTTCTAGCTGCAGGCACATTGGCATCACAAAAGATCTCCACGAAAAATCCGTATCACTTCAGCCAACAGCCAAACAATCGTTATGGGTACTACTGATCTTCGCTAGCAGAGACGAGCACACAAAACAATTAATGCACTTTTAATAAGGTAATACAATGTAATATAGCCTAATCACAGTTCCATGATTTATTGCTACCACAAAATCTGTTTCCAACTTCCACGACAACTATAGTAAGACCTCAAATGCTCTTTTGGCATTACGAGGAAGGCTATTGGAACCCTTTTTTTCAAGCGTTTAATCACCCGGTGTCAAAGAACAAACTCAGAGCTCAAACTCAGAGCAAACACTTGTTTATATCAACACAACAGCCTGAAATGTCCCTTTGCTCCTAATCAAAAATCTCTGAAGTTTCTGAGGTAAACCTGTTGGTCTGAATGAGCCACTTAGTGTTGCAACAAATTTGACTCCGTCCTTGTTTCTCCAATGTGGAGAGTGAATATTCTAACATTTCACTTAATGGATGCCAACTCAAAGCAGGAAAAAAAAAAAAGTCTGGAAGCCGCACATAGTGTATGTTTGACACACTGACACCTGTGGAGGAAGAGTGGGCAATAAAAAGTTACCATTTAACTTTCAACCTTTAAAAACACTAATGTCAATCACAAGCACACTTCAAATTAAAACTTGCATATGAAATAAACTGAAGAGAGGCATAAACGCAGAACAGGAAAAAAATCCACACAAACCTCAGAGCCAGCAATCTACTAATGACCTAAGGTACTCATCTTACCCGTATGAATATATAGTTTATATGACTATTTGTATATTTCTATATCTATATAGAGTTTCACTTTATGCTGACACATAGCATCCATATCTCCAGAGGCAACACCCTCAGTCGCATGCTTATCATTTGTAAAAATTCATACACACATTAATCAGCCACAACAGTAAAACCATTTACAGATAGCACTAATACAACCCAATCCACAGAGGCCCCACCCTGCAACTCAGGGGTTTTAACGTTGTGGCTGACTGGTGTATTTATGCACCTAACACAAAAATAGAACAACATGGCTCGACAACAAGCAAAAAAATAGTATAATTGCACTTATGAGTCATTGTACGGTTTTGTTAAACAAGCCTCAGTGTGGGTAGTTGGTGCTTTCTTGAAAAAAAAAAAAAAAGAAAGAAAGAAAAAAAATACTGCAATCTTTAAAAGCACCCCCATTTTGATCATGTTAAACCAGAAGTTGAACAACTTAAGACTTAACCAAAAATGGTGCATGTGGTGCAAACCCAAGGTAACACCAGGCACAAGGCAGGCAGGACCACACTATCCCCCCTCTGCCTCAGAGATGGGGTCCACAAAATTCAGATACCTCAAAGCACTTTCTGGAGACACTGTGGATAAAGTTTGGCCACCACGCATTCAAAATGGCGGCCCAAATCCCAGAGACGATCGGGTGTCTCGTAGACTTTGGTCCATACGTCTGCCTCATCGTCATACTGGTAAAGGGAGTTCTTCCTGCTAGTGCGAAACACATGCTCCTCCACCATGACTTGTGTAGCTCGTACAAACAGGTGTAGCTTGCCTTGCAGCAGCATGGCCTTGATATACGGGCTTGTGGCTTGGTCAAAGGGTAGATCTTTCTTGCGGCTCCATGTGTTCTTCTCAATGTCGTAGACCTCCACAGTAAAAGTACGCTGGTGGTTTCTGCAGATCCCAGCTATGTAGTAGATGCAGTTTTTATACAAGGCAGCCAGACCCTGACTCCGAGGGACACTCATTGGCGCCAGATGACTCCAATAGTCCTTACGGGGATCATAGCAGAAGAAATATTCACCTGTGCGAAACAAAGAGACAGAGTTATGATCAGATGCATTAAAATGGTTTTCATATGCAGTATGTCTGTTGTATTAATATCACTTTATTTACATATTTTGTACAGATAAAAACAAACAAACATAATTGCATAAGTTCCCCTGAGCACAGAAAGACTCACCTTGGAGGACGTAGATACGGTCTTTGTACTCTACAGCACTGTGAAACTCCATGGCCACTGGCATTGGACTGACTGCAGTCCAACAGTTGTCTCTGGCATCATAGCACTCTACTGATTTTAATGCATTTCGCCCATCACCTTCATAAACACGGCCTCCCAGTGCATACAGCTTCCCGCAGCAGTGCACAAGCCTGCATCCAATTCGGGCTCTCAGAAGAGGTGCACGTGGAAGCCATCGGTTGCCTGCATGCTCGTACTGCCAGAAGTCACTCTCTGCTCGATGGTCTATGGACACCTCGCTGTTACTCGGACGGTACCCACCAGCAATGTAGATGTCATTTTCTGGGGACACCAAGATGCCAACCTCCCGGAGATCATTAGGTGGTTTGCAGAGTTTGAATACCCTTCCTGTGGCCGTGTCCAGACAAGGCACCGTCTGCTTCTTACCTGAGTGTTTATGAGCAGCATCAAAGCAGATGACCATCTCAGAAGCAGTCATACCCAGGCGCTGTGGACAACCATTTGTGCCAGTGAGGCGAGCTTTGGCCTCAGCAGGGTCTGTTGAAAGGGAGAGGGCGCAAGCAAAGGGAGGAGGTATCCGATTGAGAAAGGCCTCATCCAGCAAGGGCAGACGGATACACTGGGAAAAAACCTCAGCTAGATGAGTTTCACGGCCAGACAGATCATGCTCTAGCCAGCGGACAATGCTCTCATAGACATGCTCTTCCTTTTCCACATTGAGGTCATCATTATTCAAAATGCTGACCAACTGCTCCTTGGTCATCTGGAGGAACTCTTGCTCCCGTGATACACACAAGAACTAAAACAAAAGAAGTTTTAGAGTTTCAGTTCAGACATTACAAAGTTCGATGTCAATGTTGTTGACTGCCACTGTTCCGACAAAAATAAGACATTTGCCAAAAGCAGAAACTGTGTCACATTAAGTCTTTAAGCTCTTGATGAAGACCTGAAAGACTATAAAACAGTACTCTAAATTATTTATCAATTCCCCTGGCCACTAAACAAGGAATACATAAAAGTAGAAAAAGCCATAAACACAAAAAAGGAATTAAAAAATTATATCAGCTGTCTACCAAATTATCATTACATATTAGTACCAACCAACAAATTTAACACTCAGTACATCCTTAGTTTTTTGGCAGCCAAATGTCCTGGTCATAAAGAAAGCAGAACTACAAAAGTAGATACCACAACATGTCTAAAAATTGTGGTATAAAACAGCTGAAGGCATTCATTACATCACAGTCCAAAAGTAACTGTTAATAACCAATTTAGGCTTATGTTCAACTGACCTTCTTGCGGATATAATCCTGTGAGCGTTCCCTCAGTTCCTGGTGCCCATATGCATCAGCAAACATAAAGACTCCTATACAGTTCTGAGGGTCAAGTCGGCTGATCATGAACTGGGCACACTGGTCCTGCAGGGCAGGAATCTGGAAAATGCTGGCTGCAGTGAATAGGGCCTGGACATTAGACTCAGAGAGCGAGACCCTGGACGTGTAGGCATAATCTAGGACAAGGTGCATGGATTCAGATTCCACGCCAACAATTCGAACCTCACGCTGACTGCTCTCTGTAAGGCCACTGGTGAACATGGACCTAGAGGAACATTTGAAAAAACACAAATCCTTTTATGATTATTATAAATTCTCATCTTAAAAACTGAGAAAGTTTATCAGAAAATCGTATTTTCTAGACAACCTCTAGTCAAAATGTCAGTGAAACCAAGAAAGAAAGCAACTAATAAATATTTGTAAACAAACACGTACAAATGCAGGACATAGGCACATATGCAGTGCTGAATTTCCTACCTAAAATATGGGCTGATTGCAGCAAGAACATTTCTGTGGCATGAGAAAGTCTTGCCATGGTCCACTTCTACAACGATGTCTGTGAGCTGTGCTTCATCGTACAAGGCTTTGAGCTGCTGCAGGATGTTACAAGCATGAACAGCATCTACCCCATTGTAGTTGGTGATTGGAAGCGTCCCATTTTGTACTTGTAACAGCTTCCCTACCTCTGAACAAGAGCAGAAACAGAAAAAAATATTATTATCATCTCACTTTAATTTTTTCAGTCAGCTCTAAACACATGTATAACTGACATGAAAACACAAAATGCTTCATGTATATACCAAAGAGCCCCAAAAATTAAGAAAATGCTGCAGAAAAAAAACAGCCTCACAGACACTCTAGTGTCTAGTGCAAGCTCTAGTTTGCTACAAACGAATATCACATGCAGTATGCCAACAAAATATACTGTAAGAGAAGAATAAAGACAGTGCACGAGGTATGAGTATTTAAAGCACTTTAATCTCAGTATCTTTAGTTGTTTTGACGAATGCAAAGTGTCAATTTTGAGAATGAATCAGAAAAGCCAGATCCCTTTGACTGAGTTAGCATAAGACATAGGTCAGGTCAGGTCCAGAGGATGTCTAATGACAGGTACCTGAGGTTACCTGGGGACACAAGATTAGGAGAGTTGTAAACAGGTTGCAAAACCACACATAATCACATAATAATGATAATTACTAAATTATTTAAACAGTAATACAGTGTACATAGTCAACAGTGCTCTGGTTTAAACACTCATTTATGTAGAAACATTTTTTAAATTAAAAATTAAAACATTATTACAGAAGAAAGGACTTAAATACAGTGTTGGGACTAACGCGTTATTAAGTAACGCATTACAGTAACTACGTTACTATTATGGTAACGAGCACGGTAACTAGTTATTATGCCAAAACCAGGAACGCGTTAGTCGTTACTAGGATTTAGATAGGGTCGTTACTCGTTACTTCGTGTGGTGGCTATCGCGGAGCTTCCACAGATTCTGTAACATTAGCAAGTGGTGGAGGCCAGCAGGTGGATGAGGGAAAGGGGACGTAGAAGGAAAAGAGACCCGAGGCGGCCGCCGGTCCAAGTGTGAACTGAACTTCAGGTAAGAAGTTATGACCTGCAGTCTATCTGGGTCAGATATAAACCAAGTTTAGGTGGAGTTTATTTTCGTTGTGCTGAGTACTGCGTACTAGCTAGCATGACGGAGTTTCTATACAGCTGGGTGGGTGCTATGAAGTTAATGATGTTGAACTTTATTTTGTTCATAAGTTATTAGAGTTGCCAATCGTCCCGTCTGGTATTGAGAGAAAATATTACGCGTTTCTTATTGAGGTGAAAAGGAACAGTTTGTCCCGTAATTCAGCTACAATGAAAAGGGCACAAAGCTGCAGTTATTCTGTGTTTGCTGCACAGCTGCCTCTTCTTCTTTCATTCTCCCCCTCCCTCTCCCGTTTCTACTTCAATCATGAAAACTGATCAATGATCAGCTGATCGGCTCTCTTGTTTGTTTATCGCCCACTTTGCGCCAGAAAGAGGAAACCAGCGGATGTCACGCTAAACAACAGCAGCACGTTTAAGCTTGATCAGCTGTTGTTAGAATTTATTTAATATTAATTTCTAGTATCAGCTGATGTTTGCTGGAGCCACAGCTGTTAAGCTGCTGGTCATGATGTCGGTTTGGTTATCTGGTGAGAGGGAAACATGAAGATGAAACCAGGAGATGTCCTTACTGAATCATCAGAGCTGAGCAGGTGATGGAGAAACAGGTTTACCTTTTAGGTGACATGAATGAGTTGAAGGGAAGTTATGAACTGTTTCTGAGAGACAGATAACCCCAGGATCCTTTTTTAGGTAGCTGACAGCTGGTAATTGTGCAGGTGCGGATCTAGCAAAGTTTTGCCAGGGGGGCCAGGTAGGGCATTAACAGGGAAAGGTGGGCACAAAGAAATACTTTTCTTTCTTATTCTAATTTAAAATGTCTAGCTTTTAAAAAATAATTATCTGAATCTTGCGAACAAACGATTCATAGATTGATGCAAATATACCATCAAGACTGTGTACATCACTGTCACAACAGTGTTTGTTTTCATTCAAAGGCTTTATGATTTTTCCTATAATGGTGGGCCAGTCTCTAGTCAAAATGCCCGAGCCGATTTTTTGTCCCCGTCCAGCCCTGTATGCAGCTCATCTGCAGTCTGGTGTTACCTACATCTTCCTATTCAGAAGGCAGAATTTCCGAGTTCTGAGTACAATCAAAAGTACCACGACTGCAGTTTTTGTGTTGGATGTAAAAGGCGCACATGATGCTGTGACGTAGGCTAGAATCATGGCAGCAGTCAATGATGGTCCGGGTGTGGGATTTCTCTCGTGGAAATATGCACATTATCTTTTCCTTTCTATTGGTAGGTGGCACAGTGCACTTGTGGCAAGTAAGCAAGCTAGAAGACTGGCAAAGTTATGGAAGCAACACATTAACAAGAGAATTCTGAGTAAAACCAAAGTTACTTTCCCTAGTAACTAGTTACTTTGAAAGTAACGAGTAACTTGAAGTAACTGAGTTACTTTTGATAGAAGTAACTAGTAGTGTAACTAAGTTACTATTTTAAAGTAACTTACCCAACACTGCTTAAATATGATGTTAACATACCTGACAATAGCAGCCACAGCTTCTGATCTGGAGCTACCAATTCTTCTGAAGTTTTTGTTTAGCTGCCAGTGTAGAGCTCTGTACCGTTTGCCTATTCAGTTTATACAATGCATTTTTAATACTTAACTGCTATATAGTCATTTGGAAGAGCATCAATACCAACAGTACCGTCTTCAGCCCATTCAGCTGACACACAATTTTACAGACCAGCTGCAGACAAGCAGCTATGCTTCCCTCACTAGCGGCTGAACACATGAAAAGCACGAGTATGTCTGCAGTCTGGAGGTATTATAAAGTTGATGACAACAATATTGCCATTGTGAGATATGTAAACTTGGAAAAGCGACCCACTTCAGTACTGGAAAGAACATGCTAATCAGCTTCCCAGTATCAACCCAGTATCTCATGCCCCCTTTAGCTCTGTGGACAGTGAGAGCCTTTTTAGTGCCGTTGCAAACGTCCTTGATGAGAACAGAAACAGGCTCAAACCTGACAAGGTAGAGATGTTAGTTTTCATTAAGAGAAACATACTTTTTTTTCTGCGAAATTTACTACTGTGATGACAGTAAGAGTTAGGAGTGCAGTTCCTAAAAGCACATTACTGGCTTTGCAAACACTGTAGATCTTTTTTTGTTTGTTTGTTTGTTTGTTTACAGGCCTGCCGGATATTTTAAGTTGAGGTGCTATTTGTTTTTATATTATACTTTTTTTTATATTTACTGTTGCACTAAAGTCCATAAGTGAAGAATTTATTTTATTTATTACTTGATTGTTCAAGCTACCTCACAAAAGTGCTTTGTTTGTTAACAGAGTTGTTGAATGTTAAAATAAGGTGAATTAAATAAAAAAATGAGGAACATCCAGGATCTGTTTCTTCGCTCTTCTTTATTCTTTTTTTATGTATTATAGAAGTATTGGATCGGGACTCGGTATAGGTAGATACTCAAAATCAAATGACTCGGACTCTGACTCGATGGCAAAAAAACATGATCGGGACATTCCTAACATGAACAGTAGTTTAATCGTCACAACACTGAACATCTCTTAAGATAAATGTTAAGAGGTAATTTAAGTTCCCATTAACAACATCAAAGTATTAAACATTTATCATGAATATTAACCTTGTAGCCACACACATCACCACTAACTATTAGCATTTACATAAGAAAGGCACTAGCTGTGTGTTAAGTTATCATTAAGGTAGTGGCTAGCCAATATGACTAATAATAAAAAGATAACATTAATGTAGCAGGTAAGCAGCAAATGTAATCAGTCCTGCTCATGTGTAATGCTATAATAGGCAGTGTTAGTTAAAGGTGTCTATATAAAGTGTATATAGGCAGTGTGAAGTGTTTGAACTGTTCCTGCAGCTAGACAGCAACAGCAGCAGTTAGAACCTAGCAGACTAACTCTACTTGATCAGCAACAAAAATATAGTGCCAAGTCAAAAGAAGCAAAGCACAATTTCAGACAATCTTAAAATAGCTGTCATATTTTAATGTGGGTTTTTTTCACTAAGTCCAATAATGTAGAAACAGTGTTATCATTGATGTTACAGTTTGTATTGTTGTCAGTTTTTTTAAACACATTTTTTGTCATTTTCTTTTTCCACTGGTATTGAAGATGGGATTTTCTTAGATAGTGCTATTGAGTTTGAATTTCTAGTATCATAACTACTCTATAAAGCACGCAGCCTCTAACCCACTGCCTAAGAGATTTCAAAATATCTGAATTTCCTTAGTGTAGATGGCTACAGTGTAAATACAAGAGTTTTTGTGATCTTACTCAATCCCTATGTTTCACAAACTTTTAAGCAACACTTACTTGGAGATTATTTTAGACATTGTAGGTAAATATTGTTACTTTTCTAACATAAAAATCTTCAAAAGAAATACAAAACCTTCTAATTATTTTATATTATAAAGCAATTTCCAGCTGCTCCCTTGTCACAGGGGGCCACCACAGCGGGTAGCTTTGCATGTTTCTAAGCTGGATGCCCTTCCGGCCCCCAAGGGGATTTATGCCTCCTTCTGGGATTAAACTGAGGATCTTTTACTTGTGATATGATATACATGATATGATATACAGTTTTATTTTGGATTTTAAACACATTCAAATATATAAGGAAATAAACTCAAATGACAAACAAATGTGCATTACATGAAATAAAAATTAATCAAAGCCCAAACTGGAGTACAAAGAAGTATGCACATGCTTATGCGTACCCCATGTTCAACACTGCCAATTTAACAGGATCATCATTGTGGTACCCTCATATACATGCATATACTTGACCCACGTTCATATTAGCATAAATATGAACCAATACATCTTTATACAAACATTAATTACATATTATTATTTTTTTAAAAAGTCAACTGAATAAAGCTTGAACATTGCATTTGTTCTATAAATGAAAATACAAAAAACAGCAAAAGTGTGGGATAGTTTTTGTTAGGTAAATCTCTAAACCACTATACTATGGAGCCACACATATTCTTTTTATAGTGTAATAACATAAATAAAGTGTGGAGTGTGTGAAAACCTGATGACCAAATTTTAAGGATGTATGCCACCTGGATTAAAGGTCCAGATATAATGACTGATACAGCTGTATAAATATAATATTTCCTGCACTATATTTGCTTGTTTCTAAACTTGTACCAAGAGATTGTTCCCTTTCTCTTATACTGAATGAAAGCAGCAGGACAATACATGAGCCTAGAAACTCCTGAGTACAGCAGTGCTGCCCTTATAAGCGTCCACAAAGTGAACGTCTTTCTTATCACATGTGTTATATCAAATTGTAAAAGTGGCACACCAACTTTATGACTGCTGTAAAGCTCCACTTTGACTTATACGATATAGAAACTTACAACAAATGTCTCGGGTTGTGCAATGCTGACAGGACAAAGACGCTCGGTGGGTAAATAGAAAACTACTATCACACCAGGTGGTAGCTAGCTTGCTAACATCTCTCATCGCTGCCCTGTGCCTGCAGTAACGGTCTGGTTAGCTAATAAGACTGAAAACAAACTTGAAGAATAGACACTAATGAAGATCGACGCTGTACACAACTTCGCCTGAATGCTTGTGTTTCATAAAATACAGTAATGCTCGCGGTTGGCTTAGCTAGTTGAGGAGCAAGCTTAACTTTTAGCAGACAGCTAGACACCAAGCTAATGCTAGCAAAGCTTTATTTGACACAACATTACGAGATATAAATGGCGATAAAAATCTCAAGTGTTTTAAGTGTTGACGTCTTCACCTTATAGAAGCATAAGAGTATGTAGCGCAATATCTAGTGTATTCGTTTGATGACTATCGCCATTACTACAACTTGTCTAACCTTTGTCTCTTGTCATAAACAAGTGTTTACACAGTCAGCTGTGGCAGCGAGCTAACCGGCCGAAAGTTAGCCACACAGCTAACGTTAGCTACATAGCCGGGCTAACGACAGCCAACAGTTTGAGGAGTCGTTTAGAACCTGACCTTATTTAATGAAACTGCAACATGTCAAGACCTCTTCGTTTAATCTGTAAAGCTACGCCTGGTGAACACATGAACTTACATATTCTAACTTTAAAAAGCAATATTTAAGTACACAAAACAATGAAGATTTTGCTAACCTCCACTGGCAGCCATTCTCTCCAGTCTGTCTCAGAGCAGACCGACAGAAACGTCAAATGAGTGCCGAGCGGAGCCCCGGAAACAAGAAACAGCCAATCGCAAGAGGAGATCGGATCTCAGAGCCAATCATTTTCCTTTTTTCTGAAATAGGAAAAAGTTAATACTGCATGGATAAATTACACACAGGGCACTCGGTTAGAGCCAACCAAAAGAAGTCAAATCAGCAGTATCTAAACAGGTGCATCCAAAGCAGAGGTTGGTTTCATATCTTGGTGGGAACAGTGGAGGTAGAAATAAGTTCACCTGCAGGCAAAAGGCTAACTGCACATGGGGATAGACACATTACAGTAGCGTCTTATTCTACAATGTACAACTTGCTTTTTTGGTTTGCAGAAGAGTGCTGTTATTGATTTATAGCGCTGAAATGAAAGCTATTTAGACTTCATATAAATAGTGCAACATGAACGCTGAAAAAACAGATGAGTATTTTTTCAGCGTAATATAATAAGAACAAACATTGCATGCCATATAAAAATATTGTACGCATCAATTATATTATATCGACTTAGATTAATATTGCTGGAAAAAAAAATAATTTAAATAGCAAAGATAATAATGCATTTTACTATAACAAGTGTAGGCAAAAGTCTCCACATTCTTGACAACCATGTGGTGACACATGTTAAGAGCCATAACCAAGATGTTTTGTGGATTGTGGCATCCTTGCATTTAGCCAGCAGGATGGACACATTTATGTTATGTTCCAATGCAGATTTTGTAGTAACATATGCCATAGGAGGCAAATGTTCAAATCAGCGTGACAGCGTATATTTTGAAGGTTAATCAACATTCATTGTGACTGCATGCCTAATTCTAGACATATGATCTGTTTCTAGTACTTCAATATCATGGGGAAAAAGTCTAAACACCAATGAAACACCCTACAATCCAGTGTTGCATTACTCTTATTGTCTTAATAAACAGTAAATCTGCTGTTAAATTGCATGTCAGTGATGGGGGCCACACGACTTTGTTAGTAGATAATCCCTTGCACCTCACATGCAACCCTATGTAAAATACATTATCTTACCTTACAGTACACCTTTTAACTGTACCTTACAATTACAGTTAAAAGTACAAATACTTTGTTACTGTACTTAAAGAGCAGTATCTGTACTTAACGTAAGGTTTGTTTCTGACCAGCTTTTTACTTCCGTCATTTTTACACAAATATCTCCTTTCTACTCCTTACATTTCCATTACATGTTTATTACTGTAGGTTAAAGACATTTGTGGGCAATTATTATTTCATATCACTGCACACCTTCAAGTTGATTTGAATCTGAACAGAGGGAACAATAACACACAGAAGACAATTTCTGGTGTATCTATCACCAGTTATCAGGATTTGTGATATAAAATAACTATAACTATAAAATAAAGAAATATCCTGTTTTGCAAGTTTCCTTATGATCTGCAGCATAGCACCTACTCTGTGTTTGATACCTAATCAATGTAATCCAGTCCTTTGTGGCAACTTAAAATATGTTTATAGAGCTGTGATGTTATATTTGTTGCAGTTTCTGCTGCCCTCTTTGTCTTTATAAGCACATTTTTGCTATAAATAAGACTTTCTACCTGGATACGTAAAGGATATTTAAAAGTCAAAAATTGATTGCAAATTCTACTTTGTGATACAAATAATCTTTCATGATAGATATGTTTGACAGATCATAGGTCAACAAGTCGTTTACAGCAGTTTAAATACATTTTTGTTTTGTTTTGTGTATGTTTGTGATGTTTGTGTTTATTTGTTTGTTTTTTACCAAATACTGGAAACCAATTTTTGGCACGCTGAAACTGTGTTTTGGGTACATATAAACTAGCTAGTGCTGCAAAAGAGGAGCTCGCACAAATTGAGTGTTTTTTAAGTGGCAGTTGATTTCAAATGCAGATTTCAAACAGGTAAACAAATATTAAAAAAAACACACACACACACACACAAACTGTCTTTCTGTGCAGTTTCTAACTAAATGTATAGTTGCTGTAACTTCACTCACAGATGGAGATGGGGTTGAAAGAAAGACACGACAGGAGAAGAAGAGATTGTTATTAAAGGGTAAGACTGCTCAGTGACATTTGATAGTCTAGAAGGTTAAAGCTTCTGTAATGTGCCATTTTTTGGATGTTGGATCTATATCTGATGTGCTGCTGGATTTCTATTTCATATTGTGAAACATCTTGCAAAACAAAGTGAAGTGTACCTTATCCAAGAGTAGCAGAAATCCAATTAAATGTAAGGTGATGATGCTGATTATACCAGCTTTATACTGCTGGTAGCTGCGGCAACATAACATATTTTTATGCCTGGTTAAATTCACAAAAGCAGTGAATCTCAGAGCAGCAACAACATAAGTCAGCATCACAAGTCACAGCCTGTACACAAACTGTTCAGGCGCTCACGATGCCAATCTTAGGAACCTGCTGACTCACTTTAACCTGTGACTGTACTAATTTTTCTGTTCAATGCATTTTTAAAAAATTCTCTTGGTTTTTCTCTGCTTATGTTCAGCATACATTGATTTGATTCATTAGAATTAGAATTTTAGTTGAAATACTTCCCATGTATTAATATTATTTTATCAATATGACACGAGGTTTAGTCTGCTTTGCAGAGAAAAACATCTGGTAGAAACGTCCTCAAAGAGCTACTTTTTAATTTTACATTCCGAGTATATTTTTCCGAGTCTATACTTTACTGAAGTGACAAATATTTGTACTTTTGCTACCTCTGTACGTAAGTTAACATTCAGCAATGTTAAATTATCTTATTTTACCAATTTTGGGAAGGTGCTCCTGCTGCTGGCCTGGATTGAGCCAAAGACTGATTGTATCCTCTGTGAAATCCCTGATTCACGCCAAGACCATATGCTTCCATGTGTGAAACCTTCTAAAATAATGACTTCTATTTATGGTTAGCCTGCCTTTGCCTTATGTGCTGTCTCTTGGCCTCAGTGAAATGATGCCGACCATTCTTGTTACTGTGTGTACGTGTTCTAAGCACAGTTTAGAGCTCACTACTTAGTATTTCTCATGTATTTAAATAGCCAAGAAACATGGCTGCCGGGTCAGAGAAACAGGTGCTCACGATGTCACAAAAACATGATGATGAAATGGCTTCAGGTTATTGCCACAGTTGTCCTCATACACCGCACTCAGTCAGTAACTTCCCAACACCTTGTAAATGATGCTCTAGGACAGGGGTGTCAAACTCAAATACACGATGGGTCAAAATTCAAAACTGGAACAAAGTCGCGGGCTAACATTAATATTTATTGAAAAAAAAAATCTTCCTCTAGATATAAGAATTAATCTTTTCTTATGGACTCAAACACGTTTTGCTGAAAAACTGAATATGGAACAAGCAAAGCTTAATACTAAACAATATATATATTAGCTGTATAATACCAGCAGGCCAGCTCTAATAGTAATTTGGTATGGCTTCGCGGGCCAAATGTAATTAGGCTGCGGGCCAAATTTGGCCCGCGGGCCAGAGTTTGACACCTACGCTCTAGGAGCTTCTTCAAGATCTTTATCTGTCCTGAAAATGTTCTCCAGCTATTTTTTGAGCATGTCCTTCATGGTTGCCAGGTGCTGAAGAACTTGCAGAAAAGCTAACTGTATGTCAAACAGTGGAAATGTTGTGCTGTCGGTCAGTTACTACATCATACCTTGGGAGCAGGTAATTGTTAGGTTGAGGTTCAGGAGCTTCATCTCCTCCAAAAAACACCACCACTGCCCTGTAGACATCCAACCAGCTAATGAAGGCTGCTCCCCTACACCCTGAGGTGCAGGCAGGACCTCGACAGTCAACCACTGACTAAAAGCTACATCTTTGCTCATTTTACTTTCTTCTCATTTGCTTTCTGAGAGCAGAAGGTCCTTCAGTGGGTCCACCTCTCATTGCTCTAAGGCCAGACACACAAACCCATACCTCAGCAGCCTGCTCTCATCGCACCCCCCACTCGCTGACCCATTTTTACCCTTTGACATTTTCTGCTCACACATGGTCACATGTACTTTGTTCCCACTCTCCATCTCATCTTCACTCCCATAACTTTGAGTGCTGAAAGGCTGTGAAAGGCTGGAAGAAAACTACATACAGATTCATGGATAGGTTATCTTACCATTTCCTAGTCTGCATGCAGTACACATTCACATCTGAATGCCACTTGAGTTCAAGACATACATTTCAAGCACTTTGACACATTGAAAAATACATTGTCATTGTCAGATTCTGTACATTGTCTCCTTTTAGATGTGGTCATTGAGCCTAACATTGAGGAAAAGAAGGCCCTTTTCACTTTCTTACTACTCTTGTCCAGTCGTCTATCAGCCTGTTCTGTCTGTGTCCCTTTTTTTTCAGTTCGCCCCTCCTTCCCATCTCCTCCTCATTCAGGTTGTAGAGAGGATCACAATCACAGTCTCCGTCAGACATCTGCTTTCTCTTCTTCACCAGCATCAGTGGCTAGACTCCAGGGGAGCCCTTCACCTATCGCTATCAAAATAGTTCAGTTCTCCTCGTTCGTATACCTGTAATACATTTGTTCTGCTTTCATCCAAATAATGTCTCCTTATTGAAATTCGCATTTCGCAGTTCAACACATCAAACGAGCCTTATCGCAGCGCTTCATTTCTGCAGGACACACGTGTTAGAGCAACAGGACTGTGTTGCTTGAATGGCTTGGCAAACTATGTATACTGTGGTTGATGTTTTTAAAGTGAGGTAAATTGAGTTTTTAATTCAGTCTGGCATGTTTACGCTTATCCTTGAAAAACCAGGTGAAAGTTTGATTAGCAATGACAGTAGATGAAAAATGTCTTCGTGCCATAGCAAGCTAATATATATATCTATATATGTATATATATCTATCTATCTATCTATCTATCTATCTATCTATCTATCTATCTATCTATCTATCTATCTATCTATCTATCTATCTCTCACTCTCTCTCTATCTATATCTATATACATATATATACACTTGTTGTCTAATTGGCATGTTTTTTATTATTAAATCACTTTAAAATAGTGATTTTCTATGAGAAAGATGGGTATATTTGTTGCCACAATCCTATCCTTCTCTGTTTGTATTCACTCCACACACGCACACACACACACACACACAGCAACACCCCCCACCCACTTTCCACCTCATTTTTTAATCAGATAAATGAGGCTTGATGGCAGAAAATAAAACAAACGTTCAGGCTCACGCTGAGATTTAAGTCTCTATTAATTTATAATGTTGGCCAATTTTTAAGCCTTTTAATTCCGACATTGTGTTAAATTGTTCAGATCGATACTGTAGCATTACTTACTGATTTATGGCTAAGGGTGCTGTGCTAACATAAACAAACATAAATATGTTCTTGGGGAAACAACCATTTTTCTCCTGCAAATAAAGTCAATGTGTTGACTATTTCATTGCACTTCTCTATTATTATGTTGATTACATCTTTCATGCTCTTCTCATGCTGTCAGCAATAATGAGGCAAAGCCCTGGGTGGCCGTGGCAGTTGTGTCTGTCTGAGCTGAGATGGGACTTTGCTGCAGTGGGTCATTTGGCATTCATGTGACAGCACCTGCAACCTCAAAAGAAATAGAGTAATTACTCTGTACTGAAAACTGTGATTGCCATGTAATCCCCATAATTGACATACTGTCTTTTAATCACTACTGCTTTTATGAATGGATTTACGCCCCCAATAGCGTAGTGGTTAACACAAGCGAACAGTCACTGGTTTGATTCCAGTCAGAGATACAAATCCTATTTGGGGTTGTGCCAGTGCAAAATGCTGACAAATCAAACATGAAGAACGACCGGTTGTGGCAAGGGAGGAGTTGAAAGTAACCTTTACTAGTAAATTTATAAGAAAATTTCTCTTTTATGATTATTGCTGAAATTTCAACAGAAATTGTATCAGTTAATTAAAGCAAATAATTAACCTTCAGTCTGTGGGAAGTGACATTTCAAATCCTTTCATTCTCTGGTTTTAACCTTTGAATAAAAAGACCCCAAAAGGCGGCAGGGCAGGTAGGTATTACGTAGTACTCAGGGTTGTAACATCATATACAAAATCACACCTCATATGCTTAACATAGTCTGTCCATTTAGACCATATTCCGAGAGAGGTATCCCTCTGAAGTTTAAGAGAAAATGACACTTTTTCCATCGTATAGATCTCTTGTACAGAATGTATCCAGTCTTCTATCGTTGGTGGTTCAGGCTTAAGCCATCTTCTCGTAAGAGGCTTTTTACTTGCGGCCAGAAGGATATACAGGAGTCTTCTGTCGTTGGACTTCAGTTTATTCACTGGTACATTGCACAAAAATATGGTCTCAAAAGTTGAAGGAAAAACAAATGAAAAAACATTTTGTAAATGATCATGGATTAGAGACCAATACTGGCGAATAACTTTACAGTCCCAAAAGATGTGGAAATGGTTAGCTCCGTCTCCCCCACATCTCCAACATTTATCACCAATTCCTCGATATCTTTGTTGAGCAGGGGTAATGAAAAATCTCATAATGCTTTTCCAGCAAAATTCACGCCAAACATTAGACCCAGTGGTAGCCCACTGTATCTTGCATGCATGAGCCCAACACTTCTCTGTAATTGACAAATTAACTACGTAATACCTACCTGCCCTGCTGCCTTCTAACCCTAGTTTTTTGTTTGTTTGTTTGTTTGTTTGTTTTTTGTTTTTTTTCTTCTTTTCTTTTCTCTTCTTTTTCTGTCTTCTTTATTTTTCAATTATAAGTTAAAATGTGACAGCAAAGAAAATGTAAAAAGGCAAACTACTGTTAAGTTCAACAGCTGTCCCAATAAAAGAGATAATAATAAATAAAAAAAAAGACCCCAAAAACCTCTCTTCGAAACATTTTGCTATCTTAAGCAACTTTAAGTGATACTATAGCTTCACTCAGCATTTCCATATAAGCTGACACTTCAGCTTATATGAAGTGTCAGCTTATATTAATCCAAAATGCTGCAGCAAGAGTACTGACAGGGACTAGAAAGAGAGAGCATATTTCTCCTGTTTTGGCTTCCCTTCATTGGCTTCCTGTTAAATCCAGAATTGAATTCAAAATCCTGCTCCTCACATACAAGGTCTTAAATAATCAGGCCCCATCTTATCTTAATGACCTTGTAGTACCATATTACCCTATTAGAGCACTTCGCTCCCACTCTGCAGGCCTACTTGTTGTTCCTAGAGTATTTAAAAGTAGAATGGGAGGGAGAGCCTTCAGTTTTCAGGCCCCTCTTCTGTGGAACCAGCTTCCAGTTTGGATTCGGGAGACAGACACTATCTCTACTTTTAAGATTAGGCTTAAAACTTTCCTTTTTGCTAAAGCATATAGTTAGGGCTGGACCAGGTGACCCTGAATCCTCCCTTAGTTATGCTGCAATAGATGTAGGCTGCCGGGGGATTCCCACGATGCATTGAGTTTTTCCTTTCCAGTCACCTTTCTCACTCACTATGTGTTAATAGACCTCTCTGTGCTGAATCATATCTGTTATTAATCTCTGTATCTCTTCCACAGCATGTCTTTTATCCTGTCTTCCTTCTCTCACCCCAACCGGTCGCAGCAGATGGCCGCCCTTCCCTGAGCCTGGTTCTGCCGGAGGTTTCTTCCTGTTAAAAGGGAGTTTTTCCTTCCCACTGTCGCCAAAGTGCTTGCTCATAGGGGGTCGTATGATTGTTGGGCTTTTCTCTGTATCTATGAAGCGCCTTGAGGCGACATTTGTTGTGATTTGGCGCTATATAAATAAAATTGAATTGAATTGAATTGAATTGAATTGAATTGAATTGAATATGGAAGTACTGTGTTAGTACTCCTATTACTGTTGGCCTTGCCAACTTATTTTATTTTATTTTATTTACGACTTTTTATATATTTTCATGAAAAGTTTCATTAATCCCTGTTAATAAATGACAAACTGGTCATTTATGAACCTGCAGTTAACCTGCAATTAAATGATAATTAATGTTGTTGACTAACAGAAATTAGTTTGGAAACTAACTGTGAACCATGGCACGGATGCTAAAGGCCATCTTAGAAGAAGAAGACTTGACACGTTAATGATGACATCACTGGGTTTGAGCCCTTTTTGCCTTCAGAACTGCTTTAAACCATCATGGCATTCATTCATTCAGGTTCCTCTAAACATTCTCAGAGATTTTAGTCCATGATGACATGATAGCATCACACAGTTACAGTAGAGTAGTCTGCCACACACGCATGTTTTGAATCTTTTGTTCCACTACATCGCATTGATCGATCCTCTATTGGAATTTGAGTCCAGTGAACTGATGGCGATGCTGAAGAAACCAGTTTCAGATGACTTTACCTTTGTGACATGGTGTGTTATCCTGGTAGAAGCAGCCACTAGAAGATTGTACACTGTGGCCATAATGGAATGGATATGGTCAGCAACAACACTTAGACCAGGCCTTGTTTCTCCACTCCTTCATGGTCTGGTTTTTGTGGCCACGTGCAAATTCCAGCCATAGCTGACAAGGGCAGCACCTGGTGCGGTCTTCTGCTGCTGTAGCCGATCTGATTGAAGGTTCAGCATATTGTGCATTCTGGATTGCATGGTTGTAAAAAGTATTTGAATTAAGGTTGCTGTTCTCTTCTGATCTCTGACATCAACAGGGCAGTTTCACACAGACAGCGGATGCTCAATGCTCACTGAATATTTTCTCTTGTAAACCCTGTTCAAAGCCACTTAAATCACCTTTCTTTCCCATTCTGATGCTCGGCTGAATTCCAGCATGTCATTTTGATTTTGTCTACATACCTAAATGCACTGAACTGTTGCTATTAGACATTTGTGTTAAAGAGCAGTTGAACAGATGTACCAAATAAAGTGTGAGTGTAGCGTCTTTCTCTTTTAGTTGTAACGTTTAGCATTAAAACTGAATTTGTTTTCCAGAGAGTTTAGCATTTTCTAGGCAATGCAGAGTATTTGTACAGTCACACATTTTCGATCATCCCTGAAATTGAGCAACGAGAAGGTGAGCTGCCGTCTCTTAGCTTAACTTTGAGAATTTCCATGGGTGGCGTGTAGGTAAGATTGCCCTATATTTTCCATGCAGTACAAATCAAATATTCAGGGAATTTAAAAGAAGGGGAAACACATGAATCTTACAGTTGTTTCATTACAAACCAAAACTGCTGACCTGAATCATTATTCACATCCACTGTGGATGTGATTTTGATATCAGACCTTTGATGTGTATAATTCTTTTGATAAAAATAGTTCTACACAGAAACCATGCAGTCAAAACCGACATTATTAAACACTATTTAACAGTACTTCTGCATGGATTAACCTCCGAGCATTCTTTTCATACAGCTTATGATTGGTAGGTAGGACTTTGTTCCAGTGCCGTCATCAGTGCTGTGCAGGCTGGAAATGCACCCTAATGCTGCGTAACACTGTAAAATGACAGAAGAGGAGACAAATAAAAGTACAACTGCAATCTTAGCAATCGATTTCACATTTTTTTTCCAATTTCTTTCCATTCAGCCACAGTGCAGCTTGTGAAATTGGGCCCGGCTACTGTTGAATCAGAGGAAAAAGGCTTCCTGGGTTTGCAGTTATTTGATGATAGCTCTCGTTTCTGATTACCTCCACCGCCCGCCCATAGATGTCCTTTTTGGATACATTGAAACTGTTCACCCGCTACTCTTTTGACTTTCTCCCCATCTTGTGCAGCATTTTCTGGTAACAGCACTCTTAACAATGCACACTATATTATTATAGTGTGCATTTACAACACGACACAGGTTATGCCCAGCAAATGACAGTAAAGGAGGTGTTTCAAGGGAATACACAGGGTTAAAACTGTTTTTTCTGTCTCATGCTTATCAACCATCTGCTGGTTCTAAGTAGTGTAAATGCACATATCTGAGTTTATTATATCAGCAGTTAATCATGTTAGCGAGTGTCTATAGAATTTGTCAACAATTTGGGGAGGATTAAATTGCAGAACAAACAAAAAGGAGACAAGATGGAATGCATGAGGAAGATGAGGCAGGGGGTGTAATTGCAGTTTAAATGTGTGTTTTTGTCAGAAATGGAGGTAATGGGTTATTATATCCCTCTGGAGGCCTGCAGTGGAAAAATGCCTGCAGATGTTGTGAAGGGCCATGGGCTCCCCCACCACGCCACTCAGGAGGAGACAAATAGGAGCACAATGGGAGGCTGCTGTAAATACAGAGTTGGAGGTCCGTCTCCATCTTTATAAAGTCCCTTTCTTCCTCTTTTTCTCAGACTTTCTTTCTCAGCAATCCCCACCTGAGTAGCTGATGAGCAGATGGTCTGAGTTTCCCCAAAAGCACCTTAATTTCCAAACAATCCCACTATAGCAACTCAAAGTGCTGACAGAGATCTTTGTTAATGGTTGTTGTTTAGCGGTGTAACTTCTAGCTTAGATGTTTTTTAGGTTTCGTTTTAGACCTTTTATTATAGCACAGTAATGCAGTAGAAGATGACTGTTGGTAACACTTTAGCGTCCCAAACATAGACTGTGTATAAACGATATACATAGCCTCTTTATCTGACAAAATGAAATGAAACCAATGCAGCATTCAATTTAATGGTCAGCAGTAAATATTTTCCTAATGACCTAATCAGATGCTAATTGTAAATCTTTTTTACTACATTTTCTTAATTATGGTGCCCAGCAGGGTGTGCAGTAGGACTACCGTGTGATTGAGAAGTTGCTAGCATGATAGCATGAGCCTCGTTTGTTCAGTTAAGTCTATACCGCCTTCATAACAGTTAGAAAATACAAAATGCTTAGCTCAAGGCTTAGCAGCAATCACTGTGTCTTTACACTCACCAACCACTTTGTTAATTACATGTAGCTAGTACTGGATTGGACCCAGTTTTGCATTCAGAACTTCCTTAATTCCTCATTGCATGGCTTCAACAAGGTGCTGGAAATAATCCTCAGAGACTTTGGTCCATAGTTAAATGATAACGGCACACGGTTATTGTAGATTTCTTTGGCTGCACATCCATGCTGTGAATCTCCCAGAAAAGTTTTCTATTGGATTAAGATCTGGTGACTCTGGAGGTCATTTGAGTGCAAAGAACTAATTATCATCTTTAAGAAACTCGTTTGAGATGATTTGAGTTTGATGGCATGGTGTCTGCTGGAAGCAGCCACCAGAAGATGGGTACATTGTGATCATAAAGAGGTGGAGATAGACAGCAACAATACTTGGGTAGGCTGTGGTGTTTAAATGATGGTACCAAGGGGCTCAAAATGTGCCAGAAATGTACACCACCACTGGCCTGAACTGTTGATGGATGGATGGATCCATGCTTTCATGTTGTTTGTTGGTTGTAATGAGTGGTTATTTAAGTTATTGTTGCTTTACTATCAGCTCAAAGCAGTCATTTTGGTCATTCTCCTCTGACCTCTGGCATCAAGTAGGCACTTTCACCCAGAGAACTGCCGGTGGATAGTTTCTCTTTGTTGGAACATTTTCTGTAAACACCAGAGATGGTTGTGTGGGGAAATCCCACGTCCCACCAGATCAGCAGTTTTATGAAATACTAAGACCGCCCCATCTGGCACCATCAACCACTGCTGTGTTTAAACTCACTTTAGTTTGAACTTCAGCAGGTCGTTTAGATCATGTCTACCTGCCTAAATGCACTGAGTTTCTACCATGTGATTTCCTGATTAGATAGTTATTCTAATGAGCATTTGAACAAGTAATGTATTAGACTGGCTGGTGGATCTATTTACTATATGCAGTCCTTGGTCAAATCAACTCAAGCGCCATATACCAGTTTCGAGCAGGTTATGCGTCAAACAATGTATTTCCCTTAAGCATTCAAATCTGTGAATCCTCAAGTTGAATGAGGCTGAGTGTCCACTTGGTCCTGGACTAAGAAAGTATTATTGTTGTTATTATTGTTAGTGTTATTAGATTTTTTACACTTAAGCTTCTGTACAGTATATAGCTATGAGAGATAACTTGTTTCATTTTGTTCCCAGTCTCTGTACTTTCTTCTAATACCTTGTTTAGCAGACAGAAATCAGTCTGGTATCAGTCTTTTTCATCTAACTGTCAACAATAAAGCAAATATGCTTATTCCCCAAAATGTCAGACTTTTCTCTTGTTTGGCTGAAGATTGTTTGGTCTAGTTTATTTGCAGCACAGAGTTTAAAGGTCCAAGAGAAGTATTTTATATAATTCAAAACAACATAGACACTGAATTCCTCAAAATTAAGTTCATTTGAGGAGAGATCAGATTGTACAAATATCAAAGTCTTTTGGAAGCTGGCTGAATATTATCCAGTCTGTTGCAAACACAGTGGGCGGCCTTATCCTGTGGTGATATTAACCATTCATGCTTTCATAGCTATAAGATGGAAAGAAAATCCTCAGTTTAGCAGAGACGAGCCCTAGAAGGATAGGTCTTTTTTTGTGTGCGTGTGTTGCTGCTGCGGCGGAAATGTAACGGAGCTAATAACGCCGGATCAAAAGCTTTCTGATCTAGTTGCCAAAAGCCACAGGGCCTAGTAGGCAGCCGAGGTTTGCGCTGCTCCAACTTTGGGGACGGTTTCAATGGGCTGCTCCTGGGTGACCGTGCATTGTCTGCCCTTCAAGTTGGAAAAGCAAACAAATAAGGCTATGCTGCCTCCCGCTGTGAGGTCGACTCATTTGTTCCACTTGTCCGGCTGATGGATTTGGTTTTATAAAATTTGGCTTTTTTTAGCCTCCTGCTAATTAGTTAAGGGAAAAAACACGCACTCCACACATTTCGTCCAATTTGACTAGCCTCTTTTTTTCCTCCTTCTAAATCGCCCTCTTGTGATCATCTTCACAGACTGTGCATCCACAGCATGGTTGCACTCGGTCTATGAATTAGGCAGAGCCTGAGTGGCCTGGAGGGTCTAGTCACCCTGTAGGAGGGTCTATGAGCGTAACAGATTAGGCGGGGCTCCCTGGTGTGTACTGCCATGCGCCCATGTGTGAATACTCTGTCTGTCATCAGCAGTAAGGCAGTGGCATGGGTGGATCTATCAGCAAATCCGACTTGCATGGAGAAAATTCTTATGTCCTGGCAGAAAAGGCTGGGATGGGCTTCCCCCCCTCTCTCCCACTTTCCTTTTACATTATTTCAGGCCCCAGGAGAGTATTCTCCATCATGTCAATGTAATGTAGCACACAGAGGCAATCATGCAGCCTCTCTGGCCTCGAGGCTGCCTGCTCAGAGGAGAAAATGCAGCTTTAGCACTTAATCATCTCACCAGTACCTGGTGCACCAGTCTATGAGAAGGTTTTCCACACAATATGAAAGCAGATCGTTAATGGTGGCTGTGTTGTTGTGTAGTCCCCAATGGTTAAGGGGCTTCTCCATTGACACCCCACCACACACACACACACATACACACACACACATAGTTGAAGATCAGTGAATACTCAGACCTATGCGTATGTCAGTCCAAACCACGCGGAAAAACACCACAGCTGGGCGCCAATGTTACATGCAGACACCTGCTGAAACATTTGGATTCATGACTCCCGTCTCCTCACTGAGGAGCGCACTGCAATCAGAGTCATTCTAGTGTGATCAATGCCACACCGCTGAGGAAGACCATGCATGCTGAAGCAGTGATGTGGGGCTTTATTGATATTGCCTTGCATGCATACCAGACATTGGTGTTTCAGAGCTGCACGTATCACATTTGATAGGAAGTGGATGCGATACTGCCTTAATGTGCTGGTCACACTGGTTGGGAAGGCCAATGACAGGAAGGGGGAAAAAGCGCATGTGTGTACATGCATAGAAATGAACAGAGCAGTGTGTGTATTATCAAGTGATTGATCGGCTACACGCATGGCTCCAAGGGAAGACATAGGGAGAGGTCAAACAAGACTGTTCCAAATAGACCTGTCGGAATGAGCCTCGGGGAGGCCTAACTGGTTAGACAAGGGCAATACTTTTTTACCACAAGTGCCCTTGCTTTACTGTGCACGGGCTGGACAAGCCCATGTATTATTCACTGGTCTCACTGGGTGATAAATGGGAGGCCTCCATTCTAAGCAATGGAATATTCACACGAGTGCTTATCTCTTTTAATCCCATGACTGCAGGCCAAGTCACTGAATTAGTGGGCAAGGCATAACAGTGCCATTTAAACTGCAGGGGCAAGGTTGTTTAACTAGGAGCTATTTCCAAAAGCTCTTTTTTGATGAATACGTCTGGCGGCGTTAGCTAGTGTTCTTTTTAGGGCGTACAGTATTTAAAAAGAACACGTGTTTTTATGCTTTGGAATAAATCACAGTTATGCCCGTGCACTGTATATTACCTGTAGCAGTTTGTTTACCATCTGTGCGCTCATTTATTTCCCTTCCCCTCTGTGTTTTATCTACAACATAAAACCAAAGAATGCACATATCTGTCAGCACGTGGTTGTTTTTATTAAACTATTGCTAACACCAGCAACCGCATGGCAATATTTTAATGGCTAACTCGTGTCATCTCATAGAACTCGCAGCGACGAGTTTCTTTTATTTTGGGCTATAAAAAGATAATTAAAAAAACTTCACACTCTTATGTCTGTATATAAGAACATGATGCTTGGGGGTCTGTAAATGTACAAATAATAAGGAAGAGAATGAAAGCTTTATTGATCCATTAAGGAAACTCTCTCCATGTATTTACTTAGAGTGAGTATATATAAAGCTATACATAAGTGAGTGCCTTGATCGGAACAGGATTATTAACCTACGGTGTTATTGATGGTGGGAGGAACCAGAGCTCCCAGAGGGATTCTGCACTCAAATGGGAGAACGTACAACAACTCCAAATCTCTGGCCAAGTTCGAACCCATATTTCTTTTCTTTTTACTTACAACGGAGCATCTGTAGTGACTGTTTTATGCCTGTGTTGTTTTTGAATTTAGCCAAATCCCTCTCAGTGCCTTATGAACATGTGTCAAGCATGATACTTTGTGAGCATTAGTCAAGGCTTCTAACGCTTTTAGCAGCTTCTTGCCTCTGAGAGTTGTGTTTCTTTTCCCTCCACACATAATTTATTTGAACCAATTTGATTTTATGTTCATATCAGGAGCTTAATACACATTCAGATCCTTTTACTTACAGAATAAGATTATTCTTTGCTTAACTTCATAGAAAAGATGCTTGCGCAAACAAATAAAGGCCTCAGATGCAAAAAAGAAGTTGTTCAGTCAAAGGATAGCATTTTGCAAGGGATACTGTAACATTTCAATCTCTATCTAAGGAAGGAAAAGAAGCCAGTCAAAGGCTAAAAGCAAACTCTTGTACAAACTCTTGCTTTAACCAGTCTCAATCTAGGTTGTTTCTGATTTAAATGCATGACCTGTTTGTTCACAGGGCCAGTGGCGCAATGGATAATGCGTCTGACTACGGATCAGAAGATTCTAGGTTCGACTCCTGGCTGGCTCGAAGTGTGTTTTTGACACTTGATTTGAAGGAGGAGGTGGAATAATCAGGATATGAAGAAAGAAAGAGGTTAGCTTAGGTTAGGGATAGCGATTAAAAGGAGCTAACAAGTGGAGAGCGCTACTTAAAGCTGACAACAGTGATGGACAAAAGATAGATGAAGAGTGAAACTTTCAATAACAAGGGTTATTTCCAGAACTGTAGAAACTACAGAGGATACAGTTGAGGAACCATACCGTGCAGATATGGGAAAGAGTAAGCATTATTAAGGCATCATGCAAAAAAAAGGAGAGCACACTTGTTTTGTGCTGATGGAGAAGGTCAGAAAGAGCTTCACTGTTTCTTCATGTTTCTAGAAAAAGGATATGATAAGAAGGCAGAAGAGGGACTGTGGTACTGCATAGAAGCAGGATGTGGGTGCAGGACAGGCAGGGACAGAGCGAGACTGTTGTCATCAGTACATCAGTTTGTAAGTGGCATTTTGAATGTTCACATTACAACTTACAAGATGTGATTAGTGACATACCACAAGTTATTTTATAAGCATCTGCACTGTAGACCTACCTTAACTTTACCTTACATTACCTTAGAGCTAATATAGCTACTGTATAAAAAAAATAATCAATGTACTGTTCAACAAACTACTTCCTGTCTTGCTAAAAAAATCCCAATAACTCCCTGCAGCCCTGCCGTGGTCATATTTCAGCAGTTTGGAAGAAGCAGTAGTACAACTACACCGCCAGCCTTTGTTTTCCCTGCACAGAAACTGGATGTCTGCCATGGAGCTTTCTAGAATACTAATGACAGTGGTTAGCGAGTCAAAGTTACTGACCTGAGGTGCCGAGATAGAGCACAGAGCAAGGAGTGGTGGAGCTGAAGCTCAGCCATAATAAGACTGGAAATGTCATAGTTTATTACCTCTGGTGTGGATTGCACTCCACAGGTTGTGGCTGATAGCGAACTCCACTCATTTCCTATTCATCCTGCTGTATGGATTAAGGGTGGATGATGACGGGGGGAATCTCGACAGTCAGTGCAGACGGGGAAAATGTTTTGCATTCTTTCTCCCCTGTTGGAAACATGTCTGAAAGGCATGCTGTAGTTAGTGTTGGACTCCAGAAGAAGCTCTGTTTAGTGGATTGGCAGAGAAGGAGCACCTGAACAGCCTCTGGAAGCAGCGTGTCTGGGTTTTTTGGTTGTTGTTTTTTTTTTTTTACTTCTTCATCCCATTGTTCACCTGCCCTTTTTTCTCTTGTTATGTTTTTGTTTGTTTCATTTTGGAACTAACCATGTTTCTGGCAGCCCATTTCTCCCATTTTCTCTGCCCATCATCTCCCAACTTTTCCAGTTTCATTTTAATTCTGTTCCACCCTCTTCCTTCTCTCTCTATCGCCTTGTCTCTCTGCAGGTGGGGAGGCTTGGAAGAAAAAAAAACCTGAAAGAAAAAATGAAAGAAAGGCGGCTATGCTTCTTTTATGCCCCTCATGCCTTTCCACGAACAAGGCGAGGGTTAGACTTGTCAGGCAATTAATGTACCTGCACATGGCTACAAGGAGCCTCTCCATTAAAAACAAAGACAATTCATTCATGGATTGGAGGATACCCCCCCCCCCCCCCCCCCACACACACACACACACACACACACACACACACACTCCTTCATTTGTATCAGGGTTAGAGTAATTACCCCCCGTGCAGCTAATCTATTTCTGCAGCTACTGATTCATCTTCTGCATCTTCTCAATCTGTTTGAGGTGGTCTCTCATATTTAATCTTTTTTTTTTTTTTCAAAAGTCACTTTTTATTCAGTTTTTTTTTTTAAATCACTGATTGCAAAATCTTTGATTTTCA
Organism: Neolamprologus brichardi; assembly: GCF_056152115.1. Classification (NCBI taxonomy): domain Eukaryota; kingdom Metazoa; phylum Chordata; class Actinopteri; order Cichliformes; family Cichlidae; genus Neolamprologus; species Neolamprologus brichardi. The sequence goes on from NC_142108.1 coordinate 8,118,783, forward strand.
ACATGAATTTCAGCCGCTCTAAGAGTTTAGCTGAAGCCCGGGCTTTAATCCTTACCGTACCTCAACCACTTGGTAATAATCCATGCGCAGAGATTCATGCATTAATGCAACAAGGTATAAATATTAATCATAAAACGCAAATTAACATTGAAGCAGATTATAGATAAAAGCACCCGTGAGAAGAAATGAGGGGTGAAACTTTTTTAAGTCGGAAAACTTTTGAAATTTTACAGAAAAAGGTAAATCCGCACAAAAAGAACTGAACAACAATGCAATGCTTCACACACACGCTGCTCAAGTGTAAAATTAAAACATTTATTATATGTCAGTGCATCTCTTTTTCCCCCTCCTATCACGCGATTCCTATCTTCACAACTCCTGAATTTGTGTGTCTGTATAACATTGTTCTCCTAAAAATGCTTTTTAGAAGGTTTAAATTGAACAGCTACTGAATACACACGTTTCCAAGATAATATCCAAAGTCCAAATGCTGCCTATTTTTTGTGGAAGAGCAACATTGCCATCTATCACTGAGAAACAGTAATGCAGCACACACAGAAAAAAAAGAGTTGCATGTAAGCTGTTAAAAGGTGGGTTTTTTCTGATGTCTATGAAAACCTCAAAGCATCCAACTAACCTTTTAATATTTCTCCTGCACAAACAACACTGTTTTTATCTTATCTGTCTGTATTCTATAGCACAAAAACCTTAAACATCACCGTTACAACAGCACGAGGAAGCTAGATAAGCCAAAATAATGAACAGACAACAACAACAAAGGGGTTCATCTACACCAACCTCCTATCCCTCTGTGTGCAGTTCTGCTACGGTGGCCTCAGATGGGAATACTCCACGTTCAGTGTGAGATTTATTCATCCTATTTACTTCCAGGTGTTTTATTTTCATGGGTTGAGGTGATGCTGCACATTGGTCCTGTCCTAAAAGTCCCACCAATGGCTTGTGTGGATGTGATTTCATTTATCCCGGCTAATTCACTGAAGTGTTCGGGTTATTTAGTGGCCTGCCAGTGTGAGAGATCACAAATGAAGATGGCCAGAGTGCTTTTATTTGGTGCTGTGTTTGCAGTGGTGGCATCATTGTGTGATGTGCGACTTTTTCCCCCCTTGTTTTTATTAGCATGCAAATGTATAAAGCACATCCATGTACAAAGACACCGTCGTCACCACGGGCAGAGATAGTTTCTTTCCTAACCATAATTTCATGCATAATGTCACAGATCTGGATGCCGCGCGGCCCAACTGTTCTCCCGTGAATCCTAATTCCACATTCAGATCGCTTTATTTCTGAGACGCCTCTGTAAATCGTGCCCTTAATTAATCGGAATGATGCATCGATTCCAACTTCCCTCTTCCCTCTTCCCTTTCCTCGACAATTTTAAAGGGCTTGCGAGGAGCGCGTGAGGAAATGGAAACACAATCAAAGCAGTGGAACTACCCAGGGAAAAAAAAGGATACGACTTTATCAGATGTAGCATTTGATTACCCCGCCTGTGCATAAAAATCTGCAGAGAAGAATTCGAAAATGTTAAAACTATGTTCAAGTGCATGTCTGTAAATGCACATCTACCAATCAGAAGTTCCAGCGGGTCTCAGCCGCCTATTTTTCAAGCTTAGTTTGCCAGGTTTTCTTTGGGGGAGCTTTTTTTTTCCAGCTTTGGCTACCTTCTGGTCTACTTTCCCTTCCCTCCATCCTTTGCTCTTCAGCTCTAACAGCCCCTGACAGCTGGAGATGAAATAGAAATTTTGATATCAAACACCTACACAAAGGAGGGCTGACCTTTGATCAGCGTGCTGTTTGATGTTGTGACATAAAATTTGCATCATGGGAGCCCTGGCAGCGGACGTTACCGCAAAAAGGGGTAATGCCAGAGCCCTGTCAGGGAGCCGCGAAGGTCAAGGGCCTATTAGGAAGGAACAAGCCCTCTAATCCCACACAAGGGCCCTGCAAAGCATTTGATGTTCAATGCACAGAAATAGAATGAAAAATTGAGCCCTGAGAAAAGAGCAAAGACGTTAAGAGGTTATTTCGTATCAGCCGCTGAGTGAACAGGATAGGCAGGGCATTATAGAATTGTTCTTATTATACTTGATGTTGTGTTTAGATCAAAAAAATTCATAACCTCAGCTGGTCAAACAAGATTACGCTCTGTAAGTCAGTAGCTCTCGCCTATTAAAAGCGATAACCTGCGTGTCTTTAAAGCATTTCGTACTACACAGATCCTCGCCAGAAAGAACACTGGCGTCCTCTCTCAGGTGTGTGGCGGCGCGGGCTACTTTAGAGCATATGGCACGCTCCGTCTGAATGTTGTCTATTGATCTGTGGACAGGTTGATCAGTGGAGCTCTGAAGCTCTTTAATTATTCAAGCTGGCACGTCATTTTTCATGCTCGCTGTTATTCCACAAGACCAAAAATAAATCTGTCACTCCCACTTTCCATCTTTCATCTGGCCATCGGCTTGCAGCCTCATTAGCTGCACAGCACAGTTGAAGGAGGAAAGGAAAGGAAAGGAAAGGAAAGGAAAGGAAAGGAAAGAGAAGTTGACATACATTCCTCATCCCTTGTTCAGCACACACTGTTTAACAGGTCTGCTGCACTATGTCAGACAATCATTTGATCTCATTTCAGGCAATATCATCATCTTTCCTCTCGGTCCTGTAATCAATATTTCAGTTACATTTTTGCTCTCACTTTAAAGCGCGGTTGTGATGCATGCCAAATACTTTTATAATACGCTGAAGACAGTGTTTTGTTTGGTTAATTTATGACAGTTACTCATATCAACTTTGACTTTTTAAGGGAACATCCTGAAAAATGCGTTTGATTTACTCCCTTACAGGTTTTTCCTCATATTACTCCACCCCTGCACATCTGCAATGAAGCGCTGTCCAGAAAAAAACACAGAGGGATACGCTTATATTACTTTTAAATATGTAAGCTTGACTTGAGAAAATCTGTTTTACTTTGGCTTTGACTGAAATTAAACGTGGATTTTTTTCCACAGAAGGAGACTTTCTGTTTGTCGTCACATACACTGACATGGTGTGTAAGATGATATAGCTTTTATTAGTCCCACATTGGGAAATTCACATTATCACAGCAGCAAAAATGAAAAGGAACAAAATAAACAGATGCAGCAATAAAAAAAATAACCTATTTGAAATATACACTAAATGAAGCAGAGAGGAAAGTCTACATTACACAATGTAGAAAGAAATATCACTTAAATATAAGCGCAGTGGTTCAATGTGAATAGAAGAAGTATGAAAATCTTGACAATGTTACCTAAAGTCTATCTAACTAATATTCACATACGCAGTACAAGTTAATACAGTAAAATTCTACTTTTTGAATATTTAATAATCTCTCATTAATTTTAAATTATTATTCCTGGTGGATTAATGTCTTTTCCCCATTAAAGCAAAATTAAGAACCTTAAGAACTAACATTAGCATTGACATCAGCTTAGACCGATGCTCAAAAATGATACAGTAACTTGTTTAATGTTGTCTTACAGTTACCTGCTTGTGTTGAATCTAGGTGCAAGCCCTGATCAGTGCATCGTCTTTTTCATTGTCTATCCCATAATCACTGCAATCACTGGTCCAATCTGATATAAGGCACACTACTTAAACTGTGCTTAAATTGCTGCTGCTGCCTGTGCACGCTGCTTTGCAACCCCCCATCCATTTAGCTCCTCCTGTTCGTGCTGTTTTCATGTCTGTTTTTTTCTGTTCTGTGCTCAGCATCGGTTTTCCTCTTTTCTTAGTGTGATAGGGGTACTTCCCCCTTTAATGAAAGAGCAATCATTGTGCTTAGGATAGATGTCCATCCCTAATGAACTTAAATCAGTCAGAGTTCAAAAAATTTTCTCAAAATGACATCTTTTTGTACATTTTAATAATCCAACAGGGGGGATATAAAAAAAAAAAGACCAGATAGATCTACTGTATAACATTACCTCAGTCACCATATTTTCTGACACCAGTATGAGGTAAGACTTTCCAGGTCAGACATTTTTAAGACTCAGGAGTTTGCTGGCCTGATCAATAATTTTGTTCTCTATAATTATCTCACTGTTGCACTCATTAATTACACTTTCAAGGCTCATTTCCAGTGCTGGCAACAGATGCCCATTCTGCTGGAGCGTCCAGGGAGGCGAGGGCGAGCTAGTGGTGGTGGCAGAGAGAGCAAGGCCTGATTAATCCTCTGTCTCTCTGTCTAAGGTTGGCTGCCACTCGCAAGGGGTAAAATGCAAGCACTCTGTCATTTGAGACTTCACCACGTGGGAGACAAATGAGGCCTTTGGTGGCCAAATCAATAAGTTCCTCTGATGAGCCAAATTTAGTGAGTGCCGCTTCTGCTTTGAAGTAATCCTCCAAACAGTCCGGGGTAAGGCTTTTCCAGAGAACTTCCTGTGTAGTGTTTTTGGATCATCAAAGTGAGAGAAAACTCACTTGGACCACTAGCTAATTCTAATGCCTAAGACGTTATATTACGAGCTGGTTTTTTTGCAGTGCAATGCATCAGTTGCTGATCTTTACACTAACCAGATGGCCTTCAGTTGAATCCTGTGTCTAAGTCTTCATTTCTCTTGGATCCTATTGTCTAGAAATGCTGCCAATCCACCTGCACGGGCGGAGGAAATAAAATGATGAGGATTAGTTTGGCTGATGACAAATCCAGAGTGATGTGTGACGTTGCTAAATGTGATCACTACCTTGCCAACCTCTCCATCTGTCCAGGAGGCGGGGTCGCCAGATTGGCTGAATAATTCCGCCAGACCCAGACAGCTGTCAGTTCTTATCTACCCTGTGCTCCCACGACAACACCTGGACGCAATAAGTGGCGAAGTGAAGAGACTGTCGTTACAGTCATTACCGCCTCAAGTTTAGAAAAAAATTATTGCTGTAGGTTTGAAAATATTAACTGTGTGTGCGTGATTCCATTTTATCATCTTTATAACAGTGTTTGCTTTTGCTGAGTACGCTCCAGGATATAGTCCCCCAGAATGAGTTAAAAGCGCAGCGTCACCTCCAAAATGTTCCTTTTTTTACTGACATCCACAAACAAAGGGCAGACAAGGGTCACAATCAGATATACATTCAGTCCCTATAATGCCCTTTTAAGAGCAGCCTGGGCAGATCGGAGCGCAGATGAAAACACACTGAGCTGGCACATGGATGCCATCTGCTGTCTGTTAGAAAGCTGGATGTTATGACCAGAAGGTCAAATTGTAGTTCCATACATAACAGTATTTCCTGTCCATAAACAATCAGTCAGGGACTAAGAATTAGATATTTTTCCAGTGTATTTCCACATGTCCAATTCAGGGTCACAGTTGGCTGGAGCCTATCCCAGGGCTAGCACAGAGAGACAGACAACTATTCAAGCTGACATTTACACATCAACCAATGGAGAAACAGCAATAAACCTAACATTACTGTCTTTGGACTGCAAGAGCAAGCCAGCGTAACCAATGGGAACATGCAAACTCCACAATGAAAGGGCCAAGACATCCAGTGGAATCAAACCCATGGCCTACTTGCTTTGAGGCAACAGTGCTAACCACCACACACTTAAAGCTGCAGTGTTTTGTAAGTCATGAAAGCGTTAATTCAGCTGTTCTTTTCAGCAAGCGCTGCATACATCTGGCTGCAGAATCCATTGTTTGACAGTTGGGCAGCCCAGTGCAAGAAAGCCTGAGTTCTAAGTGCTCCCCGCATCATGTGGATGCGGGGAGGCGGGGGTACAGGAGAGAAATGGTGGAAGAGGAGGTGGAGCGAAGGAGAACCAGCTGTGTTTGAACCTTCTCGATCAGGATACAGCTGCACAGTTGAGTGCTCAGGCCAGACTGGGCCTAAACATGGAGCGGTTTCATGCTTCAGCTGCAACTGGGAAACAGACGGCAAATGAAGAGACTCGATTCGGGTGATTTTGTGATTTTGGAAAGTTCTTCCCATACACAGGCCTGTTTAAAGGGTTTTGGCTCGATCTGCACTGTATGAATCTATAGAACTCTTTGACTGTGTTCTCTGTTCACTGTATGTGAACTATAAAGTTACAGAAAACTGACTTTTCATTATTACTCTGTTAGGTTCAGCATACATACCACCTTCACTTATCAGATGCAGAATGAAGTGCTGTCTTTCTCCACAAGAGGGCAAACTCTCTCTGTAATATTTGCATGTGGAACCATGAACACAATAGGCTTACTGCTCAGTACAACACACTTGTCTTAGAAGTATGATATAATTTAGGAGTAACTGGGACTGGCTGTGGCTCAGGAGGTAGAGCAGGTCTACTGAGCAGAAGATTGGTGGCTTGATCCCTGGCTGCTCCTGTCCGTGTGTCAAAGTGTACTTGAGCAACACACTGAACCCCGAGTTGCTTCGGGGTTCAACACAAAGTTACAGAAAACTGACTTCTCATTATTACTCTGTTAGGTTCAACATACAAAGAAGTGCTTGCGTGTGTGTAAATGCGTCAAAGAGACATGCTGTATAAAGTACCTGCAGCGAACCAGAACCAGTCCATTTATCATAACTCTTTAGCTCAAGGGTTCAAGTTTGTGCACAGCTTTCAAAGCTTGACATTCAAACATGGCTTTAAAGCAGATTGATTCATTTTTTCTTTTGGTTTCTTACATCTGACTTTCACCTCAGAATTAATATTCCCACATTGAATGTCTGCTTTAGCATTTTTTAAATATACTTCTTCTTCTTTCACGAGACAGGAAAGAAACACAGGAGGTTTTGTGCTTCGCTGTGGTGGAGGTTGAGACTCCCCACCATCACTCCCAGAGTCCCAACTTGATGTTGGGAGATGAGACGGGAAACAGGTGTCACCCATGACCTTCGGTGCTCAGACACTATGGGCCTCACAACCGGGAGTGCTCCATAAGCTCCTTCACCATTCTCCCTCTCATCCTTCGCCTTTTATACTGACAAATATAAGGCAAACCTGCACAAACACACACACACAAACACTCCCGTATGTGTCATCGAAGATTACACCCATCGCCACTGATGAGCATTCAGGATTGTGTGTTTAGCATCAGTACTGCATTACAGTTACAATGCATTTCTCTTGTGCTCCCGCCCTGATTTCAACTGAACTCGGAAAGACGACCCCTCAGACAAAGAAGGGAACACAAAGTAATAACCTCTAAATCCCCACGACTGGCTTATGTGAAGCCGGAGACGATTGGGAAGTCTGCCTTTGAGAAGGCTGGTTGTGGGAGCTGGCAGTGTCTGTGTCCTCAGCATGTCTGTCAGTGCCTCTCCTATCGCCCACTCTGTTTTCCTCATAAGAAAAAGATTAATTTTGCAGATTATCAAGCTCCAATAAAGTGCTTACTGTTAGCCAGTAATTGAGAGAAGCCGATGCCTTGTCCAGAAGCAAATAATAGACGGTCAAATAGAGGTAAAGGACACACAATACACTTCTGGAAAATCTGAAAAGTGCACTATACCAAAACCTGTAAACAGTACAGGGTTTAAAGCGCGCAGCTCCCAAAACAAACAGCATGAATATCAGATCAAAGGTGAAATGTATCCAAATGCTGACTTCAGTTATGACTGGAATGGCTGCAAGCTGCGCCTTGTGGGGCCCAAATGGGATAGCAGCGCAATTTATGGTTTAAGCTAGCTATTGCAAAAGATCTGAGAGATAAAAGAGACTTAATCTAAAGGAAAATATTTTTGAACCAATAACTGGATAATTCATACACGCATTAGCGACTGAGTAGTTGGTAAAAAAAAAAAAAAAAAAGCTCTGAAAAATACACCTCAAACACAAGACTCTACATGACTTGTCGTCATGCTAAAAACCGCATCACATTATCCCACATGATCCTCTGTAAGTAGCCCGGTTATTCCTCGACACATAAACAAACCCCTCTCTGTAAAGATCTTCGTTCTTTTCTGGTTAAATTTAGCCTGCATTTCACATGTCAAAGCTTCACAGCCATTATCCCGCCAGAGACATGACCATAGAAATCCCAAACCATTTGTCTATAGAAGGGGCGCCTGTTTATGGACTAATGGTTATCCTGGTTGTGTGTCTATGGCATGAGCCTGACAGCCAACTGTTTGACACTGAGGCCACATAGGCAGATGGCAACCAAATGCCTTTTATTGCCTCCCTTTACCGCTTGTGTGTCCCGATCGCATTAGTCATGAACACTGCAGGGACGACATGACACAAAACTCATATACAATCTCTCTCCCTCTCTCTTTCTCCCCGTGCTCTCAGCCTATCAGATCAAAATGAACGCTGTGACACAAGCAGTGAATTTTTTAGTTCATAGTTAAACCTGCTTTCATGCATCCGTGAACAGAATGTTAGCATGCGTGTGTGTGTGTGCTTACAATATTATATACATGGAAAATGTTTGCGTGTATCTATGTGTGTTTGTGCTTTTGAGTGTCAGATTGCCATGCTATGTGCTGACACTGCCTAGAGCTACAGGTTGCACCTGGTGTGTGAAAGCGGTTTACCAGCTGCTGATCCTTGAGTGTCACACACACAAACGCACATGCACGCACATGCACGCACACATTCACTGTACTGTATATTTGCTAATTCCACGTTTACATATGCGTGCATGCACCATGCATCGACATATGCTACTCCATGCCCCACATAACTTAGGATGCATGAATGCATATTTCTAAGAGCAGCGCGCACGGTACTGAGATGTTAAACGTAGCTCCTCCCGAGACACAAAACACACACACAAGTGCTTTAAAAGGGATTTTTATTCAGTTAAAAATGATCTGGCCGATCCTTTGTTTGTTCATTTGGTGTTTCGACAGTGTAAGCCACCTGCTCACCACAAAAGTATTATCATGCCTTTTCACAAACTGTTAACAATGTAAGCTTTCTTCCTTCTATGTAAACGGTAGGTATTCGTTAACTCTAACTAACATATTGTGACATTTCCACAATTTTTGGCCTTCATAATCCTGAGCTTGGTCGTGTTCCTCTGGCTGTTTACTCTGTTCCAACCACAAGTGCAGTAATTTGCACTCGTGCTCACAGTTTTCCACTGATAGCCCATTAAGGGACTTTACACGTCGTACCACCACTTCAAGCGAGACATGTAAGATCAAAGACTGTCTAGACTCATGACTCCCGCCGTACTGTGGCTGTCACAGGAAAGCGTGGAGTCGCCCGACATTTTGTTGAGATAAAACGGTTGCATTCTGATCCAAAAAAAAAAAAAAAATCAAACAGAAGCTTGCCAAATGTGTGTTACTTAAGTTGACGATAAGGAATCAAAGTTGCTCTGGCACCGGCCGAGCCATCGTTGGGACTTAAAAGGTGATCGTAACGTAGTGAGCTATCACTTTCTCCCAGTACAGGCTAATCTAATCAGTGTTAGTACAGTAGAGACAGACTGGAGGTGAAGCTGTACGGACGCCAGAAGCCCAACACTCCAGAGATTAAACCCACGTCAGACAGGCGACACATTATGCAGATGAACATGAAACATGAAAGTGGTAGCATAATGTGCTGTGTGTATAGGATTTCTGATTTATTGTTTTTGAATACCTGCTACATACTTCTTTTTTTTTTTTACTCACAGGGCTACCTCATAGCACCTAATGCACAAAATGCTAAAATAGTGGACCTGTTTTTCTCCACAGGAATTTCCTCCACACTCTTTGTTGACACGTATTTGTTTGTGGTGGGGCAAGGAGTGGAGAGGAATTGCGAGGTGAGAGGCAAGGAAACCATCATACCCCCTCCTGAGATGGACAAGCCCCTATTATCCCCTCGTTCGTCCCCCACCCGCTTCTCCGAGTGGGGGCTTATAATTGGACCTTTGTGCTGTGTGTGAATTCTTCGCCTGCACACACTTTCCCAGACTGTGTCCAGCTACCAAACAGATGGGGTTTGTATCCAGGGGACACACACACACACGCACACAAGCTTACCCAGAAACATCCACACAGAGTGCACCGGTCCAAGGGACATGTCACACGCCCATGCCAGGTCTTTCTCCTGTGTCGCTAATAATAGGAAAAAAGTCTGATTAGCCCTTGGCCTCTGCGAGGACGCTCTGTACCCCTGAGTCTGTGGATCCCAAATGCACAGAACGTTCAGCCGTGTTTTTGTAACCGGGACGTTTGAAGTCATCGTGGTGGGGAGGGGAGTGCGTCATTTTTTGGGGAAAGGAAGGACAAAGAAAGGCAACGGCCAAAGGTCCATTGTTTTTGTCCTTTCCGTGGTTTTGTTCGCATTATTGAACATTACAGCGGTGAGTGGCACGGCTTGGAAGAAAGCAGCACATTGCCAAGGCAACCAAAGCCTGCACTTGTGTGTTAGGACGTTAGAGCTTGCAGCTGCATGGGCTCTTCTCTGAGAGGGCCCTGTTAAGGCCGTTTCCAGTAATGGCAAAAAGAGGGAGTTTAAGACCAGGGGGTGGGTTGGTTATGTGTGTGTGTGAGTCTTACTATTTTTTTGTCTTTTAAAAGTATCAAGCTTTTCTCTCCTTTATCTCTCTAACTGCTCACACACTTCTTTGGCTTGTTTCTGCCACTCACTCACTTTCCCTACTCGTCCTTCACTTCATCACAATTTCTGCCAAATGCCCTCTTTGCTCTCTTCACTCATTCTGTCATGAACTTCTTCCGGGTCCCCCCGCTCCGCCAACATCCCGCCCCTTCTTGTGAGACATAACTGTGTGCCAATTTGCTGTCAGATTTGCTCCTATATGACACTGTCTGTCAACAAGTAAACACTACAATCCATATCTGCAGTGTCATGCTGAACCTTGTCTAGTATCACCACAGTCGCAAGAAAAACATAACCTTTTCACAGAGTGGTGGCATGTTGATGGTAAGAGACAAAAGAATATGATTAATGTCCTACGCAGATAGCAGAAAGCAGTAAATTGGTTTCTTGATATGAAGGAGACAGAAACAGATTGTGAAGCAAAGCCAAAAAAAGAAAAGGGTAAAAAGCATGTGCGTTTAAATGCACGTCCATCGGGGTGCCTGTGTTGACCTGCCTGTCTCCTTCAAGCCTTATAGCAAATAGGAAACAGCTTCCAGTGCTTCATGAAGAATATGCCTGCTTCCCGCTATTTAAGAGCAGGACAAATTGGAGCAGGGTGCTTTCATAAGTCAAAGCGAACCACATGATGGATTCTGGCAGGGATTTCCTCCAAATCAATAGTCATGCTTTTTGGGGATGGAATGTAGCTGAAACATCTGCTGCTCGAGGGCTGACCAACAGGTGGTGCGGAGCGGCACTGTATCGTGAGAACACAGAGCCCGCTGGGAGTAAGAGCGAGGCCAGGTGCTCCCAGGGCCGTTCACGTCTATCTGTGGGGGGAATCCACATTATTAAACCAAGCAGAACTGTAAACTTGATCCAGGACAGAGCAGAGTTTAACATAGGGGCAGCTCGCCCACGCAGGCTTGCAGTGCTCTGCCTCATGAGGTACCCACCTTCTTTTAAACTCCTACGTAGCCGCTGTCAGCCACTGCAACCCAGCTGAAAAAAATTTGAAAAAATGTAAGAAAAAGCTATTTACATAATTTCCCACTTTTAAAGGTTACATGATACCTGCAGGAAAATATTTTTATCTGGATACACAGGCTGCGTCCTGAAATGGGGGTGGGGGTGGGGGGGTGTATATCCAGAGGGAAAACTATTCAGCAGGAAAAATAACTGAAACACACTTGTGTTTGTTTTTCCCATTTTGGCGCTATTGACATAGCTGCTCCTTCGTTCCGGCCTGTCCTTTGCATTTCCCAAACACACCCAGGTGCACGTTTTGGAGTGCAGCAGCCAGCCAGCCGGCCTTGTCACTGCAAGCCTTTACCACGGCAACAGGCCCAGTGGAATTGATGATTTTCAACACTTCACCTCAGGGAGCGTGTAGGTTGCTCAGTGTGGGGATGGCAAGGTGTTTTCTATGTCAAAGACTATTACGCACAAAAATCAGATCTAAAAAATAAATGAATAAAACTTTTTTTTTTTACTGGATGAACATTTTCACACCACTTGGTGCTCAGACATGCTTTTGTTAATTTGGGTTTTGGTTCCAGAAATGTGGTGTGATATTTCACTGAGAGGGGAGAATTGTAAAGTCCAGCTGCTGGCTTTGACAGCTTTGGGCACAGCTGGTCTCAGTCTGATTGTGTGTGTGTGTGTGTGTGTGTGTGTGTGTGTGTGTGTGTGTGTGTGTGTGTGTGTGCGTGTGTGTGTGTGTGTGTGTGTGTGTGTGTGTGTGTGGCAGTATGGGTACTAAAAGAAAGTCTCCATGGGGCAAATCATTACATTTTAAGGTGATAAATGGTTTAAGGTTGGGGTAAGTTTAGGTCTATGTTAGTGTTAGGCAACGTGTGTGATGTTTGTGTGTATGTGTGCGTATGATAAGCACGCGTGTGTTATTCGACCAGTTGCTCATAAACATTTTCAAATTCATTCATCTATTTTTGCTAAATGAATAGCAGATATAATGAAACGTGGCGTCTGAAATACAGGAAAGAGCACTGATGATGAGGTTTTAAATATATGTGAGATGGAGCTATGAAGCCACAGGAAGAAAAAGAAGACCACTACTAAACACTTCTGGGTAAGCACTTAAAATATAACATGAAAAATGTAATTATGAACATTTAATTTATATGATAAAACTGAACCCTGCTCGACCCTTCTGAACTATTCTTACCCATCATATAGTGAGAATGGGACTGCTGGGGGAGGGGGGATTGAAAGAGGAAGGACGAGGGAGGTGAAGGGGGGGGTCCCATCCCCTGGGTGTGGTGATGAGGTAGATAAGCCTTGGCTGTACCCACAGGAATAAAAGGAAGCAAAGCAAGGCTCAAACACTCTCCTCTCCTCTGCTCTGCTCTCCTTTCCTCTCCTCCTCTCACCTCTCCTTCTTATCTGATCGGGCATCCACTCACTGTTATTTGCAATTCTAATGAAAATCAGACACCTGCCCTGCCAACCATCGGCACTCTCTGCAGATCCCTGCCACAACAACATGGACCAAAAGAGAAGAAAGGAGGCAGAGAGAAAAGCAAGTGATGTGAAAGCGAGTGGTGGAGAGACCCATATCAGAAGAGGGGATATTATGTTACTGGAGGCCTGGTAGATTGGACTGTCAGATGACCCGGCAAGGGAAGGAAAAAATGTTCTCTTTCATTCTGGGTTTAACAACGGAGGTCTTCTCACAAAGTGGAAGGATCACAGTATGATGTTGGCTGTGGCACTGCTACCGAGACCAAATCAGCCCTGTGGGCGGTCTAATATACAGGCTTCTGTCATCCTGTTGTACATTTGGGACATGCCTGAATTGATGATGCTATGAAACCTACAAGGACGTTGTAAATTCACCTCTGATGAACTCAAGAAGATGCTGCTGTCAGTTTGGCCGAGCTGTAGGATATCACCTTCACCGTGACATTTCAATTGTTACCCCCTTAAAGCTTTATTTCTGAACAGGACCATATAATGTTACAGAATGTGTAATACCAGCTAAAGCCACCGTTCAAGATGAACAAGAATGCACTGTTTTCTATCCATTACCCACTGGTACCTCATCTATTACAACACACAATCTGCACCTCTCCCTGCCCATCAGTTGCTGATAGGCAAAAGTTGAGAGTATCAGCAACCCTAAATGGGCCCTTTAACAGCCAACAGCCAAAGACTAAAATGGGGAGAATAGAAGCAGGTGGGGGAGTAGGGAAGTCAGCAAGATGCTATCAGTCCATTACAGACCCCCAAGGACAAAAGCAGCTTCTCTCCCTTACAGTCTGGCCTAGTTGTGGCCATTGCTTAGTCACTTCCCTGTGCTCCACATATGGGTGCCCAGCCAAAGAGGCCTTAATGCAGGTGTCAAAAGGTGCCAGTGATTTTGACTGCTCTGTGTGCTGAGTTCAACCCTTGTTTTAGGTTATTTTCTATCCAAGGATAAAGCAGCAGACGCCCCAAAAGGCCTACTTCTACATAAGCAAGAAAAAAAAAGACCGCCCTACAGGTTAGCTTGATGATGTACTAGAATTCAATTATATTCAGATTTAGATCCATTTCATTCTGTTACATTCCCACTCTTATTTATTTCAGCATTGACTGTAAGCCTCCAAACAAACAAGAGATCCTTGGTTCGATCCAGGGAGAAGACACAAATCCCTTTTGGGTTCTGTCAGGAAGGCTATTTGGCATAAAAAAGAATCTGCCAAATCAAATAAGCAGCGCTACCCGCTGTGGCAACCCTTTGAGAACAACGGAGCAGCTGAAAGTAGCTTTAATATAACCAGCCTCACCTCCCCAGTGCTGCTTTGTTGGGACAGAGCCCACAGGAGACAACTAAGAAAATAAAAACAACAACAACAACAAAAGGCACACCTGTTGTAAACTATTTCTCCAGCACTACCCTCCACTTGAAGCAGCCATTTGATTACATTGGTGCTTAATCCAGACAGCGGTATTGTCATCCGTTTAGAAGGTGCTGGGTACATGTGGCTCACCCTTTAGCATGCTTGAGGCGGTGAGGGGTGGAGTGTGAAGGCAGGCTGCAGGCCACAGTGGCAGGTGCTGTGACGGATGTTCTGGAGAGTGCCAAAGCAAACACGGGTAGGCAAGGTGGGGTCAGGGTGGGGCAGTAAAGTGGGTATGGGGAGATTAGTGTGCCATGGGCCTGCCCTTTAGAGAGGTGTGACCAGTGATAAAGAGGGGTGACAGGACAAAGGGTCACATTCTGCCGCATCATGAACCGTGTGTTTTCAAGGGGGGGCGGGCAGAGTTCAGCTTGAAAATAACACAAGGCAAAATGAGAAATGTCGAAGCCAGCTTTCATTTCCCCGGCCAAACAAAGAGGCAGTGTTTGAACGGCAATCAACTCTTCATCTGCTCGCACTTGTAGGACAACTTTGAAGTCCGGCTCCAACTTGCAGCGGCAGCAGCGGGAGGAAGTATGAATCAGGTAGAGTTTCACTTGCCTCATGTCCTCTAATGGCCCACCCAATCACCAGGACATGAGCATTACACAGAACATGTGCACAGGAAACTTGGAGGTATAGCTGTTACACAACAGAAACTGGATACGCCTTGTTCGCTAACCTTGGGTCTCTGTCCTGCCCTCAGCCCCTTTCGCACTATTATGAGGGCGACGAAAGAAGGGCACAGAAAAAAGTGTGAGCTTTAATCTATTCTGGACCGAACACTGATGGGCAGCTTCTTCGGCTACAAGGGCAACATTTGGTGGATAATCGGTTACATGGAGGTTTGTGGAGATTTCCCAAAAGCAGCTAAATCTCCTGGACACATCTGGGAAACTCTTTAATGCTAGCATGAAATGGAAGCCAACAACACAACAGCCAAACAGTAGTGCAACTACAGTGCTGTCTGCTTGTAAATGACTAGCCTGGTACTCAGCAAGAGAGACTAGGAATGAGAGTAGCAGGTGGCGATAAAACTTCCTATTGCCTTGACCTGGCCTTGAGTAAGCCAAGGACTTCAGGAAGGTTCAGAGCCCAGTGTGACTCAGTAAAACTTTTTACCATTCCTTGTTGCAGTCTTTCTGTTAACCACAATCATTTCCCTTTATCTTCCCCTTAATTCTCATCTTTAAATGCCTTTAAATCCAAAACCCACAAGTGATGTGGCTTAACTAAATGTTTTAAGCCCAGGATAATGAATTAAGATAACACTCAAATACCTCAGTTGAAGCAAACTAAAAATCTCACTCTATGTATGCACAGTGCTCTGTTTTAAACAGTATATGGGCGATAAACATGATCCAAAGAATGTCTGATAGAAGTTCAGAGGTCAGAATGAAGCATGCCTTGGCAGGGACAGAAGGACATAGCCACCTGGTCATCTGGGTTAATTATAAATGAGGCAGGCCCGCAACAGGGGAAGATGAGCTGGACAGCTGTCTCTCCAGACACACATATAAATGGGATCACAGCCCATATGCATGGTCCGCTCCACTGAGCGCCAGATCCCGGGGGCCTGTCGTGGCTGAAAAGCGCTCCGCTGCAGCCAGGTGGAACTGGGGAAAAGTTCACAATCACAGCTGCCAAACTGTTTTTCACTCCTCTTTCTTCGCTCCTTCTTTCTTATAGATGGGGAGAGTTGTACGTTCCTCGGATTTGTCTACAGTAATTCTCTGGTATTCTCATGACTCTAATGACAGGAAGTTAGAGTGCTGATTAAAGAAAGCGGGAATAAATCACATTATTAACGCCAAATAAAGTTGAAAAAGTCCATTATTTGTCTCGGGAATCACTTTAACCGATGCGTGAAAATTTCCAGAGCAAAGTCTTTGTCCCCAGACTTCATTAACAACACCAAAAAGATGTTCATAACAGGACCTCGTTCAACTAAATACCAATTTATCACTATTCTGCCGTGCCTGGGGGGTCCTGTGGTAATATATACTCTTTGGCTTAAATGTGAAATAAGAATTTTTTCAGGCTTAAACTAGGAGACATGCAGTATAATACACACACAGCAGGATTGGGAGGAGCCAGACAGCAACATAGCAGACGCAAAGGTACTGGCAAAGAAGAGCGATGATTAAAAAAAAGAGCAAAGCGGAGGGAGAAGATGAGAAATGGTAAAGGTGAAAAGGGGAGAAGTGATAGATAGGAGTACGTGTTAATGAGACACCGAGAGAGTGAGCTATATAAAACTGAAAATCAAGCAAGAAATGGAGGAGGGGTGATCATTTGCCAAAGAGTCTGATGCCAGCCGTATGTCTTCCTCACAGGTTATGAAACTGGACTCGTCGGATTTGATCAGTCATATTCAGCACCTGTGTGTTTTACTTGATAATATTTCACTGGCTGAGTGTTGATGTAGGTAAAATGATAAGGGTGATTATTTTTTGCTGATTTGGTATATAAGGCAAAGCACTGCCCCGAGACTCCAGACACATGCAACCAGTGAAGCAGTGAAGCATTATACTGCGGTCCAAGCTGAGAGCGAGCTACGTGAAATATGTCTCATTGCTCTCTGCCAGATTCGAGAGATCTAGGAAGCAGACAGATCGTTGAACTTGAGCTTTTGTGGAGGCATTGTCCAAAAAAAAAAAGTGCTGACAGTAGAGATACAGCCCCAGGTGTCCCCCCTCCCCCAAATACTGTGTAAGTGTCCAGTCACTGGAAAAGCCATTGTGGTAAAGCGGAGGAGTAATCCTGGCGTGGCCTGTCTTTTCACTTAGGAAACCCATAAGAATCCAAGCCCTGAGCAGAATGCCTCCCCTGATACCCATAGCTGAGATAGCAAAGACGGCACTGGGGACACTGTGTTTGAAACAAACAGAAAAACTGCGTCTGCTGGGCACAATACGTCTGATGCTGGCTTACTCTCTCAAAGCAGCTAGAGAGTACTTTTCATGTTGCAACAAATGTCTCTGTGTCTGTCTGTGTGCGTCTGTTTTTTTAAACTTCTGAAGAGTCATGCAAATCAGCAAGTGCACAATTTGAAGGACACTGTATATTAACACGATGCTGGACCCTTTCCCAAACCCTATTCATGAATGTCAAACTATCTAAAGCTAAAAAAAAAAAAAAATCCTCCATCCATTTTCTGATTGTTATGACAACCTGTGTCTTTTCAAGTCCACTATGATCAATAGCTTCACTGTAATGGTGTTTGTCAGATCCGAGCAGCAGAACATCCTTAATGTTTACATTCCAATCACACGATGACAGCTGGGTGGAAATCCACTGTGTATCAGCCATGCCAGCTCGCTTACATTCACAGACATGTTGCCTTTGAGAAATAACAATGTCACCTGTCACTCACGAGCAGGACAAGAACATTCAGGAAACCTGATTTGGCGAACCTGCCAGAATTTTATTCAGAAGGAAAACTAAATGCCACACTCTTGCCGTGATTGAAACCCTTACTCGACAGGACACAAAAGCTGGACAGAAGAAAAATGGATGACAAGTCCACATGGAGAGATCTGGTCTGACATGGATTCATTTTGATGTGGCTGGATTAAGAGTTACGTACTCTCAAAGGATCAATAAAGTAATTTTCGTAATGGTAAAATAATTAGCTCCTTTATCACTAACGAGTATGATCATAGTCTAATTTCTTGCAATATTATGCAAAAGTCCTGGGTCACCCCTCATTCCTTTATATTTTGCTTGGAAAAGGGGAACGTAGGTGCAGTGAATTATTCAAACATGCAAGCATGCATGAAAATACAGTATATAAGGCAAAAACAGAATTTGCATAGTTCCAACAAGTTTGAAAGTCACTATTTGGTATGACCACTTTTATTCTTAAACACAACCTGAACTCTCTTTAGCACATTCAGGAATAGTTATTCAGGATTCTTGAAGGACATTCAAAGCTCTTCTTTGGATCTTGGCTGATTTTTGTTCGGTTCTCTGTCAACATAATCTCCCACTGCTTCAGTAATGCTGCGATCCAGGTTCTGGGGAGGCCAATCCAAGACTGATGGTGTTTCATTGTGTGCTTTTACTGCACTGGCAATGTGTTTGGGATCACTGTCATGCTAAAAAATGAAGCTGATACCAATGAGATTCTTTCCAGATGATACTGCATGTTGGAGCAAAACCCGAAGTTACCTTTCTGCACTCATATTTCCATCAACTTTGACAAGATGTCCAACACGACTGGTTAAAATACAGCCCCAAACCATGAAAGAGCCTATGTTGTATTTACAGATGGCTTTAGACACTCCTTCTTGTACATCTCTCATGATCTCCTCCATGCATGCTGATAATAATTTCAATCACTCCATAAGGCTTGTTGCCACTTGTTTTCAGCCAGTCAAGAAAAAAGAAAGAATATTCCTCTAAAAATGGGCAGGTACAAGAACTGGACTGAAAATAACATAAAAAAAAAAACATGCAATGTCCAAAGAAAAACTATGAACGACTTTCAGAAAACATATTGCTCAGGACCATTAAAAAATACAAGACAGTCTGGCTCATTGTAAAAAAAAACATAAAGAAACTAGGGGTGGTTGAAGACTTTTGCACTGTGCTGCATGTGTTTGGCACATACAATAGAGGAAACACTTCTCTTGAAGTATTGGAGTCTTTCAGAGTAAAACCCATTCAACACTATTAAAAGCATAACTTTGAAAACAAGCATTTTTCATTCGTCAAATCTCAGTCTGACATACAGTTTTCTCTGGTCCTTTGCCACCCAGCTGAAGCATCCAAGCTCATTCAAACAAAGCAAAAGTGCCAATCAGCTGCAAGTTGAGCCCAGCTGTTGCTGGGACTGGGTGTCATGGAGAAGATATTAGGTTGGGGTGGTGACTAAATGTCCAGTGCAGGGAAAAGGGAAGGGGTGGCAGTAAGGTAGCTGTGGGACTGCAGAAAGGGAATACAGGGGATGGAGTGTCAAATGAGGGATCAGATGATGTTTGGCCAAAGCCTGAGGAAGTATCATATGCGACACCTTCATGAGAGAAGGTTACTCTGGGCTGAGCAGCGGCCAGGACCACAAGTCTCAGGAAACGCTGACGGATACACAAATCTACAGACAAACACACACACAGATTAACACCCACTGCTCACACTGACACACAAATACTCACAAGATGAAGCAAACACAGAGTCACATTCTCAGCATGAGTCCAATTTGCCAGTGCACACACTCATTGATTAATCCATATGGGCTTGCACAAACACAGCGGCTTCTTACAGCCGAGTGGTGAAATTGGAGGGCTCCACCCAAACAAAGCTTAGCAAGTCAGAATTATTTCAGTAGTTTGCTGTCTGGTATTGGTCTAGAGACCACAATAACTCAGCTCAACGCACAAAGTCCTGACCAGTTGTTTAGAATCTCCTCAAAGCAAACAAAACATTAATGTGATAGCAAAACTGTAGGCAAGCAGAAAGTGTGTTAGAAGACGACTGAAGCATCTGGCATACTTAAACACGGGCCGTCCATATGATGCAGCGAGCCTATGCTAATGTTAGAATGATAAAAGACTCCCATTAATCTCATTTGTCAGGTCATAACCATCACTCATAATGCCGAAAGATGAAAAGAACGCTTTCTATAATCATCAATTAGGGATCCTGTGATCCATCTATCCATAGCGCTCACATTCTGCAGAGCTTTTCCCCCTTACTCGAAGTGTCCAAACAGCAGGTGGTGGTCTGGCAATTGACATCTGAGCGAGATGTGACCACAGATAGCCCTGCCTCTCTATTCCACCTGGAGCTGGTGCGGCACTCGTGACTGACAGCTCTGTTCTTAATAATTCATCTGGCCCTGGGTGTCTGAAGGTCAGGAGATCATCTGCTTGGACTTGGGCGCTGAGGAGAGGTGGCGCTGTCATCAAATATTTATTGACCCGCTGTACTCCCAATACACTCTCAAAATACACAATCTCATGCGCTAAACACAGCACAGATTCGCACCCGGCAGCAGAATGGCTCGACGGCACTGATGCTGTTGGACCGTGTGCGAGGGCACAAAACGAGTGCACGAGTGATTTGCCTGTTGCACATATGGATTGCAAGAAAGTACGCCACTGTAACGGCTGATGAGTCAGAGCGTTGTCCTGGTTTAACTGCAATCAGATGGGAAACAGAGCTAAAAAGAAAGAACACGTAGCATGGAACAATGAAACGAATGAAAATGCAGACGATGAAAGGGGAAATTCATTTATTTGGCAATCTGCATATTTTTCTCACTGTCTATTTACTGAAGAAGACACAAAATAAAAATCTAATGAAAAAAAATCTGAAACTATTCTTAAAAATCTTTGAAAATCAAATTTGTATCCATTCATACAATGTGCAACATTAGAGTCCATACCAACCACCTTAATAACAAGTTTATTACTGATCCCTTTGAAAGCAAAAAGTCGTATTTTCTGGTTCCAGTTCAGCACAAAAAGTCGTTAGTATGAAATATTTAGAGCAGCAAGAACCTCCATATGTGGACATGTCTCCACCAGTCAAGCCCAGCAGCTGTAGAGACGCCAGGAGAAGTGATGACCTAATACTAGCCCTGCTTCATCACGATCACTCCTGAAAGAACATATGCAGACATCCACTCCGAAGCCAAGGCATTACACGCCACTCACTCCCCAGATTTCAGGCAGGTGCTGCTGCTGTTGTTTGTAGCAGCGTTTGGCAGCACAGTCTTGGATTGCAGTATTTCTCTGCATCTGTATCAGCTTGATACAAGCCGTTACGTGTTCCTGGTGGTATGCTGCAACTCACAGAGCCCAACTGTTCCAGCGCAGGGTTTCTCAATCTGAATCAGGAGTCATACAAATGTTTTATGACTGTTACAGAATGTCTGTTTGCTCATGACGCCATAGCTATCTAAATGCATTCAATATCTTTACACGTGTGTGTGCGCTTGTGTGCACTTGTGCATCCGCACACTTTAATGGGCTTCTGCAAGTGAATGTACAGCAAGTGAGGTTGTTTGTGCGGCAAGACCACGTCACCTTATGTGTGAAAGAAAACAGTGTGCGTTCCGTCAAGGTTTCTGAAAAGGAGTCACGCAGCGACACACGTTGAAGCACTGCTGCTGATTTGTGGAGTGAAGAGAAAGCTGTAAAGTTCACCTTAAAAAAAATAAATAAATAAAAACAAGCTTACAACCAAGCTGTGTGACCGGCGTAAAAATAGGCAGTTGTGTGTGCAGACTGTCTGCTTCCAAGACTCCCCGTACATTAAAAAGCAGATTATTTATTTTATTCATGAGGTCAGACGGGGGGTTTGTTCCTCACCCGTAGGTGAGTGAATATCTGCCTCGGATTGAGTGCGCTCATGCATGAGTGTGGAGTAATTTTCTCCCGCTTAGAGCCTGATGGGCTGTGCACGTTGGCCTAGAGGTGGCACATGACAAGTGAATGGTACACTAGGCTGTACCTGTATCCACAGATACAGGCTAGTGGGACATCAGTATCAGTATTGATATCAGCCAGTATTGCTGATATCAATACTGATTCTTATTATTTTAACCTATGGAGGCAGCTCAAGTACGGCAGAGCAGTGTGTCATGATTTATGAGATGATTCATCATCAATTTGCAAATTCTGAACACCTTTTAATGACCACTAAGATTTTTACTTTCCATAAAAATTAGTTTCAACAACCACACACACCTTTAAGCTTTTCATGTATTTTGAAACTGGGCTGACCTGGAATGTAAATGTGTCTGTCAGTGCGTCCCAGGGTGGCTGTGGCTACAATGTAGCTTGCCATCACCAGTGTGTGAATGTGTGCGTGAATGGGTGGATGACTGGATATGTAAAGCGCTTTGGGGTCCTTAGGGACTAGTAAAGCGCTATACAAATACAGGCCATTTACCATTTAAAGCACTTTGGGTCAATGTCTGATGTTTAAATATGCTATAGGTTAAAGATCAAATATAGGAAATGGTCAATACAAAAAAGGTTCAGACTCACCTGTCTCGCTTCTTTTAATGCACAGCACTTGTGTAATACACTGCTAAAACAAACAACAACAAGTAAACATCTCTGCAAGTTAGCATCCTGCAAACTAACTGTTTAACGTAGCTTCTTCCACACTGCTGTGTTTCTGTTTTACTTCTGAGTTTTGAAGTTCTCAACTCTGAAATGATCAATAATTGTTTGCAGCACATACAGAGCACAGAGGGATTTTGCAATCTAGGCATCATAATTTACATCTCTGCAAGGGTGTTTCATTTATTTAGCAGATTATTGAGTCAGAATGTCAATTAGCCTGGCATCATGGTTCATATGCTGTTTCGCACCCTGCTGGAGGTGACACTTTCCAGCTAATTAACTGGATAATTGCTCTAGAAAACAACTAAACAATCAAAATAGCTAACGAGCACATGGTCTGCTAAATTACATCACTTTTTAATGCACAGTATGGATGTGCATAAAGAATATAATCTACCTACCTACCTTCCTCTCGCCCTCTCTACAGATTCTTCTTATTATCCCACAAAAAATAAGAAGTTTTTTGTTGCATTCAGATGTCCAGAGAACAAGCCGCGACAAATGACTTGCGCCTTGTGTGAAGATATGTGGAAGATAATAGCAGTGTTGGAGCACAGAGGGATGAAACCACAGGTGTTAAACAGCTAAGCGCTTTAGCCGCTTCAGGGGAAAAGATGTTATTGAACCAGGAAGCCTCCTCCACCGGCCCCTCTCTGCAGAGCAGCTCAAAGCCCAGGGGTCAAAGGTCGGTGTCAGCAGAAATAGAAGCCATTTGTTTGGTTGTCGGCTCAACAGGTGAGCCCTGGGTGGGGGACTGGGCTTCTTAAAACATCTCATCCGACAAGAAGAAAGAAAAAAAAAGCTGTCTAAATATCAGGAATGTCCACCCCATACGGTCAGTCACTCACCACACACACGTCACAACAACCTGTGTTTACCCTTATTTCTGCCACTACTGTGTTTGCTTTGTAGCTTTGTAAGAAACTGTTATAGAGAGAAGCAGAAAAAAAGGAAAGAATGGCCACCATCGGTGCATACCTCAGTGTTTGTTTGCATGTCACAGGGTCAGGTTTTTTTCTTGTTTTGTTTTTTTCTTTTTTTGTGCTGAATGAGAGACAGCAGAGCTGCACCTGTGCTTCAAGAGCATGTGGTAGCTTTCCCCTCTGGCTGTGTTGTTTTGTATAGGGATCCAACCTGTGGGTTTGGGCCCCAGCAAGACATTGAACATATTTGTGCACACATGCCTCCTCCTTTAAGCCTATTGAACAAACTGTGTGGCCAGTGAAGCATTCTATATACAAGCACCACAGCTCATTTATGAAGCTATGGGTGACTTACTGTACCGAGCTTCACAATGAAGCCTGATTGCTTAGTGGTGACAAGTCATTTAAAGCTAATTGTTTATTATATCCCACACTTACGAGGAAATGATTCATTTCAGTTCATCAGTTCATACAAGCTCTTTTGAACCATTCATAGAAAGGGAATGCAATGTCAAGAATACTGTAAAGAAATAAGTACAGTCATGTGAAAAGGAACGTTTTTCTATGCAATCCCGCAAGAAATAAGTGAGCACACTTTATGATTCAATAACCTTTTTAAATGCAGTGTCAATTAAGCCAATATTGATCTTTAGCCTTGTCCCACGCAGACAGAGATTTCTCCAGATTATCAGAGGCTTTTGATGATGTTATGTACTTCAGATGTGCTGCAGCTTTTCCATCCTTTTGTTGCCCTTATTCCAACTTCTTTTGGATGTGCCATCAAATTCAAATGACCCCCTTTTTTTTGTTTAAAAGTACAACATGTTTTCCACGTTCTATTGTGAATAAAATACAGGTTTGTGTTTTAATACGTTTTTGCAAATCACAGCATTCTGTTTTTATTTCTATTTTACACAGCGTCCAAACTTTTTTTTTTTCTTTTTTTTGGCTAGTGTAGGTTCAAATAAAGTTTGGTAATAAATTGACAGAATAAAGAAATAATAAAAAGTGAAGAAATTAAATCCACATGTGTTTATCTTGTTCAACATCTGCTGCTTCCAAGGGTAAGAGGCAATGCACTTTTACTTAAATAAAACTCTAATGGCCAGGACTTTTATTTGAAATGGAGCAATTCTCCTGCTTTTGCTCATGTGAGTGGTCAGGGAACTTGCACCACTGACTAACGGCTGTACAGGCATCGTACAAGCCCCTAAACTCAAAATGGCCTGCTCTTTCAGACAGCACTAACAAGCATGAAGTTCTGGTCCAAAGCTGAACATGGCAGGGCATTAGATGAATTATCAGAAGGGGCCTGTGACAATTACAAAGCTGTAAAAACAAGGAGGTACACATGAAAACATCTGCTGCGTGTGCTGGACTGAGAGAGTGAAAAATATAACAATTTAAGACCAAGAAAAATACTTGGAACATCATCATCTCAATTTTCGAGCAGTCCCCAGGCTCAGCAGCACATGTGAACGCAAACACACGTGCACACGCACACATGCATACACACAGATGTCCTATGTTGTCCTGTCTTGATGGCCTGTGCAATGGAGATAATTATGTTTAAATACAGGCGGTTAAAGATAAATGAGCAATAGTAGGTAATGATGGCTTATTTCCCATCTGTCAGTGCATTGCGAGGCAACTGAGCCTTGTGAATGAACATCACTGTTCTGAGCGGCAATTTATCTCACCCATTACAAGCACGTCATGTTAAGTAAACAGCAATTCAGCGATTGTGTTGTACCCTAGAAACCTTCCCGTTTTCTTGGGAGGAAATTCTCACCTTTTGGGAGAAAGATGTTTATTTCGTGCTTAATAATGTGAATGAAAAACAGAAAGCGTGGACTTGTTGTCCTTTGTTACCACAACAGTCTTCTTGGTTCTGCGTCACTAGCCTGTAAACCAAATAGTGAGAAAAGAGTATTTAAGGAGGGCTTTTAATGCTTCGCACGCTGATAGAAACCAGGTCATTGACGTGCAGGAGAGCGTTGTTGGGTGATTGAAAAAGCAACTGCGCAGAGAGAAAATAAAAGGACTGAGCAGGGGGGAGGCCTCAGAAAACATCCTGCAAGCACTTTAAAAGAAACTTTACAGCTACTCCCAGAGGGAGTGAGGAGGAAAATGGAGCCTTCGCCGTGTCGATACGTTATTCTGTTTGTATTTGTCTAACTTTCACCTCTTTTACTGTCTACTTCCTCTAAATCTTAATCTCCTTTTTTTTTCCTCCCCTCATTTTCCGTGGAGCGGTTTTTCTTACTCCCTTTTCGCTCTTCTTGAACACGAGCACACACACCAAACACGTCTAGGGCATGCAGGTGCGACGGTTGTGTAAGCGACTTATTCCAGGTGCAGCTGTTTCTGCTATGACAAACTGCGTTTCCACATTCCAGTACATTATGAAGCTTCTGTTTCATTCTAATCATTTGAAAAGCCGAGCGCTGAACTGCAGATCTGAAATTCTGAGGCATCTGTTGTTTATGTCATGCGATACAGAGCCTTCAAAAGATTTCTTGACGAGGTTAAGCTGGCTGTTTAATCTGTTTGGGAAAAGAATGAAAAGTCATTTCTTACGTTTTCAGGTCAGTTGTGTTAAAGTAAACGTGCGCTTGCCTGGAGTTTTTAGGCAACTTCCTCACCGGCAAACAAGAGCACTGAGAGAGCACAACTCCCTCTAAAGGGCAAGGGCCATATTCTCAATCTTTGATGTTTTATGATGCTTTTATTACAGCATGCTGACGTCAGCCAGTTATGGTGTCATTGTGACGTCCTAGTGAGTCGTAATGACAAAATATAATATAATAAGGTGTGTCGTGCAGCTCTTTCCATGCCCCTTCATTTAATATATTACACGGTGGTATATTACACATATGGTTTCTTGAAATTTTCTTTTCAAGGTCAACTTTGAACTTAATAAAAATGAGGGTTAAGGTCAAATGTCTTCCAAGGCCTAGTACATTGTTGTAAAGTTTGAAGAAAATATATAAAAACTGTACGTAATATAAAGTTTTTAATTATTTTCACATTGGTGAGGGGAGACTAAACTAAACATGTCTCAATAAAAGCAGATCTGAGAGGTTTTCTGGTCTGGAGCATTTAGGTGTGTTTAAGACGATGTCAATCAAGAAAAGACGTCCACAATGGGGGATAAGGCTATTTTAAACTGTTTTTTAGTCCATTATTCTACAGTGACAACGAGGGGTGGTAAGTTTGGCTTGTTTTGCAGTCGCAGTACCTGCACCTTGCAGTCTTTGAGCCGACCATGCAGTTCTCTTCATACCAAAGAATTCTAGACAGGCAGATGTGAGGTCATCGGTCCAACAGCTAAAGCATGGATGAAACTGGATCTCGCAACAGGACAATAATCCAAAGCACAGCATCAAATCTATGAAAGAATGCCTGAAAACGAAAAGAATCTATGTGTTGTAATGGCTCTGTCAAAGTGCAGAAGTAAATCTGGTTAAAATGCTGTGTGTGTGTGTGTGTGTGTGTGGGGGGGGGGGGGGGGGGGGGTAAAAGAGTTGTATGAACAAATTCCCACAAAGTTGAGAAAAAAGGCAAATAAGAAGAAAGAAAAAAGTGGACTTAAAGTCGTCTACAATGATGTGTGAAACTGAGAAAGACACAGAAAAGGTGCAGAGTGTGTACTATCTTTTACTATGGCAAGCATTACCAAAATAAAAATCATAATTATAATCATAAATTGATCATTCAGGAGGAACAACTTTGCTCACTAGTCACTAGTCAACTAGCACTACTATCACACTAAACTTTTCTTCAAAGGTTAGTTTAACAAAATACCTGCAATACTAATAGTATTCAAATTAGCCTCTTTTGTGTTTAGTGCTAATTAAGCTTTCTTTTCTCAAGTGCATCGCAGTGCTTAACTTCCAACTGGGAGATGTACAACTCGGTCAGTTTAATCCACCAACAGTCCAGCCTCATGTCCAATGAGCTAGTTTGAAAATGACAGCAGTAAACATCTGGAGAATTCACAGAAAGGGACTCAGTGTGCTACATACAATACTCTTTGCCTGGGTGCCACCCCTGCTCTAAAAGACATAGTCATCAGGCCTCTAACCTGGACAATCTGCTGACAAAGGGCTGGGACTCTTGACCTAATTCCCCAGACACTGTCTGTAGTTCATATAAGAAAAAGGCTGAGGTAAACGTTAGCACTCTAAAAACGCTAAGGCAACAATGGTGAGCATGGTACCAAAGATTATACCAGCATATTGACTTCAATAGCCTTTTTAGCTCAAAGCGCCTGTGCCTGACAGAGCAGCTAAGGTGGTTGTAGCCTACTATTGTTTCCATTGTAATTTGCTGAACAGATTACCTAGCCAAAGCATTTTTTTTCCATCTCTTTAACAATCAGAAAGGATACACACAGCAAGGGAGTGTATCTCTTTACATTCTTTAATCTTCTCATCTTTCTTCGACAGCTGGCAGAAGCTTCACTAATCTTTCCAATCAGGCAAGCATTTCCTGTCTGATCCACTGTCAAACAGAGCAAAAAAAAAGAACAAAAAAGAAGAAGAGGGAAGAGAAAGATAAAAACCCACTGTGAGACGGAGTAAACTCTTCCAGGAATCATTGGTGTCATTATTGCGTTTGACTGTGCACGTCTGCAGGCACACAAGCACATTTTCACACCTGCAAATGGGTCTGCAACTCACAGAGCAAATGTTCGCTCACATGCCGGCATGTAAGCATTCATGCATGTTGACATACTGTGTATACAGACACACATAGCAGGCAGGGCATGTGGAGAAACGCAATACGGCAGGCACACACGGCCATAAAAATCTGAACGACAGAAAAGGTAAATACACCGTACTTTCACTATGGAATCATACTTTCAAACTACATCAACAACAAATAGATGTCCCTTTTCATTAGGAAGAGCTCCAATTAATTTGCTCGAGCTAAGTATGATAGTGTAAGACGGGGCCCTCATCCAAACAAGATGAAATGTGAGACGAGGCAATCAATCTGCTCCACTCGGTGACTGCCAGACTTAAGGGCTCCGCATCTCACCTCAACTCGAAATGTGATTTCCACTGCAAATATCCTGCTATAGTCATGTTTTAATCAACTTTGTGTGTTTGACTTGGAAGCGAGTGATTATTATTAGGATATTATATTGACGTCTCACTACATGAGGGACAGCCAGTTGCCGGGACACTCAAAATGCCTGTTTAAAAAGAAAATAAAGCCAAGTGTCATTATAAAGATTTCATTTCCTAGTGCATCATCAGTCTTTACCATTACTAAGTTAGAACAGACCGAGGGAAACAAAGAGAGCAGGTTAGAAAACAGGGGACAGAGAGAAACTGCAAGTGTCTGTTCGGAATTAGATATGCAGAACTGAGGCGCATCTGTCCTGTCACGCTTCTGGTCTCCAACAGCCGGAGGTGCCCACGCTAAATAAGCACAACAAATTCACCACAGGAGTGTGTGTGTGTGAGCAGGAATGGGAAACATCAGGAAGCTCTGACGCGTAGCAGCACCTTTCCGGTAAAAACAAATTCAGCTGGACGTGTCTGCAGTGCCAAAGGTTAAACTGATCTACAGGAGTTGAGTTCGAGGTGGAAAAGATCCAGAAGAGTTTGAACGACAGTTCGTCGCTGTCAGCGGCTGTAATGAACTAACGAGGAATAAATGCTCTGAAGCAAAATGATGTTTACAGCACGGGCCTCAGATGTCCATATCTCACTGTCAGCTCGAATCTAACGTCTCTGCTTCTCCACACATGCAGACATCTGCTGCGTGTTCATGGTTACGACGAATGTTGAGCAACCAGAACCACCAAGAAGCGACTAATTCGTGGGTGTTTTGTGGCTTTTTTTTTTCTCTTTTTTTTGCATCATGCCGAATGCTACAAGGCAGATGGAAGAGATTGTGAAGATGTTGTGCAATACGAGATGTTAAATTATTACATTTGAAGGCAGGGTAAATTTGATTTTGGAAAATTTAGTTTGCATAGCATTTCAAATTTGCACGATACTGCATGCCCTGCTGCTGATTTGTTTATCTTTTCATCAATTATATTTTATGACCCTGACAGACTGACAACCTGTCCAGGCTGTACGCTGCCTCTCGCCGTGTGACAGCTGAGATGGACTAAAGCCCCCACCCCTGCTGCAATCCTGAGTAGGGCTAGTGGTTAAAAAAAAAAAGGATGTATAGATGGCTGGATGATTTATTATTCTTGAATTTGACATGTGCGGCAGTGTGCAGGGAATGTGCAGAACTCATATGTGTCTTCAGGTGTGGATGATAGAAGTTGCATGTGTTTGTTTGCCCACACGTGAGTTTATGGAGTCAGGTTGGATTTCTGAATTCCAGCATTCTTCGAGCTCGAGCTCCAAGGGATTAAAGCGGAGGCGTATGATAAAGTGTCATGAGTGTCCATGCCTGCTCTTTTACAGAGGCGAGAGCAGCGAGAGTTTCCCCTTTTGAATCATTCCCCATCATACACATGCCTACAGTCTTTCTGCGAGAACAACTGTCCCGTGTTGCTTTAAGAACAGAAAAAAAGCAAACATCTGTTATGTAGGTTAAAAAGCACCTTCAAAAAAAAAAAAAACCTGGCTGAAATTCAGAAAAGCTCCCCAAGGCCCTAAGTTATTGTCCATTTTTCTTCCTTCAATAAACAGAAGCAGATAAATGGAACATATTTTCAGTGCCCTATAAATCCGCCTCTATCTCACTTGGTTCAACCTTCAGTAACAAGTGTTTCCAGCCTGTAGAAGTGTCAGCGATTTTTTTATCCAACATCTTACTTACCTCAAAAAATTACTCAAGTTTGTTTGTTTTTTAAAAAAAACAGAAACATCTATAAACTCTTATAAATGCTCCTCAGGGGCGCCATACAGTGTCAGCGAGACTAAGAACCCAGATGTCCACAGCCCCAATGCTGAAACGTTAAAGATAATTCACTCCTCCTGCAATCCCCACAAAGTAATTTTACATAATTTTAAAGACGTCCCGCATCCCCATCTCCACCCCCCAAACAGACAAACCAAGCACACACACACACACACACACACATTGACACACACATGTATGCACACAGCCCTCAGCGCTGCTCTGTGGGTCTTAAGTGTGCATAACATGGCAGCCATTATCCTATTAGCAGCAACAGTGGCCTGGGGGCAGGTAAGGGAGCAAAGGAAGGAGGAAAGGAACCGGCGTTAAATAAAAAAAACAGGAGCTGCAGCCAGTGGAAGGAGGGTAAAGCAACAGTTCGTAGGTAGAGTATGAATGTAAAGTGCACGGGGAAGAAAAACAAGCTGACGTGCATTTTAGCAGCTGTGGCAGCGCAACAGTGTGGTTGGAGCTGTGGAAAGAAAAGAAAAAAAGATTAATAAGTGGAGAAGATAGATGCAAAAATTGACTAAAAATAGAAGCAGGGGTTTTACCCACGGCAATCTTCAGAAGAAAGAATTGGGAGGCCCTCTGTGTGCACATCATTACTTTACCTGGCATGCATTGGAAAGCTCTTTAAATGACTCATATTCTCTTTGAGCTTCAACAGACGCCCTGCCGAGCTTGATTTGGCCACCATTTGCAGATCCCAGCTCCAAAGTCAATCTCTCACTTTGAACTGCCCAAATAATGGACTTCAACCGCTTCACTACTGCATGCTAATTTCCTTTATGATAAACCAAGTTGCTCTTCTTCGCTGTCACACACCAGCCCCAAGAGCTGCGTGCACAGCAGGGCTGTTAGCGACGATGTGCTTATGCAAACCCCACATGCCCTCTCTGCTCCCAATTAATCCCCCACCGCACCAACCTCCTCTTTATTCCCCCCCTTTCCTTCCTTCCTTACCTAACTTCCATTCCTCACTTTCTCTCTCATTATTCAGCTGCCCTGTCCAGGCTCTTTTCACAAGGTCTCTATTGAAGTCAGGGGAAAAAAGGCTCAGCAGCAGCTGGCCACTCTTTTCTCCAGAGCAGGTATAGAGGAGCTGAGAGCTCTCTGCATGAGCGAGCCCCATTCCTCCAGCTCTATTCAGCTCTGCCTTTGCCTCCACTATTCACCAAGGCTCTACTTTGTCAAGAGCAAGGGAGCAAAGGAAGAAGGAGAAAAAAAAAGGAGGGATCAGCCTTTTCACTCTTTGTACTCCACATGGCTATACAAGCATTTCCAAAGCCTCCACTAATGAGTTGGCCACAGCGTTGTGTGAGCGGAGAGAGAGTTAGAAACAGGTTTGCAAAAGAGAAAAGGTTTGATTAATACGGGTTCATTCTTTTCTCTGATGGAATGCCGGTCTTACGTTCATCAGCCTACATGGGTGGCTTCACTTTATAAGTCCATTTGTGTCACGTATAACCAGCTCTGGGATATTTAGAGGGAAAGCGCAGCAATTAAAGATGATAATAAATGTACAAGTGCAAATGCAGTGGAGTGTGATTTCACTCAATCACTGTAATTTATGTGGTTCAGAGGGAAAATGTTTTGTGCCCGAGCTGTGAAGTGGCTGGTAAACATGCAGTCTTTGTGGCAGCAGTTAACACGCCGTCTAATTGCCATTTCTCCACAGTTAATGATACACTCAAGATAAAGTAATGATGCTGAATGAATTGCTCGTAAACATATACAACGCATACCAAGAGGGAGGCCTTATGGCTCACTAGTGAATGGGTATCCAGTTACTTCAAATAAATTGAATTTTCCACCTCTGGTCTGCGGTGCCATTGAGTGTGTTTGAAGACCTAATTGAATTGAGACTTTCAGACCATTCTGATTTCGCTGGCTAATTAAACCGCTCACTGGCTATCTAAATGCCGGGCCGGTGGGTAACCAGCCGTGAAATGTGACAGGTCAAACGTAGGCCTGGCGATTTTAAATCCGTGGATTTGAATCAAGTTGTTTTAAAAGCTTTTTTGCTTTAAGACCTTACAGAAAAACGCGCACGGTGGAGACAGGTCACCGAGTTCGGTAATTCCAACTGTTTTATAGCTATAATCCAGACAAACAACAAAAGCTGTGTTTAATCCCATTCAGAGCCTGAAGAGAGAGCAAAAGACAAGGGCAAAGGAGAGAAAAGACAGAATGAGATCTCTTTTTTTTTTTTTCGTACAAACGTGTTCGCACTAAAAAACACAGAAACAAAAAGCGCTGGCAGACCGAAAGCTGTTTGGCTGCTGCAGCCCTGCACCACCTTTCAAAAAGTGAAACAAGCACATTCCTCTGCTAGGACAGAACAAAAACTGTTCCGGGCCATTGCTTCTTTTATGAAATATTCTATTGACAAGGCCTATTAAAACAACCACAGCCGAATACACAAGAGAGTCACCTTTCCCCACCCTGTCTGTCAAAGTAGCTGCAAACCGACAAGCCGTGGCTTCGACTTCGCAGGGTGAGGATGTGAGCAATGTAGACACAAGCAAACACCTGTTGAAAGGACCTGGAAACTAACTGCCATTTTGGGCCCCACTTTCAACAATGCATGCCTTCACTGCAGCTGACACTGTGGGCTTGAAATGTAAGCATAGTAGACAAGGTGTGCGCTTCTCGCCACGCCTACCTCGTGATGGAACAGGTTAGGGAGCTGGTATGGTTTGTCTCTCATCGCTCGCCGTTGGGCTGCAAAGCTGCGAGTCTTACCTACTGACAGGAACTTGGCATGGCACAGCCTGATTCACCCTCGTCATAAGACAAACAGTGATGTGAACTGTGAAGGTTAGCTCACTTTCTATGCAGTGAGAAAATAACAGGAGAATACCTGGAGCTATGGTGTTTAGACACCTGCAGGTTGCACCACACTTGAAGCTTCTTTGTTATTGTCTTTCATATACCCGTGGTTTAGTTCATTATCTGGTGAAATACTGATGCCTCTCGACTTATTTCTTATTTCTTTACTACAGGTGTAAATTTCAGGGGTAGCGAAGTGGCACGGTGGTTAGCACTGTTGCCCTACAGTTCTAGGTTTAAATCCACCATGTCGGCAGGGTCTTTCTCTCAGTGTCTGCATGAGTTCTCTCCATGCACTTCTTCCCAACGGTGTGCCCTGCCTCTTGTACCTGAGTAACTGGCATTGGCTCCAGTAACTCCCCTTGACCCTGGTAAGGCCAAGTGTAGGAGATGGATGCATGGTTGTTCTCTGTGCATTTCCATAATGATAGCGTTTTACACATGAATATCTGTTTGGTTTGTTGCAAGGTCAGTGGAGACTGTACGGTGGCCCTGAAAGGTCAAACGCAATGCAACTTAACAACACCAGGAAATAGAAAAATGCTTTAAAAGCACAAAAAGTTGAAGTTGAAAAAACACCGCAAAAATACAAAAAAACCCCCACTGTCATCAAAAAACAAATAATGCAAAACTCAGAAAACACAGGGTAAGTGTTTTTGGGGAGATGATAATGTAACTGAGTAGCTGGGGAAGTGACAAAGTAGCAGTAAAAAACAAATAGCAAACATGTATCTAAAGTATTATATTAATTGTGCAATTAAAACACACACAACTGTCAGTCTGCCCCAGGGCAGCTGTGGCTACAACTGTAGCTTGCCTCCACCAGTGTGTGAATGTGTGTGTGAATGTGTGTGTGAATGGGTGGATGACTGGGTGTGTAAAGCGCTTTGGGGTCCCTGGGGGGGACTAGTAAAAGCGCTATACAAATACAGACCATTTACCATTACCTGCATCCTTTTCTCTCTCACAACACTGAAAAATGCTCTACTCCATTAAACGTATGTCAGTGTAGTCTGTCGCATGCTTTGGCTTTATATCTTTACATTTATTTACAACACATATCTTCTTCATACTTTTAAAATTAAAAAAAAATAAGTAGTCACCAAGTAATCATTGATTATTCCTAATTTTGAGGAAACCCTAAGGTAGATCAGAGTCAAGGCCAGAGTCTTTCATCCAAAATGTCTTGCACGTGGAGTATTTATAGACATCCTGCACCTTCTTGCCTTTACATTTTTCTTTCTCTGCATCTGTCACGCTTTCCTCTTCCCCCTCTTCACTCACGTCCTCTGCCTTGTAGGCCACGTAATCACGCCACTTAGAAGGCAGTCTGGTATCGACACAAGTGCCCAAACTGTTTCTGCTTCCTATTAGCCAGGCATCTCTGCACTCCTGCAACACCCGTTAGCCATCTAGTCCCAGTTTGATGAGTTGGCTGCGTTTCACGCCTCTCCACTTTATAGTTGATGAATAGCTGCAGCAGATGGTTTGTTATCTTTGAAGATTCCAGTAAGATGAGCGTGATGAATCGCTCCCGGCCTCGCACGTCCACCCCTCCTCTCCCCTCTTCTCGCCATCACGTTACCCCTCCAGCACTGAAATAAAGTGAAAAGTGAACAATGTGTATTTGACTCATCGTGAACACATAAGGAGCTACTGCCTGCACTTTTCTCATACCGGCCCTGAAATCTGTGGACGTGTCTTTATGGACACTTTGATTTTGTTCCAGCTGCATAAACACCAATATGAATGGTGCTAAAATCATAAAAAAACAGATATAAAAAAGAAGAAGACAAGGGCTCATCTGGTGCAGTCATTATCTTCTTTATAATGGACTCTCATGACAGGAACATGTCCACTAACACAGACAAGAATGGGCGTGGGGTGAGTCTGAGGAGTTTCCCAGTTGGGATAGAAAAGGCCGTTAATGCTTTTCTTACAATGTGACATCGTTGTTTGACTGTCAGTTTAATGAACGGCAAAACTAGTGCCAAAACATATGCTATCAAAGTAAAGAAATATCTGCTACTGAAATAAGAATTTGGAGGAAAAAATATGAGAAGAAATATTTCTCATTAGTTTAACCTGCTGTCTGCCTGCTGCACTAGTAGACATTATATGAGTTCCAAGTCACCCAGGTTATCCACCAGATAAATCACATTAAGAGACAAGTCAACAGTCCACTCAAAATAGAGCCCCAAAGTACCTGGTCCACATACCCTGTTTGTTGGGCTGGGCATTTGTGGCATAGCTGCGATGGTATATATGAATAAGGACATTTAAATAGCAGTTCAGTGG
This sequence comes from Neolamprologus brichardi, assembly GCF_056152115.1. Classification (NCBI taxonomy): domain Eukaryota; kingdom Metazoa; phylum Chordata; class Actinopteri; order Cichliformes; family Cichlidae; genus Neolamprologus; species Neolamprologus brichardi. Next base: position 8,154,223 of record NC_142108.1, read on the forward strand.
CTGGAAGTCCAATATAATAAACTCTAGCAATTTGATACTTATATATTTTACTATTGATATATTATATTACTGAGTATCAATTAAAAATATACTGAAAAACAGACACGATTTAATACTACACCATATATTCCTAAGAAATAGAATTATATAACTGGAATTTACTTTCTAAATACATTTCTTATCAAACGAATAGATATAAATACCATATTATATTTTAAAGTTGAAAGTTTGTGAGATATCAAGCATTTAAAATATTTGAAGGATTTTCACAACTCCAAAGAACAGTCTAAAAGAAATGCAGTTTCTGGACAAAACTATAGAAATTTGTAGTTCTCCATCACCATTGAAGTCATGTTTTAACAGTGTCTCATTTTGCAGATATTTTCCTCGCTTCCAAGAGCCAGAGGCCTCACCTGTAGGCCACAGCGCTCACTCATACACATGGCGCAACGTGAAACCTTTGCTTATTCATTGGAAAGGAACCGCGCTGCTAAACTGCCTGCAGTGCTCCAGGTGTGAATATCTATGTCCTTGCTACTGTGATTAATAGCAAAGAAATCTGGGACTTCTCCCAACACGAAGCGATCACAATAGCTCCGACAGAGTCAATCAATACTTATCTTTCAGTGCTGAGAAAAAAATATGATGAGAAAAAGAAAAAAAAAAAGCGTACAAGGGGCCGGGAGGCTGACGGGGGCATTGATTTATCACAGATGTGCATTTTTGAGGCATGGGGCAAATATGATTTCAACATTTGGGAAAAATTTTGTGCTATCATGTGGCCATTACTGGGCATGCTCAAATGGTGAACGATTATTCTGGATGGACAAATGACACACATGTGTATGGGTGTGTTTGCAGGCCCATACACACATACGATTATACACATCTACTTTGCGTGCGATTGTGTATGCAAATTGTCAGGTACATGTACACAAAACATTTGCAGCTTTTCGCGGATGGTTATGAAAAAGGGTGCTTTACTTAATCACAACTAATTTTAAAGACACCCCATTCAAAGTCATTGTGCAATATTATCAGCAAGATCGAAAATAAATGGATAATTTAATCACATTATGTTAAGAATTTTATAAGAGGCCTTTCAATTGCTTACAGCGTATGGACAGTGTGTCAATATGGAGCCAATTTGAGCTACTTGGAATGTAAGTAGGCTTTACTCATGCACCGAACTTAAGTACATTCATACATTTTCGTCCGCTTATCCAATTCAGGGTCACAGAAGGGCCTGTACAAACCTATACCAGCTGCCATGGAGCAAGAAGCAGGGTAGACTCTGCACAGGTTGCCAGTTCATCACTTTCTACCAACGGAAGGACAGGCAACCATTCACACTCACACCTACAGACAATTTAGAACCACAAGTTAACCTGTGGGATGAACCTGGAGTACCTGAGAGAACTTAAATACAGTTATATTTAATTATGCTTTTACTGCACTTTTAGTATTTTGACTTTACACATTTTTATGCTCCACTACTAGGAAGCAAACCCAGTATTTTTCTCCAGTTTTATTTGTAAGATGTTATTATTTAAGATTAAATACATTTAATTATGATTGGATTAGAATTAGAATATAAAATGATTAGAGTAGATTAGATTAGATAACATATACATAGGTGGAATAATCACCACAGTTACCACCATTAATGATGTTTGCACAATCGTCTATCATTAAACAGAGTAATATCCAACCACCTTTCCATCAATTTTCTTAATCACTTATCTATTTCAGGGTGATGAGGGGTTGGAGACATTCTCACTGGGTGAAAGTGGACCAGAGTAATATATTTTATTTTGACATTTTGCTAGCAATTAATTTAAGCTTGATTTGAGCCTGATAAGTATCTACTTTCACTAGGAGTATAGCATTTTAAAACTTGCAAACTTTGAACTTTTCTTTCTGTAGTATTGTCATTTTTAAGTGATGTAAAATGTTTAAATTACTTCCACAGCAGCACTCACTGCTGAACACCTGCAAAGTGCAATTGTTCTCTGAAGAGGAGTGGAGATATAAGGGTTTATTATTATTATTATTATTATTATTATTATTAGGCAACAGTCAACTGAGGTGTTCACTTGGAAAGAGAAATGTACTTACTATTCCACAACTGTTAATATTCATGCATACTCAAACTTTACACAAGCAAATGCACATGCACAATTCAACTTTCTCCAGCTGGAACCTTATCGTATTTTACAGCAACTCCTTCAAATGCGCGTGGCTGAGGGGAATACAGCCAATTGCTTATAATCAGCTTTCCCGCTCTTTCTTCTGTATGTAAATCTTGATGTCAGCCTTACTAACAAATACTTAAATCGGGCTTTCAAACCAATTATGTTATTACGGCTTGTTATAATGCGATTACAGAGCTTGAGCTGGGTGATTGTCTCTTTAAGAAGCAGTGAGAGTGAGAGGAGGTGGTGCGGTTTCACACCCCGGGGTGGGAAACATGGGCGGGGCCAGAAACCGCTGAGTGACAACTGCTCAAAGGCTCCCCAACTTCGCGAGGCAGTGAGAACCCGCAACGACCAATGAGGTTAGGCCGTAACCCGGCCGTCAACTCTCACCAGCCAATCACAAGCGAGCCGGGGGAGGACCATTGAATTGCTGTTGTGTTTCCAACATGGGATTACCGAAAGGTCCCGTAGGAAAAAAAAGGAAAAGTAACTGGGTAAGGGGGAAAAAACTCATGGTGGTACTGAACGCTCAGAAGGAGGAGGAGGGGGTACTCAATTTAGCTATTAATCGCATCGTCGAGATTTTGTGACCACAGACTGTACCTGATAAGCAGCTGGTGGAGAACACCGGGCGTGCGGGGGGTTTAAAGTTGGATGTATTCGACCGCCGCGGTATGGACGACATGCAACGTTCGGCTTGAGAGACCAGCGCTGGAGTTTTCACCACTGTTCCTGCGAGCCCGAAATTATTTCCTCCATATTCAAGTTTCTGGTTTCGTCTGGCAGTTTTCTTTTGCTTAGTGTTTACTTTTTTGTGCTACTCCGCTGATCAACTGTTACTTTGAGAGGTGTACAGGCGCAGTGTCCTTTAACGTCTGACTGTTGCATGTTTTCAGAGGTCGGCAAAAGCAATATCACTACTGACAAACTACATTTAGCCTTTTATGCACAAAGTTTGGAGAGTTAAAGGAGTTCGCTGAAGCCGAGTTTCGCTGCTAGTCCGTGATTTACCTTTCATTATTTTTTTAGCCCGCCTCGGACGCTAGAGGAGAAAGTTGGAAGTGGGGGACTTGTGTCAGAGATGAATGTTTCTGGGACGGAAAACATTTGGCTGCCCCAAAGTTGTCCGTGCTAGCATCTTTAGTACAAGAGGACAATTAATGCGTTATAACGAGCTTTCGTTTTTTTTCGTAGCCACATTAAAGACACCAGGTTGTGGGCACCGGGAGAGAGCTCAGCGGCCGCGCTATTAAAACTGGATACAAAATGGCGGCCTTCCTGGGACGATTTGGATATCTGTCTCGGTGTATTTTTTATTTAATTTTGTCGGTCGAATTCTTTAAAAGTTACGGATTGAGTTCAGACACACCATGTGCCCAGAACTGTACCTGCAGTGGCGACTCAGTGGACTGTAGTAATCTGGAGCTGACGGCGACGCCTTTGGACCTTCCAGTTCGGACTGTTTCCTTGTAAGTAAAGCGCTTAGTTGCTCTAACCTATTTATTGACCAGCCCATAACGGGATAACAGTGTAAAAACGTGGACAGCAGCATAGAGTGATAGGGCTTTATTTGCTTAAACACGCCGACAGCACGGCTTTGAAGCAGAGGACCCCTGTTGGTACGGGGCTTCTCCCCAGGAATCCCGTCGGAGAAGATTTTTGTGGTTCTGCTTAGAGTTGCATAGTTTTGCCTATGAACTAAAACAGAGGGGGGAGTGACGGGCAGCTGTCATAGAAGCTATGCCTGTGCCTCCTTTCTAACTGTATGTAAGCAAACAAAACTGCCCCCCTCCCCCGCGCGTTTTGTTTTCAGTTAGTTACCCCGTCAAAGTACCCCGGAGGCCCCCTGCGCCTCTAGAAAGTGACGGAACATTAAAACTTTGCGCAGGTAGACCCTGAACATCATGTTGTAACTCCACTTGAGCTTTTTTGTTTTTCATGCTGTTCGTAATTAAAGTCGCATAATCTTTCACAACATTGTACCCCCCCAAACAAATAAAAGCATCTGTGAGTTTGACACAGCCAGATGCTGTGTTGAAAGACTTGTTGTGTAGTTCGGGCATTCCCTGCTGATGTCTTTTTGTTTTTGTTTTTGTTTTAAATTTTTGCTTAAATAGTCAGGCTTTGGGAGTTTTATTCAAAGTAGGTTAACAGGTGTTTTTGTTATCGCGAGAAGAGCCACGTGCGCAAACGTGTATTCCAAGTTGTTTGCACTTAAAAGGGTGTTAAAGGCTTTGCTTTGTGAATTATCGTTAACTTCAAGTCATTCTGTATTTTATAACGCACTTACTTTTAGAGATGTAATTGAATGTTCCAGGCTCTGGTTTATCTTCATGCTTAAAAAAAAGATTTATCTCTTTGTGCCTGGCACATGTGCCTTCGGTTGCATCTATCTGAAGGTGTAGTCATGTTTCCAGTGTTAGAGTGAGCAAACAGTCCCTGCAGCCTGAGCAAACAAATAGACCCAAACATGTCATAACAAATTAACCGTCATTACTCAGTGAGACTTATGACAGGTATCATCCTGATTCCCCCTTCTGTCTCGCTAGATTCACTTCATAAATTCAATTTCTTAGGAAAGTCACCGGCTCCTGGAAGTAAAGCTGACAACAAATGAAACTCTTGTCTGCCTGATCATTTAGGAAATGAGCTAATTTGGCACATTTTTATAAAACATCTCCCAATGTATGGGGAACTTAAGCACTTACCAGACTGAATTAGATAGTTTACTTACAGACAACACTGCTTTCTGTCCTCCCTGTTGACATGTTGTTTCTCACTGGAGTATATTGCACCCACTGTTTCTAGTGACTTTTACAAATCCTTAAACCTTTGAGATTTTTTAGTATTTGTGTGTGTGTATATATATTCCTGGGAATTTAGATAAAGGCCTTAGGACTGTTCTGGCTCCCAGGTTCCTGTTTGAGGCAGTTTTTCTTGCCCCATGTTGTCAGGAATGCAATGGCTTTAAAAAGTCTTCAGAAAACACGAATAACGGCACTTGTGCCTGAGTAGCCCCGTTGCCCTGAAGCACCTCTTAGCCATTCTCAAGTGCAGATGCTGTTTATCATGCATGCACGCAGACTCACAGTACTGCCCTGTCCTCTTGGACAATGATCATGTATTGTGGGACAAATGTCCCATCTGAAACAGCTGGACTGGACCTTTTGGTTTGTGTGAAGATAGGGTCCCCGCGCAAGCCCTGTGTCGCTCCAAGTCGGCTTCTGTTATCTCGTCCAAACTTATCAGGCAGAGATTTAAGGACCTGCAATCTTTGTTGTTTTCAAAGGGAATGGCTTTATGGCTTTGAATTATCTTTTAAAACACCTAGGTTGCATATTTCCACACCACTTGAGATAGTCACATTGTGCTGGCGGCTAACTCAAAGGGAACCAGCTCTTTGCCTCTGGGGTCCGTAAATGAGCCAGATTAGTGGATGATTACCGTAAACCCAAAGAGGCAAGTACGGACAATTTCACCTGTGGCTCAATGTGATCCCATCATGGTGAACCCTGTGCTAACTCTGTCCACTTATGTGAAAACAATTTATTTTATTTTATTTTAGGGTATGCAGCAGTTTGGAAGGTTATTTTTTATTTCTGTGCACGAGAGCTCGTGTATGGTGCATGATGTGCACAGCTGAAAGGGGAACTTTGGTATTGTTGAAAAAGACAAGATAGAGCAGGGGCTGTGGTACAGTGCAACAATAATAGTTTTAGCCTGTCAAAAGAGCTGAAAGAGTCAGTGTGCACAGTCCCTGGTTTCAAACAAAGTGTGCTTGTCTATCTCCACCTTCAGGCATCTTAGCCAAGTAATCAGTGTGGAATCAATTGATTGTTATGATTTCCCCCGGGGGAGGGAGCGGCAGTGGTGGTGCAAGAAAAGGCAGCATTGGTGGTTGTCAAGAAACACAAGGCACCCACACCAGTTTTCTTCTCTCACTCTAGTGCGCAGTGCAGAGGCTTCCCATAAAGGAAAAATGTCATCATCACCTGAGGTAAACGAGTAGAGGCTGTTAATCCACAACAACAAGCACCCTCCGTTAGTCAGACATATAGCGTGCATGCTACAGTCGGAAGCTTTTAACCCTTCAACCCTCTGCTCTGCTGTCTGTAAAATGAACATGGTTCAAGCAGCAAATAAATGAACATTTCCCACCCTTTTGTGTGGGTGAAGAACGATAGCGCTGTCATTTAGCTGCTGCAGTTATCCTCACGCAGGCGCTTAAATTGGGATTACAGTAATGAACCATGGCTCTTATGACACAGCAGCGCACTTGAGGAAGCTGCTCTTGGAGAGAGTTATCATACCTTCACCAAGATGTTGGAGAATTTCAAAGCTTTTGGGCAGCAAATGATTGCAGCAACATTTTTCTTTTACGCTTTGTGTTAATAGAACTGTATAATGTCAGGTTAAAGCCACAACCAAAGCAGCTCTTGCAGTTATTCCCTGTGTTACAGAGTCAGGGAAAATGGATGAAGAGTGTAGTTTATTAGAATGGATCTGGAAAAGCCAATGAGCTTTTTGGCCAGTCAAGACAAGTGGCCAGTGGACCGGTGTTATACTGCAGTTCATCCATTACTAGCAGCCCCAAGTCCACAGAGTGCACATCTCTTGGTGGAGAGAAAACAGTAATGCTTTCCAGTTGTCAAAATAATCTCTCCTCAGGATCTTGTGAGAAAGTGGCCTTGATGGTGGATTCAGGGAAACAAAAGATGTTAGCACATCCTGCCTGGGCCACAGAAAGAACAGAGACAAATAAGACTCAAACTTTTAAGGGAAAAATGGGTGATTGACCAGGTGTGGAAATGTACCCTTAAAAAAAAGCGTTAGCTACTTTTTGCTATTTTAGATCATTGATTACTGTATCGCAGTAATATTGATCACTATTGATCACACTAGAATGCTTTATTTCCCCCCCCCTTTAAGCACATGAGATTTATGAGTGGATGCCTAACAGCCTGGACATCCAGCCTCTTTGAAACCTCTGCGGTTATGAACTTCTTCGTTGCTCATGTCCTTTCCTGTTTTACATCAGTGCTTGTAACATTTAACAAACTGTCCACCACTCTCAGATGTTTGCCTATTGTTTCTGATTGATGAATAGCCTAACAACATATAAAGCAAGTTTACTCTCACAAAGTTACATATTCCCTCTCAGGAGTGGTGTCTTATCTTATTTGCAGCCACAGTAATGTGTATTAAAAGCATCTTTGCCCACTGTGCCACTGGCATAATGGGATTTTGCAAGTAAATAAAAGCATGAGCATTACAGATTCTGGCTGCGATTGCCGTGCTGGGATAGAGATAAAGCAGATGCAGGGTGTCTGTTTGCCAGCGTCTCTCCGTCTTTTCTTTTTGCTATTTGTTGTTATGGAAAGTTCCATCTTTTCTGCATATATATTTTTCACTTGAATACTGAGCCCTTGAATCACTCACCTGCTCTCAAATGACCCCCTGTGTAATGTGGCATTTTGCTAGTGGTTTCCCAAGTTTTTACATGTGCTGGCCAAACTCTCTGCTGCAAGTCATCCCCAAAGTGTAGCCTTCAACCTCACTTAAAGCCTTATTGGTAAACGCTACCCCCAGCAGCTGGTTTTTGGCTTCTACCTCAGGAAATAGGTTTGTGTTGGTGGTTTCGGGATGGAGAGCCCAGATGGTCGATTGCAGACTGGTTACTGGGGGGGCGTAACTCTGGATCACCTGGCCTGTGGGAGTAGGAGTTCGTGGAGAGGGATGCACTAAGCGGAAGTGTCATGTTAATGCCACAGTCTGCTTCTGCTTACTGAATCTCAGCTCCACTAGTTGGTGAAAGTCCTCTCAGTGGTCAGAAACCTCAACCACTGTCACACATGTTAGAACACACAGTGGAAACCCAAAGGAAATTGCATGTTACACAGCCGTTTGCTTGACTGCCACATATATGCAGAAATAACACTTTTATTTTCAGGTAGTGTTTTGCTTCATCTAAGCTATTAACAGACACACAAAATTGGTGTAACCACTGGTACTATGCTTGCCCTGGGTTTACTTTTTCCATCATGGCCATTTATACTGTCAGGGATTTTGGATTTTATGTTGGGACTGACTGATGTATAAACACCACAGTGCAGAAATGTTTCATCTCTTGCTTAAACACATCAACATTTGAGCAGCTGGGGCAGAGATACAGCAACAGCACTCAGCAGGGCTGAGCCCTTTGTGGTTTCTAGGGCATTTCTCGCTACGCAGCCTTGTAATCTTGTGGTATTGGTGATTATACCAAGTTTGTTTATTGTCATAGTTTTGCTGGCCTTGCGACTTTCATGTCTGGCAGATATTTTGTAGACCTAACTTGTGTTTAGAAGGCTTTAGGATGATATTATCATTGGAAGTGATCTTTATCAGGCCCGCGTCACTTTTCCTCCCTCATCAGGCCGTTAGATTTTCAGGTTAGTAGAAGTATTGGTGGTTCTTAGATGGAAGATTAAATAGAAGTCTTGTTTTTTTAACCGGCTGAGATGATTCATGTAACGCATTAGCTGTGAACAAATTAGGAAGAAACGGCTAAAGCTTGATCCTCTACTCTAATAAGAGCAGATAAAGTCTGACATTAATATGGAGATATGGAATGAGCTCATAGCCTCACGCTGGCTCTAATGACAATCAAACAGCTGCTGCCACAACTCATTCGACAGGAATTCAGTCAGCAGAATAGATGGCTCTTTTGTGAAGACACTTTAGGGCGCCAAGTTTTTCTTTTTTCTCTCTTTTTTCCTCTTTTCCCTCTACCCTGAAGTCAGTATCTACAAAGTGGGCTTGATCAGTGAATCATCTGTGAATTCTGTACATCTGGTAAGAGTTTGGGAATCTGGAGAAGATGTTTGGGGGAGAGAAAAAAAGTGTGACTTGGAAAGAGTGAGAGGTACTGCGCAAGTGAAGCAGCTTCACCCCAGAAAACAGACAGCCCTTCGAGACACAAGGGGAGATTGGAGTGCTAACTTGGGCCAGATTTTTTTTGTCCCCTGGCCTCTGTACTTTCTAAAACTGTAGAAAACAGCATCAACTTAAATCCCAAAACAACCACAAATTCATGTGTAATCATTATTACCATGGGTAATTATTGTTCTGCTGATAAAATAAACATCACTAGGGAAGGAAATTAACGCATGAAAAACTGTCTGTCTTTTTCTTCACTTTGAAGTTAAGAGCATTAGGCCAGACTACTAGACAGGGGTACAACAATACAGTGTTTATGTTATTCTTCAAGATTAATTTGGGACACTCATTTCCCTGTACTCAGAATGATCTAGCATGGCGCCATTTGTAAAACATTACACTGTTATCACACTAGACGGCAGGAGCATGCTCCTGCATTAAACCATTGGTTTGCCTGCTGTCCAGACGGCATCAACGGGTTTGTGCTTCTCATATGGAGTGCCCAGTCTCGGGTCTGTGGGCCCAGCCGTGGGTTCAAGCAGCGCCTCGGGCTGCTGCAGAAACTTTCCCCAACCTCGTCCTGGTTTGTTTGGAGTGCGCTGCTTCATCTCCTGCTATAACCCCAAAGCGGCAACACTCCCAACGGGGCTGCACATGGCCCCAAGATGTGCCTGCATCGGAAAACTTCAGAGTCACGCTCCCAGTCGGGCTGATTTCAAAGGCAGGAGCAGCCTCTTTGAGTTATGTGTGTGGGGGCAGTGAGTATCTGTAATGCAAATGGTAAAATATGCTGAGCCCATCAGCACTACATCTCTCTGATCTTGCACCTAAGTTCTCCTTGCCCCCCCTTCCAAGGATCTGGTATTTACTGTGTTTCTTTGCTCCGATTTTAACGAGTCAGATTTATCACTTTTATAGTAACGCTTGTCGGCCAGTTTATGCTTTTAACCTTGTCGAAACTGATAAGATACCGGCCCCACTTCTCATTCGCTGTATGACTTGTGTGTAAAATGGTGGCCGGGAGCTGGTGTTAGCTTTGTGTACACTCTCACTGCAGTTGCCGGGCTATAAACTGGCCTTTAATGACAGGAAGAGCAGCGTCGGTGTGTGTATATGTGTTTGTGTGTCTGTGTGTCTGGCTCTCTGACACGCAGGTTATTATTTGACCAGTTTTACGATGCCATGAAGTCGACCACATTAAAGAGCTTTTGTCTCACAACTGGGCTACAGAAGGCTCATCCCTGACATCACTTCACACTTTGAGCGAGCAAAGTTCACGCTGCATTTATCTACGATAGAAATGGGAAAAGATAATGATGATGTATCTCTGTATGTCTAAGTCCCTGCACTTTTCCTCCCTCCTCACATCTCCTCTCCCACACACAGGCTATGCGCTGACTTACAAGTGTAGTGTCATACGCTATGACATCACTCCACTACTCACCGGCTTCCTCTACTCCCACAGTACCCATAACGAAGCAATTTTTTTAAAGCTTTTTAATGAGTTTTATGTGTCACATCGGCTACACAGTCCAGAAGTGATGGTCTTCTGCAGGCGCTAGGCTCCATTTTTATTTCTAAGACACCTGCTCTATGAAGCAGGCCTTTCATGAGTTTAACATGCTTGCTTTTGAAGAGTTCCTTCCCAGGTATACTCGCATTGAGTCAAACCTTCCAACTAGTTGTTAAGGCGACCAGCTTAGGATGTTGTCAATTGAAGTATGTCTGTTGCTGTTTCATAAAGAACCTTTGATATGTTCCATCTTTAAGTGTTTCAGGGTACTGGGCCAAGTTGACTTGGTGGGGTTGTTGTGAGCAAAAACTACAGTTTTTAGGTGCAATGCACTAGAGACGGCAGAGTGAAAGTACATCCAAGTAACTAAAGAGGCAGGAGATTGTATTGTTCAGTTATTTATTTGGAGGATAAAATAATCTTTAATAATTGAAAAAGCTGTTCCTCCACATAAACTCGCCCACGCACACCAAAGGACTCAAAATCTGAGGGAAAACACTGGTAGACTGTGTGATGAATGTTAATTGTGCCCCTTTTTGATTGTCCAAAATGCTTTACTGGCATCAGCACATTCATCAGAACAGATTGAAGTCAGTGGGAAAATTAGCATTTGATTCAACGTTTAGATTTTCCCACACTTTCTTTGGCTAAGTACCTGGCTGAGAGTGCTTTTGAGTGTGATCCTGCTGACTAATGTCAAACAGTCCTGCCCATTATGAAGTAGTTGTACCACACAATGGAATGCAGTGTTTGAACCACTCTCAATTTTTTTTTAAGGTAAATTGCAGTAGTGTTTCCATGTTTAATAAAACACAGCTACACTTCGTTTTCCAGCTGGTTGAACTATACAGCATAAACTTGCAGAGGTTTATGGAACGCTAAACCCAGTTTAGCATTTGAGAGGATATTTGGATAGTTTTGTTTTTTTTTCTTCTTCTTCTTCTGAGCATGTTTGTTTCTGTTAGTGTTGGCGTCTGCATCTCTCCACTCGCGGAGCAGTCGAAAACTCAAAGACTTGTATTTTTCTTACCCGATGCAGCAAATTCTTTCAGAAACTGCATGAGTGCAAGGTCACTTTCTGGAAAGCATTAACAATGCTTAAAGCTGGAGTCACATTCCCTCCTTCTTTCCTGCCATACGAGGGAGTGTGTGTGTGTGCGTGCATGTGGTGGTGGCGATGGGGGTTGGAGAGGGAGAGAACCCAGCCCTTATCATCACCATCGCCTCCTTTACAGTAGGTGTTAAAATACTGTGAAACTTATCTCATCTGATAGGCAAGAAAACAGATTTGTCTCAATGAAGTGGGAAGGAAAAGACGGAGTTGTGTAAATACCATAGGTGACTGAGGAAAAAAGGCACAGGCGTGCTTGCGTATACACACATAAAAGGCCAGTTCTGTTTGCTGCTGTGGCCTTTGGCACCAACCCGACAGGTTTACCCCCCAACCTCGACTTTGTTTCTTTAGTCAGTCCCTCATCCTGCTTTATCCTTCTCCTTATTTTAAACCTTGAGTATCATATCTGCAGTCAATTTTCTCTGCTTAATTCAATATTAAATATGAAAGTTAGAAATTCACAAAGCTCCATGATTGTGGCGTTTTTGGATAAATCTTTTACTTGCTTGTTATGCAGTATGGACTGCTGAAATTTCTTCTGCTATTTTGTGCCAAATGCAGGTTGATTAGAAACTACTGATAGCTTGTCCAGATGACGGCACTGCCTCTCATGCTGTCGGTGTTGGGTGTATCTTTGGCTCATTATACCTGCCTCTAGGCAAATGCGATCAATGGGGACTCTGTGTGTGTGTTGTTTTTTTGGCTTCGTCATAACAAGGTAATTTCCTCCCGTTGCAGGGAACAATAATTTAGCGATCTAGGCCTGAATGGGAGGTGCCCCAGTAAACGATCATGACATAGACATGCATACACACCTCTCTGTCAGCCCCGAGGGCAGACACACGCTCTGCTATTATCTCGTCTCACACACACACTTTGAGAGAAAGAAATGGGGAAAAAGACTGTCATTATCTGCAATTGAGCACAGAAGACAAGAAAGGGAAATCTGTCAAGTGAGATGGCTATTGAGACTGATGGGCATAAATTGTTTAAGAGAAAGTGTAGTGAGCATGAAGTATGAAAATGGCAGGTTTTTTTGTGTTTGCTTAGCTTCAAATTTATCTTTAAAAAAAATATGTGTCGCTGTCCATTCTGTGGGCTTTTAAGGCCACTGTGGGACAAGAGCAGAATGAGGAATGCGTTACATCAGGTAAAAGTGTCCCCAGACTCTGGGAACAAGTAGCCATCTCTCGGCAGGCCTGTGAAACATTCCTGGGCCGTCTCTCACGTCTGGACAGAGGGATGGAGGGGCGGGAGGCAGGCGGCTCGGAGCTGTGGGCTCCCTTTGTCTCGCCTAGCCTAACCCCACCACGCAAACACAAACAGCGCTCTCACTGCGGCCTGTTCTGCCAACAGGCAGGCGACATGCCAGCTAGGCGGGAGGCAAGTGTGTGACACAGATAGCACTTGTCTACGCGAGATAAACTCGATTCATACGGCGTGGGAATCTGTGAAAAAGCAAAGATGTGTTAGCTGTGCCCACCAAATCCCCACTTTAAAAAAGTTTTTCTTGTTTTTTTTTTTTACCTGCACTCTTAACCGCAGTAAGGCTGTATCACTGGACAAATCGCTCACTAATAAGCTTCTGTACAAGTCAAGTGCCAGCTATTAAATACACCGTTAGCTGAAAGTGCAAATTGACTGCTGCAGATGAATGGCCTGTGGGTAATGTTTGGAAAGTGAGCCAGGAGAGAGACGCTCTGTATCGACGGTATCGATTCGGGCCCTCCTTGAAGGCTGGCGTAAATTTATGTACTGCAGTGTTTTCAGGCATACTTAATGCAGACAGATGAGGATGTTTGTCAAATGGGAAACATAATTGCTGCTATTGATCAGGATCCTTATTTAAAGTGCTGAAAAATGGCAAGGACAAAAGCAATAAAAGATGTGAAACACCATTGCCCTGCAGGTATTTCAAATAATTGTTGTTTCCTGTCTTGTAATGAGCAACTTTTTGTTTGTTTTCAGAAATCTCGGCTACAACAAACTGACTTCCATCAGTCCTGAAGCCTTTGCCAACCTTCCCAACTTGAGAGAGCTGTAAGTAGTCACCCGCAGAGCACTCATGGTTTCTGCTGACAGAGTCTCCTTAAAATCTCCTAAACCCTTTTCAGTAAATGTGTTTGGCCCTGTTGGATTGTCACCTGAATTTTTAAAAAAAATAAAAGTAAAAAATGAAAAAATCAGTTACTTCATTCTGGCTAACTCATCATTGCCGCGCCGCTTCCGAGCAGCATTCTCATATGTGTTCCCTTGAACTAAGTCCAATTGAGAATTAAGTGGTGGTTTTCTATATTAAGCCCTTTCCCCCACCACCTGATACTGTGGCCAACACTGGCCTTGTAAATATTTTATATGGTGAGGAGAGGGCTTGGTTTTGTGTCACTCAGCGCCAGTGCACAAGGCACACACACACAGATACAGGAACGTACTGGTGATACACACACTGGTGACATCTTTGGCAGGCCAGCGGGCCAGTCATACGCTCCCGGACATCTGTTTTACTCCCATGTTATTTTCAGTTTTTAAAAGGATGACTTGCCACTTGCTGTGCAGCAGACGTGAAAAGTCCTATCTGTTGATTTATACGTGCTTTGACTGAAATGAGTTATAACAACCATATCTAAATATGTGTAGATATCTGTGCGTCTGTATAAATATGTGAGATATATATATACACACACAATTGTCAATTTTCAAGGGTGCTCCTTTATCAGCGGTTTGCTTCTCTAACCCTCTTCTCTCTGTGTTTGTAACTTTCAGTCGGTTAGACCACAATGAGCTGACCTCCATACCGGATTTGGGACAGGTTGCATCCAAGATTGTGTCCCTCTACCTGTGAGTATTACTACACTTACTGATTAACATGCCACCAGAAGATCTGTATCCAAAAGAGAGATGTTTCCCTTGTAGCCTGTGTGTGAGGTGCCCCTGTGTGTTCACAGCTGCAACACACACACATGCCCAGACTCGCAAACAGTGACAACAGCAAAGAGAGTTAAACGTTAGAGAGTGCGGTCACACTCACGTCTGAAAGGGCACAGCAAATATTGCTCTTTTAGTAATTTTAACAGATTGATGAAGCCAGCCATGCCTATGTATCCCATGTCTGCAGAGGGCTTCTGTTACTGTATTCTTAGGTCAGTTGCCTCACTGGCGTGCTTTTAAATAGTCTGTTGAGAGTATGTTGAGAAAGAATAGGCCTTTGCATCTCATAAGTAATGTTGAATTCATGTGAAGGTAGCCACAAATGTGACTCGACTGCATTTAAATTAGCTGGTGTCAGTACGAATTTCTGTCTTCACGGATTAGCATGTGTTGGAGTGAGCGGCCAGTCCTTTTACCTTTCTATGTGGTCTGCAGTGAGTGGTGCTGGCTGTTTGGAGTGTCAGCTCGTATATAGTTCTAAGTCGTTGCTCCCAGTTGTGAAATTGTGCCGGGGAGGGGGGGGGTACTGCCTGTGCTGGCATCTTGCTGCATATTTACAGCCGTATTTGGAAAGGGCGTGGGTGCGCTTGTGTTTGTCACAAACGTGGGCTCAGCGGTGTCTTTTTTTTTTTTTTTTTTTTTGCAATGGAAGGAAATCGATGAAGTGGGGGTAATTTGGTAACTTTATTCATGCTGTTAAAAGGTGGCGAAAGCAGTGATTGAGGCAAGCCCACAGAAATATGTGATCTTTTTATTTTTTTTATTTTTAATGTTGTTCATAATAAGATAAAGTTAATGCAATGCAAAGTAATAGAAGGAAATAAAAGAGTTCTGACACCTTGTTTTCTCAGGATGTTACCTAAAGCAACTCGTAATGCAAGAGACCAAGGTTTTTACAAAACAGGTGTAAACTTCAACAAAGGTAGTGATTAGTCACATGGCCACAAAGTGCAACAGTTTCCCTGAACGTTTGTTAACAAATAGAAATAATCAATATTCTGAGGATGTTTCTCCTCGTGAGTGCTGAGCAGCGGTGGCCTCTCTGCACATGCTCCACACATGTGCAGAGCATGTGACGAATGCAGCGCCTAGCCCCTCAGCTCAGGGTACGGGGGCAGGGCTTGCCAAAAGGGGTTCGATAACAGCAAGGAAAAATATCCCATTGTTGTCCTAAATTGCTTGTGTTTGAGTTAATGCAAAAATTATATATACATATACAATAACAGTAATGGAACCAACAAAACGAGCTGAACTACGTAATTCACTGTGCAAATATAAATGTAGCTGCAGTGCACTGCTGCCCGACACCTCCGATTGGGGTCAACAAGGCAAATAAATGTGGGTAGTGATGCTGGCCTTTGAATGGATATGGCAGCGTTGTGGTTATTGCGGTATCCACAAACATTCTCACAACTCGCTCAGCCTGAAACGAGCAAGTTAATCGGCCATCGTCGAGTGCTAACCATTAGCTTCACTCTGTATTTTCTTTCACACTTTGCTGGCATCCAGGCGGGCTGCATGGTAGTAAAGTGCACAGCTGCTGGTTCCTATTACATTGGTCATCGACATATCAGATTCAGCGGGGATCTTTGTGGGAGTCACACGTCCGCCTCTCCCTGTGTGTCATCTGCCTGCTTCTCAGAATTTATCGTGATGCACTGATGTGGTCAGAATATTACTGTAAGCTGTGGACAGTTGGTAAGGGAAGCATCTGTGGTTTGATTATTCAACTCTAACAGATGTCTGTTGACGTGTATCAGAAGTTTGACCTTCTGTTATTGTGTGTCATGGTTTGTTTGTTTGTTTGTTTGTGGTTTTTTGTTGGTCTGTATCTTTAAGTTTTAGCACAGTCTCATCTTCACTCTGCCTCTGATATAAAACAGACTGGAGCAAGTTCACCTTTACTTGCACAAACTGTGTCCAGTCGCAGGGCCTGCAAATGATTGGGGTGTCTTTTTTTGGGTCTGACTTGCAGCCTGTTGCTAGGGGAAAGGCCAGTAGTGCTGATGGGAGTGGAGGCTGGTGGGAGGGTCAGATTTTTACTAAGCCACGCAGCTGAAGTGAAGGCCCACCGAAGCACTTGCAGCTGCAGCTGTCAGTCACATAGCTTACAGTAAAATGGGTGAGGGGAGGAAGGATGAGAAATCAGGGAGGGAGTAATAGATCATAGTATCAGAGCAGGATGACACCATCGTATGTCGAAAGAGGAATGGTTAAAGGAGAAGTAGTGGATGAGGCAGCAGGAAGGGTACAGAAAAGAAAGGAAAAAGGAAGTGAGAGGTGATCTCGGGTTCAGTATCATTCCCAAAAGTAAATCCAATGTGCTTTAACACACCAACCACTGAGTCCTCTGCAGTGTGTGTGTGTGTGTGTGTGTGTGTGTGTGTGTTCGCGCGCATGCACCCTGGCAGACGCAGCAGCTCGGGCTGCTGGGCGGTGTTCCCGTGCCGTTGGTCGGAGATCGTCCGGAATGTAGTCTGACTAGAAGTTTGTGTGAGACAGTGGCTTGCATAAACATACAAACACCCAGGGAAGCAAATGGACAGAGAATCTGTCTTCAGCCGCTCATCAAACAGTAAACTCTCCAAAAGCCCAAGAGCATTTTATATGTGGTTGCTACTGACTGACAGGCTGACTCCCTCCGAGTCTTCTAGTCTATCGAATGACTTGTTGCAGACAAGGTATGCAGTCATGAATAAAAGGATCTATCCAGAAGGTGTCTTGACACAGAACCTGAAATAAATGGTGAGCTCCTAGTAGGGCTGGGCAGTATATCGAGTTTAAAAAAAAAAAAAAAAATCGATATATTTTCATACAAGATATAAGATGTGACAATATCGTTTATATCGATATAGTATATGTTACGTTATAATTATACTTGTGGAGCCGCAAGTTTGCCTCTCTTTCGTCCACTTTTGTCTCTACGCAACGTTACTCGGCCCCGCCTCTCCTTCACTGAACACAACTCCCCCTCCCCCATAGCTTCAACGTCAAGATGAATATGGCAAATCTCCGTTAACGAGTTACCGCGGATCGCCCAGTGCGTGGGGCCGGACGGCGTCAACGTGTTAGCGAGCTAACCGCGCTAACGAGCTAAAATCCTTTCATTTTCTCAAAAATCGACAGTGCGCCTTATGTATGAATTCTGGTAGTGCTTACTGACCGAGAACCGATTTTATGTGGTACACGGCGCTCAGCAATCGGTCAAAAAAATGTTTTAGTACGACTTTGGTAAGCTACGGAGCTGCACCGCTTGATGGCTTGTCGGAGCATTACGGCTACCGTAGTCTGGAGCCTCGCGGAGTGATACGTACTGTGCTTCAACGTAATATTACCGTATTGTGTGTGTATAAGGGCCATAAATGGCACATGGTTCAAACTCAAGGCTGTCAGTCACGCAGTAGAAGTTGGGAATAGAGCAGCTGTGAAATCTGTCTGTCTTTGTTATTATGCTCATCTTCTTTTAGTTTACATTTTGACTGCACAATTGTGAGCTCTTTGTTATGCACAAAAACAACATTGTTTTTTTTATTTATGGAACATTATTATTTAATAAATGCTGATAATTTATTTTTGAGTAATTTCTTCATGTACCTCTACGCTGTACGTTAATAAAAGTGCCTGTGTGACATCTGGGACACAGCTTTGACTTAGAACTCTCTTTTTGTTCTTACATTATGGTTTTAAAAAAATATCGAGATATATATCGTATATCGCCATCCAGCTAAAAAATATCGAGATATGAATTTTGGGTCATATCGCCCAGCCCTAGCTCCTAGGATTTTTGGCATTATAAATTTCTGCCAAATGAAGAGCAATAATTGCAAAAATGAACACTTGTGGGTTTTTTTTTTGTACATTCATTATTCACCTTCACTGGAAGGTGAAGAACGAAACTGCTGACTGATTCATGTGGGTGTGCAATATACAAAATGAAAAACAAGTACATCAGCCTGGCTTCTACGGAAATAAAAGGAATGCTAAAAAGAGACGAGTGGGCGGGTGAGTTGCTTTTGTTCTCAATGTTTTGTTTGATTGAGAAATGACTCAGACTCAATTTTTTTGGCCTTTTTTGTGCCTCTTGTCGCACTCTCCCTTTGGTGCTTTCATCCTTTCCGTACATGTCTGCGAGCTCTGTTTTTTGCTGCACTTTTTGATCGGGTACAGACAAGCGTGGCGGGGTGGTCGAAACTTGTGGTCACTTTCAATTTGATTAGATGTCCATCAATCATCACATAAAATACATGAATTACTATTAAGTCATCTGAGCATGTCAAACTTTCTGTTAAATCATCCAAAGGCCATATGCCAGGCACCCACAGTTCCACAATACAGTTGGCGAGCCTGCTGATGTCCTGCAGGATCCCAGAAAGCCACAGCAGGATGACAAGCAAAACAGAAGCAAGTAAATGTTTTAAAATCAGAGTGTCAAAGCGACAGCAGAGCAGCACAAACTTTCCTATTGTGCTCATCGCCTGCTTCAGAGGGCTCTTTAACACAGCTTGGGATAGAATATGTATGGCCCACTGGATGATCTGATTTTCAAATAATTCTCCCTTTGTCCTGACAGTGGACTTCAAACAGAAAGAGACGGGCCAAACAATCGACTTCAGAGATGGCACTGGAAACAGGAGAATGGGCACGCTAGTGTATCCCCCCCAACTAATGCACTTTCCATACATCAAAAGACGTGTCAAAATGAGCCGGGCTCGTGATAATCAGATGGTCGATGGGGCAGGGTAATGAAATTTGGAATTAAGTGGAATCAAAGCGAATAAGGAACTCCCGGACATCAAAGGGAGCACGGGTGAACCGAGCTCCTCTTTATCAGAAATGTCACTAGCCGTATGATAATCAGTTTTCATAATCGCTACTATTGTATGTGCAGACTTCAAACACGATGAGCGCCGAGGCTTTATCCGTCTCTCACATGGTGCAGCTGGGCTCTGGCTGTGGGAGGGGAAAGTTTGATTGGAGCGGTGGAGGAAGAACGTGGAGGGGGGGTTCAGCCTCTCCCACCAGTTTGAGGCTGCTCTGTTTTTCCACAGCGAAGGTCACCAGCTGTTGACCTCGCCTCACCCCATAATCCCCCCTCATTTTCTCCTCACCCCTTTGCTTCCTTCCTTCTTTCTTTCCGTCCCTTTCTTGCTCTTGTTGCTCACTGTTGCCACTGTCTGTTGCTCTGGCCCATGTGTGCGTTTGTTATTTGTGTTGTGTGTTTGCGCATGTGTGCTCATCCTTAACCATTTCTGCCACTGTTTATTCAGGTGGGCCACTGTGGTTTAAACCCTCCTACATCCCATACACCAATAAATGACTGTGTGTGTGTGTGTGTGTGTGTGTGTGTGTGTGTGTGTGTGTGTGTGTTCATCTGCTGGCTGCAGGCTAGAAAAAGAGGAGGGATTGACCTTGTTTTGATGAGTTTGACTGGTAGAGCACCTGCCACCTCACACTTTCTGTGAAGCACACACACGCACTGCCCTTTTAAATATAACACTATCAAACTCTTAAAAGGTCAAGTGAATTGATTTAAAGATGCTGCACGTGATTTGGTTAAAATCTCTCTGTCTCTGATGTTTGATAAGTAATAAGCTGCCTAACTTCCAAGAAGACCGTGACCTTTTATTAACCGAATTGGTTCGACATGGTGATAGTGTGTATTATCAGATTTGGAAAGAATCTACAGTAAATCTGAATGATTCAGGCCACGTGACAGTACTCTTAGGTTTGGACCATAGACTGTGTTTAAAAGCCACTGTGGATTTTTGAAAGATTAACCTTAGCATTATGAAGAATGTGATGTGAAAGAACCCTATTTTAGACCAGAAGGTGCAATGCTAAGCTATCAGCTACTGTCAGCTAGTGTGAAGCCTTAAGATGAGTGGGGTTTTGTTGTTGTTGTTGTTGTTTTTCATTGCTAGTTTGCTGTTTTGAAACCATACATAAGATGTGCTCCTTTCTGAAAAACTGTTAATATTTAATATTTAATACTTATTTTCATTCATTATTTCCTGGAATGAGTGACTTAGCCTAACAACTTATCGGGAAAGTCTTGCCCCCTCCCCGATCAGACGATTGGCTTCATTTTTCAGACCTATATCCGTGCTGCCTATCGCTGTACCTTCAGGGTTCGTACGGGTGCTTGAATTTGACCCTGAAAAAGGCGTATGAACCCTGTACCTTACAACAGGTTACATCGTCTACCAGAGAATTACATTAAGATGCTCCAAAAAGCACCAAAATCCAGTACTGTGACTGGAATTAGGAGAGATGCAGCTTTACAGACAGTACCTGAGTGAGTAATAAAAAATGAAGGAGGGGAATTAGCTTCCAGCTATATTAATTTCATGATAGACATTCAGCGATTAACATGATGACGCAGCAGGACTACTTTTGGAGCCATAAGAGGAACTGTAGTTTTGTGGCCCTCCAGATAGCTTTCTTTAAATTCAAGAGAAAAAAGAAGTTGGTGTCATTTGCTGGAAAAAGGCTCTTGGGAAGTTGTGATTAACTAGTTAGAAGCATCAAATGGTTTTGCCTTACATGGTGATGTCAAACACATTGCTTGTGAAAGCTAAAAAAAAAAAAAGCCTCCGTCATGTAGTAAAGATTTCCCTTGAGTGGTACATGTCAGATGATGAAGTGGCAGTTTGCTTATTGCTCTGCCTTTTTGTGTTACTCTGTCGTGTTTCCTATCTTTTTAAATGTTTTGTTTTAGTTTTGTAAAAACAAAATTTAATTGTTGGGCAATGGATGTGGTACTAAATGGATCCCCTGACCCTAGTTAGCACCTAGTCATGTGTCAAACGTGTCATCCAGCAAAAGCTTTCATGTACACTCAGATTACACAGGCCTTCAGTCTCCAGACACACACACACACCACTTTGGTTGCAACACGGATAAATGTCAAATATCACACTCCATCAGTCTATCTCACTCTTTATTATATCACTGTCTTTCTCAACCTTTCTGTATGGAATGCGTCTACTCCACAAAATAAAGAGCACAGATGTGGAGGAGGTCAGAATAGGATCAAGAGAGTCACCCTCATTTCTGAACAAGAGCTCTAAACAGGACAGCCTGAGAGGAAATTCAGTCTCCTCTCAGGCTTCTGGCTGAACCAGGCTAGCACCCACTGACAAAGCTCGGCGGAGATCGAGATTTCCTTGTGTGAAAACTCCCTGGGTTCATTAGGACCTTTAAAGTAACTCTTCTCCCCATTTCACAACACACCAAGATCTTCCTTCGAGTGGCTCTGGTTCATCACTGAGGCCCCATCCATCTGACAGATTTTGTGGCTGTTTTTTTTTTTTTTTGTCCTTGGGAGTTGTTTAAAGAAGACCAGCCTCTGTTTGGAAGCACTTAAAGTACTACATTTTGTGGTGGATGAAAACCACTTTGTTCTGTGTGTTCTCATTCTCTCACTCTCTCTTCCTGAATGGGCTTACAGAAGCCAGTGGGATTGGAGTGGCTTCCCTGATGGGAAGAGTACACAAAGTTTAGGTAACAGTGAGGACCACACCTTATGTCTTCTGTTTGTGTTCTTTATTTTTCAGACATCATAATAAGATTCGCAGTATTGATGGCAGGCGGACTGGGGAGCTGCTTTCTGTGGAAACCCTGGACCTGAGCAATAACGACATTACTGAGCTGCGAGGACAATGCTTCCCTGCAGGCCTCCATATCCGAGATCTGTAAGTAGCATCTCGGAGGACTCCTGTGGCACGTAATGCACCAGCTATTTAATTAAAGCAAAATTAAATAAATTATTAAAGATAAATATGTTATTTATTATATGAGGAAACTTTAGTTCTGTAACTAATATTAAGTGATGTTAATGGACATGCACATGCAAAATAACATGTTTTCCAAATATAAGATTTCTAGCAAACCTCACTGTGGCTTCCCTTTGTTCAGGTACCTCAGTAACAACAAGATCAGTGTGTTGGAGCTCGGAGCTCTGGACCATTTGGGCGAAACCCTACAGGTTCTAAGACTGAGCCGAAACCGCATCAGCCAGATCCCCGTGAAAGCCTTCCAGCTCCCGAGGCTCACCCAGCTGTGAGTGCCACTGGATTTGATCAGTTTTAACAATGTAGGCTAGTGTGCTGACAAGCTTGAGCTTTGATCTGTCAAAACAGTTCACCCTGCAAAAACATTACGCTGTTGTCATATCATATTTAGGCTGAAAACCGAGCGCGTTTCCCAATTGTAGTGTTTGGAAACTACACAGAGATGAGCCTTTTCCCTGAGAAGGAGCTTCTAGTGTCTGCTGATTGAGCTGTGTGTGTGTTTAACATTTAGAGTGCTGTTAGTGTGAGCTATACCACTAGGGATGGATAAGACCTGACTAGGTAAACACCAGAGCCATATTATTGGTGATTTATTGCCTTCTTCCATATCCCCCAAAGTGGTTAGTTTAGTCCCCACACCATGCTCCTTTATCTTCGTCAAACTTCCCTCTAGCATAACGGTGAGGTAGACCCATTTGTAGCTCAACGCCTCCATTCTGGAGAGCAAAGGGACTCGCGTAATGGGAGTCTCTCTCCATTGTGGCTCCAGTAGTTTCCCCAGGTGTCTTTTGTTGGACATGGGGCCCCAGTGACACTGTATCACCACATGCTAGAGGTGATGCACATGAGACACAAAAGAAGCTTTGTGAATGTTTATCTTTGAAAAAGCTGAAGGCTTTTACAGCCTACACACACACACACAGCGGCTGTACAGATTCATTGTTACATCCACAGGCACCTCAGGCTTTTTATACAAAGAGAAAATGAGTAAAGTTTTTAATCATCTCACTCTGTCTTAATTCAAGGGGTAATAACACATGTAGTGTACAACCCTGGCCCCATACCACCACCAATGCTTGATAAATGCCTTTGCTGAATAAGGGCAAAACAAAGGGAAGATGTTTTTTCTGCTGCTTCTCTTTAAAATGGTCTTCTGTTTACAGTCATCTGTTTTGTCCTACCACCTTTCAGTGAGCTGAACAGGAACCGTATACGCCAAGTGGAGGGTCTAACCTTCCAGGGTTTATCCAGCCTGGAGGTGCTCAAACTACAAAGGAACAGCATCAGCAAACTGACTGACGGAGCCTTCTTTGACCTGGCTAAGATGAAAGTCCTGTACGTACTAAACATCACCTTTAATAATACCAAAGAGAATCATTTATTTAAAACTATTATCCGACTGGTTTTGTTTTACTTTCACAAGTTCTCCTGCGCAGCAGAGGACAAATCCGAATAGTTGGAAAAAAAAAAAATCTAATTTGGGTGCTGCAGTTAGTTTGAAGCGAGCACTATCTGATTGGCTAATCCTATTTGCACTCATTTACTGCCATTACAGGAATACTCACTGACTAAAAAAGATCTTTTTGTACCCTTACTGGAACTTTCTCACAATTACACTTTTTCCCCCTCCACCCAGAACTTTTACATAATTACTTAAATTACACGCAAAATAACAGAGTAATGCTCACAAATTGCATTGTAATTTATGTCACAGTAATGTGGTGAAATGTTGTGAGATCAACAGATTCTCACTGCAGTATCTCTGTGTCATGCAGGCACCTGGACTACAACAGCCTGACGGAGGTGAACAGTGGCTCGCTTTACGGACTGACTTCCCTGCAGCAGCTGTTCCTCAGTAACAACTCCATAGCACGCATCAATCCTGATGGGTGGAAGTTCTGCCAGAAGCTAAGGGAGCTGTAAGTACCAGCATTCAAATTAGTCCGAACGCAAACTCTCTTGCCAGATGTACCGCTAAAACGTTTCACCGGAGAGTGGTTAAATATCTGAAAAACCCAGCTTGGTAACGACAAAAAGCGTATATATCAGTGCAGTTTGCATTTTTTAAAATAAAGGTTTAAATGTTAGCTCTTTAAGTTTCCACTAACACTAAATGTGGATTCTTAAAGCCTCGAGAACCCAACTCTTTTGACCTGCCACCCATATCATCATCAGCATCTCCCTTTCAGGGTTAAACGACATTTTGTTTTAACACTCAGTACGCTTACACTATTCTCAGGATTAAGCCTGTTTATCCCATAATTCGAGCTGGGCTCAACAGCACTCGAGCGCTTCGACATGAGTTTTTGTGCTCCGTGTGTCACCTGCAGCAAACCGGCGTGTAAATCCTCCGCTGGATGTTGTGGTAATTACACTGAAGGATCACCTTCACCTCCTTTGTCTGCCGAGTTATTATCTGAGAGTCTTTCCTGCACTGTTGACACGACTGTCGTAATGCCGCTTTAAAGTGCTTCGCTCAGCTGAGGCGTTGCTAACTACGAGGTAGCCGGGGCTATCTGTGGCGCCTATGTTTGTCTATGTGTAACAGTCAGAATGGATAAAGTGGTAGATGGTGATCGCGCTAGTTTGCTCTGCGTATCTCAGCGCCGCTTCCTGTACGCTCCCAGCACACGTTTCTCCCAGCACCGCACCTTTCCACCAGTTATATGATTTTATTATCTGCGTTTTGATGACCCTCACGGCTGATAGAAGTGAGTGACTCGTCTTTATGAGAAGCCTTGTTATTGCATTCCCGATTCGCCGGGCTGAACTGGTCATCAGGGAGAATCTCTGCACACATGACTAGTCAAGCAAACCTGAGACAGACAGAGAGGGCAATAAAATGCACAATACTGCCTTTGAGCATTGTTTGAAAGATACCATTATAAGATTTATTATCAGTGGTAATCAGGATTTGCCATAAAAACCACGAAAAGAAGAAACATTCTTAGAAGTTTCTAAGCTGTAGTTTCATTTCTTTTCTTTTTTTTCTTTTCTTTTTAAGATTGCAAGTAAACCATCTCTCTGAATTCCTAAAACAGGGGAAATCCCTTGGAAACCCACGCAGTGTCGACACCCCATTAGTATGTTCCTCAGGCCTTTTAATAAAAAAGAAACGATTTAGAGGCTGGATGTGAATATGAGTAACATTTTGAGGGTTCCAGGACACGAGTAGCAGTTTATTCCCCTGGGGTTTACCACACGCTTAAGTAGTCTTATAAACGGAGGTTGTAGACATGCTGAGTCCCAACCCAGAATTTCTTTTCTTTCCTGTCAGACGATGCGAAGCTCATTTAAGCTCCGACTTCTGCTAAATCCATTCTCCGTTAACATCATGCGGTGTACAATGGAAAAACGCATCATAAACTGGCAAATGGTCATCGAATGGGCTTTGAAACTGAAGTATAATGATGTCGCGAGCGGTCTCAGTGGTCTGCCAACCTTCCAGACCTCACACAGAATATTTCTCTCTGTCTGTTCTGGTTTTTTTCCCTCACTTTCTCTCTGTGTCTCCTCTCTTCTTCTGTCTCTATTTCTTTCTCTCTCCAGGAATTTGTCTTACAACAACTTAACTCGTCTGGATGAAGGGAGTCTGGCAGTGCTCGGGGATCTCCACACCCTCCGGCTGGGCCACAACTCTATCAGCCACATCAACGAGGGAGCCTTCAGAGGCCTCAAGGCTTTACGCATCCTGTAAGTACACCGGCCCACCCCCAACCACCATTACCAAGCCCCAAACAGACCCCTAACTCACTCATTATGCCCCTGCTGACCATAAGGTTAAGACGTGCCACTTGGGAGCAGTGAAAATTGAGATGCTTAATTTTGGTTTTTGCCTGGGTGACATTTGATAGTTAGTCTCATGAAGTCCCTTCGTTTGACATAGGAAAGAGGGAGCTGTTGGCTTTCAGTGAGTGTTTACTGTCATTTGTATTCATGTCTTTTACAAGGTGTCTATTGTCATGGTTTCTGTAGCAACTTCTTACTTTTTAGTGCCTTTTTTCACTTTGTTTCTTCAGTTTTGTCTGGGGCGTTTGTTTTGTCTCCAAACACCCAGCAATCTTGGATTTAAAAGGGTTCTGTGTCATTCGGCTCCCTTGAGATCCTTCCTGGCTTTTTTGAAGCCATGAATGAAGACAGAGGATTTTTTTTTTCCTTTCCCTGATCCACCATGTGCACAAAAAGCCCAAAGAAAGAAAAGGGCTGAACCACAGGGAGAAAGCCGGTGGATAAATCCAGCAGAAAGACTTGGGGGTCTTGGTCCCTAACCAAGGTCTTCTTGGCTGAGCTGTTCACAAGAGAGCCAGAGAGGAGAGTAATACCAGAGCTTGCTAGAAAGGCTCTCTGACAGCAGGGTCAGAAGCCAAGGCACATAAGGCTTCTCCCTCTGCTGGCACGCTGGATGCCAGATAACTAGCTACAGTGGGTGGAACAGGGAGCTTTCACTGCCATATCTCAGCCCTTCTCATGTTTTTCTTTCTTGTCTTTAATTAACCGCTTTGTTTCATTTGGCTGCACACTTTCAAAGCCCTCTTAATGCCCATTTCTTCCCCTCTGTTATTCTAAGTGTGTTCTGTCATCTCCTAACGATATCCCACAATACATATAATCTCTGTCTTAATTTTGGAATTTTTTCCTCCTCTCTTGTACTCCTTCTGCTCGGTGTCTTTGAGGCAGGCCTAATCTAATCAGCAGTGGGGAGGACGTGCATAGGCTGGGCCCTGAAAAGGAGCCGGGGGAGCTTTAATTGGGCCGGAGTGGCTGGTTGCGCTGGCATGGGGCTGGAGCCTGAAACGGGGTGTGAAAGCTCTGGCATGGGGCCAGCCTGCCCTCTAATTCGGCCACGGGGGTCGTTGGCTCATCGGGGCCCCCCTCTCCGTGCCCCCATCTCTCCCTTACTCTCTCTCGCTCGCTCCTCTACTCTGCAGCCCCCGCCGCTGCCCTTGCTTTAACAAGGCAATAGCCTTTAACATCCACCCAGCCAGAAAGAGTAGGAAATTGGCAGCTCCAGTCCAGTCAAACAGACACAGTCGTCAGCGCAAAGTGAAAAGAACCAAAAGGGGATAAGAGATGCTTGGAAAGCAAATGGGAGGAGGAGTGGAGGTGGCTATTGTGGTGGGGGCGGAGGGGTGGGGCTGACCATTAACCCCGAAGGCCCTTTCTCAAGTTTGAGGAAAGTCTTTTTTTCCTTTTTTTTTCTTTTTAATGGCTTGGAGAAGTTCTCAGACTCTGCCGCTTGTTCTTTTTGATCAGCATGCAGCAGGGCGGAGCGGTGGCCCCTCTGCAGCTATGACTTCACTGAAAGAGGTAGCTCTCAAGCAGAAGCATTCAGCAAGTGTTCGGAAACCCCCAACTTTCGTTCACTCAAATCTCTTCTGTCTTTGTCTGGCCATGACTAAGCTTGGCTGCTAACCCCGCCGGCACTCTTGGCTGCACCGTACCTGCCAGCATCGGACTTGCAGTCCGAACTGTCTGGCTTCTGGCATTGTGTTCTTGCCAGTCCCTCTATGCCATCATGAATTATACATGTTTCCCTGCGCTGGGGTTTGCCTCAACACACCAGCGCACATGCACGCGTATTCACACGCACACTCCTTCTCCACCCCTCTAAGGAAAGAATGCGCTTGGTTGGCAGAGCAGAGCGGGAGAGGGGCTCTTTAAGCCAGGTGCAGCGGGGGCGAAGGGGGTAACCCGTGACTTCCAAGAGCAGCTTCTGCCAGGGCTGTGAAACGCTTCAGCGCTGGCAGGCCCAATCCCTGTTCCTCTCCTCAACCGCCTTCCGCCGTTCTTATCCTCCTCTTTTCTCTCATTCTCCACAGGGAGCTGGACCATAACGACATCTCAGGCACAATAGAGGACACCAACGGGGCCTTCTCTGGATTGGACAGCCTCATCAAGCTGTGAGTGTCTCCCCTCCTTTTCATCCCTCAGCCCTGGCCTGCCACTGTCTCTCTGCTCTCTTCAGAAAACAAAACTAGAGAAAGCGAAGGGAGCCGCCTCCTTTTCTTGCATCCCAAAGCCACTCCAGTTTAAGTTTGTTTAGAACTTTGAGACACTATCACGATCCCACGCTTTACTTTGAAAAAAACATGCTCACACTGAGCAACAATTTAAAGGTCCCCTCTTTATTTAGTTTATTAGTTTTTTTTTCTCCTCATCCTATAGAGGCCACTTTCTCTTCAGTTCATTCTAGCGTTCATCTTGTGATTTGATTGTAAGCTTTATGGGCAAACTGGGTTCTCTTTGCTGATAATGGCTGGAAAAATGAGTCATGTTTTTAATTACTTGTCAGTGCTTTCAAACGCCTTGTATAAAGTTCAATATCAAAAGTTAGTAAGCTTAGAAATTACAGAGGCGTGAAGTTTCTGGCAATGAGCAGCAATCATCAACCCACAGGATGAAAAGATGATGTCCAGCCAAGATGGTTCCCAGTGTGAGCACCGCTGAAAGAAAGAATGAGAGAAAGAGGGGAGAGAAAGGGCTTTTCTTTGAGCTGGCAGGGGTTCGCTCCCCAATAGGCGAAGGGCTATTTCTCCTCCATAGCTGCACTCCCTCTCATCCCCTCATTCCCAGTCTCTGTTGTTAAGAGCTGAGAGAGGGTGAAATTGAGGGCCACATTCAGTCATCAAACATCAAACGCCTCACGAGCCCCGCCCTCTGACCCTGCCCCCTTTTGTCACGGCGTTGTCGGAAGCTGCCTGATGCATCCCAACGCTGGCAAAGCGAGCCATGGGAAAAACAAGAGAAAGAATCTTACATCAAAGTGTCCATTACATTTTAAAACTTTAAAACTGTTTTTAAAAAGCAGCGTGGGAATGCCGCCACATGGGATGGAAGTGGATCTTACAGTTCAAAAGATGATTTTTGGATTTGATTCAGTTACAAGTGCATGTGACAGCTTCATTGAATTCCTTCAAAAACAAAAAATTATACTGTTATCTGTGTGACAAGGCTGCCGTTTGTTTGTGTGTACATGTGGACGAGTTTGAACACTGGGCTCTTCTTTGTGAGCCAGCCAGCCGTGTCTCCTCTTCCTGCGATCCAAAGGCTACAACGGGTATGAGGAGGTGGCAGTGGCGGGATGAAGGAAGGGGATTAAGACCCCAAATCAGAGCAGCTAGACTTTGGGCTTGACAGACACTGAAATGATTACACGTATGTCCTGTTCGCAGGGGAGGGGTGCTTTTAGATTCTAATAAAGATAAAAGTGGTCTTTGAAGAGCAGCACAGAGCCCAGGTGCCCCCGCCCACCTCCACAACCCTGTTCAATCCCCTTTACCCTTCCTCTTGGCTAATCTCCACACAGTTCAGATTTCCAATACCTCACCCCCCGTCAATCTTATCAGATTCAAACTGGCTAATTGTGGTTCTCTCTCTGTTTTGTTCTCCCATTCCCCAAAATGTTCCCTCCTCCCTCTTCCTCTCCCCCCTTCTTCATCTATTGACACCCCTCGTGTTTGGAAACGGCAGGACTCTGTTTGGAAACAAGATCAAATCCGTGGCCAAGAAGGCCTTCTCTGGCTTGGATACCCTGGAACACCTGTGAGTATCCCAGGAGAGAGAACGGAAGAGGGGAAAGAGGGGGTGGAGTGTAAGGGGGTGTGGGTTTTGTAAAAGTAGTTGGCAAGGGGAGGCTGCTAGCGTCTTGGTGAAAGAGAATGATATCGGTGTGGGTAACACTAATCTGTTCACACTTGATGAAACAGTATTTAATATTTCAACAGGAACTTGGGGGAGAACGCTATTCGCTCCATTCAGCCCGATGCCTTCACTAAGATGAGGAACCTCAAAAGCCTGTGAGTTTAACACGGATCTTTCTGGTTCTGAGTGCAGCAACACACTCACAAATACAGAAAAGGGTACAGTGCACGTGACTTATGCTTGTCTTTTCCCTCTCCTGCAGTCTCATTCAAAGCAACAGCTTGCTGTGTGACTGCCAGCTCCACTGGTTGCCCGACTGGTTGGTGGCACGTGGTTTGCAGGTCGGTATCAATGCCACCTGCGCCCACCCGGAAAGTCTGAAGGGAAAGAGCGTCTTTGAGGTTCCGCCCAGCAGCTTTGTGTGTGGTGAGTGTGTGTGTGTTCTCTGGTTACATGGCTGTGTCATTGCTTTGTGATGAGTAGGAGGCGTTCAAGGCACAGATGGGCCACATACATGGGCTCCGCTGTCCTGTTATTGACACATTTGCATGTATTTGGGTGGTGTTTTTGTTTAGTCCTGCGATAAACTCTCCAACAACATGATGTCAGTTTTTATTTTCCCTTTTTACATTCATTTATGCAGAGGAAGCAGACACCTGCTGAGCAACGCTTGTGATAATATCCTCACGCTTTTTAAACACACTTTATTTCACCCGCTGCCTTATTTTAGACGACCTCCCCAAGCCTCAGATCACCGTACAGCCGGAAACCACAATGACAGTCCTCGGCAGTGACGTTCGTCTCACCTGCACAGCTGCCAGCAGCAGCTCCTCCCCCATGACCTTTGCCTGGCGCAAGGACCAGGAGCTCCTTCGTAACGCTGAGATGGAGAACTACGCCCACGTGCGTGCTCACCACCAGGCCGCGACACCAGATCTGCCGGGCGCAGGAGGAGGAGGCGTGATGGAGTACACAACGATTCTCCACCTGCGCCGCGTCACTTTTGCCCACGAGGGTCGTTACCAGTGCATCATCACCAACCACTTTGGCTCCACCTACTCGAGCAAGGCCAGACTCATCGTCAACGGTATGTTATGTTGTTAATAGCTTCTTTGGGTCACTTTTATTCATTTATTAAAACAGACGAATTGTTTCAGCTGTTTATATTATTCAACTGAATTTCAAAATTATAGGGCCCACAGTGAGTTCGTCTTTCGCTACAATAAAGTCCCCTTCCTCTCTCTCACTCTCTCTAAGCATCCTCTCTCCTAGGCTGATATTTGGAACAAATTGATTTAGCTGCATGTCATCGCTGACAGGCTTGATCTATTCTGCACTCTGGCAGAGAACCAAACTCTGAATAAATACTGTCCAACTGCAGAAAATCAGTGTGAAAAAGCCTCCATCAGACCTCAGGCTTCTTCTTAACCCTTGCTGTAGCCAAGTGCTCGCTCACAGCAGATCCTGTCAAACTGAATTTAGCATTTTGGCAGTTATTTACCTGGTTGTTGCTTTGACTTACTCATGTATAAATAAAGGTTTCCTGGTTTTCTAACTGAAAGTTTCTTGATTTGAATGTCAGCAGCAGCTGGGAAAATGAATGAGCAGCTCTGTAATCCTTTACAACTGCTGTTGCAGTTCTACATCCTGCTCGGGTAGACTGCCTACATGTTTGTAAATGAGGAAATTACTCAAACTATGAAGTGGATTGTCAACCTTCCTACAATATATAAAGGTCATATTGTTTTGATCTGCTAATACTGAAGGAATTTTTCCATCCGTAGTTCTTCCATCCTTCATCAAGACTCCCAGGGACAGCACCATCCGAACTGGCCACACCGCCAGGCTGGAGTGTGCTGCAGAGGGTCACCCGGCACCTCAGATCGCCTGGCAGAAGGACGGCGGCACGGATTTCCCCGCCGCCCGCGACCGCCGGATGCACGTCATGCCCGACGACGACGTCTTCTTCATCACGGACGTCAAGCCGGTGGACATGGGCGTGTACAGCTGCACTGCCAAAAACACAGCTGGCACCGTCTCTGCTAACGCCACCCTCACCGTACTGGGTAAGAGCTGTGAATTCAGCACGGCGCAGTTGTAAAGAGCTGGGTTTGGTCAGTCCGAAGCAGAATGAGAATCTTTATATTTTGCTTTCTCGCCAGCTGTGGCCTTGCTGCAGGTCAGGGGTCAGAGGTCACAGTTAGGGGTCAAAGGAGGGGATCGAGGGGGATCACAGAGGGGAGTTTGTTAGGCATTTACACCACCACACACACACACACACACTCTCTGTGAGGGACAGTCATGGCTGCTTCACTGCAGGCCTCAGTGCTCCCAGTTTATTGGCTGTTTTACACTGTTAAACAGAACAGAGCTTCTCTCTTATAACCATCTCAGCACATAGATCATCATTGTCCTTTGTCTTTGAACTGAGCAAAACAACCCACTGTTGTATACAGATGGGATATGTTTTTACTTATTCATTTTTAATTGACCTTTTAAATTAATCTGTAAGTGCCCGCAAACATTTAAAATACTGCTTTAGCATAACATTTGCATGTTGTCAAGTTTTAATCTACAAAGCACTACAAAATACTGAAACAAGATACCATAAAACCTCTCTGAATTTCTAATGTTTGAGTTTAAGTGACGGAGAAGGAGGGGTAGTGTGTAGTCAAGGGGCCCCTAACTGAAAGAAAGTGGTGGGGGAAGAAAAATGGGAGCCAAAGAAGAACTGCAGCGGTGGAGTGTGAGTGCGCATATGTAGGGGGAGGAGGTAGTTAAGAGGGATTTAGAGAAAATAAGAGGGAGGGCAGAAAGAGAAACAGGGAGAAGGAGGACGAAAGTATTGATAGACGAGAACACAACTGAAGTGGGTTAAGTGAGATGTCTTAATCTGTGTACATCCCACTGTGAAGGGAAGTGCTCACTCTGAGAGGAGAGGCCACCCTTAACACGCACACCATCGCTCAGTCCAGTGTGCTTCATTCACTGAAATGTGAAGCTGGCAAGGAAACAGACGGGTCCTCTGAAGAGGATCCTGCCTCAGAGGAAATGTTTGTGCTCCAATCAAAAAGCTTTTAAGTTTCAGGAAACTTCGGACTTTATCAGCATTGTATTTGAGTAATAAATATCATTCTTAGAAGACGGATGGGCTTTCAGTGGCTGGACATGTCCGTTTGTGCTCAGGCTGTCCAGCTGAATCACCACAATCCGGTAGTCTGTCATCAATACAGTGAACAGAAAAGTGCTAAAGAAAACTGTAGAACCACCAGAACTGTAGTTATAGAAATCATTGGGCTCTTTTTATGAGGAAACTCATCACCCCACTTTTCCACAGAAACGCCCCACCTGGCTCAGGACCTTGAGGACCGCAGCGTTACTGTCGGGGAGACGGTGGCGCTGCAGTGCAAAGCTCTCGGCAGCCCGCCCCCGCGCATCACCTGGCTGCACAACGACCAACCGCTGCGCCCCTCCGACAGACACCACTTCACGCCGGGAAACCAGCTGCTTGTCATCGGCTCCGCCTTGCTGAAGGACGCCGGGCGCTACACCTGCCTCATGTCCAACACTCTGGGCACAGAGCGCGCCCACAGCCAGCTGGTGGTGACTGAGCGCAGGAACGCTTGCGCCACGCCGACAGGTCCGAGCACCGTTACTATAGGGATCATCGTCATCGCTGTGGTTACGAGTATTGTGGTGACATCGCTGGTGTGGGTGTGTATCATCTATCAGACGAGGAAGAAGAGCGAGGAGTGCAGCGTGACCAACACAGGTGAGCTCAGAATGACTTCTTGTTGTTTTTTTTAATTTGTAAGTTAAAAACACATTTAACCTAAAAATGAAGAAACCATTAAAACTTCATGCAGCCCACAGTTCTGGCTCTGATGTCTGCCTCTTTTCTCTCTCCCAGATGAGACGATCGTTCACCCAGATGTATCCAGCTACCTCTCCTCCCAGGGGACTCTGTCCGAGCGGCAGGACATGTGCATCCGTGTGGAGACCGGCGGTGGCCCTCAGCCCAACGGACACGTTGTAGACACCACAGGTACCGCTAAAGTTCGCTCTCTGCTTCCAAATGTTTGCGCTCTCGGTTACGTAATGATGAGACGAGCGCTGCTGTAAAGACCTGCTCAGTGTCAAAAATAATCACAGGAGACGCTCTCAGCACAATGTTGACATGCAGTTGTTGACTTTCAGCCTCCAAATCATTTATTTGTTTTCTTCCCGCAGGTTTTGACAGCGCAGTGCTGTGCACAGATTGTATGGAGAATGGCAACAGCTACTCCAAAGATCCCGACTACCTGGCACACGGGTTTGGTCCTGCTGCAGGCATGGAGTACCAACAGCAGCTTATTCCACCACCCTACTCTTACTGTTACCCCGGGGAGCAGCACGACACCGGGTCACACACAACCCCACTCTGCAATGGGACCCCCAGCAGGATCCGAAAGAACTCTGAAGGATCAGTGTTTCCAAAAAACCATAATACAACACTGAACCAACACGATAGAAAAGGTACGGTGATTAGTGTAGTGAGTTTAACTGTACTTATCCAGCCTTATCCCATAAATCCACTACTCTTCTTAAAGCTCCACACTGCCCTGCTGGAATAACAGTTTTATCAGGTGATGCCATGAGAAGCTATCAGCCATTCTGGAGTCTTCTTTCTGCAAGTGCCTTTGAATGTGATCTTTGATGGATTGTCTCCTACCAGCATCTGACACTGTATCATAGTTACATGCCCAGAGCCCCTCAGGATATGTATCTTTAAAAAAACCCAGGAGTGACTTCTCCCTCCTGATGATGCACGCCCAGGCTTGTTCTGGGCTTCAGCTCCTTTAGTTATATAGCAGTGGTATTGGCCTTTGAATACCAATTCTCACCTCCACAATGCTCTACACACACATTCCACTGACTCGCTTTCTCCCAAAGCCGAGCACATATTTGTCTTTGTGCGTGCCACGTCACTGACCCCGCCTGTTCCTTCTCTGTTTCAGCAGTGAGCAAAGCGGGGCAGACCAAGACATCGCAGGAAGACTCCTTCCACAAGCCGGTGAAGCTGGCCGGCGTGACGAGCCACGGACACATCGACACGGACTGCGAGCCTGAGCTCAGGCAGACTCTGCTGTCCAATGGACACGCCCTCAGAGCCTCTCAGAATGAGAGCGCCTCTCTAAGGAGAGCCAGTGACTAGCAGCCCCAAAAATGTGGACCGATATATACAATTTTTTTTTTCTTGCACTGGGAAATAACCTGCTACCTCATATCGAGGCAAACGGTCCCGAGCCTCCTGCATCTGAACTGACGGAGGAGAGGAGGGGGGAGGGGCATCCGGAGTTTGAAGGCGGAGCTTGTGTGGGGGGCGTCCCATCTGAGCGTATCAGCTGTACATAGTTAAAAACCTTCCTTTGGGAGGTGGCCGCTAAAAAAAATAAAAATAAAAATTTTAGCTGCAAAAAAGAGAAAAAAAAAAGAAGAAAAAATGTGACTTGCATTTGAAGCATGTAAATGTAGGGAATCTTGTACAATATGTATGTGCAGGGGGACTAAAAAGAGAAATATGCCTTTTGGACTTTTTTTTGACTGTACATAAGAGTTTTCTTATATATTATATAACTTTTACAAAAAAGAGTGTTTAAATATATGTGCATGGCAAAGAAAGGAGTGATGGTATTTTTATTTTTCTTACAACAAGAAAAAAAACAGCCTTTTTTCAGCTTTTACCAACATTCAGCTGCAGTGCCTTATTGCATGATCAAAGAAAACTCAAGTTGTAATAGCATATATCCAGAGACTGTTTCTGTGAGAGATCCTGGTACACTTTTTATCGCAAACAAAACACTTGATCGCACTTGAATGTTTTACCTTTTTTTTTTTTTTTTTTTGCCAGCTATGGCCTTACGGAAACAACTCGCACCACCGTTTTTGTATGAAGGAAGAGCTCGGATGCTGATTATTTAGGTACGTTAGATGTTGGTGCGAGTGGTGGGATATCAGTTAAAGCACTTTTTTTTTTCTTTTTTTCACTTCACAAACATGCAGACTGTGTGTACACGATCCACCGGCAGGAATGCAGGAGCCTCCTCTCTGTGAGGAGACGTTCCGCATATCTTGACGCACTAAAGTCAACAGTACATACTGTACCCTTAAGGCTCTTCCACCTGTTTCACAACACTACACGTTTACTGCAAAGCTGCTCTGATCGGGTTGGGATGAATGCTTCACGTGTTTTAAAGAGGACTTATTATGCTTTTTGGTATTTCCTTTTCATATGCAGATGTACGTGGAAACTGTTACAGTGTTGGATGCTCATATTAAACATAGCCAAAGTTTTCACATAACGAGGTCAGTGCATGTAGAAGTAATCCCTGTGAGCCCAAAGCTCAGGCTTCAGACTGCTCGGTTTTCACCCACCTGCTGTTCAGACACTGTTTGCCAGAGGATGATTTGAGGGGGCTGCACTTAGGCCCAGTGTACAAACCTAAATAATTGTTTTGAACTGTGAATCGTGCAAAGCTGCTCAAGTCAATGCCAATAATAATAACAACAATAATAATAATAATTTTTACAAAATTATATAGATATAGATATATAGATGTATCTAGAGAGAGAGTGAGATCTGCAATAAGCATAATAGGTCCTCTTTAAGTTCGATTTTTTTTTTTTTTTTTTTTTTTTAATTTGTCCCAGAAAGTGACTTTGGTACAATTCTGCAACCACATGTGGCTGCTAACAGCTAACAGCTGTTGCTTAGAAGCTGCAAAAGCCAGTAATAATCTCTCAGTGCAACTGCGTGACACCTGTCATGAGTTACAGCCCACATTCATAACCGAAGCTGAAATTTTTGGACGTTTAATTGGCCGGCTGCCCAATTGGGTTTTTTTTCTCTTCTTTTTAATAATAAAACCTGAACGCTATGAAATTAGCAAAAGATGCATTGTGATGTTGTGTCATTCAGTTACTGCTGTAATATGGGTCGACATCCGGGGGGGAAGCTGGGGTACGGGGTGGTGCATTTGGGAGCAAAAGATGGCCAGTACTCCACCTGAATCACTGCAGTTCAGTAATAACGATTCATGCCTGAGGTGGATAAAGGTGCAGCTCGCTCCTGTGAACAGTTAGGGAGGCTTGTGAAAAGTGCTCTAACCAAACTTTAGGGGGTGAACTGTCACAGTCCCTGAATACTTTGGTACCATTCAACATGAATACACCAGCGGCCTTATCAAGGTAAGCTGGAGGACATGCTCCTCTGGTTACACCTGACAGCACTTACTGAGGTGATTTTTACCAGCAAGACCAATCAGAGAACTTGTTTTGTTTTTTTTTTTCTTCTTCTTTGTTTTTTGGACTTTGGGAAAGCAACCCCCGTGTAGTAGGTAAAAGGGACTCGAAGGAGCGAGGGTGCAGTTCATATCCTGAGTAATTTATTAATGCAGACTGTCTGAAACCGTTGTCCCGATGTCAAAGTTAAAACAGTGAAGTGTCTAACATGGCATTGAAGTGTCTAATAAAAATCCCATTTTGCTATTATTACAAGTGTTGGGCCTGTTTTCTTGCTCATAAAAAAAAAAGCACACACACATAGGGAGGATGTTTCGACAATATCACAAACAGCTGAGTTAGCATTTAACGCCGCTCTCCTGTCACAGCGGTTATGGAGAAGCCATCAATTCAAATGGAGCATGCACAAAGACATGAAATCCAGAGTCCTTGATCTTCAAAGTAGTCAAGTAGACACACACACACACACACACACACAGAAAGCTAATCTTCCAACCAGGAATGTCTCTTGGCTCCTTGGAGCTGCAAAGACAGCAGGCTTTTTTTCCCCTTCTGCGGGCTGTTAAAAATATTTGCTATTGAGTCGAGTCTGACTGAAGGTCAGGATGTGCATTCCAGATGGACGTTTGTCACCAGATGATTGACGTGCCCCTGGCCGCGGCCTCCACCAATCACACTCAGACCATTGTTGTGCTACAGCCTAGTGACAAGCAGCATGACAAACAGTCCCACCTGTGAGGACATTTGTCTCTTCGTGCAGTTTTACCTTCCAGACCGGCTGCTGACAGATGAGAGGAGCTAATTCACTGAAAACACACTGATACCTAACTGTTCTTCCATATGCCAGCGAAATAATCCTTCAATAAGATGTATTGGAGTATTTTTTATTAAGTTGTCCTCTTCTTTTAAAAGCCTGAGGAGCAGGGAGGGGGTGCATGAATACTTGTAAAATTGACAATGGCCACACTGGAAATCACATCACGCAACAATTTAAATGAAACTCAGAGATTCTCTCATTCATTTCCAAACTTTTCTTATATCTCGTCCTCGTGGCCGGGTCGCGCAACACTTCTGTGGTCCAGGAGTTGGAAACCGCTGCTCCAATAAACAAGATCAAAGCCGGAGTAAAAATGCACGGCCTTACCTCCGCTTGATCCAGTCATGCAGATCGGTTCAGCTGTGGGACTGGACCGCTGATATCACACAACCTCAGCAAACAAAATCAAAACCATCTGCTTAAATGAAAGAGCAGAAAATGAAGCTTCTTTGTGAAATCTGGTGTGCTGACCCCTTCAGTGAGTGTATCAGAGCACAAGTGATGTATATAGCCACCAAGATACACATCTTTAAAAAAGTTAAAATCAGTATGTTTACCAGTTTCATGACTTCTAATCAGGTCGATCACTTACTCTAATTCTGTTTGACTTGAATGTTTGTACATCGTGGACAATGCAGTTGATCAGAGCGTCCCACAACATACAACTGCCATAAGAGGAAAATAACTGCCTTTCAGCACCGCTAATGTGCAGCACTTGACATCAAAACATGGAGATGTTAAGCAAGTGCAGACTTTCAGAGAAGCAGCCATTTTTTTATGCAAACTACCCCGTTTTCAGAAACTCAAAAAGTCAACTGGTTTATAAGCAGGTTTCTAGCCCATGAAGCCCATTCCTTCTTTCTCTCTTTACAAAATAAGCAGATAACAGATCTGGAGTGTTTGGTTGCTGTTCAGTCGAACTTCATTTGAGTTCCAAAGAGACACTGATACTTGTGAAGGAGGTCAACAAAAGGTTAAAAAGAAAAAACCTTACACAAACCTATAAGAGAGACAGCAAAATGCTTAAGCAGTGGCCGAATCAAAAATCTGATCTATTCATAAATAAAAGATCTGAAGAGCCAGAGATGACAAAGTGCATGATTTTGTTAATTAAAGGCTTCTACTGTTCTGGGATTCTACAAAAAAAGGACAAAGAAAAGGCTTTTGCATGTGGATGAGGTCAGCTTTGCTCCAGCAGGATTGTAACAATGGTGAGATACTGCTGTGTCTCTCTGGTGGGCCTTTAAAGCAGGTGGCTTAGTCCAATAGAGAGGAGAAAACACTAAAATAATCATTAAACTATGCAGAATTCCAGAGAGTCAAAGAAAGCCCTAAACCTCACTCGAAAGATACAAAGACATCGTTTTTAATCACATAACTCATTCTCTCACAAACACGTGAAACATAAATGGTCCCAGTCACTGCTGACTACAATGACTGCGTTGTCCTAGGTGATACAGTGTTGCTTCATTTCAAAAAATTCTGTGGTGTTTTGAGTGCCTAATCAATAAGTATGAATGTGACACTCTGGGTAATGCAGTCATCCCCGTGAGCGTCTCCTCTCCGCCTCATTTCAAAGGACTCAGCAGGATGCTGGATCCTCCATTTCCAGAGACGATTTCCCTGCTGTTCTGGTTCTCTCCATCAGGTCAGGACTCAGGACAGTCACAGGTCGTGCTGCTATAGCAAAGTGCGGCGGACCTTCTCATAGGCTCCGAGGAAGATGAAACCGCCCACGCTGATGAAGGTCATCCTCGGTATGCTGCCAGCAAACAGACTGGAGAAAGGGGAGAGAGAAACATGTGCTTCTTAAAAAAGATATCTTTGCAGCATTTGTCAAAATTGCAGTACAGTAATGCATTTGAGACGCTACAAGACTTTCTACAGCGCTTCTGTGCAGGAGGAATGGAGTCCTCAATATAAAGAGCAAAATGTCAGTCGACTAATGTTCGCTTACTGTCTAACAACGTAAGATTGCCTTGTTCGTGACACCCTGTTTGTGAGCTAGAGTATGTTTTTTAAAAAACAGAACACTTGGTGTTTCGTGCAGCACACTTCAACGTATTTCAAGGGCGTGGTTAGAGGAAGGAGTAGATTTTCTTACACTCAGACGTGTGATCAGCTCTCATAAAAGTGTGCTGCAGCTTAAATGACTGCCATGAAAAAGCGCTGTGAAAGGAGGAGCCCGGAGCGTCTCGTGTCCAGCTCTGCACGGTGTTTGGGTGCAGAGGGGTCCATGAGAGCGCCTCAAACATGAGGCCATGTTAGTGAGCCACTTTCACAAACAGCAAAGGCTGGGGGTCCATGTTACAGTGACCGAGGCTCAACGAGGAGCTGCTAACATTGGTGGTGGTCAAAGGATGTGATGGGCCATAAGAGTCTCCTAAGATACCCCCCCACCTCCTGCTACACACAGCTGTTTTTGGGATTAGGCTTCAAGCCTCCACCCAAGTCCTCTCTGGAGCTCTCACTCCCCCCACCTACCTCCTTCTCGCTCTCTCTACTCTCTCTCTATGTGACTGATGGCCAGATGACATCTGCACATGTCTCTCTGCTGTCCATCCATCCATTTCTCTGTCTCTCCGCTCAGCGACGTCCCCCTCAGCTGGCTCACTTGTTTGGGGATTTCTCCTCCGACTCCTATTCTTGCTGCGTCATGCACTTCTGAGACACGTGCTCACTCGGTCCTGTCAGTTCATCCGGCTTTTTGTGTCCGTCTCTCCATTTATTTCCCCCCCGCTTCACTCCGCCTGACTTTCTCGCAGTGCATTTGCCTACCAACGCCTTCTGTCTGCCAACACGCCCCCACGCTCAGGCCCGGTCCAAGCCAGATGTAATGGATGAGAAGTATTGTGTGCTGTGCTGGTGGATGTGTGCTTGTGCTCGCTTGTGTGTGTGTGTGTGTGCGCATGCGCACGTGTTTGAAAAAAACAAAACAAAACTGTCGACGCATGCAACATGTCTGTCTCCATTCATCATCCGTGTGGGTGTGTTGGCACTTGTGTTCCTGTCCACTTTCATTTCCATAGAAACTTTTGAAATATTGCAAAGTTTAATTTGGTTTTCATCAGCCTTAAAAAGGCTTCTTGAATGCAAACACATCACACACACGCACAAATCAAAAGAGAAAGAAAAGAATTCTGAAGAGCTGACAACTTCTGGGCAACCTGACCAGGCCGGTTTTGTGCTTAGGCATCACATTTTTAAGGTTTCAGGTTTTCATAGAGAAGAAATTAAAACAGGACTTCCAGCTAGCAACTGAGAGGTAAAGTATGCAGATTATTTTCCATATCACATTTCAGACCTTCACCAGCTTCTGCTGCAGAGCCACCCAGTCCAAGATTTGCTATTACACACTATTAGAGGAAAAAAGAAGCTGTATTAATGACACATCTACTGCGGCGCTCCGCTGTGCATTTGCTATATTGATGTTAGCATTTAGCTCAAAGCTCTACAGTGCCTAACCATCGGCCCAGTGGAACAGAAGATCAAGAATAAACTTTGACGCTGAACACGAGGTCTTCCTACAACAGTCTCTGTGTAAGCTCTGTCATCTTCCTTTCAGTGCCCTACATGAAGCTTCTATTTCTGGACACACACACAGTTAAGTGCAGCTCTTTTGAGAAATTTGAGATCAGAGGCCATGACAGACTTCCTACTTATGATATTTTCACGTTGTCCGTTGTAAAGTTATACAAGTGTCCAAGCATGCCAGGGATCTTCCAAACATCCCAACCATTCACACGACTCCACCTTTAAGAATGCACCGGCCTAGGTCGCCCGGTCTCAACAGACGGCTTAGCTTTGCATGGCTGGCTTTGATAAGTGTGTGAAACCGAGAGGAAGTTGGAAGTGTGAGAGACCTTATACAAGTGTGTTTATCCAAGCATGAACCGAACTGCTGCAAATAAACACGGGACATTAGTCAGAGGCTGTTGCCCTGCCCTTCGACGTGCTCTTTCCATCTCAGCACGGCTATCTATCACCATCTGCTGAAACAAAAGTCGCAGGCTTGCACCGGGGGAGTGCTGTGCATTGCTTACACCCTGATATCAAATACAATCCAAAGCTAATCAAAACCCACTGACAGAAGTAACAGAGGGCAGGTGGAGCGCCTAACGACAACACAGATCCCTGTGTATTCCACTCAACCTTCTCCATCATGTGATGGTCCGATAGCCGCGCTGCGAGGAATGAACTAATTTTAAACTCAGTGCTCATGTTTTGTCTCAGCTCTCTGCTGGCGTTACATTTCCTGTCTGGGATCAGGCCCACCTGTGGACGTCAGAGCAGAGCCAGAGCTCAAATATTCCCCCTGGGACCCCTCGACATCACGGCCTGGCCATCCACAGAGAGCCGTCATCCCCCTATTGTCGGCCAATCGCCTCTCCCGAGGAACCGGGCTAAATATAGTTTCAAAGCTCGGCAGGACAGTATGGAGGAACCGCCGTGAGCTCACGCAAAATGTTTTGGTTGCGGTGAAGAAATATGCCGGTGCTGCTTAAGAAGAGAGCGAGGGAGAAATCTTCAAATGTATCTGAAAGCAAATTTCTGGCAGACAGAATGCATTCCAAGAAAAAAAATAGCTGTACTCGGAAACTCTTTGAAAGGATAAATTTAAGAGGAAAGAGGACCGACTCTAACGTGTTTGGGTCTTCAACAAATCTGAGGAAGATCAATCTTTTTTATGTCCTTCTAGCAGGGAGTGGGTGTAGAAAAGTGGACGATAGCTGCAGAGACAAAAACAGACTCGAGCACACTTTCCCTTAAAAATCACTAAATAATCAGTGTCTGGAAAACAAATTACTCATCTGTAGTCACCCTGTTTCCTCTGTGTTATCTTTATCTGTTATATAACTATAACTGCAGTGAAGGTGGACATTTTTCATCTGAACAGATAGCACAAACCACTGAGCCTCTAACAAGCACTTTCTGTGCTGCACGGCTATGTTTTAGTCCAAAACTATATAAAAAAAGAAAAGAATAAGTGACATTTTCTTTCATAGTGTTCAGTTCTCGTGAGAGCTAACAAGTTTGAGACGTGGCTGAGGAATTCTGGAAGACAGAGCGCTACATGTATTTGATAAATCCTTGGAAATAACTCCCTCTGTAGTCAACACCTGTGCTACAGGCTGAATTAACATGGCATTCTAGTAAACATGGTTTCTCCCCACTTGTTGCAGAAGGAAACAACAGTCTGTAAAATGCTATTTAATCACTTCTGTGTTTCCTCAGCGCAGTGCCTAAGAAAAGTTTGACTCCAAAAGAATAAGACAGACACCTTTTCCCAGAAATCCTATCTAAAGCAAGAATGTTCTGGAGTCCTCGAGATATTTACGAGACAAAAACAGGGACAGGCTTAAATGATGGGCGGACAGCTGCTCATCATTGTGTCTTTGCAGCACAGCTTTACTGTTTCCTGCAACACAGCATGACTCCGCTCATGCTGTGTTGCAGGACCAATAACAGTAAAGCACAATTGCACTTTACCACAGGTTTCTGTGTGTGAGGTGAGAGCGTGTTACTTATTTGCTTTTCTTCTATTCTGGTTTGCACAAGGAGCCAATCAGAGAGCCTCGAGGACACGTTGCCCATTAGTGTTTATTTTGACATGACTCATAGCCGTGTTTGGTTATCCTGCAGGTTAGTGGGGTAGGCCAGTGAGCTGCACTGCTCTCTCCTAACCCGGGCTCTCTGGGGCATGGCACACACATGGAAGCACTTTAGAGCTTCACTACACAGCAATTGGGCCTATTACCATAATTACAGCTTTAAAGCCTCAGCAATCTGTATCAGGCATGCACCAGTGCAACCACCGGGCCTTTGGCCCTGTGGTAAAACAGACCCCCCCACTTCTCCCTTTGTACTTAAAAAAAAACTTTTTAAACACTCTCCTTTGTTTCTGCATTTAATGTGTCTCTTAGCTACTCTCTTTGTTCTCT
Organism: Neolamprologus brichardi; assembly: GCF_056152115.1. NCBI lineage: Eukaryota > Metazoa > Chordata > Actinopteri > Cichliformes > Cichlidae > Neolamprologus > Neolamprologus brichardi. The sequence continues at coordinate 8,198,368 of NC_142108.1, forward strand.
TTCTTCACCTTCTCTGGTTACATCGCATCATGAAGGAGAAAAAAAAGAGTGTTTGTCATTTTAAGCTTATGGTCCTTGTTCTCTGGGTGCAGCTGAGACACAGCTAAGCCCAGGATGATGATACAATGAGTAGAAGGAGAAGAAGAGGGAGACAAAAAAAAGATTTCCATGTGCTGCAGAGTTGGAGGCTTTAAACAGTTCTCCTGTGCTGCAGCAGGGACAGTGGGACTTGTAGTTAGGGTTTTTCCACGGGGGCCCGCCAACTATCAGCTCACTGAGATTTAATGAAGTCTCAGACGTGATCTTTATTAAAAATGATGCCCAGACTGTAACCAATGTTTGAAAGAGGTTTTTAGGGAATCACCCTTGGCTCTGATTGGATTCCAGGACTGTGTCCGCTAAAAACAAACACAAAATTTGCCTGTGTGTGCGTGTGTTCGCGAGTCAGGGAGGGTGGAGAGCAACATCCTACTAGCGTTTGGCCCAGCCCCAAACCAAATCTGCTGCGAGCATTACGTCGGGGTGCATCCCGATTAAACGATGGCAGCCTGTACACAAGCAGGCCTATTACTCACCGGGACTGAGGGTTTGTTTTAGTGCTGGCGGCCCTCTGTGGACCCCATTAGACCTGGCCTTTTGTCCAGTACGCATCATAAACACATCAAAACACTTAAATAAACCCTTTCACTTGGCCCCTCGTAACACCTTAATCAATAAGGCGCTGCAGCAAGTCGTCAGGAAAAGCTTTTATACATCTCATTTTTCAGCCGTGGCTGTAAATTCACGCTCCCTGGAGGAACCGCTCTATCAAACTTGATTACGCGAGGGATCGGGACCCGGGTTAAATCAAATCATGTAAAATACGAGCTTTCTAAAGTGGCCTGGGATAAAATGGTTTGTGTAAAGAGGCTGTTTGGTTTTAAACAATCACAAGGGTCTTTGAATGTTTCACCAAAATCGTGTGTACACACACACACACACGAACACACACTCACCCTGCAATGCCCCTACTCCTCCACACATCGTAGAGCACCAGTGGGATGTTGCCGCTCGCTGTGGTTGAGCCGGCCTGCAGAGAGGGAGAGAGAGGGAGTGAGACAGAAAGAGGGACCTGGAGAGCACAAATAGAGGTGCGATGACTGATAAATTGTCTCCTGTGCTTCCTGCTCCTCAGACAGACACCCTGTTTAGTCTTTCTTAGCCCAGCTTCCTCCAGCCTCCCCTTCCCCCCTCTTTCTGCTCATGGACAGCTGTGTCAGCGCAGGTGTCACCTCCAGCACCCGCTCAGAAACACACCCAACCAGCTGCCCACCCAAAAAAACACACTCAACAAGTTCTCCTTGTCTCCCTCTCCTCCTGCCAGTCCGGTCGTTTTATTTATACTAAACGGATTAGCTGGCCAGAGAGTTTTGAATCCATCAGCGTGGAGCGTCACAGGGGTATGAGAGCGGCACGATAAGGCCACATTGGGTTAAGTGATGGTGGGTGGCTTCAGTTTAAAAGGAAGGAAGATAAAAATGGAAGAGGCAGTTGTGAGATTCGAATAAGCAGGAGGAAGCTGAGCACAGGCTTGAGGAGTTTGTGTGTTGGTGTGCGCACAGCGATCCATGCTGCAGCTTGTTGAACATGTAGGAAACAGTCTGCAGCATCCGCTGTAAATCTAGAGTAGGATTCATGCTTCTTTTCTTCACGGAAATGGGAAAAACACCCCTATTTCTTGTGTTTCTGTTGGAGACAGGTGGCTGAGAAATGAATCCACCCCCGCCCCCTCCTCTTCTGGCTTGACAAGTTTTCTTTTCCTTTACTGCTGTGGAATGGTGGAACGAGGGAATGGAGGAACAGGGTGTCCAAAACACACACACACACACACAGTACTTGTCTAACTTATGCTGACATACAAAAATATCTTTATGCATCTCAGTTTATGAGTTTCTTCTCACGATTCGTGTTTTTTTGTTGTCCAAATATAAGATTTAAAAGTGCTTCTTGATGTGTTTTTCTGGGTTTTCTGGCATCCACTATGCTTCCTGTGAAAAGTCTGAACAGTAACGGCTGCTCTATAAAGTGTTGACTCCTGTCTTTGCCACAGTTGGTTTCAGTGGATATTAGCAAACATGACACTGATGGCAGCACTGTGATGAACAGGCAGAAATCTCCAACTCTAAGAAGACCAGTGTTGTGCGGTAGCAGCATAGGAGGTATGAGGCAGCTCTGTGGTACAACAGGCACGCTGCCACTGCTGCAGGCAGTCCTGTCCTGGAGGGGCTTTGCTCCTCCAGCTGTGCCCTGGACGTCGGCCCGCCTAGGTCTCGGTTGCGCTAGGCTGCATACTGTACAACGCCAGTCTTTCATTCTGTGTCCTATGGGAAGAAAACTGATGTGACAAGTTCCAACACCCAGTTTCCCCCCATAGCCCGGATCTCAAGCGTCCACAGTCAACACGAGCCCTGCTCTGTCTGTCTTTCTTCAACGCTCCTGCCTGGACTTGTCACCCACACGCTAAAGGAGCCAACCGAGCGACACCAAACCTGAGCCCCTAAAAATGCGAGTTTAAGATTACTTGAAAAATGGCCAAAAAAATCATATGTTGCATAGTTGGATCTTAACAAGGTTCCAAGTAGAGCTTCAACATGCAACAAGAAAAAATGGGAGTGAGACAAAACATTTTTTGAAAACAACGCTTAAACTGGAACAGGTTGTTTTACAGCTGATCAAAAGTTTAGGACCAAACCCGCCCTTAGTCATAAGGGATGCTCTCTATAACATCTGGACATAGCCAGCGGCCGTTTGACGCCCCTGCACCTCCTGAAGCTCCGTTGTTTCACTGAAGGAAAAAACACCCCAGACCATTATGGCGCCCCCTCCACTGTGGCGCATAGAAAACATCTCAGGTGGGATCTGCTTGTCATGTCAGTAACATTGGAAACCATCAAGGTTACATTTTTTCTCATCAGAGAATAAAACTTTCTTCCACCTTTTATTGTTCCATGTTTGGTGCTCTCTTGCAAAGTCCAAAAGTCAGCTCTGTGGCATTCAAGGAGATTTGTTTTTGAAGCCCTTCAGTTTCAGATGCCGTCTAATGGTTATGGGGCTGCAGTACCGGCCTTAATTTGGCTCGAGGATCGTCCGGTGTCTTGATGGACAGCCAATTGGATCCTCTGGCTCAGTGCTGGTAAAAAATTTTTGGGTCTTCCACTTGACTTCTTCGTTCCATAACCCCCAGGATCATTTAAGAAATTCCAAATAACTGTCTTCCTGTGTCCCACCTCAGCAGTCATGGCGCGCTGCGAGAGACCTTGCTTATGCAGTTCAACCCAACCACGTTCAAAAAGGGAACGTTGTTTTGCCTTTGCCATCAGAACGTCATGACAGTGTGACTACCTGACAGAAAATGACAATGAATCTACATTTTTGCACAGATTTGGCCTTTTAAATGCATGTGGTCCTAAACTTGTGATCAGCTGTAAAACAGCCTGTTTCAGTTTAAGTGTTGTTTTCAATAAACTGCATGTTAAAAAAAAAAAAAAGGTTTACTCACTCCCATTTCTTCTTGTTGCATGTTGAAGCTCTACTTGGAAGCCACCATGCAAAATATAGCTTTTTGCAGTTTTTCAAGTGGTCTTGAACTTTTGATCGGGACAGTATAAATTCTGATGTCACAGGAAATAATTTATAATTTTCACAAAAAATAGTTTACAATTTCATTTTCAGCACCACTTTAAGAACTGCCAGGACCACTGGTTGCTAATTTGGCTGATAGGAAATACATTACATTACATTAAATATGATGTTTTTCTGGGGTTGTTGTCCAGTAATTTAAAAAAAATGCCAAAGATTTGTTGTTTCCAGGTTGGTGAATATAAACTCAATATCACAGCTTTAAACTGTTAATCATAAATAGACATTATTATCACTTTCTCCTAACTCCTAAACATAATGATTTGAGGTTACTGGAGAAAAAAATCTGCAGCTTAGCTTAGCGATTGATGTTCATGAAAATTGAGAATCTAGTATCTCAAATTATTAGAATTTTTCATTTAAAGTTTGACTAAATTACAATTCAACAGTATTTATACTCAAAGGCAGTTTAGTGCACGCCACGATGGGAAAGCCTGCTGACCTAACCGTTGTCCAGATGATGATAATGATCACTGACACCCTCCATGTGTAGGATGTTAGCAGAGTGCTGTGCTGAAGAATAAAAAGCAAGTGGACTGGAAGGGGAAAGTGTGGCAGGAACCAGCACAAGCTACAACAACCACTGCTGCTCAGCGGCCCAAAGTCTTATTTTCAGATCAAAGCACATTTTCACTTTACTGAAAAACAAAGGTCCTGGAGTCTGGAGGAAGCATGCAGAGGCACAGAATCCAAGGTGTTTGAAGTCCAGCGATTCATGCAGACTTTTCACTTCAATTTAATATTAATTCTACAGCACCAAATTACAACAACAGTTACCTCCAGGTGCTTTATATTGTAAGGTAAGGACTCTAAAATAATACAGAAAAAACCCTAAGGATCAGATTAGCCCCTGTGAGCAAGCACTGGGCGACAGTGGGAAGGAAAAACTCCCTTTGAACAGGAAGAAACCCTCCAGCAGAAGCAGCTTCAGGGAGGGGCGGCCATCCACCACAACCAGTTGAGCGTGAGAGGAGAAAGACAAAAGACACACTGTATAAGAGAGCTGGAGATTAATAATCACTCATTTCTGAGATATTGCGTTTCTGATTGTCATGAACTGCAAGCCATCATCCTAAAATTTAAAACAAAAAAGGCTCAAAGTTATTTCACTTTACATGTCATGAATATAGCATATACGAAAGCTTACATTTTTTGAGTTAAGTTACAAAAAATGAAAGTCTGAGATGCACACGTGTATTTAATCCTCCTTGTAGTAAAGTGGATGTGGACAGACTTTAAACAGGAAGTAGAAGCGCTTTAAACGGTATAGCAGCACATTCTCGTTTCACTCTCCTTTTCTAAGCTCACCTGTGGCGCCTTTAGTGAATCAAAGACTTGGCCTTATAAAGTTATAACTGAAACTCGATGCAGGCCAAGTCCTCTGCTGGTGGTTAACTTACAGCAGCTGTGTTTCAGATAATGTTTACAGGAAGCTTCTGTAACACAGTGTTCCATCTACAGCCAACGGCTTCTCACCAGAGATCAAGACTGTCGGAGTCTTATGTTAATTCCAGTGTCTCATTAGTTAGGACGGGGTGGGAATGGAACACTGTGTCTTCTCCAAGGACAGTGTAAGTGTGCACGTGTGTGTGTGTGTGTCTGTGGGGGGCCGATTGAGGTTACTCTGAACTCACTACCCTTTATACACACACACACACACACACACACACACACACACACACACACACACACACACACACACAGGACAAAGTGAGGGAAGCCAGACATACAGTTAGAGCGAGCCAGAAGAGAAAAAAGGTGGCTAGGAGAGGGAGGAAAAGGAGGATTCGCAGAACACGAGGATCGGGGGGGGGGGGGGGGGGGGGGAATTAACCGGAGGGACAATGGGCCTCTGCTTCACCTCTCAGTGACAAGCAGCCTTGGGATGGAAATTCTCCTGAAGTAGTAACATATCCACACTCTTAACACTAACCATTCGCACAAACAGCGTCTTCCCGAAATGGTCCATATTCCAGGTGAGGTGATATATGTGCACATAGGTGTCACCAATGTCCCGGCGCTACCTCGGCCTGCTCCGGTCCTGCATGCTGACACTGTCAAAACGTGCTCACGACCACTGCGGGGGTCGCTCAGCTCCCCGCCTGCGAGGCATCACCTGACAGCAGTGTTTAAGAATTCGCTGCCAGAGGAGGCGTTGTGCTGTGTGGCCGTGTTTAAAGTGTGTATACCTTTGCGAGCATGATCCTGGTCTTTGCCACGTCAAGAGGAGCGGTAACAAACGCGGCTACTGCACCTGCAGAAAGACACACAAACGTGCTCAGCAAAGTGCAAACATAAGAGGCCCTTACTCTATGCTCTCAGAACAGACTTTAAATATTACAAATAAACCCATAAAAGAGACCAATTACTTAACCACAGTTACAGTAATGTATTAATTCAGCAATAAACACAAGAACTATTGGCCCTCAACTCCATTAAGTTCATAAAATCATAATATTCCAAGTCTCAGACCTTCCCCTGTTATTAGACCACAAAAACCAGAGACGCGCTTCTATTCCCAGCTCCCCCTTTTCTACAGCTTCGTCCAGCCTACGTCTTCCCCTGAGCTATAAACACACACACACACCTGATTATATGCACATGCATGCAAAAAAAGCCACGCAGACCCCCTAAAACACACACTCCCTCCTGTGAGCTTTATAGAGAAGTTCCACCCCAAATTCCCTCCCAACACTCCAAGTTGGAAGCTGGATAGGCAGCAAAATCCAGAGCAGTCTCCAGTGAGCAGAAGAGTGTGTATAACTGAGAAAGTGTGTGTTACGTGTGTGTCGCCCTGACACAAACATAGCAACTGTTCTTGGTAAACATATCTATATGGGCCACTGAGGAGCAATGTGACTGTAAGTGAGGTGGAGCTGCAGGAAAACCGCGTTAGGGTTTATAGTTAATAGCTAATTATAATAGATGGCTTTTGTTCTCTGCTGTGGGAGGGGGATAAGTTCAAGAATAAAACAGCACAGCTGTCTTACTGTGGCATGCTTTACTACGATTATCCCAATAAATAATATCACATGTCTAGCGCTCAATTAAATAATCTACACTTGGTAAGTGGGGGACGTGAAGGTGATGAAGGTGAGTGATATGATGGTGTCTACACAGGCTGAAAGCTGCCATAAATCAGCGCAGGATACTCATAGAGATTTCTGGGATGATTAAACACGCCTGTGTGAGCATTTCCAGCGTCAAGCAGCTTATGTATGAGTGAGAGAGAGTGAGTGTGAAGCGCAATGTTAGGGGAAGTGACTGAAACTTGAGGATCCCTCTTGGACAGCAGCTTGGTCACGTAGGGACGTGAACTTGACTCCTACCCTGGACCCACAGCACCCTGCCCCCCTGCCCCCCCTTCACCCCACATTGTTCTCTCTACAAATACATATTGTCAAACCAATGACCAGGCCGCCTGACTGCTTAAATACTCAAATACTATTTGCATATAGTGAACAGCGCAGTCTTGAGCCACTGATTTTGTATTATTTCATGAGGAACTAACGAAACAAGGAATTAGGTGCAGCAATTTGACATCATTCACAATTACTAGGTGCACGAGAGGTTCAAGCCAGCTCGTGCAGAAATCCTTCAATAAATCCAAACGGGGTTTCCTCTTTAAAATGACACCCACTGTCACACTTATTTCTCTTGAAGCATCTCTATCTACAATCTTCCTTTCACTGAGACCACAGCCCAGATGGGGGATGGCTAAAGGCCACGTCCTAATTCCTCAGAGTGCTGTGTTGTGTGTTTTCTCTAAATCAGCCACACTTCAATCTCAGCATCACCCCCCCCCCCAGATCACCTAACCACCATCTTCCTGTCCTGTCTGGCATGCTGTAGCATTTTAAGAGTTATGGACTGAAAGCTGTAAAAGTCCAATAAATGCTCCACAGACTGGACTACAGAATTGTTCTTTTGCTGAAATATGTCTTTACATTCAGGTTTTGATTTTTTTATCACAAAAAATGCAAGACTGGGTGGAAAGACAGATGGTGCTGCAGATTTTCTTCCATGAAGGACAGCGCTGCCGCTATATGGCCCCGGGTCGAGATTTCTCTCTCTGGTTACACTGAAACTCCAAGTACGGAAAGTCACTATAATAAATATAAATAATAAATAAACAAACAAAACTCTTTAAAATGATAACTGAGTATCAGTTTTACAAACTCTATTTAGTATAAGCCTGTCGTGTTTCACAGTTCCATTTATTCTCCAATTGAATTGAAACCCTACATTTAATTACAACTAGTACAAAAACAACATGCAGTAAAATGTATAACATCCTGAAAATGTTTTGTTTCGTTAAATTTTGTAAAATCTTTGTAAAAAAACAAAACAAAAGAATTTTCCAGATCTGGGATAAAGAAGGTGCATCAGTACCTCATTTATTAAAAAAAATATTCTCATTGTGAATTTTGTTCTAATAAACTGTCTAATCTCTCTCTCCCTTTCTTAAAGCAGCTTAGGCTCCAGTGCCCAGGATGTCACAGCGCTGCAGGGGCGCGTGGCCAGAAACGGCTCCATCTCATGCTTCCCGTCCTTTCCTCTGGTTGTCTGTATATCCCACTCACCCAGATCAAGACAGAACCATAAAGTCTGCAGTGGAATAATAGTCACTGGCTGAATGAGCCGACAACTGTGATAATGTGACTTTTCTGTTGTGGAAACAATCCAGGATCAATGCACAGATGACTGCCAGTTTAATGCCATCTGTGTGTAAGAAAAATACTGGAATTAATTTTCTCATTTTCTCCTTAGTCGTCTTTAGCAAATCCCGGGTGGAGGAGAGAATGGGATTTGTCTGCAGAGCTCACACTTGAGAAACCTTGCAATAATGTGGTTTTGGGTAAACTTGTGCTGCCCTTCTGCCCATCTATTCACCTATCCTATCTAACATCCATCTGTCCGTCCATCCATCCATCCCAACCCCTTTCCCTCCCCTCCTCCCTCTCTGCCTCTTTCCCAGCACAGCATATAATCCCCTGCACCTGCAACAGCTCCACACACTGCTGACTGCCAAGAGTAGAGCGTGTGACCTTGCCTCGACGACCACAGAGTCTGGGAGAAAGAGAAGAAATGTCAAGAGAGAGGGTTGTAGATAGAGGAGGATGATGAAAGAGAAAGAAAATGGGGGAAGAGGAAGAGAAACAAAGAGAAAAGAGAGAGAGAGAAGACTGCAGTTAGTGGGGCTATCAGACACATTGAAAACATATTGTGAACCTTGGTCTGGTCTGGGGTTTAGAGCCCACAGCTGGGAAATGAGCTGTCCTGCTATTTTTGTGTTGCCTTTTCTCCCCAGTGATGTCATGCTACTTGTTTCCCAAGAAGTGGTGTGGGATAAGAGGGAGGCAAGAGAATATACTTAGTACAACAGGTCATCTCATACTCAGATATTCAGTATAATTATTAAATTATATTAGGATATACTGACTCTTTAGTAGTTTTACACCAGGAGCTCAAAATCAATGTACTGGCCAAGCAGCTGTGTCAGTAAACTCTTACTTAAATGCTTCTTTACATATTTCATGGAACATCACAGTAGCAGATTTATTCTTAATGAAAAGATGGTTAGAAGTGTTTCACTATTGTCTTTGCATTTCTAATTTTTTTTATTTATAATAGAAACCGCTTATAAAGGTATTACTAACATACTAACACATAGTGGGGAGTATTCTAAATCCTCTAATTAGCACTAAATACTAAGTAATGTTAAAGGTGCTACAGGTTACAGCCTCAAGCTGTACTTAGCATTTAGCGCTAATTAGCAAATGTTTAAGCTAACATACTACACATTAGCCTGCTAGAACACTATATTTGCTAAATAGCTTTAAATCTCTAGAGGTGTTCATCTCAGACGAATGACTTTATAATTTATTTATTTTGTGGCCAATATACTCATTAAAGCTTTCTTTATATAAATGTTCTGTTCAATATTGGTATGCAAAATGTTGATGTTGTTGGTAAAACTGTCCAAGGTACTAGCCTGCGGTTCTTTTTCAAATTTCAAAGTCGGTCAAGGATACAAATTTTGGTGACTGTTACGTCTCCACATACAGTGAATGTGAAACAAATGCAAAATACCCCACAAAAACAAAACAAAACAAAATAAAAAAACAACACCTTAATTAGCTTGTTATTAAGGTGTGGCTAACTCATAACCAACAACAGCCTTAGCAACGCTATATGATACTAAACACAAAAGCTTGCATGAACTTCACAATATCCAACATAAACATTAAAAACATTGAATTAAATTAAATAAAAACCCACAAATATCTCATACAGTAAGAATGGATGAAAATCCCCCCAAAAGAACTGAGTGACTCACCAGCCAAAAAAAGCCTCAGTAGGTTTTTTTTCTAAAGCAGATGTTAAAAAAAACTGACCATGACAGTCCCTAAACTTTTCTTTTTTTGTTGTAGTATTTGCAAATACCAAAGAAATGTTGAATCTTTAACTTTATGTTTACTCAGCACTGAGGAAACTTTTGCATGCAAGGACGGTTTATGTAATTAAACTAGATTTTTTTGTGATTGGAGCTGTATTTATTCTTCCCCTGAAATATCCTAAAAAAATTTGAAAATTATTTTAGCGTTGCAATTTTACAGACTGAACTACACCGACAAACAGCCCAGAATTGTATCAATAGAATATATTGTTTATATTATATAGACAAGTGTATTTTCAAGTACTTACTGTGTATAAAAACTCTCACAGTTAAGAGTGGCTACTGAGTGAAACCACCTGATGTTTCTGTTTTAAGATTAAAGTCAGGATGGGAAGGGAGGATGTCTCTTTTTCTGCCCTTACCAGTTTTGGCAATGGGGCGAGGAGCCCAACTCTGCAAGGTTAGCCTGCATATAAAATACATGTGGACAGCTGGGCTGCCTCTGGTGCTGCAAGTAATGATTACTTCTCAGTGAGAGCAATTGAGCAACAGCATGGAGTGATTACTAATATTTTCTTTGTCTATTCACTCCTTCACAAGTTGAATCTGTTTCATGTTAACTCATTCTACTCTTTTTCTTGCACACGTGTGCACAAAGACTGTGTGTGTGTGCATACACAAACAAGTAAACACAAAGAGAAAGATAGAAGGAAGAAGCAAAGGCAGAGACCGTGATTGAGCTCAGGATATGTCATGTGTATTTCATTAGAGGGCAGATTAAAAAGGAGATTTTGTTTTCCACATCAAAGGCCTCACGCTGGGGGATTCCTCTGTTTCTCTCCTATTCCAACTCTCCCCCTCCCTTACTGCCCGTTTCATGAATAAATAATAAGGAGTAAACCTGGGAAAACAAACTTTTTGACCTCTGAACCCTTGTGTCAGGATCAGCCTTTGCACCTGGTTGCCTTCCCACAGGAAAGAGGGCGGTGGGTCTGTGTATATCACGTGTATGTTAGAATTTCTGTCCTGGGAAACTGCCTTTAGTAAAGATGCAGTGCTGTGCAAAAGTCTTGAGCCATCCCTCTTTAAAAAAACAAACAAACAATATATCTTATTAGGAAAATGGTAAATAGGTGCAGGGGTTAAAACGTGCAAAACAGAAGTGGAAACACAGTATATAGTGTAGCAAGCTTGAAAGTCAATATGACCACCTTTAATTTTCAACACAGCTTTCCTCTAATTTCCTTAAGTAGCCTTCAGGAATAGTTTATCAAGGCTGAAGGACATTTAAAGCTTTTTTTGGATGTTATACGCATTTTGTTCCGTCACCAACCCCCGGGCCGGTCCGTGACTCGTTTGGTACCGGGTACCAGTTGAGGCTCGGGTGTGAAATTTATGGTTTTCAGGGTTTTTAGCATTAAGTCGGCTTCCCTGGGTCTTTTCCGTGTTGTAGTTGTGTGTCTTATTTTGAAAGAAATGTTTACGCATTACCATAGCGACTGGACAGCATTAAGGGGCAGAGAAGAGGATGTTACTCTCAATGTTGTTGGCGCATTTCAGAAGGACGCTGCTAATAAAATTACACAGTGAATTTGCGTTTATTATTATATTTACAAAATACCACAGTTTTTGTCTTGTTCATTTTGTTTTGTTGTACAGTGGTCCCTCGCTATAACTTTTTTTGGGTGCAATTTTGCGTGATTTATTTTTTCTTACAGCGCATTGTGTTCCGTTTCCTGATTGGCTGTAGACCGTTGTCAATCACTGTCAATCTCGTGCCGTGTCTCCTTTACAGTACAGAATGTTTCAGCTTGTCAAATTTACATAAATTGTCGATCGCTAGCACTGTGTCTCTGAAGTGCTGCATTGTATGTTTGTAAGTTGTCTCCCCAACAAACACAACAATGTCGACGAAACGTTTTGCACACTAAGGCAACTGCGTGTGCCTTTGGTTTCATTCTATAATACTGGACTTATTTTTCTACGAAGGTTTGAACATTGAAAGCGTTTAAACAAGAGAGAAAAGTGTGAAAATGTTCATGCCTTTCTGAGAAAAGTGTCTAAAGTGTGTAGTGAGGGGTTTTACAGCCTTAAAACCAATGTTCCCTCTAACCTGCGCACTGCTGGCACGGTCTCTGCGCACAGAAAATCTGCGTTGCGCACAAAAAAAAAATCTAACCTGAATTGCAATTAAAATTAAAACTTTAACAATTCTGTTTTGCAGTGTTAGTCAGTAAGTGACTGGTTGCTATGGGATTAGAGCGATGCCACCTTATCCCAAAGTCCAGCCAATAATGCGATTCACATTTGTATATATGCAGCTAATCAATGTCGTCGACAGGCTATGACAGCGTCCTTATGTGCCGACACCGGTGTTTCAGCTAGCAAAGCGGCGTGGCTGATATGGAGTGAAGCCACGTTAATGACAACGTGTGCAACCATTGGAGATGTGAGCAGGACAGACGGAACAATTGAAGGAAAAAGTGTGGACTTTATACCAGTTTTTAAATTGTGTTGATCGGCCACGTAAAACCAGAGTTACGATAAACAAATATAAGCAATGTTTGGTTTCTTCCTGAATACTATCATTGTTTATATTTACAGTTTTATAAGGAAAACGTTCAAAACACTCTCCGCCTGTGAGCAAAAACAAAACCAAAAAAAAAATCCCACCCTTTCCTATTGGTCGAAAAATGTATCATGTCGACCAATGAAAAAAATGATATGGCAACATGGCATTTAGTTGTTTAGGAAGGGGGGAAGTTTTAGGAGTGATGGCGGTGGTTTGAGATGTGAGAGATTTGCAACGTTTAGCGCAAATCTTGTGTAGTTAGTGTGTAGTGTAGTCAATAGTTTTGTTGTGTGTGTCAGAACAATGAGGCAACTACTGAATGTTACAGGTGTTACAGGAGTGATACATCTCCTGTTGTCAGGCCTGCAGGTATCAGGCTGTTGTTCTCCTTTATCTCATAGTGGACAGAAATATTTTTTGGAGTGGCACAAATAATTTGTGTGGCATCAGATTTGATGCAGAACAGCTGATTGTTCTGTAAATAGTTTGAAATGTTTATTTAAAAAATGCCTTGGCTGCATTTTTAGGTAAACAGCTGCAAAAAACTTTGTTTGCATAACTCAGTTACTTTTTTGAAGAACTATTAAATTAATTACCCAACATTGGTCATTATATACTGTATTTTGCAGACAGAGAGTTACAAACTCTCTCCCAGACCACAGACTCATAATACAAGTCAGAGCTTTATTTGAAAAAAAAGAAAAAAAAAAGTTTATAAGTGTTTATAAATTGGAGTTCAAGTTATTTTTAGTTCCAGTAGTGTTAACATACGACACAGGTCATGAACAAGATTCTTTTTTAAAATTTTCATTGTAAGTGAGCTAAAGCAGTTAATTAAAAGTAGTCTAACATAAATGCTGTAATTTGATTATTTTAATAAACCATGTAACTTGGATGGATTCGATGCTGGCGTGACCACAGTGCACACGTCTAATGTTGCTCACAGCTATCCAAGGGATCGCTCAGGGAGTTTGTGTGTTCACTCAGACACGTGAAAAATTAGAGGGAACATTGCTTAAAAAATTAAAGAATCTAACAGGTTATCTGTTATATGTAGACAACACTGGTTCATCCCTTGAAACTCAAGGAATGGAGAACTATTGCTCAAGACACTTTAAAGAACAGAAGAAAGTGTAGCTCCTTGGAAGCAAAATATTAGTAAGGAGGAGAAATGACTCCAGATTTTTTTTTTTTTTTTTTTTTATTTTTTTTTTTTTTTTTACACAGTGCTATATCTCACTGGCTCGTTTTGAGCTTCCATCATGCTTTTGACTCCACATTCCCTGGATTTTTTGTGGGTCTAAGTTGGTGTTCAATCATAACCTAAAAGTGTTACACCCTCCTGTTTTGCTAATGTTATTTTTGAGGTCAGAACAGATGGAGCAAACTCTGCACTTTATTCTGCAGATGCTGTTGAGAAAACAACAGCGTGAAAACCAAAATATTGTGAAATTAATGTGTGAAAGAACCGTGAGAATTATTCACATGGATATTGAAACCTGGCACAGAGAAGCTTTAAATCTCAGTGTAGTGACCGATTCCCTCATGATTTACTCCCTGACTACTTCTGTCTGCAAAATTCTGCCTCTGTGATATGCAGATATTTAGATGCTTGGCCATTTTACGACGAGACAACAGCACTGGGTCGTGGGTTTTCTTCATTTGGCTCTCTTTTTTCCCCCTCTTCTCTCTGACAGCTGTGCTGCCTCCGTGTGAAATTAAAAAGGAAAAAAAAAAGCCATAACGCAGCACATTACTATGCCGTGAAGCAGATGGGAAACCATGCCACACACATGCACTGTCTCAAATTCCTTCGGTTTAGCATTTTTTAAAATTATATCACATTATTTTTGTTGGAGAAATCCTCTTGAACATCCCTGTGGTCACTGAAGAAACAGCAGTAAAAACTTGCTTGCCTGTAAGCAATTGTTTTTTGGGTTTTTATTTTCATCTGTTTTCTTGGCTAGTCTGCCATTAGAACTCAAAAACGGCTCGAGAGGAGAGGAGCGGTCCAGATTCCAGCAGTTCATTTCTCCACCAACGGATGTGTCCAGATGGCCTGGAGAGAGGAGGCCTTTGACTGAGGGACAAAGAGACACTTGTGAACGACAAAATCTAACTCCCGCAAATGCACAGACACACAGAAACGCATACACACACACACAGCTGTGCGGCGTATTGTTCGCCTTCGCTCGGCCGTTAGCTCCCAACATTGATGGAATGTTTGACTGGCCGCCTCTCGCGCCCTTGAGACATGATGTCACTCCAACAAAACGCCATCTTTTCAGAGAGAAATGGCTTTTTATGTGTTCGGGGCCACGCTGTGAAACGCGAGGGGAGAGCAGAGACACGGGGCAGAAAGAGACATTAAGGATGAGAGGAAGCAAGAAAAAGCTAGAGGAAGAGCAACACGGCTATTCTCAGAGCTCGCGATAAATCGAAAGGCTGGTTTGATTACAGTCGTGACAAGCCATTAAACCGGGGTGCAAAGTCCCATTTTGGCCTGCCACAATGATACAGGAGAATGCAGAGGGTGAGCGTGCTGTAAATGTGTCAGAGTTTTGACTGTACAGTGGATTTCTCCTCGACATAATTTTCACTGGAAACGATGCTACTCTGATAAAATAGATTAGCAATAAAGATGCAAAAGGGAATAAAATAAGAGATAGATGCATACCTTTAAATATTCCCAAAGCGGAAACTGAACCAGAGAGAATGGGATCTGAAAAAAAGAAAGAAGGCAGAGTGTTAATCATCGTCATTATGTCAGCATTAGTTTTTCATTTTCTGGAGGTTCAGGTTTCATCTTTAACCTCTAATCTCTTACACTTGTCATTCCTGCCACCTTTCTCTATTTCCTCTAACTCGTCTGACTGCTCCCTTGTTCCTTCTCAGTGCTGATGATTAATGAATGAGACGGGCTGTGGTCTGGCAGTCCTGACAGACGGATGGATGGATGTATAGATGGAGCAAAGTTGGAGAGAGGAATAGAGGGATGAGGGGATGGTGGGAGTGTGTGTGTTGCTGCTGGAAAGACTAAATTGGCTCAGGCAGGAAGTTACAGTGGAAAGAAATCGATGGCAGTGCCAAGGCGAGGTGCAAATGACACGCAGTCAGACCACACACACATTCTCGCTTTCTCTCACACACACGGACATAGGAACGAGTATACTTTCTCCATTTGTGTACTGAGCAAACAAATAGAGAAAACACACACGCGCACATATCCTGTCATCCTGCAGTGGACGAAGACAGGCAAGACAGGAAAAAACAAAAGCAAAGGAAGAAATAAATAAAGTGACAGTGAGTTGTGTCATCGGGCTTTGATCACACATACAACAGGATCGTTCATCCATCCCAACCGCCCCCTCCAACATGTTCCATCAGACCACGTTAGCACATTGGCAAAAACTGAGTCAGCCAAAGCACAAAGACAATGCACCAAGTGTGTTTACGCCACCTAATGAGCTTAGTCCAAATGCACTGACCTCATATAAACACTCATTCTGAAGTAGATTCAATTAAAGGGCATCTGCTTTTTAAGAGTTTAATATAAGACTTTAAAAGATCTTCATAGAGGCCAGAGTTTCATTAAAACCTTTTGGAAAAAAAACAAAAAAAACAAAACAAAACAAAGTAAAGACATAAAGCTGTCAAATTGAGTGCAAATTCAACTAAGTGGAAGAAATTGAGTTTCTGAGATGAGCTGATAAAAGACCAAATGCAAGTATGACAAATAAAAAACATGAGATAGTATTACGAAGGGGGAGAGGGTGGAGGGTGGAGGTGGGAGGGGTACAGATTCAAACTTAAAGAAACACCTACTGAATAAAACCAGACATCCATGACAGGTTAGAGCTGTTACTGATACAAACATTTTACCAGCAGTTGAGTACAAATGTAAGTAATCCCCATAACACTGTCCCACCCACACAGGCACTGCAGCTACACCTGAACTCACCTAGACCCTTATGCAATTCTGCGTTAGTGCAGTTACTACACAAGCATTAAAGCTGAAAATACTGCAGGCGGCGTTTGACTTTTTCTTGATAAATGGGCCTGGCATGTGCAAGGACAGAAATCTTCACCCATCTGGTCTATCTGTGCAGACAGAAGCAAATTCTCTCACTCCTCTAAGATTATCTAAAAAAAAAAAAAGTTTTTGGGACATATTGGAAACCTGGTATCCAGCCCCCAGAAAGTGGAGTGTTATAAAAGTGCACCTGTGTTTTATTACCACCCTGATGAGTTCTGCTATTCCAGGCTGGGAAAAGAGACGGACAGAGAGAGAAAGAGGGAGTAAAGGAGAACGGGGAGGTTGGAGGGGTAATGGGTACTGCTGCTGAGTGCAAGGGGAACATATTGTACTGATATGAGTCAAAGTAAACTGAGAGTTAAGTAAACACATCCTGACAGGTTTTATATTTATATTTTATACTAGAATTCTTGTGCAAAACTACTGTAACGTCACCTTAAATAAGGCACAGATAGATGCAGCACTGATAAAGCGACACTAACTTCTGTTTACAAACTGAAAAAAGCATTAATTATCAAAAACTTAATTTGCAAAATTTCATCCAAAAAATAAAATAAAAAACCTTGGTTGCAGTGAGTGCAAAGACAGAGAGAGCAAGCGAGACAAAGACAGATGGCTTCAGCAGAGGATCTGGAAAGAATGATCCACCGGTGATTTATGGCTCGCTTTGACACTCCTGGCACACTGAGCTGGAGAGGAGTGCTCGTTTTTTTGAGCGCGTTGCCCGGCAAAGATGAAACATCTGAAAAACCACATGAGGTCTGATTAAAATCGATGAGTAATTTCTCATTAAACCGAGGAACTGGGAAGACGTACCAACCTGACTCCATGTGACATTTAGAAAAATGTCTGCTTGAGTTACAAAATCAAGAACGCAGGCTGGAGGACATATGAGCTAACGGCTATAGAGTTGTTTCTACAGCACTAATGTGAGGTTCTGCACTTCTACTGTAATGCTTTAACCTGAGGTTGCTGTAGTGTCAGAAGGAGATCAAAGAAGGAATAAATTTTGAAGATAGGTAGAGACAGAATGGGAAGCTGAAAACAACAAAGGGGACTGAACATGTGTTTCTGCTTTCCCTTCTGCTTCTTAGACCATGGAGAAGAACTAAAAACACAAGCAAGACTTTGGGGAAAGAAAAAAAAAGCCCAGAAGAGAAATTTATTTTCCATTGTTGGGAAGAGACAGACATGCACATCATGTCACACCTGACTGACTCCCTGTCACTCACAAACTAAGTGAAAGTTCAAGTCAGTGCTGAGTGGGACAAACTGTTTTAAACTCTGTCCCGTATAAAGATGAAGTCTGATGACCTCCTCTGTACCCTTAATGATGAGTTTTGACCCTCGATATAAATCAATGCAGACGCAGTTGGACGTCTTTCTTGAGCGGAACCCTCACTAACAAGCACATCCAGTCAGAAACAGTTTCAAGGGTTACAGAGTTGAAACCTGCACCACGTTATAGAAAGGGTGAGAGAAACCTAACATATTCTATAAGTCACAATTTCACCAATAACACTGTAATCAGATAAAGAGGGGCCTAAAATATTCAACTGCTATCCTCTGGAAAACATGACTATGACTATTCTTCAGGGATAATGTATGACTGTTATTATTCAGTTGGATCATTGTGCAAGTTGGGAAGTACTTTTTTTACAGATTTTTTTTTTGGACCGTTAGCTCTCTGCAGTGCTGGTGGAAAAACTTTTAAAAAAAGCCCAACTGGCTTTTATAGGTGAAGGAGGGACAGTAAAAGTAGCATAAAAACAAATTTACCATTAATCCCTCATGAAAATATCTTACACTTAACTCTCGATATTGAACAAATGATTGTTTAGTACTGTTCTGTGCACTGCTGCTTTTAAAGGGTTGCAGGTGCTAAATTTCAAGGCACACTTTACCAAAGTGTTTGCCAGTGGGCAAAAAGAGCATGGTTTTGATATTCTAAGTTACAGACACGTCCGCCACAAGTGTTGAGGGCACATTTAGACCTCAGCTATGTCATGCTAGACTAACACAAGGCCATGCAGGCATCCAGGGTTATTCTAAGGCTGGTTAGGATGAAGGCAGCCAAGCTGCATAAACTCCATACTCCCCCACGGTGCTAACTGCTCACTCTGTCTCATCCCACCGCCTCATATAATGCCTCAGCTACCATAGGCTATTCAGTAGGGGTGGGGGAAAAAATCGATACTGTGTAGTATCGTGATATTTTGTTTGCTAATAATGTATCGATACAGGGACAGCAGAAATCGATATTTTGTTACAAAAAAAGTTTTTGTGGACTGGAACATGACTTCAGAGCATGTTGATCCTTTTTCTGAGCAAGAATCCTGACATTCCTTCACTGTCCAAATGTGTTTAACTTTTTTTTTTTGGCAGCAATAAACATGTTTTATTTTAATCAAGTTTAAAACTTTTTTATTTAATGTAAAATTATATTTTGTTTTAATTTACCTTCAAATTCTTCAGTTGCTGAATGGGCTGCATAGTTTTCATAAATTGCATAGTTCAGAATAGCTATAATTGTACCAGATGGTTGCATTCAGTTAAGTTGGACTAGACTGTAATACAAACCGTTCAGTTTGTCAACAATAAAACTGAAATGAGAGAAAGACTGAATGTGAGACTTTGTTATTAGATAAAATGAATATTGATAAAATTTACCTTTATTTACAGAATCTGAATATTGCAAAATATTTTTAAAAATTGCAATAATATCGTATCGTGCGTTAAGTATCGTGATAATATCGTATCGAGGGATGTATGGTGATTCCCACCTCTACTATTCAGCTCTGTGAAGCCAAGTTAACGTGTGCATGTGATTATCCTAATAAACATGACTTAATGAATTCCTTTAAATGGAAAAGAAAGTTAGGATTATCAGGCCACACAGGCGAGGAGAATCGCATCATTATCTCATCAATTAAGGTTCAATTTAA
Organism: Neolamprologus brichardi; assembly: GCF_056152115.1. Lineage (NCBI taxonomy): Eukaryota > Metazoa > Chordata > Actinopteri > Cichliformes > Cichlidae > Neolamprologus > Neolamprologus brichardi. The sequence continues at coordinate 8,217,999 of NC_142108.1, forward strand.
GAGCTAATTAAAAAGAGGAGATCTTGTTTCCTTGTGTTTTTTATTTGACATGGAAGTCACAAATGAGTAGCTGTTTGTTAAAGTGGGATAAAATACTTCCCTGAAGGCTGAGAACTAGTATTGTTTATGTCCACTGAAAAAGACTGAGGTTTTTCTCTGCTTGCCAACATTTTACTAGCTCAACCCCAGCTTGAGCCAATCAGTAGACTTCTATGGCTGCACGGGCTACAACCAAATCATAACCATGGAGACGAACACACCCAGTGCAGTAACCACGTTGTTGAGGTCTACAAACATGAACTATCGCTCGACATTAAAATAAGGACACACATGCTTAAGGAGCAGAGGCAAATAATTTCAATATTTTAACCAGAAAACGCATCATAAACCTTCCAGTTTATGATGTATTTCCAGCTCTTGCTGCACTGCCCAACAGTATCTACTCCAAAAACATCTGTGCATTCAAGCAATTCTCCAGGGACAGGACTCCACGCCTGACAAACAAACAGGGTCCTCACTCAGACCCGTTATCCTGCATATGCATGCCTTAGTTGTTGTTTTTTTGTATGAATACATTGGCGTGCTTAACCATATTCTTGCTTATGTGTGCGCGTGTGTGTATCAAGAGCAGCGTTCTGTTTTCTCGCTGATGTATTTCGCAAATGATCAAAAGTGACAGTGCCACTTGCTGTGACTGTCAGGTACGATATAATGCAAATATGGAGATTGCGTCTGCTGTGTCATTCTGCTGACAGTGCTCGTGTTTTTTGAGTGTGTACGTGTGTGTGTGTCCTTGCCAACTGTATTAGTCCTAACGTTATTAGTATTCAGAGAGGCTCCGGGCTGTCACAGGTCCTTAGGCACTCAGCGGAGGGCAGGAAAAACACATGTCAAAATATATTCACATTGAGCCTGATTGCAGGCAGGCCAGTTGGCTGCAATTTGACAAACGACTTTTAATAGGTCATACTGCAGCCTCTGCATACTGATGAGCATTTAGCAGGAGAGAAATAGTAAGTGAGATGGATACTGAGACAAGCAGACACATGTATAGATGGCCAAACCAAGCGATGAAAGTCATGGTTTATTTTTTCCAAAAGATTTCTTTCCAAAAAAAGTATCTCAGCCCTCAACGTTGAATGCTTTCCTACTTTAAAAACACACCACTGGGCTACTGTGGGTTAGCACTCCAAAATCAACTTTACTTGAGGCCAAACTCAAATCTAAAACTTTGCCTTAATACGTCTGACATTTAGCATAATACACTAGCCAATGAGATTAGTGTGTGAATTTGATGTACTTTGATTTAAACTGTTTGGAAGATAGTACTTAGTAACAAATATCTGTCTATCAAACTGTCTAAAGTCTATTTATGTTGACAAAGTTTCATAAATTCTACACACAACACAAATTTACAAAAGCTCCACTTGGAGGTACGCTAGCTGTAGCATGTTAGCAGTGTTAGCCTTAAAAGCTAAATGGTTTTCCCTACAATTTTAGTCAATCAAGCCATTTCCACACAGAGCGTGTTTTAAAAAAAATTTCAGATGCGACCTTGTCCAAAAACCTCACTGTGAAAAACATGAAGTCAATATCAAGCCACGATGAGCTGGTCCTAATGTTTCTAAACAAGAAACCGAGATTCTGGTTTCATTCAATTCTCATTAAAAGGCAACAGCAGAGAGTATTTCTTGTTTGATACAGAAGTTGAAGCGATGGTACATATTTCAGGATGTCAGTGGAGCAGTTTGAGCTCTCGTTAGCAGAGTTGGGACACCTGAGGAAGCATAGGAACAATGTCAGAAAGCTGACTGACCCAGAGCAGCGTCTAGCTGTGTGTCTGAGTTTTAACAGTATTGTTTTACTATCTGTATATTCAGTACCGGGCCTTTTTGAGCTACATGTACACTTGTTGGCAAATGCAGTGGCCTGATTGGTCACATCTGTTTATTTGCATTTTAAAAAATGTGAAAAATTAAACTTGAGCAGAAAAAAAATGCTGCAAATTTGGTATGAACGTGTTTAATGCATGAAATATTCACATACGCATCCGATGTGTAAATGCTTTTAGAGCCAGATTTACTGATAAAACTCTCCTAAAAAAGCTAAACTCTGTGTTTACTAAAGACTGGATGCAGCTTCCCTTCTGTGAGCCTTTTTCTACTGGAGGTTTCATCCTGTTAAAAGGGAGTTTTTCTTTCCTACGGTCACCAAGTCCTTGTTCAAGGAGGATCATTTGATTCTTGGGGTTTTTCTTCATATTATTGTTGGGTCTTTACCTTACAATATAAAGCAACATGGGGCAACTGTTGTTGTGATTTGTCGGTGTATAAATACAATTGAATTGAACTGAGTTAAAAGAGACATAGTTTCGTGACTGAAAGGCATAAACAAAGTATTTTTTCAGCTGCCTTATGAAGGAGCTTTTGTTTCCAAGTGCAAAATGTTGTGTGGCAAATATTTTAAAAAATTACACAAACATGATTTACTAAGGTTTGCTGTTTACTTCTCTAGTATTGGAGCCATTTCAAACATACTAAAATCTCAGACTAAATCCAGCTATTATTTTTATGAGACTGTGTTAGCGTGTTAGATTAAGGTCTGAATGTTACAATATGAGAGAGAAAAAAAAGCACATCCACTGAGGATTTATTGCCTAATGCATACCTTACTCTAATTGAACATTTATTACGGTATTCCAGCCCAAGCTAAAGTGGTGACCTGGAACACACGCTATCATTTCCATCCATAAAGGCTGGGATTGGACCGATTTAAACGCAACTTGTGTTTAACTGTGGCAAGTGGATAATTAACATCTGGTGTATCTTTCCCTAAGTGGATCACACAGCTTGGTTTAATTATCTGTGATACCAAAAAGCATATTACCAGTTGTGCAAATTTGATTGTTCACACTCCACTAGAGCTGATAATTCACTCTTGGTTGAGCCTTGTGGAAACCCAGCTTCAGTTTTTATTACCACATTATACACACACACACACACACACACACACACACACACACACACCGGGTTTGCCACATTGCTAAAATGTGTTCAAACACACAATTCATGGTCTCACAAAAAAAAAATGAAAAAGTAAAAAAGCCCGGGTGGTCTTGATGACACTGTTTGCCATCATCACAATGACGGTAAAGGATGCTCTCAAAGATTTTTACAGTTACATTTTGAAATCCCAGACACAAACAATAAATACTCACATTGTAACTCAGTCGAGACACGTGGTGCAATCTTGAACTCCCCCCTACCCAATTCTTGCCACCAGATGTGGACCAAATGAGCAAAGAGCAAATGATTCATGAGGCAGAGAAGTCTAGCATATCCTCAGTTAGCACTCGATACTCAATGACCATTCCAAATCCATTTGGCAAAACCTCCTAAATCTGTGGATTTGGAATTTACCAAATGTACCATTTCAAATGAGACCACGTATGCTACGTCAAATTCAATTTATGCACAAGTGAAAACAAACATAAGGTCTTTCCAAATGTTTAAATAGTCATTTTAAGAAACAGTGAGTCACTTAAGAGCTGTAGCTGACTTTGGATGGTCCAATTAAGAAATAGGAGGAGAGGAGGAACCTTTTTAAAAAAGAAGCAGATGGAAGTCAGATGGTGAAGCATTCAGTAGGAACCTTATTCGAAGGGAAGAACGACTATAGACCTCTATGGACCACTTTCTCTCTCTCTCTTACACACACACACGGGTTACGCAGGCGCAGCAAAGCCCACAGTCTAAGTCCACATTTATTACCTGCTAATGCAACAGGGCTGCAAGCCGGATTCACTTTCCAAAGACACATGAGCGCGTGCATACGCTTCTCACACAAACATCGAAACACACCCACATTCCATCTGCTGTGTGTCACGAAACTATGACGAGGAACTGACTGCGGTGACACACTGATAACAAACAGACAGATCATATTTTAATATGCTGAAAGTCGATAAAGTCATTAATCATGTCAGACGGGCAGGTGGTGTTGGACGCTTCTGTAGGTTATCGTGCCAAGGGCTCAACCACAGTCGCTAAAAAGTCACTGAGCGGGAAGAAGCCAGACCTGTTGGACTATCTGCAGACATAAAAAGTAGGTCCGCGTGCAAGGGCAGCTGAAAACAAAAATACGAAAACAATCGATCGCTTAAAAACAAGTATGTGCATGCCTGCAAGAACAAAAGAACACTGAAAAAACAAACACACTCACCACAGGCATGCTGCTAGTTAGTGCTGTTTTATCGAAGTATCACTGACATGCGATATGGATGCACGTTGCAATGCCCTGAGCTTTGAGCACACAGCGAGCAGGAGGCAGCAATTACTTCCATAAAATACCTCAAGCGGGCCTGTTTTAAATACAGGTCAGGGGATGAGATTGATACGTGTACATGTTCCAGACCAGTTGGCTACGATTTGACGAATCAAAACCCAAAGTAAAACTTGTAAAATGGAAATTTCTACACTTCACTAAAGCCAGTCGTACTTGTA